>NC_084759.1:47827717-48452717 GCF_028858725.1 Colius striatus | reverse complement strand
GATTTTGGTAGCATGGGTTGCATGGGAGGCCTCTGTGAAAGGACATCAGGGTCTGCCCTTTTCTAGATCCAGCCAGTTCCAGTGGTCTTCAAAAGGAACACCTTAGGCACAGTAGAGCCCATTAGCCTAGATGGTAACATTTTTACTGTAGTTAGGAAAGGCCAGAAAGCAATAAACAGCCAGAGAAGGAGGAGGGAAAAAAAAAAAAAAAAAAAGAGAGAAAAAGAAGGAGAAACAGCAGAGGGAACATCAGGTTCAGAAGAGGAAAGAGTACTCTATAATGTCATAACAGATATCTCCTGTACAGCCCATGGAAAATATCAGGTGGAATAGATAGATACACTGTAGTCTGTGGAGGACAACATGATGAATCATCTGGGTTTTGCTGAAAAAAATACCTCCCATGGAGAGCTCATACTGGAGCAAAGGAAAAGTGTGAGAAAAAATGGAGCAGTGAAGAGGAACTTCTGTGTATCCACTTCCTCCCTGCCCCAGTCTGTTTTCATTGTAATGGAGTTAGAAGAGTATGGAGTTGAGCATGAGAAAGGGTGGAGGAAAGATATTGGTTTAATTTTTATCTGTTTCTCACTGTCTGATTTAGCAATAAATTGCTTTTCCCCAACTTATGTTTTTTATGCCTGAGACAGTAGTTAACAGCGATCTGCCTGTTTTTCTCTCAAACCACAAGATTTCTCATCCTGTTTCTCTCCTTCTCATGATAATGAGGAGTAGTGAGTGTGCATCTGGGTGGGAGGTTTGACTGCTAGCCAAATCCAACCTACCACATCCACAAACCATGATATTGAAAAGACAGTTAAGCAATAATTGAGGAAGTCATGTAGGAATTGCAATGCCCATATCTGTCAAGTTTAAAAATAAAGAAATTTGAAAGAAAATCTATTTCTCCAAACTCTTCCAGCATACATGTCTATAATGTTTCTTGCTATTGTAAGAGGTCAAGGTATACTTGATTACAGATTAACAAAGCTCACATGTTTCTAACAATGTATTCATTTTGAGTAATAAACCTCACTGTGATTACTGGACTCACTTATGTGTTTTGCAGACAGAAGAATATTTGTAACAGTAAAGAAAGTCTCTACCACATTTCACTTAAATCTTGTTCTGTTTGGCTTTGGTTTTGTTTTTTGATTTTTTTTTCCCTAGGGTGTGGTTGTCAGGGAGTAAAAGGAAAGAAAATATTTAATTTTCTATATGCATTAGCTACAAAACATTTAGTCTATTGTTACCATCCTCAATGTTTAAGTAGACTGCATACGTATTTTTTCCAGATATTTAATATTTTTTTTTATTACCTAGTCTTTTATGTTTTTCACAGGTTTTAACTACATCATGAGTATTCCATGGACTAGTATGTAATTTGGAAAATTACACTTTGACATTTTAAGATGGTATGTCCCTTTCATGTGTTCAGAGAAAGATACACATGAAAACGACACAATTACAAGTTAAGAGTACTTGTTGTAGATTGGAGAGTTTTTAGCTAATTGTTCACCATATCTCCATTACTCTACTTTGAGAAAATATGTTGGCTTGTGTGCCTGCTTGCCTCCCTCTCTCTCTTTTACTTTCCTCCCACCTTTTTTCCCTTCCTTCCACGTAATTAAAGATTAATCTATGTCAGTTTATTCAGAATGCACATAATGTATAAGAGAGACAAGGGAAGTTTCTCTACCTTGGAGTAATCCAGAATATTGGAAGGTTGTCTTACTTTAGGGAGAAGTCATTCATATTTCATATTTTAATTTACATTATAATTTGGAACAAAATCAGATTGAGAATTATTGCCAACTTGTACAAAATGTAGTTTCATTTACTGAACAGTTTTAGAAAGTCCCAGCTGGCATTTATTTTATCTACAGTCAATGAAATACTTTTGTCAATATAGTCCCAAATTTGAGTTAACATAAGTTCTCTCTGTAGTTATAGAAAGGAGAGAAAGAAGAAGAGAACAAACTTTTAGGGTTCCCAGGGTGAATATATTTTCTGAAATGCAACCTAGACTACCATTCTAAACTTTTAAGATCCTAATGACAGGTGAGATTATATTATACAGGTAATTTAATAGAAAGATTTTCCTCAGAGCCTCAATCTGTTCTGGATATAAAATTCAGGTCTTTTAAATGTTATCAATGCTCTACAGCTATGTGAAGAAATATTTGAAAAAAAAAAAAATACTGCACACAACAATGTATTATCCAGAACAGAATAAGAGAATTCCATGCAAAATAATACCTTGACATTTATATAAAGTAAGATTTAGGCTGAATACAAAGAATAATTACCTTGCCAAGAAAATTTTTTATTGGAGGAACAATCACCTAAGGTGAAAGCTTCATTGCTTAGTTAAATTCAAGTCATATTAAAAGTATAAAATTAAATCAAAGAATTTTTACTATATGGTTACAAAAGCTGTGTGTACCTGAAAGCAGTATTATTCACGATCATTGTAAAATAGGTATAAATTATTTTTTCATAATAGAAGCTGTGATTTTTATCATAAGCCTGCAAGATAATGGTTGCTAATATCACCAAAACGATAAGAATGAGAGACAAAACCCAAGGAAACTGTTAACCTTACATGAAAATCACCTTACAAATAAAATAAGAAGAGTTATATCAGATGGAAGAAATTTTTAGAGTATCTTCCAGAGTACTCATTTTTTACCATTTTTTTGGTCATATAATTCTGTTTTCAAGGTTTGAAAAACAATAATAGGACTAAGGTATGAATTTTCTTTATGAAATAAAAATGCTTTTAATAATTCTTCTCAAGACTTTAAAAAAAAATATAACTATCATCAACTGTGATGCAAACAGATTTAAACAGTGAAAAACTTATTACTATATACTATGATTATCAAGCATTAAAATAATGTTACTATGTCAATTACTATGTTAATTATTTTTCAATAATTTATATTTTAATATAACTAAACCCAGATCTCTGCCATGTTAATTGCCCTTCAGGTAGCTAGAGGCTAGTGCTAGATCATAGAATCACAGAATTGCAGAATGGTAGGGGTTGGAAGTGACCTTCAGAGATCATCTAGTCCAATCCCCATGCTCAAGCAGGTCTGACTAGATCAAGTCGCATAGGAATGTATCCAGGTGGGTCTTGAAGACCTCCAAGGAAGGAAACTCCACAGCATCCCTGGGCAGCCTGTGCCAGTGCTCCAACACCCTCATAGTGAAATAGTTTTTTCTTACGTTTAAATGTTTATCTTTAAATAGAAGTTTTAAAGTTTTACAGTTCCATCATACCTTAGATTCCTCTATGCAAGACTGAAGAAGACCAGCTCTGTCAATCACTATTTGTATTTACAACCTTTAGGCTCCAGGCAATCCTGATAGCCTTCTCCAGTCTCTCCACATTTCTTTTGATCAGGGACGTCCAAAACTGTACACAGTACTCCAGGTGCAGTCTCACCAGGGTAGAACTGAGACAAATAACTGCTTTCTTTTTGTTCTGCTGGTAATACTTCCCCTGTTAGCTCATACGCAGCCTAACATCCAAATGTGTCTCCCTTATCCATTCCATCAGGACTGCTGTCCAACCAAGTGCTTCCTAGATTCACCTACTTGTATGTGGCCTTATTGCCTCTCAGGTGTAGATCTTTGCACTTCTGTCTATTGAACTTAATGAGATTTCTATTGGTCTGATGCTCAAGTTTATCACAGCCTTTCTGGAATGAGGGTCTACCATTTGGAATATCAGTCCTTTTCTTTCCCTCACACTTCCCCAAATTTACATTTTGTGCACTCTGTCTTCTCATATTGATGAAGATGAGGTAGTCTGCTCTCTACTGCCTGCCCTTGGGTAGATAAGCCATTATTAGTATTTGATGCTTCAAACTCAAGGTCTTTGTCTAGAAATTATAATGTTAGGGTAGATTCAGGGCTAAGTCCACTGTATATAGAAACTGTAAATTCCTGATCTGAAATAACTTTCTTGATATTTTTATCACAATGAGTAATAAATGTCCCTGGTTTACAGCCAGTATCTGATCTTCCTTTGTACAGTCATTAGGAAGAGTATTTGTATGGACATCAAAGCAATATGAAAACTTACCAGAAGTACTGAGGAAGGACTGCAGAACTGAAAGGAAGTATGACCTATAAAATTATGTTGACCGGAAGTCTATGATGTAATCAGAAGATAAGGCTCTAGATCATACATGTCTGCAGACAAAGTCACTGATTTTAAGGTTCAGTCTCAACTTATGTTATTTTTTGTTGTTAGATTTCATCATTGTCACAATGTTCATGCTGTTTCATTGGCCTTTTTAATTTTTGTTCAGTTCCAGGCTATGGAATGAGAAGCTACTGCTTCTTCTATCCGTGATAACCAAAACCAATGCAATAAATGCTGGTTACTTTTCCCAGGCATGCCTGTAAAATGAGAGTTTTTCTCTAATAGTTCCTTACTCATCTATTCATTTAAAGCCATAAAGCTAAAAGAGATGAGAGTAGTTGCAGAGCAGATAGGTGTTAATATTTCTTATGACTTCACACAGTAATGTCTCCTTGGAATTTAAGATTCACTTTCTTAACAGCACTTTGAAAAACCTTTTTAGAAACTGTTGAAAATTAGGCCAGTTTTTTTGAAAGACAGAACTGAGTAACAGAGGGTTCTTTGGAAATTTGATTATCAGTATATAGTGAAAATTACAATACAGTTTTCAGATTCATCTGGTTTTAATTCTTATGTGCTCAAGTAATAGAAATAATGTCTAGTGTTTGACACAATATTAGATATTAGAAGATATTAGTGAACAAAAAATAAAGTATTACTTATTTCTTAATTTAAACTTTCTCCTCTAACGCACAATAGTTATCCTGTGTTAATCAGTTCTCTTCATATCAGCCAGTGTGCTGCTGTAGTTTTAATTTGTAACAAAAATAATGTTGATGGTACCCGGGTGTTTTAGCTATTGCTGAGCAGTGCCTACGTAACGTCAGGACTTTCTTTTTCTCACTGTGCCCCACCAATAAGTAGACTGAGCGTGAGTGAGAGGCTGGGAGGGAACACAGTCAAGAAAACTGACCTCAACTGACCAAAAGGATATCCCATACCATAAGATGCCACTCACATTAGTAAAAGATCAGGAAGAAGGGGACATGGTTCTTATTATGACATTTGTGTCCATTATACATACTGTAACTCTGCTTTCCAAGAAGTGGCTGAACATCTGCCTGCTGATAGGAAGTAGTGAATTAATTCCTTATTTGGTTTACTTGTGTGTGAAACTTCACTTATCTGTGAAACTTTGCTTCACTTATTAAAATGTATCAGTGTTATCATTCATTACTTGGGAGAAGAGGCTGACCTCCAATAAGCTCTTCCCTCAGCCTCCTTTTCTTCAGATTAAACAGCTACCCAGTTACCTCAACTGTTCCTCTTAAGACTTGTTCTCCAGATCCTTCACAAGCTTCTTTGCCCATCTCTGGACACACTCCAGCATCTCAATGTCTTTCTGATAGTGAGGGGCCCAGAACTGGACACAGTATTCAAGATGTTGCCTTACCAGTGCCAAGTATATGGGGACAATCACTTCCCTGGTCATGCTGGCCACACTATTTCTGATACAAGCCAGGATGCCTTCTTGGCCACAGTTTTGTGTCATCTGCAAACATACTTGGTTATAATTGATTTAAAAAGGTATTTAGATTCATTACTTATGATTTTTTTTTCCTGAATGATAGATGTTTTCTTATTTATAATCTTAGCTTTATACTCAATAAAATTCCATAATTGATGTGTACATTTCTGTCAGTATTTTCTTTTTCAGATTATTTAACATATTTAAATTTTTTACATCTTTTTTCTATCCATTCTATTTCCTATCCCTGTTCTTTGTAATATAAATGTTTCCCACCATTAAATTTTCTCTTTTTGTGTCATTACCTTTATTTCTAAATTTTAAACACTACTAGTTAAAAGAAATGATAGTCCAAAATAAGCATTGAATCATCAGTGAGGAGCTTCAGGCACTGAAAATTAAATCAACACAGGATCAAAAGCAAAATATGTAGCTACTTAAGGCAATGTGAAAAGAACAAATTAGTCATAATGATGTTATTAAAGACTGTTTAAAGATTAATTTGATGGCAATAGTTAGGAAAAATATAATAGAGAGTGTAAAATCAATACCTATGTTCTGGATTATGAAATAAGTTATGTGATGGTTTAAGAGACGCCATTGTGATGGCCAAATATTTTTGTTTAAGCAGGATCCTGTTTGCTTGTAGAAGCTCCTTGTGTGTTTTATTGTTCTTCAAATGTACAATGTAGTTGTTATCAATGCATTTCCACACATTTTGGAAAAATGACACACATAGATCTTAGTTTCAGTTGGATGATTTGATTCACACAATTTGTCATTGTCACTGAAATCAGGAATAAACTCCTTAACATTAATGCAATGTTGAGAAGCAGGCATTCCGTTATTGCAGCCCTGGATGCACAGAGGATTACTCCATCTAATGTGTGTGCTGTGTGTTGCATCAGTTAAAGCTTATATTATCCTGTTACTTACATATGCATTAAATCTTCTGGAATGGTTATACATATTCATTCTGTTTCCTGGAACTAATTATCATAAGGTTCCATGTCTTTGTGCATGCTCAGTTTATTGGATTGGTGGTTTATGCATACATATACATAACCATATTTCAGCTTCTGTCTTGATATGGAAAAGTCTGGGTAATTCCAGTAACATTTAAGATAACATTTGTCTGTTTAATCTTTTTCTATCCTCAGTTTTCTGTATCTGAGATAATGATACTAGTGGTTCTGTAATTAAATCCAGAGTGAAAATAATAATTCAGAGATGTTGTTCACAAATCAGTTGTAATATAATCGTAATATAATTATAGAATCATAGAATCATAGAATAGTAGGGGTTGGAAGGCACCTTTAGTGATCGAGTCCATCCCCTTTGCAGAAGCAGATCCACCTAGATCAGGTCATATAGGAACATGTCCAGGCAGGTCTTGAAGACCTCCAAGGAAGAAGACTCCACCATCCCTGTGGGCAGCCTGTGCTAGTACTCTGTCACCCTCACAGTGAAACTGTTTTTTCTTATGTTAAGTGGAACTTTTTGTGTTCCAGCTTCATCCCATTACCCCTTGTCCTGTTGCTAGCTACTATAGAAAAAAGGGATGTCCCAACCTCCTGATACCCACCATTTAGATATTTGTAAATGTTATTAAGACCTGCTCTCAGTCTCCTCTTTTCTAGACTAAACAGCCCCAGTTCCCATGAAGTCTCACCAGGCCAGAGTAGTGAGGGAGAAGAACCTCCCTTGACCTGCTGCTCACATTGTTCCTGATGCATCTCAAGATGCCATTGATCTTCTTGACCACAAGGGCACATTGCTGCCTCACAGTTAGTTTATTACCAATCAGGACTCTGAGATGTCTCTCTGCAGAGCTGCTCTTCAGCAGTTTGACCCTCAGCCTGTACTGGTGCATGGAGTTATTCCTTCCCAGATGCAGGACTCTGCCCTTGTCCTTGTTGAACCTCATGAGGTTCCTCTCTGCTCAACTCTCAAGCCACACAAGATCCCTCTGAGTGGCAGCACAGCCTTCTGGGGAATCAGCCAGTCCTCCTAGTTTGACTCAGCAAACTTGCTGAGGGTACACCCTGTCCCCTTATCTAAGTCATTGATGAAGATGTTGAACTGGCCCCAGAACCAATAATATGTTATAATAATTATTATATATAATATTTTTAATTTCTATGCATTACAAAGTATAATACACACAAACATATATTATGTACAATGTTATAAAAAATAACCTTATAAAGTATATACAAAATACAAAGTTATATAGAATTATATCTACCATTATATCAAGTATATGAATATGTTATAATATTCTGTGACATATTTTAATTTTATTACATTGTGTTGTATTGTGTCTATATATTATGTGACATGATATCATAAATTTAATATATTATAAAAAATTACATTACACTTTCTATATTATACTATACAAAAATATAGTATACTGCATTCCATAGATCTATTTTACAGTGTCACTATTCTTTCTCTAAACCTACTTACTTCCACCATTGACTAAAAAGGGGTTTTTTAAGTCATTTCTTATGGTTAGATAGGACAGCTCCACTGGATACTGTCTAGAGTATTTCTTTTTTATTCCCCATGAGTATTATAACATATTTTGATCTTTTCTTCAAAGATTTAAGAATATGGATAACAAGATGACATCTAGCTATCATTGCAGGAGAGAAGAGATAGTAGACAGTTCTGCCATGGCAAAGCTGAGGGCTTAAATAGTACTATGAAACTGAGCTTCAAGAGGGATTCCCCTCAAGATTAAGACAGATCAAATCAAGTTTCTGTTTTAGGAGTCTGAAAATGAGCAAGATATCTAAGTTTCCATTGTAGACAATGGGGAACATAACATATTAGCCAAGATGTAGGTGTTCTTTAGTATCATTTGGAAGTCCTGCTTGGCCTCTCTGGAAGGTTGGTTTTCTCATAAATCATCTTTCTTTTTGCCTATGTCCTGCAATTTCTTGAGTATTTTTTAGCATCTCGAAAAGTGGCAGATGGCCATGTTTAAGTAACTGACTTAAGTCTCTGCTTCAGTGTGTTGACTTGTTCTCTAAGCTCCTTTGAAATAATGTAATATTAAGGACTTGCTGTCTTTGAATCTGAACTAGTATACTGCTCTATATGAAGCAGTTCAAAATTATTGCATTTTTCAACAGTGATATTTCTTCTGACTTTAACTGGATTAGCAAAAGTATTCCCAATTTCATTGCCAGTATATAGGAAAAAGCCATCAGTTACCTTTCAGTTTTCCTATTGGCTTTAAAGCTACTTACTTTAATTTTTGCTTGACATAGCTATACCAACTATAACAAAGTAGGAAAGCATCAGCTTCCCTATCACTGCTTCAAAGGCACAAGTATGATCTATCTTTGGACAAAAATTTTTAAATAGGAAAGTTCCTTTTTCAATTCAGAGATTAATGAAGTAGTTTAGAAAGTTTACACTATAGCATGTCTGGGAAATTGTCAAATATGTAAATACAGGATAAATAAATAAATTTTAAGGTGTAAATTTCACTATTAGCAGTTATAAATATTTTAAAAAAAAAATAGGAAACAAAATCAAATTAAGACAGTTGATTTCATAGTATTGATATATTTTTTCAAAACAAAATACATAACCAAAGAAACAAGACTATGAGTTATGAATATTATAACAACATTAAAAATGTATGCTGACGTTGTTGTTATTATTATTATTATTATTATTATTATTATTATTATTATTATTCCTAGGATAGACTGAAAAGATAGCATGTGTTTTTGATGATGGCAGACTCAATACCTTCCTGTTGTTCTTCTGTGGTGGCAAACCAACAGGACACTTCTGTTATAAATCACTCTAAACCAATTTAATATTAGTGAGGATAAAACATGAAAGTCTCTAATAAATGCTTTTTATGTTGTCAGATATTTTTGCTACCAGCAGGTTTACAAGACTTGCGTAATGATTTGAATGTAATTTCTGTACATTCTGGTAAATGAAGCAGCCCATTACAGTGAAGGCCATTGATAAATCAACTAAAATTTTTACTTTAGAAGTTAATGGAAATCTTTCAAATACACTTATGAACACGCATGAGTAGAAACAAGTGAAAATAGATTGGTGAAGTAATTTTAATTTTCTCTTTAAAAGAGTATGTATCCAATATATAATAGATATATCAAGTAAAATTAAAAGTATAAATATATTAAAAATCACTGTTGAAGTTGTCTATGGTATTTGCTTCTAATGTGAAAACAGGAAAAATGTGGGGTGATGTTTGTAAAAAATGTTTAGTAAAGATTTCTCTCAATAGCAAGGTGGTTGTGGGTGTGACTGTGGCTGTGAGTCAATACAAGAATGGGAGAGGGCTACAAAGGGAACTAAATTCATATAGAATTAAGATACCAAATCTTGCCTCTGATAAGTAAATAATGAAAGAGCAACTTAAATATACATTTTACAGTTATTACTGAGATTCATTTTAACAGCCAATTTTGAAATTGTTTTCTATGTATAATTTTTAATTTTAACACAAGAAATTTATTTTTTTTTAATATGGACCAGAACACACTTGTTGTAGCTGGCCCAATGAGAGCATTCATTGGGAATTAAATGGCCTTAAACAAGTTATTTTTTCCTTTTATCTCTCAGTAAAAATATAGAATTTTAAATATCAATGTTAAGATCAAAATCAATTTAAAAAATAAACTTAATTCATAGAGAAGAATTAGTCTAATAAATGAGAAACTTGGGAAGATAAATATTAATTGCAAAGACAGTGTTTTTATGAAGACTTAATTTTCCAGAAATTTAACAGATCATGGTATATTCAAATAAATCTGTATCAATTTTGTATATAAGAAAATATACTTCTTTCCCATATGTATTCAAATGCTCTTTATTTTGTGGGAGTTACAAACTAAGATCTATGTTACCATCTCAAAAAAATACATTTCATAATTTTGTTCTATATAGCATTCTGACTACCAATATATTTAGTCACAAGTGCTATTAAACTACCAACAATTCTTAGTAATTAATGGTTTGTATGGCATTAAAGAGTTTAAATACATTTTTGAAGTATTTAACTGTGCTCAAATTTTCTTATTCAAATTTTTTTGTTCCAAAGCATAGGTAATGTTCTATGAAACGGTTCCATTAACATGTTGCCAACTATTGAAATAATCACAATATATTGCATTTTGAACTACAATTATTTTTTAAATAATATAAAATTAAAAATGAAAATTCTTGTTACTCTCTAAATCCATAGACAGTATCGTCAGACTTTATTGATCCAGTTATAGTAATCCCATGAACTTTAAACAATATATTTTTAAATGGCATTTTTTTGTGCTGAAATGGACACATTGTCAAATTTCTTTGATATTTGCCTTGACTACTGCAATACTCAAAGTGATATATTGTATCTATTGCTGTCTCATGTCCACATCTTCTCTTCAATAAGTTGCCCACAAAATATTCTTCAGCAATATATATTAATAGAACAAAACCTGTAATTCCTACTGCATACCACTAAGTATTAAGAACTTTGAATATTCTACAGAGAGAGTTAAAGAGAGATCAAGCTTTGTAACACCTCTAAAGTGTTTTGCATAACAATTAGACTTGTTGGGAGGAAAGAGCATTTCCTAAGAGTTAGGTAAAAATAAAATTACATAGGTATAATTTTTAAACTGCAGCAGCTGTGTCAATCTGCTGAAAATTAGTTTTATCTTTTTATTTCTAATACAAAATAATTCAGAATCCATTTAGCAGTGTTTAGCAGTGGAGCATTTATATCATTTGATTCAGGTCACCTAAAAGAAGCACTAAACCTAGGAGTCTTACAGCCTTATGTTCCTTCTAAAGTCCATGGAGACCTGGAATACAGGTGTGGGGTGTCTTGGTAAGATATTTAGTATCAGATGGAATCATTCTTCTTAAAGGAATAAGCCAGTAATTAGATTCACCTCAAACAAGACAGAAAAATGGTATAATTGAGAATAAGACTGTCATATTTATGACCTTGTGCATTATTTTATATTGTAGAGAACTCATGTAACCATAATTAATATACATTTATTTAGCCTGATATTAGTAACATAGTATGTCTTCCTTCTTGTCGGATGCCTGAGAAAGAATTTGTGGTTTGAAGTCACAAAAAGTGAAACCAACTGAGCTCACTTAGCAATAGGATTATGAGGCCTCACATACCATTGCCTTAATTTAAAATTGTGAAACAACTTGCGCCAGTACAAAACTGTACAAGTAAAACAATTTAAAGGTGTACAAGCTTTATGTTCCTTTCCTTGACTAATTTAAGAAAGTCCACAGAAAATTAATTGGGTTCACGGCCAACTTTTTGAGAAATATTTTGTATGATACAGAATATTGAACACATATCAAATGGTGGAGGTAAAACATCAACAGCAAAGCCTCTTAGTGTCTTAGCAATTTATGGGGTTGCTTATATTACATTGTATCATGGTTTGACATGGAGCCATTTCTGGTAATGGGGAAGGGGCTGTAAAGATGTCTTCTGTAAGAAGCTGATCAAAACTCTCCACAGTTCTGAGTCAGACTCACTTCTGGGGCTGAGCCAATTAGGCACCTCCACAATCACTTTTTAAGAAGAAGAAGGTGGAAGAGGAGAGTTTTTCCTGTTTCTTCTTGGTCTGTTCTTCCATCTTTCCTGGCTGGTGGTGGTGCAAGGAATTGGGAGAGAGAGAGAAGTAACCATATGGACTCCAAGGTCAGTGAGGGAAGAGAGGAGGAGGTGTACTGGAGCAGAGACTCCCCTGCATCCTGTGGAGAGCACTGGTGAAGCTGAGATTTGTTTGCACTTCGTAAAAGACCCTATGCCGGGGCAGTGACTCACTTTGTTAAATACTTCATGCCAAGGGCAGTGACTATGCAGAGGAGACTGTGTCCCGTGTGAAGGACCTTGTATTTACAGAAGCCATAACTATGGGGAAGAACCTAGGACAAAGAAGCTCAAACTTATGTCCAGAAGAGGCAATGTCCTGTGTGAGGGATGCTGTATCAGCAGAACCCATAGCTGCTGGGAAGAACTCACACCAGAGAAGTTCATTAAGGACTGTGTCCCAGGAGAGGGACCTAGTATCGGAGCAGGGGAAGAATGCAAGGAGTCATCATCCTCTGCGAAGAGAGAAGCAGCAGAGCCCGTCTGTGAGAGACTGATCACATCCCCCATTCCCTATGCCACCAAGCCATTGAGGGGGGAGGAGTTAGAGATATTGAGAGCAGTGAGCTGGGTCTGGGAAGAAGGGAAGGATGGAGGAGGGAAATCTTAAAGTGCGGGTTGTATTTTTCTCATCATCCTGCTCTGTTTTTTTTACTTTTGATTCTGTTCTGTTTCTTGTAGGCAGTAGAATAAACTTTCCTGCTTTCCTCTCTAAGTCAAGTACTGGAGTGTGTTTTCCCTGTCAGTGAGCCCTCTCTGCCCTTGTCTCGATCCACAACATCCTTAGGTTTTTCTTGGGTTTTTTGTCTCATATCACTGGAGTGTCCACTGTCCAAAGGAGGATGGGGGTGAGTGGTGAGCAGTGAGCAAGAAACCCATGATGTTTCATCGCTGACTGGACAAAGCCACAACACATTGTTTAACCTAATATAATATCAAACATTCATAAGTTTTTATTTTTTGTTTATTTAAAGTTATAATGAGAAAAATTAATGAGTAAAAAGAGCAGTCACTCATCTGTACAAAGGGAGCTCCTGCAGACCTCATTATGTTTGCAGTATTACACTTTCTGCACTGAACAGAACCAAAGACACACATGAATGCTAGCCTGCTTTTATTATATTCATAAAGTGCAATCCAGGCTCATAAAAAGTGTAGCTGGCAACTTTGTAAAAACATAACAGCTTGTTTGTAGTGGCTTCTCCATAGCTATCTAACAAAAGAGTGTTTTCCAAAAAATAGCTAGCAGTTATTTATAGCACAACTGCCTATTTGTCACTGTGAAATGAATATTCGCACTGTACTCTAGTTCATAAAGGGGAGAACTGTCCTACCTGCTATTCAAAATAAAATGGAAAAAAAAAATCCCACCATGTTTACTGTATTCTAAGTATTAAGCATTTGACCTATCTGAACAATACAGAAGTCACCTTTAGATAGATGCACTTTAATTCCACTTAGATTACTTTGTACATTTTATTGTTAATTTTCTAAATAATTCTACATAAATACTCTGTTGTTATAAATATTTAGGGAATTAATAGTCTCATTTAAAAAAAAAACAACACATTTTTCGTGTGGACATATGTATTTAAAAAATATATTACTCATCATCTATTTGCTTGTTTTCCCAATTTAAAAGTTTGTTATGCAATTACAATAAAGATTGTGTCATCTAGGTGAACTGTCCTGTATAGAAATGAAAAATGGCAATAGCAAATAACCAGAGGAGTTTAAGAACATTCACAGACATCATTTTATTTCATTTTTCCATAGGAACCATTCACAGCTAAATAATACATTTGTAGAAACCTGTACTGGTTCACAAACAGCCTGTTTTCATGAAAATGGTTTACTTTGTCAAATAGCTTATTCAAAAAATAGCTTGACAGTTTCTTACTTTATTGTGCCTTCAATCCTGAAAACATTCCAAAGGTTGACTGTCAAGATTTATTCTACTTCTACTGTATAGAATACCTCTATATTTCAAATGGCTTGCATGGGAAAAAAAAACCCTAATTTCTCTCTGACCTGTAAAAACTTCTGACAGAACTATTTACAACTAGATTCTTTTAAAATTTAAATTGGGTCACCAGCTATTAGCATCATTTTTAACAATATTGTTTTTCTAGCATTGAGTTCTTCTCCGTCATCATCAAGAAACTAAATTAGAAACTAGATGATGTGAATGACAGAGGTAAACTTTATCTTTCCATTTCCCATACAAATGTAATGTCTCAATTTAGGCATTACTACAGTCAGAAAAATAGAAAAAAGAATAAGTTCTCCTTTGAGGTCTTTCTCTACCTTGTCACACTGTGAAATTTTGGAAACAACTTCTGGTTATGTCAAAGAATTTTTATTTCCAAAGGAGTGAACTCAGTTAAAGGAATTTATCACAGATGGTGGTATGCATTAGGTATGATTGTTGAAGAAATGAATCATTGTACCTAATTATCTTTTATCCAGATGTTCAAAAAGCCTGTAGAAATTTTTAGCACACGTAATCCAACTACACATAGCAATTTCAAGTGTTATCCTTGTCCCACAATTCTCCACTAAAACACTACCTTCAAAACTCTAAAGTGGCAAATCATCATTAGTTTTAGTAACCTGATGGATTTATGGAATAGTTCTTTGTAAAGCAAAATCAAAATATTCAAAATCTGCACCTGTTCAGAAAGGTTACCTTCTGCTCCTGAAACACGAGTATAACAGAACAGATTGCTGATGTCATTTAGGTCTTATCTACCTACACTAAAGGATTTCTGGCCTTATAAATATGACTGCCCCAAATAGAAGCATAGCATTTGCTGTTTGAAGGAATGCTATCACCTTACTAAAACATTCAAAATTAAGCAAAATGAGGGGGGTTTGGCACAGCAACTTTCAGTCCATAAGATTTTAAAGTAATTGCTGATCTTTAACTCAGCCAATTCAACGGCCTTCAGACTTTGCTCTTTCAGGCCATACTTCCTAGCTTTGTGACATTGCACTGGGAGTCTAACTGGGAGTCAAAGTACACTTTGTATGATTATTATGTGGGGGTTTGTGTGGAGTTTTTTTGGTAATGGAGGAGGAGCTGCAGTGGTGACCCCTTGAAGGAGTTGCTTCAAACTTCACTCAACTCTAACTCAGACCCATTTCTGGCCAAGGTCAGGCCATTTCACAGAACTACAGAATCATATATGGTCAGTTTCCCTTTAACAAAGGGAAATCTGCAGTGGGAGAAGGAGGAGGAAGAAATGAGGTGAGAGGGAACTGATCATATGCAGTCCCTGAGGTCAGTAAGGAAGGAGGAGAGGAGGTGTGCTGAAGAAGAGCCCTCCTCCTCATTCTGTGATGAGACAGCAACTGTCCTCTGCAGCCTATGGATGGTAACATTGGAGCTGAGATCTGCCGGCAGCTCGTGGAGGACCCCATGGCAGATATGGTGACTGTGCCCAAAGAGCCATGACTCTGTTGGGACGGTGGCATTGAAACAGAATGTGTCTTCAGTTGTACTCTCATGGAGACCCATGCTGGAGGAGTTTGTGAGAAGCTGCAACCCTTGGGAAGGACTCACATCAGAAAGGTTCATTTGGGACTGGATCATGTGGGAGGGACCCCACTTTGGAACAAAGGAAGAATGTGAAGAGTCCTTCTACTCTAATGAGGCAGGTGATCATCTGTGATGGACTGATTGCAACCCACATTCCCTGCCCTGCTGCACCTCTGAGAGGGAAGAGTTACAGATATCAGGAGTAGATTGCTGAGCTCAAGAAGAGAGGAGGGGTGGGAGGAAGGTTATCTTAAAGGGATGGTTGTATTTTCCTCATCAACCTACTCAGATTTTGTTTGTTCTGCTTTTGGTTGATGAAGGACTAAATTGGTTACATTTTCTTTACCAAGTTAAATAGTCCTATATGTTTTTCCAGGGATCATAATTGATAAGGCAGCCCTTCCTGTCCTTGTCTCAATTCACAAGGCCTCTGGTTATCTTTTCTCTACTCCATCCCACCACAGAGAGTAAGGAGGGGAGGTGTATGAGAAAAGCTGTGTGATTTTTTTTTTTTTTTCTGTTTGGTTTTAAAATCCAATAACCTCTTGTTCTCAGCTCGTCCATAGAGGCAGTTAATTCATCATCAAAGGCACTGAGCTTGGTCAAGCATGACTTTGCCTTGGTGAATTCATGTTGTTTTCTTCTGGTGACCTTCTTATTCTTTCCATATTTAAAAGGATATTTTGAGAGGATACGCTCCGTGTTGTTTCCAGGGACTATGCAGAGCTTATATAAGCTTCATAGCTTATAACATTCTAAGTTCTCCCTCTTGCTTTTCTGAAAGACTCACTTTGTACAAGTTTTGGGTTTTTTTCAGTTTCCATAAGCTGAAGGAAGGGGATTAAGTTGTGAAAAACTAATGCAGAATGGATTGAATAGCTGTTCTTGCACAATGTAGTCTGAAGAGTAAAAAAAGTACATAACAATGGCTACAAGAATTGTTACTAGGATTGAGTATCTAGGAGTGAGTCTAGTCAAATTCAGTAAGAAATTAAAGAAGAACTTTAAAAAAAAAAAAAACAAAAAAAGAAAAAGAAAAAGCTTTGATAGCCTATTATGAAAGAAAATACTTTAATATAGATATATCAGCTGTGTAGACCAGGAACCTGAGGGAAGACAAACACAAAAATGTAATGAAATATCAAAGTCTGATAGAGAAATGGACTGGAAGTTCATAGAGGTCTGTCATTAATTGGACAGAGACAAAAGCATTTGTGGAGACAGTGGTTAAAGAGGGCAAAACGTTGAGGATGAAAGGATCAGCATACAGAGAAATACTTTTTGTGGTGACAATCTGCATATGTATTCTATTTTGCATCAAATTCATGGACATTATTATCAGCCCATGAGTTTCTCAGGACTTCTAAGACTGACATTTCCTCTCCTTTGAGTATTGATATCCTGGGTCTGTTTTTCTCTTGTTTTGCCTTTCTTCATACACATATATCTCTGTGTAGCTTTCATTTATATGTATAATTATTCACTGTTCTTCAAGATACCAGGAAACTTAGTTTATTAGTTGATACCACCTTAAAAAAAAAATAAAAAAGAAGCAAAAAAATCCCAGAATTCAAGGATGTAAAAAAAGATGTAACTGATGAGTGGAAGAACAGTAAAACCTCTCTTCTCCTTTCCTGCAATCAGAAACAGAATTGTTACTGCTTCACTGAATTTGTCTAGAAAAGCATATCTTACTGACGTACTATTAACTGACTAAAGTTTGATGAAATAGGAATCTTGATGGTACTTAAGATATGAGATGTACATATTCTAAGTGTGAACTAGACCTTATCTTCCTCTTTTTATACAGACTCTCAGTAAAGCCTTTGAAAAAAAATGTAAACAATTTGGGACAATCAATCTCACTGTGGTTTGCTTCACTGATGGTGCTATAACAGTCCAGTCTACAAACCCTGACTTGGAAAGTTTTACATACTTGTGGAGCCTTTGGTGTTTGTTTTGCAAGAGATACAAGGCTAATGTTTTTAAATAGGCATTGAATTAAAGTACTTATGACCATTTAATTAGTTGTTGGTATACAAGGATGCAGAGGGCCATATTTCTTCCTTGTTATTTTTAGTGGCATCAAGATGTAGATCTTTTTAACAGAAATCTACCCTGTGTCAGTTAAGGAGGATCTAAGACGATTCACACTGTGGAGTACTGCATAGTTATTTTGCCGTAGTTTATAGATACATACATACGTACAGATAATTGATTAAAATCAGATTCTACTGTGATTTTATATAGTCTGTGATCAATACAAGTTCATGTTAAGTGCTTCAGGTCTCCCAAAATTTAAGGTAAACTTGCTTTAGGAAGCATCCTTAAAAAAGCAAGTCAATGCCAGGAAAAACACAAACTTGAATTCTGGCTAATGAACGTTCTACTCATAATGATCATAATTCATTCATTGCCTTGAACTATAACATCTCTTCAGCTGTCAGAAAATCTGTGCAGAAATTTTTGCATTCTTTCCAGTGACTGGCTACTAATGATCTAGTGTCCACACTCTGTAATTATATTGTAGATATCTCTATTACTATAATACTGTATCAGTATTTGTCCCTAAAATAGTGTAAAATTCCAAGAATAATTATGCAAAAGAATGAAAGGAATAGCACAAAACAATTTTTTAATAACAATCAAGAAAGATCTATATGAATAAATTTATTCCTTTCTATAATTGTCTTAAAAGAGACAGAAAAGTTGAAGAGTCAGTTTTATTGGATAAGCAAAACAGTTAACAATCTTTGAGCAGACGGCAGCAGTCAGTATTACAAAACAAAAATATCATAATGTTTCAGAAATCTTGTTTTCTTTTTGGCTTTTTTTTTTTTTATTCTGCAGACTGAAGGAATGCTCCAAAACCTGTTTTAATGAATTAGCAGAATTCTAATTTGCTTTGGTGTGTCTTGCAATGTTTTCAATGAAAAATGTCACTGTCCAAAGATCTCCACATTTAAAATCTGTAATTTTATAGATTCAATGCTTTATTTGTATTGGGATGAGGTGTTTCAACCTACTTCTTGGAGTTACAATATACATGAAGTGACTACATTGGACTTTTATGTGGTAATCTCAAGTGATATTGAATTTATATTATTAACTTGAGAAACAAAAAACAGATGAAGGGAGCAATGTTGCAATTTTTCATTCCTATAATAGGTTGGAAGTCATGTCCATTTTGTTCCTTCTGACATGATTACAAATGTGTGACTAATCTAAAGATTTTCTGCTAAAGTGAGGCACAGGATTTAAGAATTTGGTGTTGCTGGTTTTTTATATGATTTAAAGCTATAAAAAGACATACATTATGTTAGGCGGTAAAAAAAGTGTTTTTATGATGTTTGGGGAGTTCAATAGAAAAAGAAATTATACACCCATTTGTAAAATTTGTATGGAAGAATGGAGTCACCCAGAATATCCTTAAACCGAAATTTTATCTGTATTTTCTTATATTTTTCTTCATTCAGATTTTACTCATAATGCAGTAAAAAAACCTCAAAACTAAACAAAGCAAAAGAACAAGCAGTACCATTCCCCCAATATAGCTTAAACTGTTAAATTTAAAAAGAAACCTGTTTTGTTTTGCTGTTTTTTTTTTTTTTTTCTGGCCTATGAATGCTTCAGAATGAGACAAACCATGACCTAGTGATTCCATCGATTATAAGAGGAGCACAGGGGACTAACTTTATTGTGCTATAAATGTCCACATGCAGTCAAGTCAGCTTTATCAAAACATCCTGACAAAGACATTTGAGAGACACTGAGAAACACTTTGTGATTCTGAAGACACATGCACAGTAGCTTAGATATATCCTGTGTCATGTACCCTGAGCCAACAGTCTGTCAAATCTTGACAAAATGGTGTATTTTGTGTGAACTTTGCTCATTATGATGTCATTATAAGACCAAAACACACCTCCATCCTAAAGGCTACCTGCCTCCAAGGTGTTACCACTCCTTCTTGAGTCTGTGCTCTGATTTTTTTGTAAGCTCTACCTTTAAATGCGAAGCAAGAGGATTTTACACCAATTGCAATAAAGATATTTATGACTAGAGTCACTCAAACTCCACCTTGAAGGTAAAAGAAGGTATAAAAATGGTTAAAGAAAGGGGGATAGTGGAGGAAGACACCATTGTGAACAATTGAAGGGAAGCTCCATTGCAGACTGCCTCTGACTCTTGGGATAAGCCGGTGGACTGAGCCTTCCTCCCTCCTTGGGACACCTTGGGTGAGACTTACACTAAGCGCTTCTGGGGGAAACTTAGAAATATCGTTAGTTGCTCTTTACTTTTTTTTGGAGCCAGGCTGTATTGTCTATAACTTTGCACAGTGTATCACTTATACATATCTATTTTTGGGGCATGCTTTTTTATGGACAGTTGCTATCACCAGCAACCCATAAGAATTTGTATAACTGTTGCATGAATAAAACTACACTATAGCCAGTCATCACAGTTTCTCACTGAAGGCGACCAAACCCTGGAGTGTGGCCATGCTAGTACATGAGCATGACTGGACTGAAGGTGCAGCCCACTATCAGTGTATCCAGAGTGGGATAGATGACAGAAGGTGAACAGAACTAGACTGGTCATGGCAAATTGAGTACCACTCAGAATTTAAAACTAGCAGTACCAAACCTCCCACCTAGGTGAGGAGAGTTAGAATGCAAGGGGGTTTATTTTCTTCCAAACCACTCTGTCCCTTTTAACGTAACACATCTCCCCCTCCTTCATTGACCTTGGTGACTGTAGGGCCGTTTCATGTTTTCTCACTCCTCTTAGCTACTCTGCACTGTTTTTTACCGTTAAATACATGATCATAAAGGCACAAATTGTTTGACTCATCTTTGGCCAGGACAGGTTGATCTTGGAGTGACTGGAGCTGTCTTTGACTGCCAGGGAAAGCTCGTAATGTCTTCTCACAGACACTACCTCTACAGCCTGTCTCCCTGTTACCAAAACCTTGCCACATAAATCCAATATAGGCATTTGCTTTGCTTTACAAAGAAAAATTATATATGTAGTTTAATCATAGAATCATAGAATGGTAGGGTTTGGAAGGGATCCTTACAGATCATGTAGTCCAACTCCCCTGCAGAAGCAGGTTCACCTAGATCAGGTCACATAGGAACATGTCCAGGTGGGTCTTGAAGATCTCCAAAGAAGGAGCCTCGACAAACCCTCTGGGCAGCCTGTTCCACTGCTCTGTCACCCTCACAGTGAAATAGTTTTTTCTTATGTTTACGTGGAACTTTCTGTGTTCCAGCTTCATCCCATGACTCCTTGTCCTGTTGCTAGCTACTATAGAAAAAAGGGATGTCCCAACCTCCTGACACTCACCATTTAGATATTTGTAAATGTTAATAAGATCTCCCCACCATAATGGTTTCTTATGAACACCACATAGTTACTGATAGTAACAACCACATAAATGTTATTAAGTAATCATATAAATCACAGATCATAACTACTTCCTGGGCAAAACCTGACCACTGATGAAGATGCACAAACATATTGAAAATCTTTGAAAACAACATAACAGGTATTTTTTGTGGTTTTATTTCATGACAAAGCTCAACTGCACCTAAACCTTCATTCAGTACCTAAACTAGTTAAAGAATAACAATTTGATCCTGTAAACAAAGTAATGAACAAATAAATAATCTCTAGAGTGCAAAGTGAGCTTTTGGTTGAAATGACGCATCTGAATCTGAAGTCACAAAGTAATAATGCAAGTCCTGTATATCTGCTGTTTACCCCAGAGACACATGAATTTTGTATGTCCTTTGTTTCTTTAAGCTCAGGTTTTCCAGATCTTAAAATTGCATAGAAGTCAACATCCAACATTATATAGTGTAAAATACATTGCATCCCAGGACAGGATTCAGTTGGCTAAGCACAGGCATCTTGAACTTGCAGAGATGCCCTAAGGTATGTCACCTGGCCTCTGGTTATTTGGCAGAACGATGTGGTTTTCACATCAGGCTCATATAGATGTCCTGAATGCCTTAAGGCATCTCAAATAGCACTGCTTTAGTTTGTCTGAGAAAATAAATAAAATCCTAGAAGCCTGATACTTAAAAATCAGATTCTCAGATGGCTAAATATTTCACTAAATCTATACTACTCTCCGTAGATGTATTAAAATGACAGAAGATACAACATTCTTCAGTAGCACTTTATTCTGAAAAATATACAACTCCTGCGGTAGTTTTTATGATTTCTCTTACATTCTTTTCCAGAACATCATAAAATTCATAAAATAAAGATATTTTACAAGATCGTCTTTCATACAATGTTATAACTCCAGATAAAATTGCTTTTTCATTGGGATCTTTTCTTCTGGTTTCATTTTTTTCCATAGTCACTATCCATTGTCTCTAGATAGCAGGATTTACACAGACTGCTGTTCTGTGATGACTGTGTTGTTTAAGTATCCAACAAAGAAATAAGTTTCAAATTCAAGTCTAAATTCCTTCTAAAACGTAAAGCATCACTACTCTGCTCTGGTGAGGTCACAGCTGGCTCCCTGGAAAGACATGCACATCCAGTGAGTCAAGAGAAGGTTTATGAAGATGCTCATGTGATCATTTGTCCTATGAGAAGAGACTGAGGGAGCATGACTCTTCAGTCAAGAGAAAGCTCAGGGAGAATCTCATCAGCATATATAAATACTTGATGGGAGGGGCTCTTTTCAGTGATGCCCAGTGACAAGACCAGAGACAATGGGCACAAGCTGAAACACAAGAAGTTCCCTATGAACACTGGGAAACACTGTTTTACTGGACGTGACAAGGAGCTAGCACAAGTTGTTTAGAGAGGTTGTGGAGTCTTCCCTCTTGGAGATTCTCAAAACCTGAATTGACACAACCCAGAAAAAAAATCGCTGTAATTGAATCTGCTATAGACAGGTGATTTTTCTGAAACGATCTCCAGAGGTACTGTTCCACCTCAGCTGTTCTGTAATTCTGTGAGAAAATTATAGTTTCACAGAAAAGAATTACATTGAAATGGCTAAGTAATCCTTTTAGCTTAAGCTTTACCCTCTCCTTCCTTTTAATGGGTTCATACATATACACTTATAAAATTTTTACTTTGTAGAACATCTTTACTTTTATTGGTCTTAAAATAGGATTTTGAGCAGAAAAGTTTTTTAAAACATGTATCTTTTAACAATACTTAAGACAGTGACTAGTGAAGTTTATGAACCAATACACCCATAAACTCAAGTTTTCTAAATGTTCTGTTTCTGTCATTGCCCGATTCTTCATCTTGTATTTCCTCTATTAAAAATAAAAAATCCAGTTCATCCATATTTAAGACACAGCTACGCGAAAGACTGTGTATATGTGTAATATATACTTCTATATAAATATGTGAAATCTAGTGTCACAGCTTAGCAAGGAGCCACTTTTGCTTGGTAATAGGGGGAGGGGGCTGCACAGCAGACCAAGAAAAGAGTTCTCGGACTTCCTCTCAGCTCTTGGGTTCAGACCCACCTCCCACCCAGCTGGGGCCAATCTGGCACCACTGCCATCACTATTTAAGGATGGGAATTGGAAGTGCAAAAGGGAGATGAGAGGGCAAAATATAGGTGATCATGTGGACCCTACAACCAAGAAAAGACAGAAGGAGCAATGCCAGACCAGAGACATACATGCAGCCTCTGATGAGAGGCAGAGACCCCCATAACAGAGCGGGTGAGAGTTGGAGACTACAGACCAGAGAGAGTGAGCAGGTTAGATCCCAATCTGGAGAAGATAAGCTGGGGTTTCAGTACTGCATTGGAGCAACCTATGCAGGGCTGCCTGGTGTATGTGAGACACCAAGCTGGAACAAGGGAGGGCTGGTGAGGAGCACTTCTCCTCAGGAATGAGATAAGTGGTAAGAGACATGAGGAAAGGACTGACTGCACCCCGCATTCCCTACCCCCAGCACTGTTTATGGAGGGCAGAGGTAATGATACTGGGCTCAGGGCTCTGAGCCCAGGGAGAGAGAAGTTGTGGGGAGAAAAGGTGATGTTAAAGAGCTGGTTGCACTTCCATCATTCATCCTTCTCTGTATTATTTTTCTGTTGGATATTTCTGTTTGTCATATTTTAGTTTTAGTGTGATTAGATTTAAGTTTTCATTTTCTTCCTCAGGCTGAGTAGCCTCATCTGTTTTGTCAGGGACCATAAGTAGCAATTAAGCCTTCCCTGTTCTTCTGAAGTCTATGATACTTAATTGTGATCTTTTGTCCCTGGATGGGCCTAAACCATGACATCTTGAATGATTAAGAAGTAGTGTTGGTGAAAATTAAGAGGGAGAAAGCGATCAGATAATCTAAAGTTCTACCTGATAGATCTTGTAACCTCAAAAAACCCATAGGTATAGCATTAAGATATGACAAAACTTTTAACTAAAACTTGATTAAATAATGTCATTGGTGAAAAAGTTACAAAACTATATCTAGACTAAATTATTTTCTTAGTGTGTTGTGAATGCTATGTGATGGTAGAAAGTACGATGACATTTCATTTTTAAATTTATGAAGAAAGTTCACAAGTTCAATGCTAGTGTCAGAAGGAGCTTCCCAAGGGCTACAGTTCCTCACAAACTCCTTATATGCAGGTCTCCTCTGTGGCAGCACAACTCCAGGCACGTTCTCCGACAATACTGCCTCCCCACAGAGTCATGGCCCCTCCAGGTATAGCCACCCCCTCTGCCGAGGAGTCCTCCATGAACTGGTGGCAGACCTCAGCTCCACCATTACCCTCTATGTGTTGCAGGGAAACAGCTGCTGTCTCACCACAGGATTCAGAAAGGTCTCTGATCAGCACACCTCCACCTGTCTTCCCTCACTGACTTTCAGATCTACATGATCACTTCTCTCTTTTCACACTCCTTTCATCACCTTGCAGAAAGAGTAACCCTTCTCTTCCAGCTTCTTCTCAAAAGGTGGTTACAGAGGTGCCCAAACATCTTAGTCTCAGAGGGGGGTCCATCTTAGAGCTGGGGAAAATTTTTAGCAACTTTTTATAGGGGCCACAACTACAGCCCTTC
The DNA here is from genome assembly GCF_028858725.1 of Colius striatus. Classification (NCBI taxonomy): domain Eukaryota; kingdom Metazoa; phylum Chordata; class Aves; order Coliiformes; family Coliidae; genus Colius; species Colius striatus. The sequence goes on along the minus strand of NC_084759.1, from coordinate 48,427,820 downwards.
ACGCATTACCAGAAACAACTCAATTCAAATCAAACACAAAAAATACATATTTAAACAACTTTAAAAACATTTGATGTTTGCTTTGCAACTCTGTTTGGACAAAGCTTGTACTTCGAAATAGGAATTTGACAATGATTACAAAGATAATTTCAACCTACTTTTTCTTTTTTTTTTTTTTTTTTTTAGAATTGATTGCTGGTGGCAAATTCCAGCTCAGTAGGATTTTTAAAAGCTCTTTGGTAACCTAACTGACAAAAGTCAATGTGAAGATAAATAGGTTAAACCTGAGAAGTTTTCAAAGGCTAATTACTTAGTGAGTTGCTAGAAAACATGAGACAGTAAAAGAAAACATCAATTTGCCTGTATTTTTCCTATATGAGGAATTAAGGACAGACAACTAAGAGCTACCATAGAGTCACTGTTAAATCTGTATTAAAAATCAAATGGCATTCATATTTGAGTTAACATAATTAAACCCTATTTTTAGTTTCATTATTCTGCTCATTTTCCAAGTGTGCAAGACAGTAGCAGCTGTGAAAAACAGATCCAAAGGACTTCTGAAACTAGACACAGCTTCTGCCACTACAAACTGGGAAAAATTTTATTTGTGATATTATCAAATATCAGGAAGAAAATATTACTTCAGTTTCCTAGGTTTACATTGGAAGTAGAGCTTCAGTCTTTGATAATTATCTGTTTAAGTCAATAAGTCATAATCTCTACTTCAATCAATTATTAGCAGATCGTTAAACAGATCGTTACTATTTCCCAAAAGGAACTATGCTGAAATGGAGACAAGGATGGAAAGAAAACAAATCTGAATCAAATAAATTTTCTGTAGTTAAAGAACCACACACTTGAAAAATGCCAGCAGTTTCTTTGAAGCAGGGAGTATTATAGCTCCCTAATTCTCAAAGGGACAAAATCCCAATGATCCTTATAATCGTTTAAATATATTTGGCAAAGTTCCTAGTTCTGAAGGAATGAATTAGCATGAATGGTGAAAAATTTTAGTGTTGGAGAGTCAGATTCTTAAGATCAGAAATTAGACATCAGATATTTTGAAACAAACTTTCTATTAAAAATAGTAGCAAAATGAACAGAACAAAGCAAAATAAAAATATATTAAAAATCTCCTAACAAAATACCAGTAAATGACCCTGTTTAGCCTGAGAACATGATAAGTACTAAGAGAAAGATGTTTTCAAACTACTTACGTGAGTTGATTTGAATAACTAAATAAACCATACCAGACAAAAAAACCCCTCATTCCGATATTCCTCAGAAAGGTCAAGACTCCTATTTAATACAGATCTATTTCAATTTCTAATTTGTCTGAGCTGTGGCTATTCAACTTTACAGTCTTGAAATGTACATATTTCTATAACATATATATCATATGTAAAAAATATATCTATATTTGAGATCAAATGTAACCTCTCAGGGCTGCAGCTATCAAACTGCATTAAAAGAAGTAGTTGTATCTGAAACCAAATATGAAGACTACTTTTGAAAAATATTAGCATATTGTTCACATTCTTTGATCTCAATTTTAAGGAATTTGATTTCATGTCGGGAGGGAGAAACAGGAGAAGAGCAAAGTTGTTTATTTGAAAGATATTTTAAACCAACCAAAATAGAGAAGCAGTAGTGTTGTTTATAATATATTCTCCAAATCAGACACGTTACTCTGTCAAAAATAACTGTAGTGATTAGATATAATAAGATGAAATACACAGATTTAATAATTAAAAGTTAATATTAACTGACATGGTTCTGATGAAAAACTGTTGAATTACTTAAGTGATTTGAAAATGACAGAGGCAAAAAATTGCCTGGAATTTTTAAAGTAGAGTTCTGCTCTTAGAAAGACTGATGACATTAAGACTGTTTGAGTGGGTTGCAAGTCTCTCCTGAGATGAGAATCAGATACTTAAAGTTCCTTTGCAGAGGTCAATGGAAATTGTCTTAGAGAATTATTTTAGCTATCTGCTCCTGTTATAAGTCCTGAAAGATTTGTTGTAGGAAGGACATTGAAGCTCAGGGAAAAGGCAGTGGAACTGCTCCTGAGAGCTAGTGTTTCAGGGACAATTAACTACAGCAAGTGTTTTAGCCTGCAGGTACTCCTATTTGCTGCATTCTATGTAGCATTATATATTTGTGACTAGCATTGATATGAAGAACACAGGATCCACAAACAAAATGGAAAATGTTCAAAACCCAGTGTCAATAGTTTACAGATTTCTGTTTTATTTCTCCTCAATTACCTGTCTGGATTTGGTTGGGACTTTTTTTTTAGTTACTAGTTTAACTTATTTTATTTCTGTTGCTAACATACAATATTCAATTTTAATCTACATTTCTATTGTTAATATACTGTATGCAATGCTGATAATAATTGTTGAAACCATTGTTAACTCCTAATGAAAGACTGATTTCATTTAATTGAATGAAGTGTCTGGCACCACAGGCAACCAATAAAAAAGTAAATGTCTTTTTCTTCTAAAGTGTAACACATGCAAATCATTTGGTAAGAAAGATTCTCAATGTGTAACTGAATAATTACCAAAGTTATTTCCCTTCCCCACCCTCTTTGGCTTCTTTACCTTTCCCCTTTCCTTTTTCATTTTTCCTCTTCCTCTTTTCCTTTTATTTTTTCCTTTCTTTTAAGGAGTATTTATCCTCCTTCTCTTGACAGATGCATTCTCTTCACTATTCTTACAATCTGTGGATGAACAATACCATCCATTTATTTACTCAATATGAATAACCTGGGAGTAGAAAACCCACAAAGGTGAAGTTACATATTGTCTATGTACAGGGTTTTTTTTAGTATGCTATTTATAATGTATAATCTGTGTGCAATATGTATACAAACAAACAGATATATACACGGTGTATATGCATACACTACATTAATATACATACTAAATATGTATGTAGAATGTGTACATAGTATATCTACTACATAATGTGTGCATACAGTATATATATATACCATATTATACATTATGTGACACAGTGCACATGTAGACTATAGTATAGGACCAATAAAAATGTTTTTGTTCTGAATATATTAAATGTCTGTTCCTTAAAGTATTGAACTGATTTTACATTACTTCAGTGAATTTATTTTAATTTGTTGAGATTTAGTGAAGTTATATAAATTTTACATCAGCATGAAATTAGAAAGATCTCTTTATAATGAAAGATTGTAATAAAACTTTCTTTCCTTTCTTTCTTTTCTTTCTACTTCTACTGCTCTCTCTCTGACTTTTTTGTTTGTTTGTTTTTTTATCACAGTTTCAAGTAATTTATTTTTTATCTTTTTACTGTGCTTTATGATCCATTTTTCATTGCCTCATCAGCTTCCATCAGATTATTAATTTCATTAAAATTCTATCTCATCGTAGTAGAAGGATGTAAGACTAATATCCTTTCTAACAGAATCCCACTTGATTGTTGTCTTTTCATGTCATCTTGCTTTCAATTTTTTGTTGGATTGATCCCAACCAATAGCCAAGCAACCAACTAACCATTAACACCCTGCACCCAGAGGGGTGGAGGAAAAGAATTACAGAACTACAGAATGGCAGAGTTTGGAAGGGACTTTTAGACATCATTTAGTCCAACCCCTCTGCTAAAGCAAGTCCACCTAATGAAGTCATACATGTATGCATCCAGGTGGATTTTTGAAAACCTTCAGAGAAGGAGACTCCACAACCTCTCTGGGCAGCCTGTGCCAGTGCTTCACCTCACAGTAAAGAAGTCGTTCCTATGTTTAAGTGAAACTTTTTGTGTTCCAGCGTTTGTCCACTTTTTGTCTTATCACTAGAAAAAAGTGTTGCCTCATCCTCCTGACATATGCTTCTCAAATACTTGCAAGTATTAATGCGGTACCCCCTCAGTCTCCTCTCTTCCTAGCTGAACAGTCCCAGGACAGCAACCATTTCTCATAAGAAAGATACTGTATTCCCCTTGTAGTGGTTTTGCCTGGGCCAGATTTTTGGTGGGGGTTGTGGGGGGAGGGGTAGTGGCCACAGGGGTGGGTTCTTTTAAACAAAGAGCTGCCAGAAGCTTCCCCTGTAGCTGATACGGTTAATACCAGTCAATTCTAAGATGGATGCTGCAGTTGATAAAGAGTAAAGAGTTCTCGGACTTTCCCCCAGCTATTGGATTCAGACCCAAGTCCAGCCCCTCTGGGCCAATCTGGTGTCTCTTCCAACACTCTTTAAGGACAGGAAATTGAGATGCTTGGTAGGAGGTGTAGGAGTGGTATAAGATGGAGGCAACCATGTGGATCACAGTCAGAGGAGGAGGAAGGAAGGAAGAGTGCCAGGCCAGAGACCCTTCTGCAACCCGTGGTGAAAAAGCAGGCTGTGCCCCTGCAACCCATGGAGGTCAATGGCTGGTCTGAGAGCCACCAGCAGCTCCAGATGAGTGCTCCTGGATGGGTGAGAAACTGCGTGAGGAGGCGGCCATGGCACAGGCCACAGAGCAGACCTACACGAGAGGCAGAAAGCAGCTGCAGCCTTTGGGATGAATGCATGACAGAGCAGCCCACGTGGGGCTGCTGTGTCTGTTAGGTACCCCATGGAGGTGCAGGGACGACTGATGTGGAACCCAGCTGCCCTAAAGAGAGGCAAACAGCAGAAACCATCAAGAATAGACTGACAGAAAACTGCCATTCGCTGCCCGCCTGAGCCATTCAGTGGTGGGGAGGAGATAAAGACACCGGGATCAAGGCTCTTAGCCAGGGAAGAGGAAAGGAGTGGGGAGAAGGTGGTCTTAAAAGGCTGATTGTACTCTTCATCATTGCACCACTCTGTGTTGTTTTCTATTTGCTGAGTTTTGGGGTTTTATGGTTATGTTTTAATTGATGGTGGTTTAAATTATTTTCTCTTTTCTTCCCCAAGCTTAGTAGTTTTATCTGTTTTGTTCAGGACCACAAGCGGCAATTAAGTCCTCCCTGCCCTTTAGGAATTCTCAAGTCTGTAGTAATCGGGTCTAATCGTGATCTTTTATCCCTTGGTGGGCCTAAACCAGTACAGTAACCTAGACCTGGCCAATTAATGACTGAGGTATTGCCTCTGAGTAAGGTACTTCACAAGAAGAAGCTGCTGTGCAGTTGCTAAACTGCAGCAGCAACTGCGAGTGAGAATGTGAAAACACCTCTGCAGACACCAAAGTAGGTGGAGAAGGAGGGGGAGGAGGGTGCTTAGGCCCTGAAAAATAGACTCCTCTGTGCCCTGTGGTGAAGACCATGGTGAAGCAGCTGTGCCCCTGCAGTTCATGGAGGCCACCAGGGAAGAGATATTGACTGGCATCCCATGGAGGATCCCACATTGGAGCGGATGGATGCCTGAAGGAGTCTCTGACTCCATGAGAGGCACATGGAACAAGTTCCTGGCAGGAACTGGGAGCCCATGGTGAGAGAGAAGCCCACACCAGAGCAGGTTTGCTGGCAGTACTTGTGATCCTGTAAAGGACTCAGGCTGGTGCAGTCTGTTCCTGAAGGGCTGTTCTTCTGATGGAAGACCCACATTTGGACAGGGTGTGAGACGCTGCCCCCACGGGAGCCCCCATGCCAGAGTAGTTCATAATGGGAAGGATCCATGTTAGAGAAGTTCAGGAGGGACCCCACACTGTAGCAGTTCACATTTGCTCCAAATTAATTTGTTACATCTCCTTGGTACATTTCAGTAAGAACTCTGATTTAATAAAATTTTATTCTACTAAAACAATAGCCTCTATACGTATCTTTTACATATTTTGTTCCACTACTTTTGAAGCAACCCATTATGCTCCCAAATTTTTCCTCTTGATTGTATTTTACTATTGTACTCTCCCTTGCTTCTCTTCTCTTTATTCCTCTTGCAGAGAAAGTTGAGGTTTTTGAAAGATGCTGCTCTCCCCTTTGAAAATTGCTATAGTATAGCGTTCTACCTCTCAAGCAGCAGCAGAGCATTTCTCAGTCATATATTCTATTTCTCATGTGCTGTAGGAGCCATTACAATGTCATGTAGTTTACATTAAGTATCATGAAAAAAATCCTGATGAATTTAGTTTTGTAATAGCATTGAACATTTTAGATCTGGCACAAGAATATTAGCAGGAAGAAGCCAGAACTCCTTGTTCCTAGATGAATGGCCCTACCAAACATTATTACATTGAACTAAGGACAGTCACTGTAGTACGAAAGACTTCCAAATTTGTAGTGCAAAATAAAGCCAAATCAAACTTAAACATACCTCTCAAACAGGCAAAAAGCTATGCTTTCTCAAATCTGCAGTGTCTTTCAATGTATTCTCACTGTTTTAATTGTGACAAACAAACATCCTATGTAGTCCTAAGTGACAGCTTGTAACATCTTCTGTCCTCTTTTATTTTCAGAAATAGAAAGCTTTTCTTTGGTTTGGATTTGTTTTCCTTTGTTTTGTTTAACAGTTCTTGCCACAAGAGCAACACTCCTTTTTTTTTTTCAAGAACAAGAGCCCTTTTACTTCCAATCCTCTAAAATTTTAATATACTCTCTCAGACTGGTTTCCAGGCATTGATGGTCTATAGAAGTCATTCTGCTTCTGCCCTTCATACTTTTCAGTTGAAATTGTTTCCTTCAGCAAGACAAGCATAAACCAGGATTTACTTACTATCTCCATTCCTAAATCCTAGTATGACTGATCTAGAATTACAGAGGACTGTAATAAAGTATTTATCTTGCTAGTAAGAGATGATAAGCTTTTTAGTTATTTTGCAAGACCTCATTACTGAATCTTACTAGTCTTGCACAGTCTTATCTTTTCTTGATATGTCTGCAACTTGCTTTACTTGGTTTAGTTGTGACAGCAATTTCCCTAACTGGCCAGTTGTCTAAGGTTTTGCTGTTATCTCTCTCTGTGTGGTGCAACTTTAATTTTATATAGATAGTACTATCAAGCAGTTGTTGTTCTTGAGAAGAAGCAGAGGCAAAGTCCATCTGTAACAAATTGACCACAACCCCTATCCCCTGTGCTGCTGGAGGGGAAGGAAGGAGAGTCCCAGGAAGAGGGAGGGGCAGGAGGAGGTGTTTTAAGATTTAGTTTTATTTCTCATCTCCTTGTTCTTATCGTTCCTTTGATAAATCAAACAATTTTTTTCCCAAGTTGAGTCTGTTTTGCCCATGATGCTTAATTGCTGAGTGATCTCTCTGTCCTTATCTTGACATACAAACCACTTATTATATTTCTCTCTCTCTCTTGGCCAGATTAGGAGGGGAATGATATTATGAGTTGGTGGATACCTGGCAAAATCACCACAGATCTTTAAGATCAAGTTCAGCCACTAACCTAGCACTGGCAAGCCCACCATTAAACCACATCCCTCAGCACCTCATCTATGAATCTTTTAAATATCTCTAGGGGTGGCGACTCCACCATCTCCTCGAGCAGCCCATTCAAATGCTCAGTAACACTCTCAGTGAAAAAATTCTTCCTAATCTCCAATCTAAACCTCCCCTGACACAACTCGAAGCCGTTTCCTCCTGTCCTGTCATTCATTATGGGAGAGAATGAACCTCACCACAATCCCCTTTCAAGTAGTTGTAGAGAGTGATGATATTCTTCTCCAGTATAAATAACTTCAGCTTCCTCAGTCACTCATCATCATATTTATGCTCCAGACCCTTCACCACTAAAGCTGGAAGAAACGTCAAGACCACATACCTCTATGTTAACCAGTACACGTGGCTACAGGAGACAGGTTCTGTATCTCCTTTTCTTGCTCTTGCAACATATTTCATTCCTTCAAAATGATGAAGTTACAGTTTCACTTTCCTATATCCATCACAATTCTGTCTTTATTAAGCAGGATCTCTGTTCTTACCTCCTTAACACTTGGAGACCTATTCTACTTCTCTGCATACTTCTGCCACATTGATTCCACAATCTATGCACAGGGCTGATAGATACAAGAGTTAGAGTCAGTTACTGGATCTCCTTGAAGGCAAGTAAAGCACCGCAGGATCCAGAAACTAGCCCTAAGCTTTGTCAGTGGGCAGGAACTGATGAAAGCTTGAAGCCAGTATTTGATTCTGACTACACATTTTGAATCACAGGAACTCTTTTCTTGCACTACTTTCCCTGAGCTGACAGCAGTCAGCTCCTGACTCTGCTACAGTTTTCACTAGTATTACACATATGAAATATAGGAAAGCTTGCTATAAGAACTGTTATGACAATAATCATTGGCCACTGTGGCTCAGATATGGAACAGTCAGGCTTCTAAATGCCTGCACATAAATCCAGGATAAACTAGAAGTAGGAGATAGGTATCTAAATACACACATGAATGTTCTCTCTTTTGGACTAAAGGAAAAATCCCAAAGTTGTGCTTATTTGTGTGTGTTAGAATTGATACTCTCTGAGAACAACATGCATAATTAGAGAGGTAAATATTTCTCAAGTTAAAATTTTGGAGGAGATATATTTTGATAGATTCATAACATATGCACAGTACTCCCAACTGTGACCCACCAAAGTATAACTGATATATATTATATTTTCAGGATTATGTATTTATGTGGAATGAAGTAATTTAAAAGATTTATCATATTCCCAGATCATGAGGAAGACTATTACAATTAGTTGGATACTTTTTAGTAATTCACAAGCTCATGCAATTTCAAAATAAAACATTAAATTAAGAAGCCTGTTAGCTTGCAGTGAATTTTGCTTTACTAGAAAGGATATTTCAGTAATCTCAATTATCCTTTAAAAATATTTTTTAATCATATGAACAAAGCAAACAAAGAATTACATGAAACCTAACAACTATTAATAAAATAGTTCTAAAAGTTTTGGTAAATCTACAGTAATGCTTTTAAATATAACTGACAAACAATTATGCACATATATACATGATTAAACAATAACAATCACAAATGACAAATAAAAAAAATTGTTTACATATTCAAAATGTGATTTAGGGAACTACATTTAGAAGTTTAATCCACAAAAACCAAATAAAATTAAATAAGATTCCAGGAAAGTCATATATCTGTCCAAAAAAACCCTATCGTGTTTCGTGTTCTGCAATATGAATTTTGAGCATCACTATTTTTAAAGAACTGAATATCAAAATATACATCCTGCTTAAGGCTACTTGGGATCCATAAACTAGGCTTGTCTAGGTTATTTAGTAGAGATTATATCAGATGCAAACACAAAGAGTAAGATAATAATTTAAAGGCTTATTCTGAAAAAATGGGATTTATGGTTCGTTTGTGCCTATGAAAATATGAAACTGTCTTTCCCCAAAAAAGTGTCTTAAGTGCCAGGAAACATCTGTTATTTCTTCATTTTAAGTTGAGTCAATATAAAATAAAATTCTAGGCAAGAAATTTTTGATTGTAACCTAGCTGTAAAAGAATTCTCTTAAAAATCATGATCCACAACTATAATCCAAGTTTGCTCAGTTTCTTTATTCCTGTTTCTGTTTTTGTTTATGCAGATTGACAAGAAATATCAAAAAAAAAAAAAGTCGTGGAAGAATAAAAAATGAATAGAAAATCCCCTGTTGCCTACAGATATTCTAATAAGTAGGCTCAGCTTTCCTATGTATTTTGTACCGCTGCTTCTGCTCACTGCTACTTCACCATGTGGCTACCAGTGGTGCCTAGCCCTGGCACCAGAATGAAGTCTCAAGATAGAGGGAAAGGGACCATCTTACCTAGAATGTTGCAATCTTACCAACAGGATACTCACTGGAAACCCCATTGTTTCTCCTGAGGAAGCCTGCAATAGTATCCAGGAGCTCAGAAGATCCTGTAATGTAATGGAGGATCCTGTAAAAAGTTGCTCAAATTTTTACCTAAGTTAGACCCACCTCTGAGGCTGAGACTATTGGACAGCAGCACAACCACATTTTAAGAAGCCAGAAGAGGAGGGTTGTTCTTTCTGTGAGGCAGTAGAAGGAATGGGAGGAGAGAGACGTGATCTTGTGAAACCCAAGGTCAGTAAGGAAGGAGAGGAGAAGGAGCAGAGACCCCTCTGCATTCTGTGGTGAGACAGCAGTGATCCCCTTGCAACCCATGGAGGGTAATGGTGGGACTGAGATCTGCCAGCAGCTCATGGAGGACTCCACAGCAGAGGAGATGACTGTGCCCAGAGGGACCATGACTGAGAGTGAGTATTTTGAGCAGAATTCTCCTGGAGTTCTGCTGCTGTTGAGGAGACCCATGCTGGAGGAGTTTGTGAGGAGCTGCAGCCCTTGGGAAGAACTCACACGGGAGAGGTTCGTTAGGGACGATATTCCATGTGAGGGACCTGTGTTGGAGTGGGAGAAGAATGTGAGGAGTTCTCTTCCTCTTAGAAGAAGGAAGCAGTAGAGTCCATCTGTAATGGACTGAGTGCAACCCTCATTCCCTGCCTCCCTGTTTCTGATTGGTAGTAAACTGTTCTTGTTTTCTTTCCTAAGTTGAGTAATCAAGTCTGGTTTGCCTGGAACCATAATTTGCAAGCAAACCCTCTCTGCCCTTGTCTTTACCCACAAGGCCTTTGATTATCTTTTCTTGTCCCATCTTATAGAGGTCTCAGACATCCTACAGGTGAGATTGTGTGTCAGGGTGTGAGTAAGTAGTTTCACAGTATTTTGTTGTCAAGTGTGCTTAAACCACAACACCTAAGTAGAGTAGGTATTAGAAAAACAACAATTAAAGCTTATTCATTAGGCTCTTCTAAACCCCCCCTATTTATTATAATTTGGAATTTAGGACTGTTAAAAAAATGTACTAACAATAAAATTATTTTAGCTGCATATATATATTGTGCTCCCTTTGGCTTGTAGTTGCATTTCAAACATAACAGTGCTGTCTTTCTACCTACACATTTTACGATCTTAGCTATACATTGATCAAGCTGTTGTGGGAAACAGCAAACTCCTCTTGAATATCCATGAGCTTGCAGCTGAGGTCTATAATGAACTCATTCTGGATACCCATGACCTTACAGTTGTGGATAGTTATCTTTCACCTGGTTAGTAAGAGAGAAAGATCGAAATCTCGATGAGGTAAACTTAAAAGACAGGTATCATTCATTTTTGGCCAACTACTGTAATTACAATGCAGGTAGGTTGCCTCTTCTGTGTTTTGGTATGAAAAATTGTGAAAGGCAATGAGAGAATTGATACTCTAAATTCCAGCTGCACAAATTTATTTAGCTTGTCCTGCCAGGTGACATTTCAAAGATATGTAAAATTTGGTGTTTAAGATGTACTGAACACATCGACTTTGTAACTCCCAACCTAGATGCTTTTAAAGCACAATATATGTCGAAGTTTTACTCAGCACTGGAGCTTCAATTTATGGAGACAGCTACCTGACTTCAGCTTTTTACAAAACTGAGAAGATTGTGCTAGTGTTTCATAGGCTACTTAGATGTCCACAAATCAAGAAGATTAATTTTGAAGGATATTGAATGTTGATAGATGAATGAGGAGCTACCGGCCAAACTCAAACATAAAAAGGAATCCTGCAGAGGGTAGAAGAACAGGTAGCCTGGGAGGAATATAGAGAAATTATTTGAGTAGGTTAGCAAAGTTAAAGCCCTGATAGAACTAAATCTGGCCAGGAATGTCAAAGGCAAAAAGAAAAGCTTCTATACATATGTTGACAATAAAAAGAAGACTAGAGAAACTGTGGGCCTTCTCCTAAAGGAAAAGGGACATGTAGTTAACCAGGACATGTGAAGACTGAAGTGCTCAACAACTATTTTACCTCAGTCATCACCAGCAAGTGCTGTAGTCACACCACTCAAGTCAAGAAGACAAAAGGCAAGGACTGGGAGAATAAACTCTCCAATACAGGAGAAGATCATATTTGAGACCAAAGGAAACTCAAGTCTATGAGACCTGATGTAATGTATCTGCAGATTCTGAGGCAACTGGCAGATGAAATGTCTAAGCCACTATATATCATATGTGAGAAGTCCTGGCAGCTTGGTGAAGTTCCCACAGACAGGAAAAGGGAAAATTTAACCATCATTTTTAAAAAGGGAGTAAAGGAACACAGAAGAGACTACAGGCCAGGCAATCTCAACTCTGTACTCAGAAAAATCATAGAGTAGCTCCTCTGTAAAATTTTTCAAAGGCAAATGGAAAATAAGGAGGTGGTTGGTGACAGTCAACATGGGCTCTCTAAGGGCAAATTGAAAAACGGTTGAAAAACATGAACTTCTTGGAATGAGTCCAGAGGAGGGTCATGAAGATGATCATAGGGCTGGAGCACCTTTCCTATGAAGAAAAGCTGAGAGAATTGGGATTGTTCTGCCTGGAGAAGTCTCCAGAGAGACCTTAAAATGATTACATAGCACGGGTAAAAGCATTTTGGAAACTTTCTGATCTGTCTATAAACCTTTTTACATTAGCTGAAAAGAATGATTCTTGTGAGAACATTAGCAAATATATATGTCAGATCTTAAAACCTTGATTTTTTTCTTTCCATTTGTTTAATCTCTAATTTTAATTTTTCTGAGGATACTTGAAATAAAATATATTTTCTCTCTTTGTATTCTTGTTTGTTATTTTACCCACAAATTTGTACCTTTCTGCAGAATTAAGACCTACTAATCAAGAAAACCAGTGAAATTATGTGTCTGTCCAGAAGGTTGAGGGAGGTTCTGCTCCACCCCAACTCTGCCCTGGTGAGGCCTCATCTGGAGTACTGTGTCCAGTTCTGGGCTCCCCAGCTCCAGAGGGACAGTGAACTGCTGGAGAGAGTCCAGCACAGGGCCACCAAGATGATGAGAGGATTGGTACATCTTCCTTATAAGAAAGAGCTGCAAAACCTGGTACTGTTCAGCCTGGAGAAGAGGAGACTGAGGAAGGGCCTCATTAATCCTTACAAACACTTAAAAAGTGTATGACAAGAGGATGGAGCAAAGCTTTTTTCTGTAGTGTCCAGTGATGGGACTGGGGACAATGGACAAAAATTGGAACATGAAAAGTTCCATTTAAACTGAAGGAAAACTTCTTTACTGGAAGGCTGATGGAACACTGGCAGAGGCTGCCCAGGGAGATTGTGGAGTGTCCTTCTCTGGAGATTTTCAAAACCCACCTGGATGCGTTGCTGAGTGACCTGATCTAGGTGGACCTGCTTGAGCAGGGGGGTTGGACTGGAAGATCTCTAGAGATCCCTTCCAAACCCTACCATTCTGTGATTCCATGACTCTATGATCGAGTTGTGAACATTAAAGTTTAAATTAACTCCAAAGGAAAGTAATTAGATAAAATGTTGAAATGAAAGCAAATAACACTAATGCAAGCCCTGCAAACCTTAACTTCAGGAATAAGTCCAGAAATAATACAAAGTTCACTTCACATGTCAGTGTCAGGAATCTAAATTATGAAGAGTGATTAAAAGTCTGTTAGACAATTTCTTGTTCTAAGTTGATATCCCATAATTAGAGTCTAAACCCACAGAAGTAAATTAAAAAAATTAAATGAGTGATACAGTTTCTACCTCATTTCTTGTTTGTTGTTTATTTATATGTTTCACTTATTTAATACAAACATTAAGAGAAAAGTATAGATGGAAGAAAAAATAAATGCAATGATCCTCTCTTTCATAAACACTTAAATATAAAATCATTTCTACAAATGAGTAAAAAATAACTGATATAATGGCATAGGTGGAAATATAAAGATGAAATTCTTTTTTCAGAAGAAAACAGAATTTGTTTTAAAATAAAATAAGCATGTTAAGATTAACACTTTCAAATTACTCTCAGGTCTTGTTGAAATGCATAGATATTCAGTTGAAATACATAAATGTTCAAAGAATAAAATTATTGTATTTTTTGCTGTAACATAAATCATTAAAAATTTTGTGTGCTGCTTTATAAGCAACGATACTCATAAATTGTACATTCATGTATATTTTCTTTACATTAAGCAGAATAAATGAAGAGACCATGGATAGAGTATTATAAGACTAAGCTGTAATAAATTACACTATTATTTATTTATATACTATGTGATATAGATTTTAGAAATTTACATACATTTAAATACAGCTATATATAATAAATATAATTAAATATGTATGCATGTATTTAGATAAAAGTTTCTATTTTCTTATTGGTTTATATGATTAGTTATATAGAAAATTACATTTTTAATTTAAATAAAATTTTGTTCTTTCTGTTGGCTGTTTGTGCTTTCCAAAATTTAATATATTGCATGTGATTTGTCAGCTCCTGAAATCTCTTCTTATTTTTCCCTGTCACAAAAATTCTAGACCTTTTTTCCATCACATTTTCCTCACTAGTTATATATAGTTTCAACTTAAATAAAGATTTTTTTCCCCTTCTTATACATGTGATACATTTCTGATTTGAATTCAGATTTTTCACTGTTGTCCATTACCTTGTGCCTTCTTGGTAGGTGCTGCAGTAATGTAGAAGAGATCACGGTCTGCAAGTCTCGTGGACTGCAAGGTTTTCATAGGTTGGCTGCATGGCTCAGAAAGGTCATCTCATGCTGGGAAGAAAAGGTACAGATTTCTGTCACGTGGAGTGTGAAGGAGGAATTTTTTTTTTTAACTGACTTTGCAGCAGAATGTGTGAATTACTAGAGAACAGAAAATTGTGATCTACTCTTCCCAATACACGTCAGTCAGAAGCTGGGACACATAACCACTGGATCATTTCTCACAGGAACTGTAAAGGGTGAGATGAAATTGGCATCAGTCGAGATTAGTGAATGTCCTTGGTACTTTAGAATACCAAAATTGTGTCATAAAAATTCATTTTTTTAAGAATTTGTTTTAAATTAAAAAAAAAGGTCTTCTTTGAAATATTAAGAGTTCTTGAAAAAAAAATTAAAAAAAAAAAAATGTTGTTCTCATAAGCCTTCCAACCCTACCATTCTATGATTCTATGATAAACAAAAGAAAAAAAAAAATCACATAAGAATTTCAATTTTTCAAATGAAAACTTTTTTTAAAAAGAAAAAGAAACCAAATAGGTTGATTGTTTGTTTTCTTTGTTTATTTGGGTTTATTTGGGGCTAATATTTTCTGGAACATAAAACTATACATTTCTAGCACTAATTGTGGTCATATACAAAACATCAAAAGAGGCATACTTTTCTTAATGTCAGTTTTATTTGTTATGAATAGAGCCTTTAGTGTGACTTCACAATGGAAAATATTGAACTTATTTTGATGTTATAAACATGGTGGATTTCTTATACTGTTTTTATGTGAACAGATTGTCTTTATTTCCTTTTGAGTTCCACATGAGCTGCATTTAATAACATTTTGTTCTGTCTTGATATGAGAACAATGAAAAGGTAGCCTAAAATACAAGCACAGCCGGAGACTGTCTTCACTGCTCTTCCTGCAGGGTGAAGTTTTCTTTCTGCTGTTAGATCTTGTTTTTAACTGATGATAGAATGGAGGAGAAGAATCCTAAAGGAATGTACTGACCTCGAGGTAAAAGTCCATTGTTATGCAAGGTATCCTAAATGTTTTATTGCTGTGTACTTTCTTTGTCAGTGAAACTGCTAATAAGTGTTTTAACCCTTCCTAAAGATAGGCAGGAACCTCTCTCAGTTATGATCCTCCTAACATGCTGTTAAAACTAATCTGTCAAGCATGTACACAAAACCCCAAAGCTGTTCTTACTGAAATTTAAACATTGGACAGAAAAGACTCTGACCATATATGGCTTTGGCTTTGTCAGTACTCTCTTGACTTCTGTATTTATCTTGCTTCTGTTATGAAATGAGATTACAACTGCCACTAAATAATAAACAAAAGAAAAGAGTGATTTCATACTTCCAAATATATTTTTCTAATGAGTAGATGTCATTTAAAATTAAGTACATTAACAAATTTAAGCATGATCTAGAAGATGCATAAATGAGCTGGTTGATGGTCCTAAAGATGAACTAGGGCTCATTTTCTTGCTTTTCAGGTCTCCTCTCATTTTCAGCATTTATACAAGTTACCACCTGTCCTTGATAGATTACTAAGGTAAGCATTGTTCAATGAATCTTAAAAAATCTTCAGTGAGAAACATACTTTGTACTTTAGAGGATTGTTAACACACTGCGTAATATAGTTTTGTTAAAGATTTTTAGTGATTGCATTCAACACAAGGCAGATAATAGCTAAATAAATGCCTTTACAAATCTATCCCATTGTCCTTGTAAGATGTTACAGTTGTATCAGAAGACAAAGGTAGGTGTCTCCTTGATGGCATTGAGTTAGATTGTGCTTTGACAGTATCATATAGCTTAAAGTTATTTTACTTGCTTTTCATTTTGTCACTGATCTGATAATCTACTATTACAAAATTTCTCCATTTTTTTGAAAAGCGTAGGTATTGAAACTTTATATTCTATCAAATATTAAAGATAACTTTCTCTCAGAAAATGAGCTGTCCATTTATTTAGCCAACTTTGCCTTTCATATCTGCCTCCTAATATTTGTCCTTATATATAAATACAAATCACATCAGGCTCTCTGTTATGTTCTATCTGAAGATATGATGGTTAAGACTATATACATGTTTGGAAATATATATGTATACAAATGTATTTAATGAAATTTGTGAATATCAGCTTTTGAACAGCAAAAAGAAACTGACACAAATCCAAAATTTTCTCTCTTTTTGACAGAAAGAAAATTCTTACCTATATATAAAATTCACTATTTTCTTCTACACACAGTAGATCAAGAATCAGATCACTGATACAGATAATCAACTTGACAGTCAAATATAAATTATCATATTTATTATAGTAACAACTGTGAAAGTGATCATGTTAGTGATTGAAAGCCCAGATAAAGCTTCCCCAGACAAGCTTTAAAACACTTCTTTCAAATAGAGGTGACAGTACTGGAGAATTAGGAAAATATAGCCATTATAATAATGACTCCTAGGTAAGACACAACATCTGTGTGAAAGATTCATGTAACTAGGACTTGTCCATGTTACATTGAAATGTAAAAGGTTGCTTTTGTTTGTGTCAAACTATGAAGAAGAATCAAAATAGGACTCTTTTTCAGTCTCTTATAGCTTATATTAAATTTAAGCAAAACAGGAAATACTTACTTATTTCTCTCTTTCCCAGTCTCTTCATATCTGGCTGTAAATTTGAGATCCAGTAGGCTGTGATTTTGTGTGGATAGAAGATTAGGTCACAATGATCATAACAAAGCTTTCTTTATTCTTTCTTTTCTACCCAGTTTCCTTATTGATGAAGATATTGTCTTTACAGAAAACACCTCATCCTTATGTAATTATTACAGGAAATTATTATAAATGAAATTATATGGTTTACCATTTAATTCATAATGCATTTCAGTTGAAGCCTGTAGATACCTGTCTTGAGATTAGTATTCTTCACCTTTTTACTTATTTACTTACCTAATTGAAATTGCACTTGGGAAAACTGTGCATGACCTCAAAACTGAGGAGCTGAAAAACACTTTAAAAGGTGATATTAGAATTTTGTTGAAGATTTGGACACTTACCCCCAAATCAATAGGATTACGTTCAATGAAATACTTGAAAGAAGAAATCCAATACATAGCTACAAAATGAGGAATAAATGGTGAAGAGTCGGTGTTGCTGAGAAGGAGATTATAAAGGATTAAAAAGCAGTTTTGAACAGAAAAGGTAGATCTCATTCTGAGACAGACTAACAAGACTGCTAGATATCAGTAGAAAGTAGTAACAGTAAATAGTAATAGTAAAAGAAAAACAGGTTTCTACTATCTGATATTGGTGAGACTGCAGATGTCATAAAATATGTTTCATAAAAAAGTAAAAATAGATTCTTAAACTAGTATTGCAGCCCTTCATCTCTCTTCCTTCCTAATTTCCTTAATCATGAAGATGTTCAGGAAAGAAGACAGGCTTTAAGGCATCAACTCTTAAGGAAAACATTAAGATATCTGAATTATATTGCTATCTGTTTAACATGTAACTGCCCTACTGTAACTTGTAAATATAGAAAAACCATAGGTAAATCTCATGTGATTTCAGAAGAGCTAAGGCTCTATCAATGCTATTTAGTAAAACTATTTATCTTCTATTTACATTTAAATAAATAATAAATTCTATTATAAGAGTATGATAGAAGTATATAAATCTATTTATATATATATATAAGCACATAGTAAGAGTATGGGAATGGTGCCAGAGTATGTAGAGTATGCAAGGACAAAACCAGGAAGGACAAAGACATTTTGGAATTAATCCTGGCAAAGGAAGTAAAGGAAAACAGGAAGAGATTTTTCAAATACAATAGCAGAAAAAGGAAGGTTAGGGAAAAAGTGAATCTGCTGATGAATAAGGAGGTTGTCTTGGTGACAGAGGATGTAGAGGAGGCAGAACTACTGAGTGCCTTCTTTACCTCAGTCTTCTTTGCCAAGACTGACCCTCAGGATCCCAGTCCCTGGAGGATAGTAGAATGGTCTGGAGAACAGAAGTTTCCACTAGTGGACGAGGATGAGGTTAGAGACTGTGGAGCAAGTTGGACACCCATAACTCTATAGGATCTGACAGAATGCATCCACAAGTGCTGAGGGAACTGGCTCATGTTATTACTAAGTCACTCTCCGTCATTTTTGAATGATCATGGTGAAGTGTCTGAGGATTGGAAGAAATCCAATGTCATTCCGGTTTTAAAAAAACCCAAGAAACTACAGGCCTGTCAGCCTCACCTCCATCCTCACCTTCCAAATGTGATGGAACAACTCATCCTGGATGCCATCTCAAAATAAATGAAGGAAAAGATGATTATCAGAGGGACTCAACATGAATTCATCAAGGGGAAAAGTTCTTAATTGAAAGGATGGTCAAGCTGGAAGAAGCTCCCTGAGTAAGTGGTCATGGCTCCAAGCCTCTCACCGCTCAAGAAGCATTTTGGGCAATGCTCTTAATTATATCATTTAACTTTTAGATTGCCCTGTGAGGAGTCAGAGGTTGGACTCAGTGGTCCTTTTGGGTGCCTTCCAGCTCAGAGTATTCTCTAATTTCCTGATTTTAAATAAGGTGTCTCAGAAAACTTTGAGAGTGAATAAAACAAGATGAGATCTTCTAGAGCATGACTCATTCTAAATTAGGTTTGTATATATGGTCATCCAAATTGTTCCTTAAGATGGCTTGTATCTCCACATTTACTATGATAGTATTTCAGAATTCCAGACAGCTCCATTAGAGCTGGCTGAAGTTATATCAGTTGATATAGCCACCTTAGTCCTTCAGCGTTGCTAAAAATTTTCAAAAAGGAAAGCAAAATAAAGAAATGCAATACTTCTGAAGTCCTAATCTCTTTTATTAAAGTCAAGGACTTTGTAGTTTTCTTTTAGGAACAAGTTTTTAAACAATGCTACCACAATATTTTTTTGTTTCTTATGAAAAGGAAACTCAATCATTCATTTGTTGCACTTAAAAGTTATGTCAAAAGGTTCCTTCATAAAGTAGAATTGTTTACATGAAAAAGCTCATTTTTCATAATTCACAATAAATGAGATACAAGTAATATTCTAAATTAAAGCTCTAAGTAGTACAATAAATTTCATAAACATGTTTTCAGGAAATTGTTCAAGAAATATTGTAAGCTAGAAATAGGCTGAAACAACAGAAAAAAAAATCCACCTTCTATTGCTTTTCTTTCCCCTTTCCCTTCAATTTGTTTTATTTCCTAATAAGGAATGCATTACATTGGTATATTCTGCAACTGCATGCCTGATGTTACAGCATCTTTCGTAGATCTGAATATAAATACATAGACACAGATGCCCTAAGCATATCCTGTTACCATTCTTTTCCTATTTAAAGAAATCTCCCACATCATCTGTATCACTGGCTATGTACGCTTCCATAATTTTAAATGCACATCAAATATTTGTGAGCAAAATCACATTGCATAAAACCAAACAAATCTAATGTGATGTAAAGACTCTGAATGAAATCTAATGAAGCAGAAAAAAACTCAATAGTGTTTCATTTGCCTCCCAGCTCTGAAAACATTTCTTGGTACTTTATCAGGGAACAGTTTGCATCAATTACACCAAGAAATTTTACATATTATTGATTTGTACATGCAAGACAAGCAAAATAGAGCCCAAATTGTGAGCCCTCTGCTGAACAGAGGAGGGGATATAGTCACAAAAAACATAGGAAACATTAAAGTATATAATGTTTTCTCCATCTTTACTGGTAAATCTGGCATTCAGGAGACTCAAACCTCTCAATCCTGGGGGAAAATATGAAGCAAGGAAGACTCACACTCTTCATAAGATGAATAGGTTAAGGAACATTTAAAGAAAGTTGATACAAACAAGTACATGAGACTTGATGGGATATACCCACAAGTGCTGAGCAAGCTTCTCAGTGTCTTGAGAACACTCTTGATTATCTCTGAAAGATCATGTCAATTGGTTAAGGTTTGTAAAGGATGAATGAAAGCAAATATCACTCTTTAAGAAAGGAAGAAAAGCAAGAGATCCAGAGAGTGAAAGAAAAGTCAGCCTTTCTTTGAACCTTGGAAAGATAATAGTATTTATTTCCAGATTCATGAAGGACAAGAAGGTGGTGGAGACCTGCCAGTATGGATTTATGAAGGGCGAGTGATGCTTAACCAACCTGATGGATTCTATGACGAAGTGACACTCAGTCTGTGAGGAGAAAGGAATGGATTTCAACTTCAGTAGGCCTTTCAACAGTATCCCCATAACACATCCTCATAGATAAACTGAAGAAGCACAGAACAGGTAATTGAACAATGAAGAGACTGAAAGCTGTCTCAGGCTCAATGCAGACTCAATGTGGGGTCAGTAGCAGTATCAAATCAAGCTGAGGCCAGTAAATAAATGGTGTACTCCAGGTATTCATTCTACAGTCAATGATGTTCAAAATCTTCTTTAACAATCTGGATGACAGGATAGAATGCACCCTCAGCAAGTTAGCAGACAACACAAAAGTAGGAGATGTGGTTCGTACACTGGATAGGTCTTCTGACATGTAAAAGAACTGTGGCAGGCTGGCAAAATCAACCAATAGGAATCTAACAAAATTAAAAAGCAAAAATGCAAAATCCTGCTTGTGCACCATAACAGGTTGAGGGCCTATCACCTGGAAAATAGCCTAAGAGAGAAGGACCTAGTAGTCCTTGTGTACCTGAACTTGAATGTAAACTAGTAATACAGAAAAGGCAACACAAAGCTCAGTCAAACTTACTGATCTGTCGCTTTTTACGTGTCACCGGTCTCTTTTATATCTTCTCTTGTCTACACTCTGTCTCTGTTCCTCTGTGAGCCAACTTTCCCTGCATATTACCTCAATAGATGTCACTGTGTCACTAACCACTGCCACCATCCTGGACCCTTAGGTCTGCATCTTTGTCAGCTACGATGTCCGTTCGGCCTTCAGTTTCTTGGTAGCCCATCAATTAGTGTGATTTTTGAGGTTTGTCTCTTGTTTTTGTCTCCATCATTTCTGTTGTCACATCTGTGTCTCTATATGTTTTGTTTATAGCTTTCCATTTTTCCTTAGTATATTGCTTGACAAGGCCTTCCATCAGGTAATCTTAATGACAAAAACATTCCCACATTCCATTTATCCTTATCAATTAGTGTGACTGAGCAGGCTTGCTTCTCTTGTTACTACCTCTGTTATTATTTGTAAGTCAGGTTTGTATTCTTGTGTGTTCTTGCTAATGTCATTTTCCTTTTCATATTAAAAATATATTAAAAAATATTAATATATTAAAATAGACTTTTAAAGATTGGATTGAGGGAATAGACATTCTTTTCTTCCATATACCCTTACAGTCTGGATGTCTGTTTCAGTTATGTCCTGACTTTATTTTAGTCTGAGACCCATGTCTACTTCAGTACAATACATATTCTGAAAACGATCTCTGTATATGCCTTAATTCCCATAGGAAAGATGACATGGGCACATGATGTTTATGAACCAGGTCCCTACTCTGGTGATTGAGTGACACAGACTAAACACACCTCCTCATCAATCTACACTCTACACTTAGGCTACACAGCCTTCATAGTAATGAAATTTTTCTAGTACCCTTCACTAGTCTGAGCAAATGTCAGGAGGGATATTATACAAAGTCTCTTCACATTTGTTCTCTACAGAATGATTGATTTCTGGAACAGAGTCAGATCAGAAGCAGCTCTTGAATTTACAAAACAAGGTTCAGGACATAAAGAAAACAATACATTTTTTAATATAATATTATTATGTTACCAGATTAAATATATTTGTGAAAGGTAAAAAGATGAAAAGAAAAGGCAAAAAATAAAATCATCTAAAGCTAAATATTAGCTTTAAAAGGGACAAGAAATTTAGAGGATACTAAATTAGGGTCAGTTGAACAGTTAAAATTCTTATAAAAAACATTTAATGGGAGAGTATATCAGAGTTACTGTTGATGGAATAATGTGTTAAAGCAACTTCAATATCAGAGAAATCCAAATTAGTGGAGTGACAGCATTTCTTAATGAGTTGTAAAAATAACCTGGGGCACTATAGACCGGAAAATCTGCAGAAATTATAATATATAATAAATTAGAAACATAGAAGAAGTTATTACACTGGAGAAGATTCTAAAGGAAAAATTTTATTCTCCAAAATCTGTGAAAGATTTTTTGAGAAGTCAAGGAATAGATAATCAAGAATAAACCAATTTTGTTAAATAATTGTATTTTTTTGTCTTCCAAAAAAGAGTTCATCAGAAGTGCTTAAAGAATGCAATCACTGTCAACTTAGAGTTACTTTTCACAGTGATGTGTTAAAATGTGAATGAACAGAGACAATTGGTCAGTTTCCCTGGCAAAAGAAAGTTAATGGAAAAGCTTTGATATAGTCTTGCAAGCTGTACTTTTCAGTGTAGTGAAAGTTAGCTGAAGATGCAAAGTAATTTAGAAGATGTAAATCTGAGCTGATTTTGAAGAGCTATAGAATATTCTCATGAAAACCTAAGTGAATTAGTCTCACTAAAACTGAAGCAGTTCTGCAATATCAACTGTGATCTAAGCTACTCATCAACATTAATAATTCCTGGAGAGGAAGTATACCCTTACAATTAACTAATTTCACTGTAATGTAGATATTGAAAATAAGTTGGTATTTATATCTTCTTACTATTTCCTCAATGGAAATGTATATTGCCTGGCTGTGAGATGCCCGGAGGTATTGTATATGATTTCTAATAACAGCAAATCTGTCATAGGTCCTGTGTCATATCTGATAGCACAGTATTGATACTTCAGATAACCTAGGGTGTTTCAGATGGCACTAGATATTTATACAGAGAAAAATGAACCCTCTTAAATCTGCTCATTGACCTGAAAGCCAGATACAGATATTAGACATAAACACTTATCTTGTATATGTCTGAAGTTAGACAAGTTGAATTCAACCTTGATTCATTGCGCAATAAAATCACAGAACATTTGAGGTTGAAATAGATCTCTGGAAGTCCTCTAATTCAACTCTCAGCTCAAAGTAAGGACGTATTTGAAGCCAGATTCACAACTGCTAAGGTTCCAGTATCGATAAATACATAAGTATATGTGGAAAACCTGAATGAAAAATGTTCTCTAATATCCTAACTATATATTTAAAATAACAGGTTTTTAAAATAATAGGTATTTTTTTAAGTGAGATAACAGAAGACTCTATTTGGATAATCATCTGGAATTGTAAGTATACTATTCTGCTGTGATCAAAACACACTCAGAATACAAAGAATCATTAGGAAAAGAAAGGTGAATAAAACATAAACACTGTAATTTCACTGAATAAGTTAAAAAGGAAGGAGGAATGTTAATTAAGAGAGAAATTAAGCTGCTATTGTTTACCTTTACAAAGAGAAGACATAATAATATTACAGATAATTTTTTAATTTTTAAAATATAAATTATATTGTCAATGTTTTAAGCATTTCCAGATTATATCTGACTGTTGAGTATTAGAATATATATATTTATTTAATATTCTAATACATTAATTAGTATTAATGTGGAAGAAACTACATTAAAATGTACTGTTCAGTCCTACATTATTCATATATATGAAAATTCTGAGAGGTCTATACTTTGCTTACCACTGTGAGGGATCTTGCTGTTAAAAACACAGTAAATAAAGCAAATCTTTATTTGATGTGGACTTTTATTGATATCAATTATTTTATCCACAAGATAGACTAGCAGGAGCTACCCTAACAGAAAACAGTTGATGGAGGAATCCACAATGGAGGAGGTTAGAATCTTGTGACTTCTGGAAACACAGCAAAGCTCCTCTTTCTGTAGTTCTACAGTTACCAAACAGATGCAGTGCTCTGGAACAGGTGAGGAAGATATCTTCATCTAGGCAGACATCAAAGACCTCAGCCTGAATCACCAAGGGAAAGGAGAGTGACGGTCACTGGAAATGCCATTTGGTGGGAATGGAAGCACCCGTTTGCTGGCCTAAGCTGATAATTTGGAAGATTTGCTGCTTTTCACACAGTTGCCACTTAGATCTCAGAGACACTGGCAAAGCGTATCTAGCCCTCTGGCTGTTCCCCTTGCTGCTCATCCATGTAGGTATCCATGATAAGGCCAGGAGCAAACATGCACATATTTAGAGTCATTACAGAGCTCTGGGAGTGTGAAAGAAGCAAAAGACAGTGCGTAGTAGGGATGATTATCCTAGCTGGAGGCCCAGGTGAAGTTCTCAGTCCCTCCAGTAACGGGGAAAAAGCTAAAGCAGAAATGAATATACCAACCTATCAAAACTTGGTCTGATGGATATTGCCCAAGACAGAGCTTTGACTACTATAACCATGGATGTCTTTTTGAGCAAAAAGGACTGCCTACAAGGGACAGGATCCATCTGATAAATTAGGTGAAAAGCTAAAGCAAGTACATCACAGAAGGGTTATTTTTATCTGAAAAGATACAAAGACCTGAAGAGGCAGTGAAGAACCATTTGAGAATACTAGTTTTGGCTTGGATAGAGTTAAATTTCTTCATAGTAGTTTGTAAGAGGTTATGTTTTGAATTTCTGCTGAAAATAGTATAGCTAGTTCACTGATGTTTTACTTAGTAATAAATAATGAACATCTGGTAATACTGGTGGACAAGCTGAGTATCATCCAGCTATGTGCCCTTGTTGTAAAGACCATAAAAAGAACACAGCAACCTGTGATACATTAGGAAGATAGTTCCAGTGGTATGAGGGAGACTGATCTTTCACATATATTCAGCACTTAAGAGACTGCAGTTAGATGTGCTGTGATGTGGAAAGTGTGAAATTGATGCACTAGACTGAAGCAAACAGAGAGTCAAGAAGATAGTTAGGCAGTCAGAGCTGTCATATAAGAAAAAGCAGAGTTTCATGAGAAATTTCAGAGGAAACTTTCGTGCTTTCTACAAATATCTAATGGATGGATATGAAGATGAGGCTAGAGTTTCCTGAGAACTGTGCTGTGGATGGAAAAGAGGAAACAGCCACAAGTTACAATGCATCAATATAAGAAAAGTTTTTTCCTTATTAAGGAGATAAAACACCAAGAGGTTGCTGAGTGATTTTGTGCTCTCCATTCTTAGAGACATTCAAAACTTAAATGAACATGATAACATGCTCAGACTGGATTTACTTTTAACTGAAGGTTGCAGTAGGTGGCCTCTAGAGTCACTTGCCAGCCTACATTATTCTGTGATTCTATGATTCTTTGAAAAAGAAGAATTTGAAAAAAAATTCTTGTTATATAGCTCCAGTCGTAAGTGTATTTATATTTTACTCTTCTTTACTGTTTGCTTTAGTTCAGTATAACCTCTGTAGTAAACTGAAACAAATCTTTTTTCTTTTCTTTCTTTCATTTTTTTTTCTTTTGAAATGTGATAGAATGGGACAAAATTTTTATATCCTTTTCAAGTACTTCTCAAGAATCTGACTATCTCCAAAGTATTTCCTCGGATATTGTCTGGAACAATTACAGGACAGAAGTCTTTCTCATTAAATGTATCTTCTCTTATTACAGCAGAGAATAGAATCTGAAGATTTTGCTTCTGTGAAACAGAATAAAAGTCATGCTTATATATCAGTTAGGAAACAGTCTTTCCAATCAATTCTCTGCAAAAACCATGTTTAGTGCCTACCTTGTTGTCTGGTATCTTGCTGTTTATTAGCAAGTAGTACCTATATATTTATAAAAGATTTCTTTCAAATTGTGATTTCTTATGTAAGATGTACTTCTAAAAGAAAATGTTTTCTTAACTCATAGGCATTTCTCTATTTGAACAGTAGCTATCGTCTTTAAACTTTCTCAATATCTCAATATAACTGATACATTCTATATCAAGAGTTATGTTCTTGGTACCTACTTAATGGATAGCAGATAAAGAGTTTACATAAAGTGTTACTCTAAATGCTGTCCTGTTATAGTCAAAAGATGTGACATGATGAGTTTTCACAGAATCATAGAAAGGTAGGGGTTGGAAGTGACCTTTAGAGATCATCTAGTCCAACTCCCCTGCTAAAGCAGTGACCTAGATCAGGTCACTGAGGAACATATTTATATGTATCACTCTCCCTTGAGCCTCCTCTTCTCCAGGTTACAAGAGATCCCAGTGAATGACAGCAGAGCCTTCTAGGGAATCAACCAGTCCTCCCAGTTTGGTGTCAATCAGCAACATCAGCTGAGGGAACACTCTGTTCCCTTCACCAGGTTGTTGATGAAGATGTTGAATCAGACTGGCCCCAGAAGCGACCCTTGTGGAACCCCACTGGCCACAGTCCTCCAACTTGACTCAAATCTATTGACCACCAGCCTCTGGGCTCTGTCATTCAGACAGTTCTCAATCCACCTCACCACCTACTCATTCACCCCACATTGCCTGAGCCTTCCTATGAGGATGTTACAGCAGACTATGTCAAAGGCATTGCTCAAGCAAAAGTAGGTGACATCCACTGCTCCCTTCTCATCTACCCAGTCAGTCAGGCCATCATAGAGTGCTATCAGATTGGTCAAGTAGGATTTCCCCTTGATGAATTCATGTTCCGCTGATAACTACCTTTTCCTTCATGTGTTTTGAGATGACATCCAGGATAAGCTGTTCCATCACCTTTCCAGGGATGGAGATGTGACTGACTTACCTGTAGTTTTCCAAATCCTCATTCTTGTCCTTTATGAAACAATGGAGGGACATTGGCCTTATTCCAGTTCTCAGGCATCTCACCAGTCCTCCATGATAATTCAAAAGTAATAGAGAGTTAGCAATAACTTAGCAATAACATGAGCCAGCTCCCTCAGCACTATTGGGTGCATATAATCAGGACCCATGGTTTTATGGATGCCCATCTTGCCTAACAGGTCTCTAACCCCACGCTCATCCACAAAAAAAAGATCTTTCTTTCTCAAGGCTATCTCACTGTACTTCAGGGACTGGGCTTCCAGTTTTGGTTGTAAAGACTGAAATAAAGAAGATATCTAGTAGTTTTACCTTCTCTGCATCCTTTGTCCTCAGGACACCCTCCTTGTTTAGCAGTGGACTTACATTCTCCCTAGTGTTCCTTTTGCTATGGATATACTTGAAGAAGACCTTTTAGTTTTCCTTTATTTCCCTTGCCAAGTTTAATTCTAAAAAGAATTTAGCTTTCCTGCTTTCATCCCTACATGCTCTGGCAACATTCCTATACTCTTTCCAAGCAACCAGGCCCTTCTTCCACTGTCCATAGATTTCTTTGTTTTTGTAGACTACTTTCTTCAGTTTGAGTTGCTCCAGTAGCTCATTGTTCATCCCCTCAGACCACTTACCTGCTTTTCCTGCTTTTCTAATTGTAGGGGTACATCAATATTGGACTTGGAGGAAGTGGTACTTGAAGATTGACCACCTTTCTTGGGCATTCCTACCATCTAGAATCCTAGCCCATGAGGGTCCTCCAAGCAGGTCTTTCAAGAGGCCAAAGTCATCTCTCCTGAATTCCAGGGTCAAAATCCTGCTTCTTGCACACAGGATATTGAACTCCACCATCTCTTGGTCACTGCAGCCAAGACTGTCCAAAGGATGCCTTCACATCTGTTGCCGCTACCGGCAACATCACTAGGCCACTTACACAGATCACTCAGCCCACCCCCACTGAGGGGACAAGATCACTGCATACTCAGTAGGGATGATGTTTTATTCCAACTAATTGTTTACACCATGTGCTTTTATCTGCTAACACAAGCACCTCCTTTCATTCCACCCCATGCCAGCCTCTTCTGTACCCTCCACCTCTTGCGTTACAACCCGAGATCTTCTGGATGCCTACAACACACATCCCTAACCAGATCCTCTTTATTTGTTAGCAACAGGTCTAGCAGCACACCACTCCTCGTTGGTTCCTCGACCAGTTGCGACAGGAAGTTGTCATCAACATTCTGTAGGAATCTCCTGGACTGCAAATATCAGAGTGATTGAAGTCTGCCATGAGGACCAGGGATTGTGATAGTAAAGCACTTCTCAGCTGTTTGTAGGTGGCCTCATACACTTCCTCTACCTGATCAGGTGGCTTGTGGTAAACTCCCACAATAGTATCTCCTACACTACCCTACCCCTTGATTTTCACCCATAAACATTCAACCTACCCATTATCCCTGCCCAGGCACTCTGACTCTCTCTCACATAGAGAGTAACTCTGCCCCCTTCCCTCATTTTTCTGTCTTTCCTAAACAATATATAGACATTCATGACTGCTCCAGTCATGTGAGCTGTCCCACCATGTCTATGTAACTGCAATGAAGTCATGACTCTACATCCTCACCCATCTCCATTTCCTCCTGCTTATTCCCCGGGATGAGTGTGTTGGTGTACAGACAATACAGGGACTTATTTGAGCAGACAGGTTTCACTGTACGAGGGCAAGAAAATTCTCCACAGTTAGACACTTCTTGAGGGAGTGATTTTCTATCAAGTTATAACAGAAAGGATTCAGTTTTACTTTTATCTAATAACCACAGACAAAGGTTGTTACAGTTAATTTTTTTACTAATTATTTGAAACAATCAGATCTCAAAACTTCTAATTTCAATATGAAGCTTCAGTACACGGTCATTTATTTAATGCCACTTCAAGTTTATTGATGCTCATTACTTGAAAGACTTTGATGTAGAGACATGCTTTTTATATAATGTTTAAGAAAATTATTATAGTTCTGATAGCGGTTGCCTACAGTGAAAAAAATTCCTTTGTGCATGTATAGAAGAGCTCTGAAAGCTACAGGCAAACTGAAGCCTTCACTTTAACAACTGAAGAACTAAGCATTTTTTTTTTTTTTTAAAGGGCTTGTGAAAGCATTAAAACATTTAAAATTCTAGTAAAATCACTCTTCAGGCATTCCCAGAATACTCCTCCACATCATAAATATTACATCAGTTGAAAGAGAGTGAGGCCAGGTTCGAACACCCATCCTGTTCACAATCAACGCAGCTCATTTGTTGTGTTTTATGCTGTTAAATATTCAATAGAACAAGAAGTGGAAGATGAGTCTCTCGCTGTGTAAATGCTGCCAACCTCACCCAGAATTCTTCTCACATTCCCTTTTGCCCAGTTAAGGTTTAATTAATGCAAAGATGAAGAGCTTTTAACAAATTTTAAAAAAAGAAAAAAAACCACAGGAAAATACTATCTCCAAACTTTCACATCAATATAAACATTTATTTAACTAGTGAAGCATCTGTATACTTCATGAAGAAGATAAATTGTCTATTCTGGAATCTGCTTGCGTAATCAAAACTTGTGTGTATTCTTCTTCTAGCAGCATACTGAGTAAAAGATAACACCTGTCATTTTCTTTTGCAATACAGAGTTGGCTTACATGTGTAAACAGCAAAATAGAGCTCTGGACTGAGAAATCTAAATACAATCTCAAACTAACTAAAAATTATGGTGACGGTTGTGTCAAGTCTAATCCTTTCCCAGATGTTTTTATACAGTAGCTTAGATTTCTCCTTTCATTTTATAATTTGTCAAGTTTTTTGAGGGTTTGATTGTGGGGCTTTTAGGCTGTTCTTTTCTTGTTCTATAGAAACTATTTATGAGTGTCAAATCCTGTCTTGTACTGCACAAACCCCCTGACTCTCTGCCTTGAGATTTTTCAGTCAATGAATCATCAAGTTGTCTACCACCCAAATAAGGAAAAGAGACATAAACATTATGACAAAATTACACACCTATGAGTTACACAGCCCACTTCATTAGTATATGTAACATTGTAGAGTTGGGCAGATAAGTTGTCATTGACTAAAAGAGGGATAAACACATATATGGAACTTCTCAACATCTAACATATTAGAGCACCTACACTAAGCACAATAAAATAATGAAGATATGAGTGTATGCAGAATTCTTCCTTTATCCTGTTTGATGCTCTATCTCAAACATGAAATTGATTACCTTTAAAAAGAATTAAAAAACATATTTAGGCATCTAGGTCATGAGGACATTACCTTGACTATTAGAAAACTCCGTGTCATCTATAAACCTTCTATGATATGTAGTGCACTCCTCTTGGGATAATTAGAGACTAGATAACAATATACTACTATTCAATATTGTTATCCTACATTATTTTTACTTACTAGTTGTAGGTAACACTTTACCTTGAACCAACTGTATTGTCACAGTGTCTGTAGTTTTGCAAAATCTCATCTACTTGTTGTGATCAAGATGATCAGACAGATTTTGAAGAACTTCTTTTTATCACTTCTATTAACTTAAGGATCTTTTTTGTATAATAGCAATTTTGGAAAAGTTTTAGCTGTAGTCTTCATAGGCTTCTGAAGTGCTGAAAGTAGATTTAATCTTTGAAATTGTGTAATTATAAATACATAGAAACCTAATACAGGACAGAAAGTTAGATGGGATTAGAAAACAGGATTCTAAACTCCTCCACAATTTGCTAAACCAGAGAGTAACAATATTTTTAGCCTTAAAGTTTCTCAGTCAAAGATTTCTTCTACAGTCCTTTTAACATTTAAAGAATCATTTGTCTGCATATCTTAATCTAGTAGGAATCATCTGGCTGAAAATTTCTCTTAATATTTTCAAGATCAGTTACATCACAAACTTATCTTCTCTTGTGAAAAAAAAACAAACCAAACAAACAAAACCAAATCCAAACCAAAACCTAACCACAAACTCTCAACCCACAGACTTTACTCCACTCTCAGTTAAGAATATGATTGAAGAAATGATTAATACTATCTAGTATCACAGCATGCTGTCTAGGAGACTGTCCTGGTCTCCTAAGAAACAGAATACATGAATTTGAGACTTTCTGCACTTTGAAAGAAGCTTCAATATACTATTTTTTTGTCCTTTTTCTTTATGAGGTATCTGCCCAAAGATATGTATCAGAATGCCAGTGCATTCTTTTTTGCTATTGTTATTTCTGCAGCAGTATAACTGTAAAAAATATTTCCAAATCTGAAGAAAAAGGGTTTAATCTTTATTTGGATGATGAAAAAAACCTCTCTTTTCCTCAAAATATAGAAGGAATATATGAAATGTTAGAATTAAGTAAATTATGCTTCTACTTGTTGGATGTTTTTCAGCTTTTTCTTGCTTTCATTCTCAGTTTTATCTGAGATGAACAGTTAAGAAATAGGTACAACATGTTCTTTGCTTTTTCAGAAATATCAATAACTGCAAGTAATTTGTTAGTGACCTTTGACACGTTCTGTTCAGTAAGACTTGTTCTACATGGTTTCTGAATATAACCATGTCAAGGTAAGTTTAAGTGTACCATGACTTATTCCCCACAGACAGAAAAAAGTTCAGGCAATTTTATCCAATGCAAATTTTATTTTGTTGAAAGAGTGGATGACTTACTACTTTTCAGATTTTCCCAGGGGTTCTCAGTAGTCTTTTAAGGAACTATTTTGGAAAAGAAGTAATCCGGATCTTGAATCCAGGATGTTACAGCATTCAATGTCATATTCAATTTCTTCATAAAAATTACTGACTCACTGCCTCAGTGAACAGGATTCCATTTTTAGACTCAGTTTGAACCATTTTGAACGCAGTGAATTTTGACTAAAATTATTTAAAAAAACATAAACTAAACCAACAATCCCGGAACTCAATAAATAGTAAAGGACAAAATTGTGATTTGATCTACATAAGTAAGTAAACACGTATAAAGCACACTCTCAATATACTATATGAACTACTGATGTTTCTCTTTGGGTTGTGGGTAAGCAAAGCAGTGACTGGCACATACACAATCATAGAACCATAGATTCATAGAATCATAGAATCATAGAATGGTAGGGGTTGGAGGGGACCTTTAGAGATCATCTAGTCCAAACCCCCTGCAGAAGCAGGGTCACCTAGATCAGGTCACATAGGAACATGTCCAGGTGGGTCTTGAAGATCTCCAAGGAAGGAGACTCCACAATCCCTCTGGGCATCCTGTTCCACTGCTCCGTCACCCTAATGGTGAAATAGTTTTTTCTTATATTTAAGCGGAACTTTTTGTGTTCCAGTTTTATCCCATTACCCCTTGTCCTGTTGCTAGCTACTATAGAAAAAAGGGATGTCCCAACTTCCTGACACCCACCCTTTTAGATTTACAAATGTTAATAAGATCTCCCCTCAATCTCCTCTTCTCCAGACTAAAAAGCCCCAGTTCCCTCAGCCTTTCCTTGTATGAAAGATGTTCCATTTCCCTGATCATATTGATGGCCCTGCACTGGACTCTCTCCAGCAATTTCCTGTCCCGCTTGAGCTGAGGAGCCCAGAACTGGACACAGTACTCTAGATGAGGCCTCACCAAGGCAGAACAGGGGGGAGAAGAGCCTGTGCTGACCTGCTGGCCACACTCTTCTTGATGCATCCTGGGATGCCATTGGCCTTCTTGGCCACAAGGGCACATTGTTGGCTCATATTTAGTTTATTATCAGTCAAGACTCCCAGATCTTTCTCTGCAGAGCTGCTCTTCAGCAGTTCGACCCCCAGGCTGTACTGGTGCGTGGGGTTGTTCCTTCCCAGATGCAGAAATTCCTCTCTGCCTAAAAAGTGTACTCTCTCATAGTACCCTTGATCATGCTATAGCTCTTATTTATGGCTGAGGGTTGAAGGAGTAATGAAATCTTCAACTCTGAGTCTTAGAGATTTTCAGAGGCATGTGTATTAAGTATATATAAGCTAGAACAGCTCCACAGGGTACTCAGTTTTATGCTGGCCACATTAGCTTGAAAGAACTGTAAGAAAAAAAAAAATTGCATGTACTTTAAAGCCCCTGTACAATCCCAAAGGGTAGGCTTCCTGTACTGTAATGTGTGGGTCAAGGAATCTGTCCTGTGTCAAGTAATACAACAAATGTGAGCTAATGATGAATTACTTCAGTCAGCAAGTTTTTATCTCTGATTTATCCTTGTTTCCTGCTCTGTTTGATACAGCACTAGCACAGCATGCTTAATGTGACAGAGTAGTTTCTCTATGGACAAGAGAAAATTCTGGTTGTTGAAAATGTGATGCATCTCTGTGACTGATCAATAAGTTTCTACAGTGGAAGAAGGCACAGAGGACAGGGAAGGATTCAGAGAGTGACCACAGGTGTAAAGAAAGCTAAACTTACCTGAATACAAAGGAGAACAGAGGGTGGCCTTTATGTTAGTTACTATACAAGTTGAGTAAATCAGCCTGTTGTGTAAATGGTCTTCCCTGAGATAATCAAAATGTGTGAATGTCTTCCTGATTTATCCAGACCAGCATGGGAGCATCTTATGTGCAGCTCATAAAAACTGAGCAATCAACAAAATGAACCTTGAAGAGAATAGGAGGCTTGAGCGGATTTCAACACATGTAATTCTTCCCAGATATTATTGATGCTCAGCATCGTGGCAGTGAGCATATAGAGGCTAGTAATGGGAATAATTGTCCAATTATTGTCAAATATCTTCCAATAAGTAAATTCAGTACTAAAAGAATAAACCTTTCTCGAGTTGAATAATTAAACAAATCTGATCAGAGAGTACTAGACACTGTCAGTCTAGTATCAATCCCAGGGAAGTGCATGAAGTGGCATATGAAGAGAGATAAAATCCTTCTCAGCCTCTCAGTGAGCATAGCATAACTTCTAAGATTGATATTTTCAAGATTGTAAGACATTTCAATAGATTACCAACAGTCAATGAGAGAACTGAAATTAGAATATCCAATTTATTCCACATCTTTCACTAATGTAAGGCCTAATTTAAACAAGAAAGAAGGTGTTAACACTGCAGGAAAGCTTTTTCTTCCAATGGCTCAGATCTCATCAGGGTAGCTCATCACAAGACTCCTTTTTGATTCCAATACTTGGGCCAAATGGTGACATAAAAAAAAAATAGCCTCCTAGAAGAGATATATGCTATGCCTATATGACAAATTAAAATTTGTACTGGAAGCCTGGAGTTCAAGGAAATAGAACAGCAAGGGAGATTTTATTTCTACATATGATGTTGAAATAGTCTGAGGATCTTATGGGCTTGCATTGAAAGGATAGAGGTTTGGGAAAAACACAAAATTCACCGAAAAAGTCTTCAGGGGTTTAAGAAGATTATTAAAGAAGATAAGGGAGTGACTTACTTGTCTTTTGTAAACGTATCTGTTTATAATATTTTCAGTATAGCAAAAAAAAAAAAAGGGCCTTACAAGCCAAACCAGAAATAAAACGACACCTTGAATATGTAAATTGTAACACACAATGTTCCAAACCTTTTGTAATTCACCTCTTTCAATTAGTGTTCAAGTCAAATGACTCCGAGAGTCTCTGTCTTGTCATTTCTGGCCTGAAGAGAGAGATTTTCTAAATTAAATTACTTATAGTGGTGTGACACAGGATGTTTTATGGAGGATGTTGGGTAAAGTTATGATATTTTGTCATCAGGTTTTTATGCTTTTGGAAATATATAGTGGAAATGCATTTTTCACACAATATTAGTAAGGTGTACATATGTTTTTATGATTTTAGTCTTCTTCCTCTAACCATCTAATAGTCATAACAAATTCCACATGGAAATTCTCCTGTACAGGTCAGGCTGTTAGCTCATAGAATCATGAAATGATTTTGGTTGGGAGGGACCATTAAAGTTCAGACAGCTCAACTCCCCTATGCTTCTTCCTCATGTGTAATCCAAATCTACTGTCTTTCATTTGAAAACTGTTATATCCTGACTTTTCACTACGAGACAATAAAAATTCCCTCCCATCTTTCTTATAAGCCTCCTTTAAGTACTGAAAGATGACAATATGGTCTGCCCAGACCTTTCTCTTCTTCAGGCTGAATAACTCTGATTTTCTCAGTCTTTCTCAGCATTCCAGCCTACTGATTATTTTTGTGACCATCCTCTGGACCTGCTCTTATAGGTCCAGATCTTACTTTTGCTGAGAGACACAGAGCCCAAAACAATATTCCAGGCAAGGTATCACAAGAGGAGATCAGAGACAGGCAATCACCTTCGTCAACCTGCTGGCCACAGTTCTTTTTATACAACCCAAGATATGATTGCTTTTCTGTTCTGCAAGTGCACATTTCTGGCTCATGTCCAAAACACCCACTGGTAATCCAGATCTGAGTTTTCCATTGTCAGTAGGAAAAAGTATATTACAGTTCTGAGTGTAATGACCTTTTCTTTAAAAGTGTATTTTGCATGTGGAAGGTTTTTGCTGGGTCATTTAGCTAATGCTTCCAAGATAGAGACGTTAAATAAATAAATAAATTTCATTATTTCTAAATCAGGGCTCATACAATGGTGGAAACCGGCTGAACCTTTCACTGAGGATGATTATATACTTGCCCTTGCCAGTCTTTTCCAGAATTCATCTGCTATCAGCAAAGAATTTCCTCTCTCACTATACTATTCATCTGTCCAATGTCGATTTTCCAGGCTGAAGCTTCAGACAAATATTCCATACATTGAAGTCATTCTCTCATCTAAATGAAAATATTGCTTAGCTGGTACCTAACTAATATTCAATAATAAAAAAGAGTCTTTTTAAGTGCCAATATTGACTTCTTTTCCTTTCTAATAGTTGTTGTTTGGGTTTTTCTGTTTGTTTTTTTTTTTGTTGTTGGTGGTGGGGTTTCTTTTATTTTAAGTGACAAACTATTTATTATCTTCAACAAAAGGGATGAATTATCAAACTCTGCCTTAGTAATGGGGTTACATGCAAATAGGTCACTGAAGGGAGAAATTCAGATAACCAAAAAAAGCTTTCAATAAAAGAACATTGTTCTTTGCAAGAGCCAGAAGTAAGCTTAGCATTATAAAGGTGCTTTATGAAAATTAAAAATGTTATGTTAGAAATATTACTTGCTCTAAAACAGAGTGCTCCTTCCCAAAACACTATTTTTAGCTACAAAGTGATTCCTTTCTGCTTCCTCTCCCACTCCCTGTCATCTCAGTTCCTTTTAATAACAGTCTTGTTAATCTAGCTTAAGGAAAAAGTCAATGTTTCTTTATAGTTATCACATTCTAAAACTGAAATTATTTGTCCACATGAGGTGTTTTTATCACCTATAAAGCATATTGATTTCTGTGGCTTAAAGTAAAGCTTTTTCCATTGTTAGTTCAAAGGTTTTCTTCTGACTAATTGGCTTTGGTCATACTGTTTCATCATTATCCAAATTTTATGCCTACGTTACTTTCTTTTCCATAAATCCCTAAATGTCAAAATTCAAATTAATTATTTTCTCTACTACTTTCAGACAAGATAGCTCCATTTATTCATATGTCCTTAGGAGGTGAAATATTTCCAGAACAGAAAGACAAATAAATACTAAAAAAAAATGAAGCAAAAAATATATCAATATTTCCAGGTAAAAGCTAAAGGATTTTACCAGTCAAGCAGAATAGTTGCCAAGATTCTACTTTTCCATCCACAGGGGGTTTTTTTATGTTCTCGGGTTATGCTTTCACATTGATGAAACACAATTGATGTACAAGCCCCCATGTAGAAAGTACTCTAACATTCCTAAATTTTTCTAAATTAAATATTCAAGAATATAAAGGGAATACTTTCTTGATGTTTCAAAAAAAGGAGAAAGATTTGCAGGAAATGAGCATTTGAAACCTGACAGCTACATATTATTTACACCCCATGAATCTAAGCAGATTTTCTGTGATTATCACTGTTAGCTAGAATATATAATTATTTTTCCTATTGTAATGACTCTTTGCGTCCTACAGTAAGAAGTAATTGAAGTTTTTTTACAGTTTTTTTGTCAATATAAACTATTACAAGTATCAACAGAATGAAAAATGTGTCACTATAAAAGCATTATATGTTTTTTAGATGTTGTGTTATGATGTATGTAGAGACTGGTTATAAAAGCTCATTAAACAGTTACAGACTGCAGTGCTCTGAGAATAAATCAGTAATATACAAAATACATGTGAATAAAGTCACTCAGATTAGTTGTCATTTTTGAGATATTAATCTCCTGCGCCTTTGCTTCTAGTTTCCCTAATGTTTCCTTCAGTATTCTTGTCATATGTAAAATAAGAAGTGCAGGCAACTGACAGGAGTAGAAATTAAAAGAAGTGTCATCTATGAAGTGTCTTCTTTATTTCTATTTTTACATTCTCTAATTCCTACATCCTTTCTCAATTTAAAATTTCAAACAAAAAATTTGGACCAAATGATCTCTAGAGGTCAAAATCCCTACCATTGTGATTATGTAGGATTCTGTAAAAATTCTTTAAAAAAAATTAAAATACTTCAAATATATATTTATAGAATTACAATAGAAATGGAATTATTCGTCTTTAGAATTTGTTACTGTATTATTGTCAGTGTAATTTTGCAACCTCACCAACTGTTGGAAAATGAAAGCTGTCAAACTGATCTATAAATTACTTTTTATGTCCTACAGAGAATAAAACTAGGATTTGTTTAAGGGTTTAAATTGCCAAGAATTTTAGACATTTTTACAAGATTGAACACTGGGGAGAAATTATGAAGATCAAATATTCTACATTTATGAAATACAACAGGAACTTTTAGATGTTCAAAAAAAAGCTTAAATCTGTGTTGGTCTTTCCAAACTTGTTTGACTTTCCTGGATGGAAAGTATTTTATATGATCAGGAACTGTTTTTGTTTGTAAAGAGTTGGCGAAAAGTTGAGAATTTTCAGACTTGTAGCCATTCCCCTTATTTTCTAAGTAATTACTAATTATTTCACCCTTTTACAGTGAGGAATAATATTACATATTTCCTGAATTAAAATTACTTTTGTAATGACATGATCACTGCTATGAAAAAGACAACACACTTTAAAAGCATACAGTAAATGCCTAGAACAATTCTTAACACATTTCTTCTGTGAAACCTAAAAATCCATAGTGAACAGATATAATAGATAATGAAATTCTTAGACCGTAATGACCTGAGGAAAATAGCAATGGTTCAGAGGAGAATAAGGATTGGCAAAGTATCAGACTAAAGATCCCAAGTATCTGGTCACTTTGGCAGGGACAGACAAGAAATATCTCCTGGGTCTCCTTTTTAAAGACTGTAAGCAAAAGTATTAAAACAAGAAAAGAAAAGATGATGGACATTCCACTTGAATGTGAAAAGGTATTCATATGTTTTAAAAAACTTAGTCGCAACTTCTAATACTACTGGGGCTAATGTCTTCATGGTATGACTGTGGGAATGAAAGATCATTTGTGTCCTGAAAAATCACCAGAATAAAACACAATTGTTCTCATTTGCAGATTTATTTGCATTTGTTCTCCATGATTTCCTAGAACAGAAAACTGTCTGCAGTTTGTGGCTGTTAGTGTAAGTGATAATATATAAATTCAATGATAAACTAAACTCTTGTTAAGCAGTCTCATTCCTAAGGCTGAGTGTCTGTTGTTTGTGTAAAGTGCCAAAATCAGTTTGAAATGTAGTTTCTAGCTTCTGTGATTCCTACACTGCCCTGCAAGAACCATAATAATAATGTTATGGATAATGTCTTTGTAGGTTACAAGTGTTTTCTTTGTGCAAAGAGTTCCCACAGTGTCGTCACAGTAGTGACTTTGATAGATTCCTGTTTTATTAATTCCTCTAGCCGATACGATAATAATAATAACAATAACAATAATAATAAATTTGTAAAAAGAAGACTCTATTTTATGAAATTCACAGAAACAAGATTGTCTATTTCCTTATATGCTACTTCAAGAACTGAGAAAACAAGAAAGTGGGTTTCTCAAAAATTTCTCAAATTAGTCTCTAAATTGTGTAATTTCAGTAATTAGCTGATTCCTACCATCTGTAGAACAATGATTCCTCCTTTTTGTCCTTATGTGTATGCTCCTCTTTATTTTAACTTTAATAGAAAAATATCTTTTTTTTAATAGCTTAATACTTTCTAGTACTTCTACATTTTGTTTTGAATTAAACCATTTTATTTAAAGTTAACTTTTACATATATGAACCAATTAAACAATAGATGCATTTTTTCATGAATGTATTTTGTGTTTCATAAGCAAAATTATTACTTTTTACATTGTATGAAATTACAAGTCAAAGAACAATAACAAAAAAAAGACATACAGAATATATTTATGAAACAAGACGGAGGCAAGCACTCTTTGTTTTAAAAGACATTTATAAATATTTGTGGAACAGTCCTGATAAATTTCCATATTATGAACTTGGGAATAATATACAGTGAAACTGGAGGGAAAGAGTGCAAGGAAGGTTCTACATTCTCAGTGCTGAGCATTCATGATTAAACATCATGCAAAGCACGACAGATGAGGAAACAAACAAACAGACAAAAAACAAACAGAAAACCTATCAGAAAGAGTTTTTTGCACATGACTGTAATAAATGACTCAACATCCCGAACATATTAAGTAGGAATGAACTAAATGTATCAAAATAAAAGGTACAGCCTTCTGTGCAGAGCAAATGTCATTCAGGATATCTCAATTTGGCACTAAAGAAAAAAAAAGTTCTAAATAGGTAATACTGTACAGATTAAAAAAGCACACAGCAATCAATCTGGTCTTGTATCTATATTTGTTTAAAGATATAGCAACTCCAAATGTGTCATTTTAAATACAACTACATCATCTTATCCTCAATATCATTCCTATCACCATAGAATATTCCATGAACCATAGGGAAGGTTATAGTAGCAAGAAACTTGAGAAGTAACTCTTTCCTTTCCTTCTTATCATCTTAATGATTATTCTATTTCTCCAAACTTACAAAATGTTATCTACATTCAACAGAAAGTTATCTACTTGTTTTAATCCTTTGTGGATCACACTACACTACTCAAGTAACAATGGCAGGTAAAAAGCTTAAAAAAAATGCAAAATTAACACCCAGAGGTGTTAATTTTTCCAGAGATGGGTGTTAATTTTTCCTTTGTTTCTTTTGGTAAATTTTCCCTATTAAATTACCATAGGGTTAACATTGTTTATTTCTTGGCATGACGTATTCTGAAAGAAATACTCGTGTAAGTATTCTAATAGCAAATGATATTTGTTATTTTTCTTTCTTTGTCAGGTCTCAGAATAAACTTCTAGCTCATGGCTTTTTCATAGCAAAGCTGCAAAATCAACACTTGGCAAAAATTGGTAGGGCTCAGATATGTATTTAAGTACTTAAACTTCTTTCTCTGTTTGCTTTTATACGGAAAAAATAGCTCACACCTGATTTCAGTTGTACTGGTAAAATGCATGAAGATTGGGCAAATGTAATTCCTTGAGGTTTAAGAATGCTTACTACTCAGAAGGACACTAACTTGAGCATCATGGCACAAATATCGTTTGAATCAAGGAAAGTCACGTCAAATTAATGATAATTCTTTCATTAACTTGTAAGCTAAAAACTTGTCCAACGAAAGAGAAGATTAATGTGTTTTCCTTGAGGAAAGAGTTGTCTGAATATTCATTTTCGTGTTTGCTTTCTGCTTTCCTTAAGAGGTCTATAGGGACACCTTGTGGATTTGAATCTATTTTATCTGAACTATTAGTGGAATGAATTACAATGTAACTCCTCCAGTAGACTCATGGAAAAATATCTAAGAATGTAAGTTCTTATACAAAGAGGAAATAATGGATACACTGTTGATTTTCTGTCATATGCCTTTCCAAACCAATGTTACCCATTAAAACCTGAAAGGTTAGAAAAAAACCCAACCAAACAAACAATAGAAGTTAGAATCTAGACTCAGAATTTGGTTTGCCAAAGGGAAAGGTGTGGTTTTGGGCCAGCAATAAGCCAAATACAATCCTGAAATGAGTTTACTAAGACATTAGATTTACATTATGTGATGAATGAGATAGATTTGACCTGTAGTTTAGGCTTGTCAGGGAATATCAGGATATAGAGAGGCCAAGGACTGTAATAGAGTCTTCATTTCCCCATAGACAACTACTCTGCAGAAAAATATTTCCTTTTTATTCCTCTCTTTTGTACCATTGATTAATGAGTTTCAAATAGTGATAGTTACTGCTTCTCTCAACCTCTTCCCAGCTGGAGGTAGAAGACATGAGAAGAAAACCAGCTCCCTTGGAAGAGTTAAATCACTCAAAATATATGGCAGAAATGGCAGCATTTAGACAAGAATCTGGAATCCATCTCCAGCTTCATCATTTTTCGATTAACTATGAATTACTCAAGATTAATAATACTTAATTTTTTAATCAAGATGATAGATGACATAAATTAACAAACTTGCAACTTTGGGTCATTATTTAACATTTACAAATTACTTAGAAAAAGTTAAGCCTCACACATGTACCACTCAGGAAAAAAAAATGTGAGACTTCACTGATAGTCATTCTGATTCAACCATTCACAAATTCCTTACAAACATTCACCTTCGTCTACTTTCTTACTTGTTGCTCAGCTCCCTAACTTTCATGGAATGTTGTAGCTATATTGCTGCATTGAAGGCAAGGATGATTTAAGAGAGAAAACTATTGTTAAATAGCATCAGGGTAGAAACCCATGTGTGAACAGGCACTCTAAAAACTTGATATGCAAGCTTATGCAAAGAAGTAGATTTTTTTTTTCTTTATTTTTATTACCAATGCTGTCAAGGATATCAGAAAGAGAGAACAATGAATGCAAGCCTTTTATTACATCAAAAAAGATAGTTAGTTGGAGATGGCAAGACCTGCATTTTCCTTCAGCAGAGACTTCAGCTGAACGTACTCACTTGCAAAATGGACCAGAGTTGACAGAAATTTCCAAACCTCTACCAACATCTTGCA
The DNA here is from genome assembly GCF_028858725.1 of Colius striatus. Taxonomy (NCBI): domain Eukaryota; kingdom Metazoa; phylum Chordata; class Aves; order Coliiformes; family Coliidae; genus Colius; species Colius striatus. The sequence continues at coordinate 48,385,561 of NC_084759.1, read as the reverse complement.
TAATTTCCAATCATCTCAATATACTGGATGCCATTCACATAAAGTTAACCATATATTTCTTCTTGAAATGTCTTACACTCTGTTACATAAGCACACCACTTTTCTAAGGTACAGTGGTTATGCAGTGGGCTATGAGTATCCATTATTCAACCATGTGCATTTCAGAGACTGTACATTTTTGAACACTTCTTTTTTTTTTTTTTGCTTTTTTTTTTTTTTTGCTTCTGCTTTTCAGAACCATTTACCAGTATACTGGATTTTGTAAAATTATTTCTGAAGTGCTTAAATCTTTTTGAGCATGGGAAAACTAAACTATGAACATACTTAAGGTTGACTTAAGCTGATCAGAAGTCCAGTCATTGATAAATTAAGTGATGCTATGGTGAAGTAATTTTTTTCAGTTAACTCACTATACTTTCTGGATCATTTTTACAATTATTACTACACTAAGCAAATGTTCCCAAGACAAAGAAAATAGAAAATACAGCTGATAAATTTGGTTTTGTTCCATTTCCTTTAAAAAGCCCTAGAAACTGTACTTTTTTTTCCAAATAAATGTGATTGCTATTTCAATTACTGTGTTGGTAGTGACATGCATTTTACTGTTTATGAACAAAATTGATGCTGAAAGAAATTTATATATGCTTTATTTAAAACTCTAAACAGTGGCATTTTACAGGTTATGGGGAATCCAAAGATAAGATTTAAAATATCTCCTGAGGAACTTATGATTGATTTTTTTTTTTTTTTCCCAAAACAGAAAACCAAATTATCCAATTTAATTATTAATGTAGAATATATCTATCAGAATGCAAAGGTTAGGAAAAAGAACAACCAAGGCACCAGATGTGATATGAATCTTACAGGTCTTGGAAAACTGAAACCAAAACCTTAAACAGATATTCTATTAATTATCCAGCCTCTAGCTTTAAGTAAGTCTATAGGGTTTACACTGATCCCATGAACTCATTCATTTATCCCCAGTAATTAAAACAAGTTGTCTCTTTTTTGTAAGTTTCTTAAAAGTTGTGTCAATGGAACAGTTTAGTTCGAAGTCTACATACCTCCTGCTGTTACATAAAATTATTCCAGAGTAATAAAGCTAAAAAAAATATTTCCAATCATTCAAGCACAATAAATACAGAGACATTTTTGCATCACTTTATGTATTCTGGAAGTCTGCCAAATTAACTTGTAATTCTGAAAAAACCCAGAGCTGCCAATGTAAAGTAATTTAAAGTGACAACATATCACTCTAAATTGCAATCCCAGCACAAGGTGTTACAATTTCTAAATCCAAGGTTGATCTAGAATTTATTTTTATAACAGTAATTTATTTATTTATTTTAGGAAAAAAAGAGGGAAACCAAGGAAATCAAACTGCACTCCAAGCATCTATTTTAGAAGAGATAAAAGAAATGTTATTTACAGTTTACATGTATATGTATTATTTTAAAATTCTTTTGGAATTTATCTTTTACTTCATAAGAGAAATAAGGGAAGAAGTTATAGATAGGTTATAGTGGCTCTCAGAGGATGAATATCTGCATGTTAATACAGTAGAAGAAAACAATTAAGCAGTACACAAAAATAAGTGCAATTGATATTTATCTAGAACAATAACTTGCAAAGAATGTTAAATCATAATCTTATATATTCTTTTATTGTAAACATGGGTCAATAAAATTATAACGGTTGTTTATTCTTTTAGAGATATAGTTTGCAATCTGTTGACATCCTGATGATGAGATATATAAAGTTCTGCATTCCTATATGTTTCATGTTATAATTCTGGAAACCAGATCAAGGATATTTTTAAACGTTATTTTTTTTAATAGAATTTGAGGGTTGGTGATTGCATTCTGAAAAATTATGAGTTCTGAAAAAAAAAAAAACCAAATAAAAATAAACAAATAAATAAAACAAATTATAAAAATACAAAACCTTGTTTAATTTCTTTTTTTAAAAATGGTTGGATTTTTAAACAATGAAAAACTATATCTACATTGAATGAGATATCACTCAGTACAAAGCTAATGGTTCTTTTATCTCAAATATTTTAAGGGAAGAGATGATTTGATGAAAAATGTTTTGAAATACTCATTAACCATAAATAAAGAAAACTGAGAACTTAATCTGTCTTCTTAGATCATGTGTTTCCAGTGGACTTTGTTTGTTTGTTTGTCCATAGTAGTCAATTCTGTATAAAAATATCAATAACAGCTCCCACTGGGTGGCAACAGTCAACTGAGCGTGGGAGTCGTGGGAGGAAAAAAGAATCCAGTCACATGGACCTACTGAGTAGTACCAAGTGACCCTAGTTCAGTTAGTCCCTTAAGTAAGAGATCATTAAATTTATCCTATTTATCAAACAGCCTTCTCTGTGATAAATATTCACCACAGTGTACAGAAGACCTCAAGGCTTAGCAGTTTAGAGAAGAAGAGAAAATGAAGAATGCTACTGTAGTCCAGTAGCATTCTCAAGGGTATATAGTTGCAAAAATTAATGATTAGTATGCCTACATAGGTTATGCTCCCTACCCTCAGTAGTGCTCATGTATTTTGCATAACTAAATAAGCAAATGAAAGAAAGCCCTAGCAACAAAGATCAGAACCCTATTTCAGCACTTTGACATTAGTATCCCACATAGTAGGCTAGAGGGTTACTTCCTTATTCTTTTGATGCAATTATTGTTGAATCCTTTTTTACAAATTGGCAGTGGAGAGCAGAGAGCAGCTGAAGTCCAGAATAGTTTATTATTTCTTGGCAATTCAAGTGTCTGAGTGTCAATTATCTTCAATAAGTAAATCTAATACTAAAACATTAAAACTTCCTCATGTGGAAAATATAAAATAACCACAGTATTGGATTCTGAAATTCAGTAGTTTATATTTGTGACATACACCTAATATTATGAAATCATCACATCTTTAAAGTAATCATTTTATTAAAGCCAGCATTTATTTTGTTAAAGGAAATGCAGAAATTTTAACAAAGATAGTATATGGTTCAATAAATTAAAGTCAAATAACTATGTTGAATGCAGAAGTTACTCAAGGCTGAAATTAAAGTATGATTTTAAAAGTCTCATCTGAATCCAAAATTACTAATTGATTTTTCCAAGTGGTATTTGCAAAGTAGGTTACATACGTAAGCAGAAAGATCATTTTCAATGTGGAATATTTATTCCTCTACATGAAAATTCTTGTCTTTTGAAAGGAGTTTGCTGAACTCCTATAAGAGTGAGAAGTCATAATTCTAAATAAAATATTATTCAGTTTAAGGCCACTGTGTAAAATAGAGCATTGTATAATATAAATATTATACAATTTTCATAATAGTGTCCCACAATAAGATGATGCAGAATGATTGAAATAAGTAGATTATATAATCACTATTACTATATAAAATATATTCAATCATATATGTTATATAGATCATATCTATCTATATGAAGGTATGCACACACATATATTCCAAAAAGTATAGATATGTTTCTAACAGAATAGCAGTTTTTATTTTCATAGTTAACAAAAATCGCGCAAAAATTTCCTCTGATTTTACATTGATTGGCAATAGGACTTCATAAATATGTGAAAGAAGGGAATAATCAATATATAGAATAACAATTGTATAAAATATAATTCTGTTTGTTCATAGAATCATAGAATTGTTTCATGGGAGAGAACTTTAAGATGTTTTTGACTAGGTAACTAAAAGAGAGTATGAGGATTTTTCTCTTCATATTATTGATGTGTTTACCTTCCTTTTAAAAAAGTACAGATACCACGGAGATAATATTTTTTTCCATTAAATGGCTAAATTTTGAAAACCAACAAAACATTTAGCTGTTAACTTTCTTTTCTGTAAGTGACTTTATATGATTAAATTGAAATTTCATCTTTCAGTTCAGAGAGCTATTTGTCTCATTTTTCTTTAAATTCATTTTCCATTTAGAAATTTGCCATTTCCTAAAAGTTGAAAAGAATTCACGTGTTCAAAATAAAGCAAACAATTTTGTCAGAATAAAACAATTAATTCTGCTCTGAAAGTATTTGTCTGATTTTTTAATTCACAGAAAATGATCCTGACTTTTGTTTTAATTAGTACTTTTATATTTCTTCTTAGAATTGAAAATTAATTTTTAAATCAGTGATTTTTTAATCTTTACTTAGTATATCATATATTCTTCCCTGATTTTATGTCTATTTAAAAGGAATTTAGTGAAATGGTTTTTATCTCTGCATTTATCAAGAGATATTATTCTTCTTTACTTGTTTTGCAGAAAGCAAGGCTGAAAAGGAGAAGGTAAAGAGACTTCCTTGAACTCTTCTGTACATTTCAATATTTCTTCCGTAAGCAAAACTTGTATAAATTACTGTAAAGTCATACACTAAGTTAGAATTACTATTTGAAGAATTTTAGAATACTCCTTTGCTTTTCAAGTCAGAACATGCATGTAGTTCTGAAAAAAAAAATCTGTACAATTTAATTTTTATATGTATTTGGATTTACTGGAGTAATTATGCATTTTTGTTTTGCATCTAACTATAATATTCTTGTTTGCACAAATATGACCATTTAAAATGAAAAAGAAAAGAAATGTGTAATTTTATCTCATATATCTCAGGTTCTCAGAAGTTGTTTTCAGCTGGGTGGATATTTATAGGGTTTATCATTAGGCAACTCGCTTAAGCTCCCAGATTAGGATCTAAACAGTGAAGAGAAATGTGAGCCTTTCCAAAAGTTGAATTGTAATAAGTGCATAGCTGAATTGGCAGGCTGTAGTTGTGGAGTCTCCTTCCTTGGAGGTCTTCAAGACCTGTCTGCACATGTTCCTATACAACCTGATGTAGGTGGATCTGCTTCTGCAGGGGAGTTGGACTGAATGATCTCTAAAGGTCTCTTCCAACCCTACATTCTGTGATTCTATGAGTCTATGAAACTAGTCAAACTTCCCTAAACATCCACACTCTGAAATCACTAATAAGCATGTTTAGCAACATAGATTTTTGCTGTGGGTCTAGAGGGTTGGGATTTGATGCTTAGCGGAGACAAGAACTGTAAATACAGGAGGACAAGTTCAAAGACAAAAAAACATGTTTAAAGATGCAATATCATTTTCCAAAGATTCCTGATGTGTGGTAGATGACTGATTTCTTTTGTGAAATCTAACTACCAAATTGTTCAGATTATTTTATTCACACACATCATCTTATTTGTGAGATGAAAAACATACTAGTGTATGGACATACTTTTAAAATCTCTTCTGCTTCCTGTTCAGAAAATGTAGTAACTTAATACATACACAGGCACACAGAATAGTAATGTTCTATTCCCCTCAGTTCTCTTTAAGATAGTATTACTCTCTAAAGTAGTGGTATTATTAGATCTTTAAGCATTTTTTTCCCGTTTTTAATATGTTATTATTATCCTATTCCTCTTGGTGACATTTGTTAATTTCATTTGGCTGTACAATGTGATTACATTGACTGAATTTCTTAATGATTACATTGTGAATAAGTAATACTTTTATATTCAGTTTCATTGCCAGGAAAACATTTATCTAAATTACAGAGAAAATGTTCTCATATACTCAGTTGAATATATAACTGTTTCCTTTTTTAAAATTAATCTTAACTGTTAATTTTTGAAGTTACTTCTGGAAGACACTATTATTCCAGCAACATCTTTATTAAGCCCTCCTTTGCCCAGAATTGTCCAAATAAGAACACACAGTCTCTGCCCTAAGTAGTTTTCATACAGTAAGAAAAAAAGAGACATGAAGATAGCAACTATAATTACACAATTTGCAGGCTAAAGCCCTTTTTTTTTTTTTTTGTACAGAACTAGGCATCCAATGGTGATGTCGCTTGTCAGTCCATTGTTTCTTTGCAAGTTTAATTTATTGGATATTCTTTGTTAAACATATTGAGTGAGATTTTGAGTAGTTACAAATGGCATTATATCTCCCCTTCAACCTCTAATATTTTTACATTTACCTTCAGGAAATAGCAACCGCTTTCAACAGTTATGGTCAGTTGTTTCCTGAGAAGTAAATGCATATAAAACATTAAAGTTGACACCAAATATCAGACACTGGTTATTAATCCATATTTCTTAGAATCATTAGTCTGATTCAGCTACTAGTATTAGATAGCTTTGGTAGGGCTATCTCAGTGGATGGAGTGATAGAAATACACATTCTGCTTATATCTATTTGTTAAATATGGAATACAATTGAATCAGTTAATATGCAAGATCTGATTTTACTTTCTGGACTGTGAAAGCCCTGCAAATTTACATACACACTGGCAATTTGACAGCCCACTACTGTAATGAGACAAATTGTCCATATAGACAGAGAGAAAAAGTCACAGCCTGATGCATTTCATAATTGCAAATTGGCACTGAGGAAATAATGTAAATTAGTAAACTTATAGTCTCTTCATCTATGTCTAGAATACTTACTTTTGCTTGCTATTCAATATCTATGTCGGTGTTACTGAGCCAATATCTAAACTGAGAGAAACACTAATAGAGATTCTATAGGGATCATCTGTGCTAATTTTCAGCAAATTTACCAAAAAACCTTACACCTGTCCTGAGGTATTATTTGCAATCAGTTACACTAGTGTGGTACCCGAAGATTGTTTCCCATGCCTTAATTACCACTAAAATATTTTTTTCTCAAGTCAGTCCTGTTTCTGATTTAAAAAAAGAAAGTTGAAATACAGCAGCAAAATAATAATCATATCTGACATACAAAGTATGGCATTGTATTATTTCAGAGAGAACTATTAAAAGACTGAGAAAAAAAAAAACTAAAAAGGAACAAATGAGACAAAGGAAAATGCTTTCGAGATTTGGAATTAAGTATGTTGGTTATTAAATGAATGATTATAGCGAATATAACAGCTTTTTCTACAGTTTGTCTAGTATTGAACTGTGGCCACATAACATTTGAATGATGCTCTATGTGTAGTCAACAAAGAGAATGGCATAGAATGGAGAGAGGACAAATATAAGATGTAAGGATCCAAAATCAAAGAGTGACAGAGCTGAGAGTACTCACCAAAGTCCCAGGTTAGGAGATCAGACAGTTTTCCCTTTTCTAAAATGGTTTGGTGTTACACAACTGGAATAAAATGAGAGTGATAATAAGCCTTTATCTTAAACATACACAAAAGGAAATAATGGTGTGTAATAAGGCTGCATTATCAGCGTAATAGTGACCAGAATCTAGTCCTGGTGTCTTCAGGGCTTTACTAAAGCATTTGAAGTACTGACAGACAATAGTAGTGACATGGATAGATGCAACTCCCCCAGTTGGTAAGAAATAGAGATGAATTATCCCCAAGCAGGGAGAAGATTTATTTAAACAAAAAGATTGACAACTCATTATTTTCCCTCCTGGGTTGACACAGCTAAGACTGGTAATGCTTCCAGTCTATATGACTTCTTGAACTAACTTTCCTTTGATTCTTCCTAAGTGGCACAATACAAGTGTTAAATCTCCAAACATATGGTGGAACATTGAATGATAAACTTCTACTGAAGGCCCTAGGCAACTAAGAAAAGTTTCAGATAAATTGCTTATCTCAGCTGTACTTCCAAGCTTTTAGAGGTACATCCATTTCTAATTTACCATGACAATTGTGGGAAAATAATCCTTGCTGCTGGCAAAACTCACGAAAGTCGTGTTTTGACAGAGAAAACAAGGCATTTGAGGGGAGGGGATTTTAAAAAATAAACAAGAAATATCCAAAATTAGCAGAAAGTGGAATTAGTTCTAAGGGCTAGTTTTTTGAGATGAAGGTACATGACTACTATTCTGTATGGAAAGCACCTGTTATATTTTTTTATTGTCTTAGTGTTTTTGTGTGTACACATGAAGCAATGATGCCTACAGTTATGGCATCTATTTAAATATAAACATGTTAAGACTTTCATTTGATTTAATAGGTGTGGTATAAAGAACCTCATCCCAATCCAGTGTAGATAACTTTTATTAACTTTGATTTTTGAGGCAAGCCTTCATGTTTTTACCATCCTGTATAATAAAATACATACAGAAACGGTCACTTACACTTTGCTGACTTTTTGTTTTCTTCTTTATAAATCATTGCCATAGAGTGATATTCCTCACAGAAAGACAGAATCTTAAGAGTTGGAAGGGACCTCGAAAGATTATCTAGAGCAGGTCACACAGGAACACATTCAGGTAGGTTTTGAATATCTCTAGAGAAGGAGACTCAACAACCCATCTGGGCAGCCTGTTCCAGTGCTTTGTCACCATCACAGTGAAGAAACTCTTCCTTGTATTTCTTTGGAACCTCTTGTGTTCCAGCTGATACCCGTTACCCCTTGTCCTTGACATCATTGAGAAGAGCCTGGCTCCATCCTCCTGACACCCACTGTTTACATATTTGTAAACCTTAATGAGATCATCCCTCAGTCTCCACTTCTCCAAGTTGAAGAGCCCCTCTCCCTCAGCCTTTCATCATGAGGGAGATGCTCCACTCCCTTCATCATCTTTGTGGCCCTGCACTGAACCAGCAGCTCCCTGTCCTTCTTGAACTAAGGGGCCCAGAACTGGAGACAATATTCCAGATGCCATCTCAAGAGGGCAGAAGAGAGAGGGAGAAGAACTTCCTTCAACCTGCTTACCACAGCCGTTCTAATACACCTCAGGACACCATTGGCCTTCTTGGCCATGAGGGCACATTGCTGCCTCATGCTCATCCTGTTGTCCACCAAGACCCCCAGCTCCCTTTCCCCTACACTACTCTCTAAGAGTTCATCCCCCAACCTGTACTGGTATATGAGGTTATTCTTGCCCAGTTGCAAGACTCTACACTTGCCCTTGCTGAATTTGGTTACAGATTCCTCCTGTATTTATAAATGATTCCTCTCGTATTTGTAAAGGATTAACATGGAAAACTGAAATGTTCTTGAAACCTCAAAAAATACACATGTTCAAAATGCAAGTCTGTCAGATCATTATCCAGGCTTCAATTTAAAAATATTCCATACTAGAGATTTTTGAGTTTAATATCGTGAAGGTGTGTTAAGAGAGGCTATCTTCTCCAGCAGCTCCAGTCCAAGACTTTCTCTTTCCTGGTTGATGGTGCCCAGACTAAAATCCAAAGACCTGGGTTTTTTGCCTAATCTGAAAGATGCAGCTGCTACTTTTCCACTTGCAGGAGGATAGAGAGTGAAATTACATAGAAAAAAAAAAAAAAGAAAGAGAAAAAGAAAAAGAGAAAAAGAGGGAAAGGGAGAGGACTAATCAAGATAAAAGGATTTCTATAATAAAAAAAAAGAGTCTAGACTGTGGTGATCAGGCAAGTGGGTCCTCTAAATCTAGTTCTTTTCAATCTTCCAACACTTATTGCTCCCTGATCTCATGTGATACCCCCTTTTCCTCATCTTTAGACCTTAACCTAAGTATCCCACAGAAAGTTTCATACATTCCCACTCAAGTAACCCCTAATACTCTTGCTATTCCAGTTTCCCCATGCCTGTCCTAACGTTCAAGGTTATCATCTTCAAGACTGAACCTAAGTAGCTCCTTTACAGCACATCAATCAGTGGCTGAAGAGTTCTGAACTTCATTATTGACACTGTTATCACTTCTTGTTAGATTTATGCATCTGTATGTTTAATCATCACTTTTTTACTTGTTTCTCTTTTACTGAATTGCCTTTAATCAAGTAGCCTAAGTAAGCACATGCCCACAGTTTCCACATTCTCTTGCACAGAACGTAAGTACGAATAGGTCACTTAGTTAACAATATCTATGATTACAGGAGTTTCTCCTATTTTCTTTGTTTTGTTTATTTAAATACTTTTCAAACAGAAATTTTGAAAACTAGAGCCTTTGCTCATTTGATTTTTCTTCTTTTACCTCTTAAATTTACTTTCTGTCAAAGCCAACATATTATTATTGTTAAAAATATAATTCACATATATATGAAATGCCTACTCTCCATAACTCTTTAATGGTATTATAATTCTTAACATTCAGGCAGATCAGTTGTAGATTAATGGTAGTAGTTACACTGACCTGTTCAGATTGCTATTCTTTCATGTGCAACTTTCAGTCTACTCCCCAGTAAACCCAGAATGCTATGATCTCCAGAAAAATGTTCAACCCCGACAAGTTGAACATAACACTTGGAGATGGAAAACCTGAGCAGCACATTTAATGAAATATTTTATCTTATTTTATTGATTTACAAAACAATACTTACATCTGCTCACATATCCAGACAAGGCAAGGTCTTTATTCTTTTCGTCTTTTTTTTTTTAAAATATGAGTTTATTTTGATTGTTGGCAACATTATTTTCTTCTTTCCAATATTTTATACCGCTTTGTTTCACTGTTACACTACATACCGTCAAATTAACTAATCTTAATGATGCTTTTTCTACATGTTTATTGAAATGTTTCGAGCTCCTGCAGTCTAATGCTGTCCTGTTATGACAGTGACCTTTATTATTGATTAACATGACAGACTACTGATCTCTGTTATTACCCGTAAGAGAAGTCAAAATATAAAGTTTTCAAAAGCAATATAAATTTTGTGACATTTATAATATTTACTTTAGCTTTTTCCTCCTTCTAAAATGCATATATTAAAACCAAATTATTATACCTAAAGCATTAAGGAAATTTTAATCCCTGCATCTTGTCTCATATATATATTATAAATACCTTCTCTCACAGTTTGAAATAAAGTTTTTTGGGTTTTTTTTAATAACCAAAGCAGTAAAAATGTTTCTAGTGGATACATGGAAAATACGAACTCCCTGTGGAGCTACTTACTTAAGAATGCAGAAACGTTCAAAGAAGCCAGATGTTGTTTTTAACTTTTTAATCATTAATTCTTGGGTTGTTAAAAACCTGCCATATAGACTTGTCTCAACTCATTTCTGTGACTTAAAAAACAATTTCAGTAAGAATGTTTTTGAACTATTGAAATATTAACATCATTAGTCATTATTTTTGTGACTTTCAATTGCACTGTAGGACAGAGAGTTTTTAGAATATAAAAAACCTCTTTTAAGGGATAAAACTAATTTTTTATTGATTTCAACTGAGTTTGCAAATGACCCTATGGCAGGGTTGGGTGTAGGCTACGGAGGCAAGAACAGATAGTTAATGGGATTCGCATAAACATGCCAAAATGAGAGAAACAATAAAATACCTTCCAGGTTTTGGAACAATGGTATGTCCTAGATTAGAAGTGGTTGCAGATTGCTTATCTATCATAGGCATTTTTCACAAGAAGTCAATATACTATCTGACTACACCAGATGACTCCATGTCTTACTGCTTGCCCATCTTGTCTGGTTTTCTGCTTGTCTCAGCAGCTACTCCCTGATGGGCAGAGGACTACAAATTTAGCAGACTATCCAGCAGCCAGAAGTGGTAAGAAGGGAGAGAGCAGGGACATAGACAAGAATCTGAGTATGCCTTTTTTTCACCTCCTTTTCTTCTTGCTATCAGTTCTATAGTGTTTTGACACATCTGAGAATATATTTTCAGCATTAGTGGGAAGCTGAAACAGAAGGGCAAGCAAAGAGTAGAGCTAAGCACACAAGCATCATGACCATTACAGAATGCAGCTGTAAGACTTGTTCAGTCCTGGAAATCTTTGATTGTTTTGGGAGGATGCTTCCTAAACGAGCTACTTGCTAAGATAGTTAAAGTGAATTGTATCACCCTAAAAATAAAGACAGTAGTTTTGCAGAGATTACTTCAGCAAATGTGTGGCTAAACGTGTGTGCATATATGTTGCTTAAGTCTCATCTTTATACCCAGCAGATGTTGCCATTCTTACTCTGGGCATGGCTTGTAGCAAGTCAGAATATCTAAGCAAAACAATGCAATAGACTGGCAACAATATCAGCAAAACTATGTCAAAGACTTGTTTATCATATTTAGATTTTAGGCTAATTAGCCAAAAGACAGCAGTTATTAAAAGAAAAAGGCCCATACTCTTTCCTATTTACTCTGTAAATTAGAGCAGTTTTGAATATGTACTAGGCTTTGGATCTATCAAACCTATTATCTCTCTGCAAGTGCTGTAAAAATGAGATGATTTTGGTAACTTGTAAGAGGTATAAATTTTGCAGTAGCCTTTGTCCCATGTAGATAGGAAAGATATTGGTGGAAGAAAGACTACCACTTCACACCTTGTCACATTTTGTCAGAGAATTAGAACCACTGGATGTGATACTGCTAAAGGTAAGGAACTGCTAATCTTCCACAAAATACACTCAGTATGACAACCTCTTCTCTTTCTCTTCATCATGAGGATTTTTTGGTAAAACACTTCTTGTTTTCTTTCTATCAGTTCCTTTCACCTTTATGGTTTTTTTATGTTAGTCTCAGAACCTGTGATGGGGTAAAGTGTACCCCAAGACAGTACATGGATGACAGAAAACTGGGAAGAGTGGCTGGTATGCCAGAGGTTGGTGATGCCTCCAAGACAGACCTCATCAGTCTGAAAAAGTGAGTTGACAGGAATTTCACTAAGTTCAATGAGGAAACTTACAGTCCTAAACCCGGGCAAGAGAGAATCAGTCATATGCACCACTATATGCAGGGGGTCTACTGAGTGGAAAGCAGCTTGGTAGAAAAGGACCTGGGGTCTTGGTGGATACCAGGCTGAAAAGGAGCCAACGGCATGCCTGGACACACAAAAAGGGATCACAAGGTGATTAAAGGAAAGGCTGAGAGAGCTGGTACTGTTCACTCTAGAGAAAAGAAGGCTCAGAAAAGGATCTTATCAATTTATATAAACATCTGAAAGGAGAACGCAAAGGAAAGAATAGAACCAAGGTCCTTTCAGTGGTGCCCAGTGACAGGACCAGAGGCAATAGCCATAAATTGATGCACAGGAGGTTCCCTGTAAACATCAGTAAAATTATGGTTTAGCCGTGGCTGGATAGCAGGTGCTCATCAAGTCATAATATCATTCCCCCTCCTAAACTGGACGGGACAGAGAGAGAAATATAATGAGAGGCTTGTGAGTCAAGATAAGGACAGGGAGATCATTCAGCAATTAGCTTCACAGGTAAAACAGACCCAACTTGGGCAGAAAAAGGTTTAATTATTAATGAACCAACAGAACAGTTGAACCAACAGTTAGATGAGAAATAAAACCAAATCTTAAATCATCTCCCCCCACCCCTCCCTCCTCGATGGATTCTCCTTCCTTCTCCCCCAGAGACGCAGAGGATGGGAGTTGCAGTCAGTTCGTTACAGATGGACTTTGCTGCTGCTTCTTCTCAGGGGGAGACCTCATCATACTTCCCACTGCTACAGTGTGGAGTCCCTCCCATGGGAGATAGTCCTCCACTAACTTCTCCAATATGAGTCCTTCCCATGGACTACAGTTTCTCACACATTGCTCTGGCATGGGACCTCCCATGGGGGCAGCTCCTTACAACCTGCCCCAACATGAGTCAGCCACCGGGAGAACAGTCCTTCAGGTACCGATAGCTTCTGCGTGCGTCCCTCAGGATCACAAGTCCTGACAGCAAACCTGCTCTGGAGTGGGCTCCTCTCTCCTCACAGGCTCCCAGGTCCTGCCAGGAACTTGGTCTACAGTGGACTTCCCATGGAATCACAGCCTCCTTCAGGCCTCCACTAGCTACAGCGTGGGGTCCTCCATTGGCTGTGAGTCGATCTCGGCTCCCCAGTAGCCTCCACGAACTGCAGGGCAACAACCCACTTCGCCATGGTCCTCACCACAGGTCACCAGGGAGTCTTTCTTTCAGGGCCTAAGCACCTTCCTCCCCCTCCTTCTCCACTGACCTTGGTGTCTGCGGAGATGTTTTCACATTCTCACTCCCTGTTGCTCCTGCAGTTTAGCAACTGCACAGCAAATTCTTCCCCTTCTAAAATATTTTATTCACAGAGATGTTACCTCAGTCATTTAATTGGCCATGCCTGGGTCAGCTGTTGATCTGTCTTAGAACTGACTGGTATTAGCCTCTGAGAGGTCAACAGCCGTTGTGAAAGTCTTGATCTTCTTAGAAGGATAAGATTGGAGATAAGCACAAAGCATTTACTTTATGGCAAAAAAAAATTAAAGGATTTTCAGCAAATTTGAGATTTTAATGAATAATACATTATTTTTTTTGCAAATCAGTTATGCGTATTTTTAGAAAATTTGCTGAAATCAGAAACTTTGCTGAATTCAGTGTTGGGGCCTGTTATATTTAACATCTTTATCAATGATCTTGTCTTCTTGGAATTGCTGAATAACTTACACATATATGTGTTTGGAAAGAAATGCATTAAGCATATTGATCATCCAACTTTTTATTGATGTTCCACTGACATATTGAATTATGAAGTAAATACATACCTTTTGGGTTTTTTTTTTCATTTATTTAATCAAACTCTATTATATGATTAAACAAATGTCTAGGATAGTTTAATTTGTCTACCTGTGTGTACTTTTCTATTTAAGACCTAGTATGACACAGTTAGCCTCTGCATTTAGTAAATAGAGAAAGTATTATTAGCATGAAAATCTCTAGAACTCAGTGCTTGGAGGGGTGATACAAGAAGGAGGTGACCAGGCAGACTCCACAGTCAGAGAAGGAGAAGGAAAGATGGTGCATCAGAACCGCAGACCCCTCTGCAGCCCATGGCAAGAACTCAGACTGTACCCCTGCAACCCATCTCCAGATGAGTGCACCCAGACGGGCAGGAGACTGTGTGAGGACGTAGCCGTAGCGCAAGCAGTGCTGAAGAGCCTGCAAGCCTCAGAGCAGACCCACACAGGAAGCGGAGAGGAGCTGCAGCCCCCAGGATGAAAACACATCAGAGCTGCCTATGCAGGGCTGTGGGTGTGTGAAGGACCTCTCCCTGAAGCAGGGAGGACTGACAAGCATCAGGAACCATCTGAAAAAGACTGACTTAAAAACCCCATTCTCTGCCCTCCCTAGGCCACTCATAAAGACATTGGGATCACGGTTCTGAGCCCAGAAAGAGAGGAGGGGTGGGGGAAAGGTAGTCTTAAAAGCCTGGTTGTTCTCTTCATCATTGTATCACTGTAGTGTTTTCTATTTGTTATGTTTTTAATTGTTGGTGGATTAATTTCTGTTTTCTTCCCTAAGTCCAGTAGTCTTGTTTGTTTTACCTGAACTGTAAGTGGCAACCGAGCCCTCTCTCTCCTTAGGAAGTTCCAAAGGCCCTTGGTAATTTTGGCAGGTCCCGATCCTTTGTTCTGAGATGGGCCTAAAACACAAAATACAGAAATTATTTGACCATACTCTGTATTTTAGGGAACTTCAGTGGATTCTTTTGTCATTTTATATACATTTTATACACACATATATGTATATTGCACACATATATGTACATATACACACATTTCTTGTGTAAGCATATGTATTCTTATATATTATAAATGTTTTTAATATATGAAATGTTTTTATATAAAATATATATTTTAGTATATGAAATATATACACAACTATTATGTATGCAAGTTTCCATAATATATATGTATAAAACACACACACGCATACATATATATATATATATATATACACTCACATATAAATATATACACACATATGGATATATACATTAAAAATTGCAGGAAATAACTCCACAGTTCTCAACCAACAATTAAACTTTTTTGGAGATAATTCTCTTCTGAATTGAACAGAGTTTTCTCTGTTTTCAGAAAACAAGATAATTCATTAACTATGTAAGGTAAACAAATGGTACAGGAATATAATTATATTTTTTACTCAGTCATACACAGAACTAAAACTTCTTTTGAATTTCACCAGACTATTCTCTACAGATGACCTCAGCGAACATGAAATATTCTGTCATAATGGAGGATAGACTTCATTGAAGTATAAAGCAGACTTTCTCCTTAGGATAGCTTTCCTTGAAATAAATTCCCCAAATGGGTCTGTAGTATCTTTTAACTCTCTACTTTACATTTCTGTAGCTGTCATAAAGAGGAAGAAACACAATTCATAACATTCTAATCTAATATTGGTATGTGTAATGAACTAGTTTGTTTAATGAGACACAATGGTTCAAGATTGTTAGTTTCAGTTGGTACAACAAATGAAATTTATACAGACATACTTAATTCTATTAGTTTCTATTTCTTTTCATTGTAGGGACTTTAATATTTGAATGGATAGTAAAATGCTGCAAAACCTCAGCATTTTGACAAAGGTAATAAAAGTCTTTGTGTAAATTTGTGGGTTTTTGTTTTTTTGGGGTTTTTTTGGTAATGTAAGAAAATAACTAGTTTCCCTTATCCATAAATTTATTTAAGGAAAAAAACATCATGTATGTTTTGTATGAAAGACTGACATATATAACATTAAATTGTTAGACCTATGAGACTTTTCTGTCTTTTGTGTACTTCATCAACATGTAGCATGAAAAAATCCATTCAAATATTAGGAGGTGGGAGGGATCTGTAAAATTCTTGAAGCCAGCTTCCATGAGATCTAAAATGTTACTTATGCAAAAATTAGTGGTTAGTAAATGCAGAAAATCTTTACTTGACTGTCCTAGATAAGGACTGAATTGATAAAGCTATCAATTTTTTCAGGAAAAGATCTGCCTTGACATCTTCATCTGTGCTACTGAAAACAATTTGTAGATCCACTGGATTTACTGATTTGCCTATATATCTCATGTTTAACTCCATTTAGATGTAAATGCACTTTTTGAATGGGTTATGATTTCCTATAATCTAGACTGGCAGGTGTTCAGTTCTCCACACATATATGAGTATGCGCTCTATTCAGTGTCCTGTTTGAAGCTAATACTCAGCCAAGCCATTTAGTGATCATCAAAATTTAAGAACGGAAAAATAGTTCTACATATGCTGGCATAGACATAATTTTTGAAGCTTCAGGAAACAGATGTCCTAGAACTTATTTCCCATGAAAACTCGTAGACTATGGCTAGCCTGTACGGTCATGTGTTTTTTGTGCTTCTTTCACCTCAGAAAAAAGCTTGAAGGATTCCTAACATTGTATGATTTTTATATTTAAAAAAAAAAAAAAAAAGAGAGAGAGAACTATAGGTGTTAAATTATAGCTCTTGTTTAATCAACAGCTTTCTAATTCATAAACCATGAGACTACACAGCATCTTAAATAGGATATCTCCATTTAATTGATTAAGTCTCCATTTAACGCAGAATCACTGTAAAGAAAAAAGGCAAAGTTGACATGTTTGGAAAAAAGAGTAGGCAAGAAGGAAAACTTTGAACTGTGGTTGTCACGGTTTTGTCCAGTTGGGAACAAAGAGCCACGAGGGTACTGGTTCACTCTTCCCCCTCCCAGCGGAATGGGAAGGGGAACCAGAGAAAAAGGGGAAAAACCCACGTAGCTTGAAATAAGAACAGTTTAATAGAAAAACAATAAGAAAAAACACGTTCAGGAAAAAAAAAAACCAGTTATAACAGTAAATGAGGGGATATACAAAAGGAATAGTGTATGCCACAGCTGCTCACCACCCAGAGCCTGACACAACTGCTCCTGATCGGCAGTCAAACCCACGGTTCTGCAGTGCCACCCCTGACTAACTCCCTGCCTATATGTACTGGGCATGATGTCAGTATGGTATTGAATACATGTTGGCCAGCCTGGGTCAGCTGCCTGTGCTGTATCCCTTCCTACTTCGTCATCAAAGTTAACCCTATCCCAGCCCAAACCAGGACAGTGGTTTAAAGGAAGTCCAGTAGTTCAAACAAAGGAACATAAGTATAAGGCTTTAAAGGATGACTAATTTTGTTTCCGATTCTGGTCTCTGGTTACCATGTTGAAAACAGTGACTACAAAAGAGGACAAGTCTTTCTCCAATAAACAATTTATCACGTAATAATCTTTTCTCAAATTCCAAATATATAGCTTCTGATTATACTTAAGCTATAAAGACCAACTAGCTACGTATTAATACAATTCTTCATCACAATTGTATAGAGTAATTGAGAACTTTGATCAAGGTGATAAAAATCAATGGGCCCCTAAAATACAAGAGATTTCAACCTATTTAAATAAAATATTAATGATAATATGCACTTAAGGGTAAACAAGTCTAAAACTAAAACACGATCAGTGGGGTGTTTTAGTTCCTCTAGCCATTTCTGGTGTTGAATGGGGGAAATAAAGCTTCAGAATTGCAGTTAGTAGAAACAAAACCAAGCAAAACAGCTGTTTTATATGTACTTGTCAAAGAATAGCATATTTTTCTGTTTAGTGCAGCAAGCTATTTCTAGCCCTAAACATCTTCTAAATGTCAAAACATATCTTAAATTTTAAAACTTAAAGTAATATTTAAGTGATGTCACTGAATCACAGAAGTTTTATAAAAGATTAATACAAGATAATTAAAAAATAGTATGGGAACATATTTTCTTTGTATAAAATCTAAAGAAAAGAGAAAAAAATCCACCTAGCATATTACTTCAATCAAAATACAACCAACTTCAGTGTACGCTGCTCTGTACTTCTAATTAATGTCATTGTACAGATGCATGATGAATGCATTCTAAAGATTTAATCAAAGATAGCAGTAGTTTTAGAAACCAAATAGTTTTTTGGCTATTCCTTGAACAGTACCCAGTTTAGTGAATTATTGTTATTTTTACAATAATCATCATCATCGTCACCACCACACACTCATTTGTGGACAGAAGAAAGAGAGTCCGAGCTCACTAGCATCACTTCAGACTAGGTGTACTCTTCTTTCTCTCTCCAATTTCTTTCAAACTAATTGTGGTCTACATCTTCAGCTTTGCATAGCTTTGGCTGCTTTTTCCACATTCATGCGTTTCAACACATCTAGTAACTAGCACAGGAATGGTTTTGAGATATTAATCAATACAGTCTGAGTTACAGATTAAAACCTCCTGGAAGATGTTTCAAAGCTCACGTGCAGTAACAAAATGGTTAGGAATATCCAGAAGAAATTTCACAACTGTATAAAAAGTATGTTACAGTTCTTGAAATGAAAAGGAAAAGAAATGCTGAAATACATCAGAATATACGTTATGATAGACATAGGCAAGTGTTAATGTCACTGATGGGACTTCAAATGGAATATCATGTCAATTCTTGAATCTGGTGCTCAAGAAAAAAAAAGCATTTACAGACTGAAAGAATATTTCTCATGTAAGGAAAACGCTCTTTAAGAAACTATACAATAGGAAGTTCTCAACATGCTGTCTGAAAAAGCAGAGTAAGACTAGAGATAAAGGACTGCCAGAAATAGTACATTCTATAAGCTGGTAAATGAGTAAATTTAGAATGTTTTCCACCCACCCATCAGATCAGTGAAACTCTGAAACAGCCTTTTTCTGAAAGGATATGGGGAAGAAATGATCAGTGTTTTTTTAAGCTCTGATTTTGACCAGTTTATTAAAGAGTGGTATATGATTGATTGACAGCCCATGAATGGATTTGAAGTCCATAAATAATGTAATAAATGAACCTTGTGTGAAAATAGCATTCATCTTTATAATTATGAATCTTCAAGGTTTTTAAATCTTTAAGGACATTGCAATGTTTATATACACTACTTCATTAACTAGCCGTTTTAACCGATCCCAGGAAGCCTCTGCTTGTAAATGGATCAGTTCTGCACCTGAAATATTCAGATAATAATAACATTCTAAGTATTAGTAAGATAAATACACAGAAGTTCTTTAATAAAAAAGTAATTTTATAGTTCGTTTATTTGATAGGGCTGGGACAAAGGCTGGACTCTATGATCTTAAAGCTCTCTTCCAGCTGAAACAATTCTATGATTCTATGAAATAAGAAATTTTTATATATTTTAGTTTAAGGTCATTTAAAATACACATTTGATCTTTTTCTACACCCATGAGAGTATATTTGTCTGTCTTTAAGAAAAATTCTCCAAATCCTTGTCAGAAAAAGAGATAATGAAATCTGTAATTACACTGAGCAGAAGCTCTCTGGAGAGCAGAAGTGTTCATTCATATGTATCAAACCATAAATTGGTTTCCAGTTCATATCAAGACAGAATGTCTCTTTACTGTCTTCCTGCTGCACTGTTCGTTTGTGAATCTTTTTGGCTTCACCTTTAAAGACTGTCTCTTCCTCCTGGAAAAGAGAAGACCTAGACAGATCTTAGCAATGTGTGTAAATGCTTGATGGGAGAGGAAAAAATATGAGGGAGTGAGACTCAGCGCTCTGTGACACAACAAGAGGCAATGAGCACAAATTAAAACACATAAAATTCCATCTGAACACAACAAAAACTTTCCTAGTATCAGAGTGGTCAAATACAAGAGCAGGCTGGCCAAAGATGCAGTGGAGTCTCAGTCCTTGGCTTAAGGCAATCAATACCGAACACAGTCCTAGGCAATGTTCTGCAAATGACACCGCTTGAGTAGGGGGAGTTAAACTAGGTGATGTCAAGTGTCAACTGTTGTGTTCCCGTGCATCTAATGTTTTAAATTACTCTAAGTACAGCATCCTTGGTGTGGGGAAAGGGGAGGATGGTAAAAGTTGACTAAAAACGTCACATAAAAACCTATTTAAAATGGATCTGAAAAGTCATTGGGATCTATCAGTCAAATAAATACTCACATTTTAGTAATTTAGTCTTATACTAATTCCTGTCTATGAATTTTGAGCAAGTTAAATCCTTCTCTAACCATTATATAACTTTGGATGAAATTTTTATAAATGGTTAAAAAAAGATTATCACCATACTGCAATTGAAGATAGTATAATGGTATCTTCAACTACGGTCTTCCTACTTAGTTCTTAATAATTAATTATATAATAATAATAATAATAATAAAACTATTTTAGCTTTCTGTATTTTATTTTTCATTGATCGACTTGATTCATGGAATAGGAGGACTTTCTTATCTGTAACGTGTGTGTTTAACTGTTGACTAAGAAGACACTCCTAGACTTATTTGGAGCCTCCCTGCTTTGAAATGTACTTTCTTCAGTTTTAGAGACACATCTGTTTTCTAGCCGTGTTTTAATTCCTTTAACTGTTGCAAAAGCACTGAAGGAAAGTGAGACATGGATATATAAAGTAAACCACATATAAATTAGTCAGCCACACATATGCATACAGATATACAAACATAAATTTCCATCCCAAGACAAAAGCTCGAAAGCTATCTCTGGCTGATGAAACTGCAAGTTACCAATGGAAACTGAATTTTTATCATTTTGTGGTGAATCCTGTCAAATGTAACACCCAGAACACTCATTTGTTGCATTTGTTCACTAATCTGTATTTCAGAGTCACACTGGAAATTCTGTTACAGGTGAAAAGAAAGATATCCTGTGCATAGAAGATATCCTGTGCATAAAAGTAATTATTGTTACTTTAATAAAAATCTTAACAATATAATCCAAACACACTATATATAATTCATTACTAGTCTGATTATAACAGTACTAAACTGTTTTATTCCAAACTGTTGAGCTATTGCAGTAGAGTCTCACTAATAATACCATTTATGTTTTTAAAAGACATCTCAAAGTCCATTCTTTTACTCTGGAGTTACTGTCATCCATCTTATACTTGTCCAAGCTTTACAGATCTCAGGGCCTACCTTCCCCAGGAAGAAGAGGGTTTGTATCAGGATCACCACTGTCCCAAGTCTTTCATTGGAGGGAAAATGATCTTCATATTGGAAGTTTCTTCTTCCTTGAACTTTGGGTCCACTCAGGTTTGGTTTTGTGTTTTCTCCTCTGCCTGCCCCATCAGATTCTTCTCAGAGCTCTGGACAGGAGATGGCAGAAATCCATCTTCCCTGTGACACAAAAGGCTGTTGCTCCCACCATCTTGGAGGTACCTTTATGTGAGCATAGGTGGAGGGAACTTGCTCCAACCAGCACCAATAAGGAAGGGGAAACGGCTTCAACTAACTTCAACTGTTTCCAGCTGTTGAAGGCTGCTTTGGCCTCCTGAGACCTGCCCTGTCTCTGCCAGCAGAAGACTCATATACATAGACTGCTGTATAGTCTCACTTGCAAAAGACACGTTTGGCATACAAACATTTTAGGCACCTTAGGTAAGAATATATGACAGTCACCACCACCATTACCTTGTACTATTTCTCTCCCCTGACCTATTGATGCTAATACTTTAATTTCTTTTTCTTTCCTCTAATCATTTCAGTTGTCTGATTTTTATAATTTTTTTTGTGTCTCCTTCAATGTTTCATGTTTCCCCTTCAATTTCTGTTTTTTGGGTTTTTTTTTTAAGTTTTTTAATCTTTCCCTCTAAGGAAAAGATGATACAGAAAGCTCAGCTATTTAACAGTTTTTGTGGTAGCTGTCATGCTTACAGGACTATTGTGTGTAGGCTGAGGGAATGATCGAGTGACCTGTCTTTCAGAGCACAAGACTAACCTCATCCCAGTTAATCACTATTTAAACTTTATCTCCATTTTCAGCATAGGTACTGTGTAGAATTTCTACTCTGCATGGGCTTTTTAATCCTCCACACCGTTGTGCATAATATTCACACTAAACAATAGTTAATCTTATTTATACAGTCTATGTCCTGCTTATCTTTCCCTTCTTTCTCTTCCCCTGTTTTTCATTGAGTCCATTTTTAAAGTATTCCCATGTTTCCACTGAAGGCCTTAACATATTTATAACTACCATAAAGTATTAAATAATAAGGATTTTTTATTATACAGCATTAAACTATGAGAAATTCTTTATCTTCACTCACAGACAGAAGTGCTAACATTGGAGTGTATTACTATTCATATCTATGTCAGAGATATTACTATAAAATTTCTCAGAAGTTTTAATGTCTTTGTGTTATCATAAAACCCTTCTCCAATTCCCCAATTAAAGAAAGAAATAGAAATATTCTTACAGTGTCTTGCAAACAGAAAAATGAAATCCCAATAAATAACCCAAATTCTATAATTTGGAGAATGAGAGTGGTCTTGAGTTTTCAGTGATTCTTACGTTTTAAGTTGAAGACTTCAACAACAAATCAAAGACATTAGTGAAGAAACTCTATCCTATTAAGAAGGGAATATAAAATGTTTCTTCCTAAGTAATGTGTATTTTATAAAGGGTGACTGAATTTATTATTTGGATAGCAAAGTTTCAGACATTATGAATGATATGAGACTAAATCATTAAGAGTGTGTTATGTGATAAATACAAGCTTTTTTTTAATAAAAATAACCTGAAACCACTTTTACCACTAAACATAATAATACAGTATTATCTTAATATGATACATAGTGGTGCACTGTTGAGTTTATCAGCCACACTGAAAGAAACAGAAGAGTTCCTCGTGTCAGTCATTGTTCCGTCAAACCTTTAAGCTGTTTCCTATAGATTACTTTGTAACATCTTTCACCCTAAGGTTTAAAATAGATTTAAATTGCAGACATTGTATTTTGGTAAGAAAAATAAAATCATTTTAAAAGTGAAAAATGCTATTTTAATTCTAAACCCTTTGTACAAAGTTCAGGAAGGTTCAAAAAATGAAGTTAAAGTAGAAAAATCTGAAAGCTTTGAGTTTATATTCTGTTATCTACCTGTCTCAGTAGATCTGTTTTTTTTAACAATTTCTTCCAATAAACACAATTCACACAAATTTTACTTCTCAAGACTTTCATCAACTACCTGGAAAGTTAGTCAGACATTGCCAGTCCCATTACGTTTTTTATTTATATATATTATCTTGAGATACAAGAGGTTTTTTGTTTTGTTTTGTTTTAAATTTCCTAAGTCTGAGATTAATACCACTTTAAAATTATCTGTTCTGTTTTTTAAGTTTTATTTGTGACATGAAAATCAAAGTGTGGTTGATGCAAAGGCATTTGAATAAGGAAGTTAATATACATAGAATATCCAAGTGTAATACAAATATATAGGTTGTCAAGTGTGCAAATTGTCAGCTAACTTGTGGAATAATCTTTTTGAATGAAGGTTTATTTTTTGTAACAATTAAATGGGTTGAGAATTTAAATAGGAGATTTCTTCATGCGTTTTTACTCACTTTACACAGATATTATTCAAGTACTCTGATCTCTGAAAGGAGAGTTCGTATTTTTGAGATTTCTTCCTGTCTTTGATTTTTCCGATCCATAGTTACTATGGCAGCTACTGAAGTCCTCTGCACAATGTGCCAGTTCAGTGTGGATATAGCAGTAAGATCTTAAGACTACTGTAAGGTTTACATGCAGACTCATTTGTCAGGAGACAAGTATCTTCAGTGAAATATGAAAGGTCTGTAGTGATGCCATTAGCTGCATATAGATTACAATGTTTCCATTAATTCCAATTTCCATTAATTTTCTCAAGACATTATCATTACTTCTCTCTTAAAAACACCTTTAATATTTTGAGGTAATGTTATATCTGTACATCTATACATCTAATGTTATATATTACAATATTTAAGGA
Source organism: Colius striatus (assembly GCF_028858725.1). NCBI lineage: Eukaryota > Metazoa > Chordata > Aves > Coliiformes > Coliidae > Colius > Colius striatus. The sequence continues at coordinate 48,361,108 of NC_084759.1, read as the reverse complement.
AGTGGTTAATCCTTAAGATAGCCTGCCCTCGTGTTTTCACATATATTTGCAAGTAAAACACACCAGATAACATTTACTAGATCTGAAAGTATTTTTTTACTCCTGACATAGGGACAATTCTGAATGGATATATTATAAATTACAATTTTGAATAGACACATTTAAAATACTAAATTTCAGTGGAGCTTTCTAAATCTTGTTTTCGAAGCCATTCCTTGGCAATTAATCCATGTGAAATTATTTAATCCTGAAAGGAACTAATAATGTTTGGATTTCTGAATTTCTCCGTATTCAATTTAACTTTTTAATATTGTTATTTTAAATATTGTGGTTTTTATGAGACTGGAAAAATTGATTATTTAAAATAACAATTTCCATTCAGATCCATGAACATATTTCAAAATTTCAGTGCATTAGAATTCACTGAAAGTGAGAGGTTATTTTGACTGCAAAAGCAGTATCAGATCCTAGCATCTCTGTAATTTGTTAGTATTATCTTTAATGTGCAGAAGATTTATTCCTTTAATAACTTTGCCACATTAATGTGCACATTTTAATGAAAATTCTAGATGCAGAGAATACAAGTTAAATTCTTTTTTGCAAGCTGGAAAATATTTCTTCCAACACTTGATAAATTCATCATTTTCATAAATTAATTTGTACAGATGAACACCTCCTTATTTCTGAATTTAATGGAGTTATGAATACTAAAGGAAATATTTGATTTGGAGGTGTATTTTTCTGTCTTTCAGAGTGGGAAGTTTTAGATTTAGTGATATTTGAGAAGTTGGTAGGCTAAATAGAATTGTCAATTCCTTTCACTCTTCCTAGTCCAGGAAAGGAGATTATTTAGAGATTGTGATTATTCATTGAAGGTAAGATAGAAAATGAGAAGAGATTCTGTTTTCATTGACAATGAAGACAGATATTATTGCTTTTATAAAATTAGGTAATATTCCATTTTAAAAAAGTCCCAAAAAACTAAAAAATGTACAGTTGCAAACCTTTTGTCCTAAAAGTTATTACCTGTATTAATAGACAATGGGTAAACATTCTTATCTTCTTTTGGTTTTTGCAAAGCAGCTGTGCACTCACAAATACTCTTAAAGTAATGCAAAGCTCAAAGCAGTGACAATGAAAAATATTCTGCATAATAATGATCACATATAGCAATTTTCACCACTATAGCACTGAATGATTCTTTATGGGTTTATTCATTAACTAATTAAAAAAAATATATATGTATTTGGTAAAATATGCCTATCTAGTAGTCTAAAATTTTCATAGCACTCTCATTCAAGAATGCCCAACACTTCTGATTCACATTTGGTTTTACGAAGTCTGCAAGAATCTTTTGAAAATAAAGCTTACAAAAACTCACTGAAAACACCAAATGAAAACAAAACAAGCCTGGAAAGCCAACAACAACAAAAGAACTGGGCTGGAAACTGCTAAAAAATGTTCAGTCATTAGGATGTGCTGCTTTTCTTTTAGAGCACATTATACAGATCCACAAATTTCACTACATTTCTGTGAGTCTCAGCCCCTTGAATAGTTCTCCAATATATTTTTCTCTGTTTCAACAGTTCAATAAAGAACTGCTAGATTTTGTTTACACCCTGATATGTTGGGGGTTTTTTTCCTTAAAAAAATGACCTACAGAGAATGAGCTCGACTCATCTAACTTTACACCTAAGTACACCACCATTGTATGGTTTCTGCATAATCAGTGGAAGTAGATACAATTACATTGAATCACTATTGTAAGTTATTTTGGGTATGTATAATTCACTCAATTCACTATAAACAGAACTTAACTAAAGGAGATGTAAGCATCTACACTTTAGATGATCTCACTCTAAAAGATGAATATTCAGTGTGAGAGAGGTTGCTGTGGGAAGGGTTAAAAGTGCTAGTGCCCCATTATCCCTTGTGCAGACCTGGGAGATAGAGGCCTTCGAGATCAGCCTGAGAAGCAGCTTTTTGTAGACAAGATAGTCCTGTTTTGGCTACAAATTGCAGGGCCAGGCAGACAAGCAGCTTCAAGATAATTTCAGCAAGGTCATAGTGTTCAGAGTGAGACCTTTTCCTAATTAACTGTAATATTAATATCAAAGTTAACACTCCCGAGTATGGTACTGAGCTAAAAGAGATACATGATAAACATATATGACTATGTTCCTCAAATGTCCACCCAAACTATGTTAGATATTGCCTGAGGGAGGGGGCAGATCAATTGGGAGTATGAGAGTGCTTTTAGCACTTTTAGTCTTTTGCTCTTTAGAGCAGCTTTTCTAGCCTTTAGTCTTTGAGTGTTAGATATCAGGAGCAGGGAGCGGGGCCTGGGAAAAAGGGAAGGTTGGAGGAAGGAGAATTTAAAGTGCTGGTTGTATTTTTTTTGTCATCCTGCTCCATTTTTGGTTTCTCTCTGTTCTGTTTCTGGTTGGTAGTAAATTATACTGATATTGTTTTCTACCCTTAGTCAAATAGTCTAATCTATTTTGCCCAGAACCATAACTGTCAAGCAAGCCGTCTCTGCCTTTGTCTCAATCTACAAAGCCCCTGGTTATCTTTTGTCCTCCCATCTCTCAGAGGCCTCTGTTGTTTCACAGGAGTTGGAGGGGGAGAGCATGGGAGAGCATGAGAGCAGCTGCATGTTGAGCACCAAGTTGAACATGAGCTATCAATGTGCCTTTGTCACACAGAAGGTTAATGTTATCCTAGGTTGCATTGGGAAGAGTGCTAACAGCAATTGGAGGGAGGGGATCTCTACCCTCTGCTCTGCATGACTGAGGCCACACCCAGAGTATCATGTCCAGTGTGGACTTCCTAGTAGAAGAGAGACATGGGCATACTGGAGAGAGCCCAGTAAAGGGCGGTGAAGCTGACTAAGGGCCTAGAGCATCTCATATATGTCAGTGTCACTGTTGACAGAGGAACACTCAAATATGGACAAATATGCCACAATAAATTTCTCAGATGCCTGCTTAGCTGGGAGACTTGTAATTAGGACTCCCTGTAGAATAAACATGCCTCACTTATTGAAAAGTCTGTAAGATTAGAATGAACTGATCTCATAACACGGAAAGATAACAGTGACCTTCCAGGTGCTACTGAGATGAGTGTCAGCTCTTCATTATTCTTTTAACTTAAGCAGCTTGTGTTTCAAATAAACTATTTTGAATGACTAAAATCCTCCAGAAGGACAATGGATCCTGAAGCACTTTTGCTCATAGTACTTGCAGAAGTTTAGCAAGAGTAATGCTACTGAAAGTGTTTCAATTTCACTAGTTTTGGGGGGTGGGGGAATTTTTTTTTTTAATTTTAGAGGGGAAGTATGACGTACTGTCATATACATTTCACTTCAGGCAGTAAGAAGATAATGTCATTGATTGTAGCAGCAGCGAAATTGTTTCATTTTAACTTGGATTATCTGATGATAACCCTTTACTGCAACATTATTACCTTCTGCACAAGTTTCAGAGATACTGCTTATGTCATCCCCCGCCCTGTGCTCTCAGTCTCTCATGCAACAGCTTTTGCAACAAGAAAAGTTAATTTTAATGCTATCTCTGCTGGAATCCTCTCCCTGCTGCTGTGACATTGCTGTAATTTAACATCCTCTTTAAATCAGTGAGCACTGGGGTATATGAGGGAAATCTGGTAGCACAAATTGCATTCATCCTGTTCAAGATATCTGCTCTTTCATCTGAGTTAACCAGGCTTAATTCAACACCTGTCTGATAAAATCCCCTACTGTCTGAATGTGTGTAAGGTGCTAGGGGAGGCTTTTCAACATCACATGGCTGGTATTTCAAAATAGACGTTTTCACCCTCTAGCATCAAAACGATTCAGTAATGTCTGACCATTAAAATGTAATTGATGAAAAAGTGACAGTATTTAGAATATCTATAGTTTGATCTTGGTGGGACCCAAATGGTGCCACTGACCTAAGGTAATCTCAGATGTCTGCTGATTTTCAAGAGATCCACAGTCCTTTCTTCAACACTACAATATGGGGCTTTTCAAAGACAGACATAAATATATCAGGTTTGTTTTTTTTTTTAAACCAGCAATTTAAATGTGTAGAACACTCACTGTTCTTTCTTGCTTTTTCTGATATATGTTAAAGTGAAAGCTGGATTTTCAGGAAGCCAAGCTTCTATTTACAAATTTAAAAGAAGAAGGCAATATAACTCATTTAGCAGTAACTTTCTTAGAAGAGTTTAGTGGGTATTAAAAATCTGGTCTCTGAATAGAAATAAGAATGACTAAGTGTGTGTCTGGGGAAATACAGAGGAATATACTGGTTTGTAACTAAACTGTAAACCAGTCATAATTAATCTATAGTATTTCAAGAGACTGGCTCACTTTGTGAAATTTTAGATTTAGTGTTTATCTTTCCATTTCAGTTCAAAAATAAAAAATAATAAAAGTAGGCAGTCAAGGGCAACATGAAAAGTGTTAGTTGAGCTACACTGTCTTTGACTCTTATCTGTGCTAACTAAACAAGTACATCTTTTATGGTAAGGACTGTAGGCAGACCTAAGAAAATACTTTTGTTCTCAGCATTCAATTATCTCCAATTTCAGTGCCATCTCTAACTCAGTTTCCATACTATTTACTATCTTATTAATATCATTATTTTGCTTTTCATTACTCTAAAAATCATCAAATGCAAAAGAACAACCTAGAACTTCTTCAAGATTAGTGACAGCATTTTCCACCATGGTTTTACATCTTTTAGTTACAATACACCAAGCATAAATATAGAAAAACTTAAAAATTAAAATTAAAACTTTAAAATTTCAAATCTGGCTTTTTTGAAGGTATTATCTTCAAAAGAGGTAGTACTTCAGGTAATAAGGAAAAAGCCATTTTATTCTTGTAAAACAAAGAGCTTCATCACTTCAGAGGTTTTTAGAAGTTTATTGATGTCTGAATAACAATTATTTCAAAGGCTTTCTTCTTATGCTTTTTGAATAGGCTTTTGTACAGCCTTTTTCCATATATCTGAAGGGGAAATTCAACTGGTAACTGCTCAGAAGTAGTAAATTGTGACCAAGGAATGATGTGGCATGGTGTCATGGCCCATCTGGGCCCATGGGCCTGCTGGCCCAGCCACCAATGAAGTACCACGACAGTCTCTCACTCAGTGCCCCCCATTCACCCCCACCCTAATTAGGATGGCAGAGACCCCAGTGAAATGGGAGCAAAAAGATAAGAAAGGCTGTTGTGGATTAAGACAAGGGCAGGGAGGGTTCGCTGCCAATTATGGTTCTGGGCAAAATAGACTCCAGTACTCGACTTAGAGAGGAAAGTAGGAAAGTTTATTCTACTACCTACAAGAAACAGAACAGAACAAAAATCAAAAAGGGAGTAGGATGATGAGAAAATTACAACCAGCACAGTAAGACCACCCTCCCCCATCCCTCCTTTCTACCCAGGCCCAGCTCACTGCTCCTGATATCTCTACCTCGTCCATCCTCAACAGCTCAGGGGGACAGGGTGTCGTGGTTTGGCCCAGCTAGCACAACAGCACCACGACAGTTTCTTGCTCGATGCCCCCATTCACCCCCACCCTCGTTAAGATGGCGGAGGACCCAGTGAAATGGGAGTAAAAAGATAAGCAAGATTGTTGTGGATTGAGACAAGGGCAGGGAGGGCTCACTGCCAATTATGGTTCTGGGCAAAACAGACTCAAGTACTCGACTTAGAGAGGAAAGTAGGAAAGTTTATTCTACAAGAAACAGAACAGAATAAAAGCAAAAAGGGAGTAGGATGATGAGAAAATTACAACCAGCACTTTAAGATCTCCCTCCCCCATCCCTCCTTTCTTCCCGGGCCCAGCTCACTGCTCCCGATATCTCTACCTCCTCCCCCCACAACAGCTCAGGGGGGCAAGGAATGAGGGATGTGGTCAGTCTCTCACAGATGGGCTTTGCCGCTTCTGTCTTCTCAGATGAGGATGACTCCTGGCATTCTTCCCCTGCTCCAACACGGGGTTCCTCCCCCGGAACACAGTCCTTAACAAACTTCTCTGGTGTGGGTTGTTCCCAACAGCTGTGGCTTCTGCCGATACAGGGTCCCTCACACGGGACACAGTCCTTGGTGAATATCTCTGACGTGGATTCTTCACCGCGGTTGCAGTTTCTGCAGTTGCAAGGTCCCTCTCTCGGGACAAGGCCTCTTCTGGGCATAAGTTTAATGAGCTGCTTTGTCGTGGGTTCCTCCCCACAGTTGCAGCTGTGGATATTGGGTCCCTTCCTCGGGACAGGGCCTGCTCCGGCCATAGTGATAAAGGGCCCCTCCTTCGGGACAAGGCCTCCTCCGGCCAAAATCACTGTCCCTGGCTCGGGGCCTTTAATGAAGTGAATCGCTGCCCCTGGTCCGGGGTCAGCTTTAGCAAAATGAGTCTCTGCCCCTGATATGGGCTTATTATCAAAATGAGTCTCTACCGCTGATGTGGGGTCTTTAAAGAAATGAAAATAAATCTCAGCTTCACCAGTTCTCTCCATAGAATGCAGGGGAGTCTCTGCTACAGTACACCTCCTCCCTTTCATCACTGACCTTAGAGTCCGCATGGTTGTTTCTCTCACCGTTCCTACTCCTTGCACCACCACCAGCCAGAAGAAGAGAAGAAGGGGCAGAAGAAAGAAAGAAGATGGAGGAAGACACCTCCCCTTCCGGCTTCTTCTTAAAAAGTGATCGTGGAGGCGTCTAATTGGCTCAGCCCCAGAAGTGAGCCTTTTCTGAGCTGGGGAGAGTTGTGAGCAACTTCTTGCAGGAGCCATCTTTGCAGCCCCTTCCCCCATACCAGAAAAGGCTGTCATGTCAAACCATGACACAGGGAATGGGGGATGTGGTCAGTCTCTCACAGATGGGCTCTGCTGCTTCTCTCTTCTCAGATGAGGATGACTCCTTGTGTTCTTCCCCTGCTCCAATATGGCATCTCTCTCATGGGACGCAGTCCTTAATGAACATCTCTGGGCTGGGTTCTTCCCCACAGTTGCAGCTTCTGCAGATATAGGGCCCCTCCATCAGGACCTGGCCTCTTCTGGGCATAAGTTTAATGAGCTGCTTTGGCGTGGGTTCCTCCTCACAGTTACAACTTCTGTGAATATTTGGTCACTCCCACGGGACATGGCCTGGTCTGACCATAGTCACTGCCCCTGTCATGGGGTCTTTAATGAAGGAACCATTGCCCCTGGTGCAGGGCCTTTAATGAAATGCAAACACATCACTGCTTCACCAGTCCTGTCCATAGAATGCAGGGGAGTTTCTGTTCCAGCACACCTCCTCCTCTCTTCCCTCACTGATCTTGGAGTCTGCATGGTTGCTTCCCTCTCTCCTACTCTTTGCACCAACTGGAAAAGAAGAAGGGACAAAAGAAGGGAGAAACAGGAAGAAGTCTCCTCTTCTGGCTTCTTAAAAAGTGATTGTGGAGGCGTCTAATTGGCTCAGCCCTAGAAGTGGGTCTGGCTCAGAGCTGGGGAGAGTTTCAAGAAACTTCTTACAGAAGTCATCTTTACAGCCTCTTCCCCCTTACCAGAAACAGCTGTCATGGCAAATCATGAAACATGGTGGGCAAGAAGGCCCAACTACAGAAGGAGTTAGACTGATTGGCAGCAGAAATGCCACAGACAGAGAGATGACCTGTGAAGGAATAAAGTTTCTCTTGAAGATAAGAAATATCAACATCATTGTCTTACAATAATCCTGGAACAGGAGTTCCCAGGCTGCTTTTGCACAGCAAACCATTCCTGTTTTGAGGAATGGCCCCAAAGCCAGACTGAGATGTCTGTAAGAACTCCCATAGGTTTAGTGCTGGTATAAGTGTGTAAAAAGAATCAACTTGTGGCATAACTTTGCAAACTCTTTGAGGAACTACTTATGATAGTAGAATTGTTCAATGTATTGTTTATTGATTCGTTATGAGTTTTTTTAATTAGCTCAAATGAGTATTTAATTAATCTTAAGGGCTATCATAGAAATTCCCCAACACTTCCAAATAGCTTCTCATTTTGATGAACAAAAATACTAATTAAAAAAAAAAAAAACCATGAACCTTTGATGTTTTTTGTTTATGGTGCTCACAAGTGCTTTTCTAATATTTCTATCCTTGCCACAAAAAATAGATGTGTCTGAATTTTAGGAGTTTTTAATCTTCTTCTTTTTTTTTTTTTTTTAATCTGATAGAGGTAGGCAAACTGCAACTGTTTTATTACATTAGTTGTATAACCCTCCCAAACAAATGCTCTTTTTAATAACATGCTTCATCTGAAAAATTAAAGCCCTCCTGATTCAGTAATTAATTAGGAAACTCATCTTGATACAAGGATGCATTCTGGAGAATAATATCTAAGGTGAAGAACTTGTAGCCTACAGTGAAGGACTTTATTGATAGCTCTTTGTTAAATAGCCAGCATTACAGAACAAGTTTTTCGTGCTGCTTCCTACAAAGTGTTTCATTTTGTCAGAATATATTCTTTTGTTTCTGCTCACTTACCTCTGGCTATAATCTGTAAGAAAAGCTGACATGAAGGATCAAACCAATTTATCATTAAAAGAAGCCAGCAAGAACAAACCACTGTTTCTAGCAGAGCACGTGAGTTACTGTCTCTTTGACAAGTCAGACAGCTTCTTTTGAATTCAGCCTGATACCAATTATGAAGACATTCTCTGATGAGCTTCACAGTCTCTTTCCCAACTCTGCCTTTAGTCCCTCTCCCTTTCCTCTTTTCCATTTCCGTATTCTTTTCTTTCTCTTATCTTCTCATTTGCCCTAAAGGTATGTTTAACCCAATAAAAATGCCGAAGTCAACATTCAATTAATCTTCTTCCCTTTTCACTTTCCTGGTTCTTCAAGTGCCATAAAAGAATATAAGCTTGTCGTATGAATGTGAAAACCACTGGTTCAGACAAGGAAATCAAAAGTTGTTAAAATGGAATGTTCATTCAAACTTAACATTTTCAGAATACTTTTTTATTTTCTTTGTTAATTTGCTTTAAAATAAGTTTATCTTTGCTTGACTAAAAAAAATAATGATGAAAAAAGGTAAATCTTCCTGTGTAATTTCACAAGACCAAAGGTACTAATCCAATATTGTAACTATAAAAGCCTTAGTTATGTCCTATCTTTTATTTATTTTATAGTCTTATAAGCTTTATTTTTCTAAATCACTACAAAACTCTGACTAAATTTTGAATGTATTTAAACATCTCCAAGGAAATCAGACATGTTTAAAAACCAATAATTTCTTTTGTAAACTGTGTTTGTCTAATTAGTGGAGACTTGCATGTGTTCTACAATATTTTTAGCCTCTAATAAATAAATTTTAAAAGAGCAATTACCAACAGATATAGATGCAAAATTTTAGACTATAAAGTTCAGATTTTAAGAAGTTTTACTTCATACAGGTGCATTTGGTTTACTGCACTTAAAAACAAATTGGAAGCTACTGTTTATTGATGTAAATTGGCAAGAATTTTGTCATCCTGAAAATCATACTCATGTAAGCAAATTATACTAGGCTGTAATGGCTTTGCCTGGGCCAGTTTTTTGGTAGTGAGTAGGGATAAAGGGATGAGGCCTTCTACAAAGAGTTGAGAGCTGCCTCAGTCAAAATCCTTGATCCTCATGAGGGCCTTCAACTATCCTGATATTTGCTCGCAAAGCCACACAGTCAAGTGCATACTCTTTACCAGAGCATGCAGGGGTGCAACCAGGAAGGCTAAAGCTCTTCTAGAATTAAAACTGGCCCAGAAAGTTAAGGAAAATAAGAAGTGGTTTTTCAGGTTCATCAGCAGCAAAAGCAAGATGAAGGAGAATGTAAGCCTGCTGTTGAACACAGAGTGCGCCCTGGTGACAAATGATACAGAGAAGATCGAACTATTGAATACCTTCTTTGCTTCAGCCTTTACAGCCAAGGCCAGCCCTTGGGAAGCCCAGTCCAGAAAGGATACTAGGGTGGTCTGGACAACAGAGGACTTGCCCTGGGTGGAAGAGGAAGAGGTTAAAGACTTATTGGCCAAGCTTAAGGATCATAAATCAATGGGACCTGATGGGATGCATCCAAGACTGCTGAAGGAACTGACTGCTGTGATTATTAAGTATCTCTACCATTTTCGAACATTCATGGAGGACAGACAAGGTGCCTGAGGACTGGAGAAAGGCCAATGTCATGCCAGTCTTCAAAAAGGACAGGAAGGATGAACTACAGGCATATCAGCCTCACCTCCATCCCTGGAAAGGTGATGGAATAACTCATCCTGAATGTTGTCACTAAACATATGAAGGAAAAGATGGTTATCAAGTGGAGTCAACAAGGTTTCACCAAGGGTAAATCCTGTTTGACTAACCTGATAGCCTTCTATGACTGGCATAACTGACTGGCTAGAGGAGGGGAGAGCAGAAGATGTCATCTACCTTGACTTCAGCAAGGCTTTTGACACTGTCTTCCACAACATCCTCATCAGAAAGCTCAAGCGGTGTGTCTTGGAATAGTGGACAGTGAGGTGGATCGAGAGCTGGCTGAATGACAGAGTCCAGAGGGTGGTGATTAATGGCACAGAGTTGAGTTGGAGGCCTGTGGCCAGTGTAGTTCCACAGGGATCGGTTCTGGGGCCAGTCTTGTTCAACATCATCATCAATGACCTGGATGAGGAGACAGAATGTACCCTCAGCAAGTTGACTGATGACACCAAACTGGGAAGCCTGACTGATTCCCCAGAAGACTGTGCTGCCATTCAGCGTGATGTTGACTGGCTTGAGGTTTGGGCTCCATGAGGTTCAACAAGGACAAGTGCAAAGTCTTGTGCCTTCGGAGGAAGAACCCCATGCACCAGTACAGGTTGGCATTTGACCCGTTGGAGAGCAGCTCTGCAGAGTCAATCAAGATCTGGGAGTCTTGATTGATAATAAGCTAACCATGAGCCAGTAATGTGCCCTCGTGGCCAAGAAGGCCAATGGCATCCTGGGATGCATCAAGAAGATTGTGACCAACAGGTCAAGGGAGGTTCTACTCCCCCTCTACTCTGCCCTGGTGAGTCCTCATCTAGACTCCTATTTCAAGTTCTGGGCTCCTCAGCTTAAGAGGGACAGGCAACTTCTGGAGAGAGTCCATCATAGAGCCATCAAGATGATCAGTAGACTGGAGCATCTTCCTTAAGAGGAAAGATTACGGGAACTGGGGCTTTTTAGTCTAGAGAATAGAAGACTGAGAGGAGATTTCGTTTATATTTTTAAGTATCTAAATGGTGGATGTCAGGAGGTTGGGACATCCTCTTTTTCTATTGTATCTAACGACAAGACAAGGGGTAATGGGATGAAGCTGGAGCACTAAAAGTTCCATTTAAACTAAGAAAAAGATCTTTCATTTAAACATAGGAAGAAACTATTTTACCGTGAAGGGGATGGTGCCCTAACCCAGGCTGTCCAGGGAGGTTGTGGAGTCTCCTTCTTTGGAAATCCTCAAGACCCGCCTGAATGCGTTCCTATGCAACCTGATCTAGATGGCCCTGCTTTTGTAGGGGAAAAGGAATAGATGATCTCTAAAGGTCCCTTCCAGCTCCTACCATTCTATCATTCTATGGTGATTTTATGACCTGTATTGGGGTAGTGTGAGAAGAGTTTTCTCTATGTAAGACCCAATGCTTGAGCAGTTCATAAAGAAATGTAGCCCTTGGGAAGGACTCGCATTAGAGCAGTTCATGAGGGATTGTCTGTCATGGGAAGGACCCCACAGTGCAGCAGTGGGAAATGTGAGAATGCCTCCCCCTGAGAAGATGTAGTTACAAAGTCCCTCTCTAATGAACTGATTGTAACCCTCATTCCCTGTGCCCCTGGCAGGAAGGGAAGAGGAGTCACAGGAAGAGAGAGAGTTGAGGGGACATCTTTTAGATTCAATTTTATTTCTCATTTCTCTGTTCTTATTTTTCATTTAATAAATCAAACTTTTTTCTTCCCAAGTTGAATCTGTTTTGCCTATGACACTAACTGCTGAGTGATCTCCTTGTCCTTATCTCTACTCACAAGCATCTTATATTTTTCTCTCTCCCCTGTCCAGTTTATGAGGAGTGATATTACGACTTGGTGGGGACCTGTCTAAACCACCACACTGGCTCTGAATTTTTCATGTGCTCTCTCACGTTTTCCCTTTGTCCTGATTCAAGTAATTTATATTTAATTTGTTCTGGTGTTGTCCAGGAGACTGAGTGGGGATCTTATTATTTTTTACAAATATCTAAATGGTGAGTGTCAGGAGGTTTGGACATTCCCTTTTTCTGTTGTATCTAGCGACAAGACAAGGGGTAATGAGATGAAGCTTGAACACAAAAAGTTCCATTTAAACTAAGAAAAAAATGTTTTACTCTGAGTGGGGTGGAGCACTGGCACAGGCTGCCCAGGGAGAGTGTAGAGGCTCCCTCCTTGGAGATCTTCAATATCCACCTCTACACGTTCCTGTGTGACCTGATCTAGATGGACCTGCTTTAGCAAGGCAGTTGGAGTAGATGATCTCTAAAGGTCCCTTCCAATCCCTACCATTCTATGATTCTATGATACTTCTCTTAAATGTTTAATTATGTGCAGGCATGGAAAATGTAGAAAGTATACTCACATAGCCAACAGATATCAAAATACATTAGGTATCTAGATTCATTAAAAAGTTTTAAAACATAAGTAAAGCTTCTACTATCTACAGGTAACTGAATACTTGAAATAATTCTGGAGACAACAGATAGCCACAACATACGTTTTGCACTCATCTACTGACTTTTAAATCTGTGTTTGTGTAATTAATGATTATACATATTTTTGCTCTCCACTGCTCAGTGTTTAGGAAGAGGAGGTTGTTTCTTGGGATAGATTTCTTAATGTACAAGTGTTACAGGTCAGTATTCCCATCTCAGTTTGATTCTAGAGGTGAGTAGAAATCAAAATTTGTACAATGGAAATTGCCTCATAGAAGAGACAGTCAGTAGTAAATGTAAAATGGTCATTATAAATCTGACAATAGCAAAAATAACTGAGATAAAATGCATTTGCAAACTAATTTCACAAAATGACATGTACGTACTACATGTATCATATAACCACATATATCATATAACCATCATATAACATGTAGTTATGCCATGCTGCCTGATCTCAAGTCTTTTGGCTGAATAACAGCAATATCTCTGAACACAAAGAAAACAAGAGTAACCTTTCTGTCATTAAATCAAACACTGGTTTTCCAGGGAATTGTGGAGAAACTGTCCAACCTCTTATTTGGATTTAATGTTTTGGCTTCCTTTTTTACAGGTAGCAATACATTAGGCATTTCACAATACGAAAAAGCAGTCACATTTTTAAAAGACATCATTCACCCCTTTTGAATTTTTCTATAAGAACTCTTAGATGGCTACACTCTGGTCTGAGAGATCCACTTTATTTTAATTTTTCATAATTCTCATAAGTTTTCTCTTACTGCACTTCAACTACCTTTGTTGCTGTGCTCTCATCTATAAAATGTATCTGTTAAAGGAACTCTAGTTCTGAAACAAGCAGAAAGATGTAGCTAGGGGCCATATGCCTGGAAAATGATAAATGTTTATTGTCTGAAATTTCCTTACAACATAATTGAACAGTTACACTTCTCATGACAGGATGTGTAGTAGACTGACTAGGGATAGGTCTGGTACTTATTCATAGAAATGTTGATGTACACGTTTTCATAGAATCACTGACATGGAGAGTACATGTATTTGTACTATGGCTAGAGGAAGTTGTACCATGTGTTTTAATGCTACTGTCCTTATATACCCTTAGAAATAGGGAGTTTTGAATACAGGGTTGCACCCACTGTATTCTATGCACTTTGTGCACCTCTTTTGAAAGAACAAGGTAAGCTTGAGTAGAATCAAGCTTACACAGTTGGAATATCTGAGCTGTTTGTAGAAGATGAAATGTTGAGTCCATAGTTTGCTAAGGACAAAAGGTAACGTCATACATGTATGGAGCCACCAATTGTTGGTGCATTTAATCTTCTAACAGCTAAATAATCTAAATGATATTTTTCAGAAGAAACTCATTAAAATATAAATCTGTTGTTAAAAAATCTGTATCTAGCATCTATATTTTTTCTGTTTATGCTCACTTTCCAATATTCCTTTAGGTCGCAAAGTGAAGAGTGTCATCTTCCTCAAGAAGAATGAATTTGTGGCAGTTACATGAAGCTACTAGCATCCAGTGGGTCTCACTGCAAGGCAGAAGATGACAGTGGTAGTTGTTTCTTACCCTCTTGACTGGGGTCTTATTCGGGACTCAGCGAGTGTGCTTGTCTCCTGCCCTGGAGGCTCCTTTTGGAGTCCCTGTGGGAGGTGCTCCTCATCTCATAACACAAAAGGGCTGTTACTCCATCAATCCTGCATCTTGTTGCCCCTGTCTGAATGGTAACATTCCCAGAGCCATCATCAAATCCTCCCAGTCAGTCACATGAATGTGAGAGGTGTCTGCAGTTTGATGCTCGAGTTAGAGTGAAGGGCAGTTCAGACCTTGTTCACTTTTTCCTCACCCATCAAGATGGGTTAATAAATAATCAATTAAACATCAGCTCTGGAGCTGTGGTACTCTTTGAAGTTCTTTTTCTATCCCCTAAATCTTGCATTTATAGGGCATACATAGCTTCAACATGATTAATGTTTTACAGCCAGTTACAAAGGTGCTGAAAAACATGTAGAAGCCTAACTTACAGAAGTCCCCAGAAGACTGAGAAGGAACAACACCTAATTTCTGAATATGTGTGGAATTTATGTGTGTCTTGGGAAATATATAGGAGCTACTCTGGCTTGAAGAGTTTTTCCACATCCAGATAAATGTTACAATCTAACAGAAAAGAAAAGAGGAAAGACAGGGAATTCAAAGGTTAACTTGACACAGAGGGTTCTGGGTGTTTTGTTCTCTGACACTGGGTATTTTGGGAGATACAGACAAAAAGTGACTGAGGAAAATACACAATCCAGAAATATTTTAGGTGAACAAGTTGTATGAGCTCTTAACAATCAAATCAAGGTTTTAACTTGAACTAGTTCTTGTTACTTGCTACTTAACATATGTGTGTCTACGACACGTATAAAGAATTCTTGATATGTTGACAACAATAGGGTTGTTTCAGTAATTTCTATAACTCTACAAAAAAAATTATATCATAATTGTCAAAGTATTTTTCATTAGGTGGCCTTAAAATCATTTCATTAGCTTTCTCATTTCAAATGTGAACTGAAAATAGATAGTAGTTTCAATTATTTACACTCTTTATATCCTTTATCTTATTAAGTATATCTTTTTAAAAATCCTTCAATGTCAGAAATTGTACATGTATGTATATATTTCTCAGTTTACCATTCCAGACATAAGGGGATTTAATATATAGTTTGTCAGATAATTATAAAATTTGAAGAAATAAAAAAAACAACTAAACATTTATCATTCGTGGTTGTGGGGTTTTTTTTAAAAAAAAAAGAAAAATTGAAAGATTGTATGCAATTTTGTTTGCTTGGGATTTTTTGTTTATCAGCATCCATCAGATGGTTTTATCTTAGAACAAAGCCGGAATAGGAAATCTTAAGGTTCATATTGATAATAAACGAGCTGTGAGCCAGCAATGTACCCTCATGGCCAAGAAGGCCAGTGGCATCCTGGGATGCATCAAGAGGAGTGTGACCAACAGGTCAAGGGAGGTTCTTCTCCCCCTCTACTCTGCCCTGGTGAGGCCTCATCTGGAGTACTGTGTCCAGTTCTGGGCTCCTCAGCTCAAGAGGGACAGGGAAGTGCTGGAAAGAGTCCAGCACAGGGCCACCAAGATGATCAGGGGACTGGAACATCTTTCATATGAGGAAAGGCTGCGGGAACTGGGACTGTTTAGTCTAGAAAAGAGGAGACTGGGGAGATCTTATTAACATTTAAAAACATCTAAATGGTAGGTGTCAGGAAGTTGGGACATCCCTTTTTTCTATAGTAGCTAGCAACAGGACAAGGAGTAATAGGATGAATCTGGAACACAAAAAGTTCCACTTAAATATAAGAAAAAACTATTTCACTATGAGAGTGATGGAGCAATGGAAAAGGCTGCCCAGAGGGGTTGTGGAGTCTCCTTCCTTGGAGGTCTTCAAGACCCACCTGGACATGTTCCTATGTGACCTGATCTAGGTGACCCTGATTTTGCAGGGGGGAAGGACTAGATCATCTCTAAAGGTCCTTTCCAATCCCTATCATTCTATGATTCTATGATTCTGTGATATTTTGCATAATAGTCTAATGATAGAATTTTTCTTCTAAGTACCTACTTACTGGAGCACATTTCTATGCACACTTTATAATGTCCAAGAAATATATGAAGTTTACTAGGCTTTTTCCTTAAGAAATGAGACTTTTGTGTTGAGCTAAATAGTGTGAAATCAGCAACTGAATATCTTAATCACTTTGTTCTTTCTCTTTTATAGGGAAACAACTGAATAGAGTTGTGGATATGACTTTGAGTAAAATCCATTGTCTCTGTTTCATATCCAGAATTAGTTTTTGTCTTTTTGTGAAAATTCACATACTTAGAGAGAAAGGAGATGTGATGAATGAAAACAAAGCATAATATTATGTGGAGTTTATTCTACACTTATCTTTCTCCTTAAAAACTTCCTTTTCTGTGTTTCTCCTTTGTCTAGATTTCTGTCCTTTCCTCAACTGTCAAGAAGGTGTTTTTGTGCCTTTAGTAGATAGTCTCATAAGAGAAAAAAAAAAGACAGCTGTTTCTATTTTCCTAGATCTTATCTTCACTAAATGTTCACTAATGTGTCGCAAGTATAGTACTGACTATGTCTCAAAAGACAACCTTAGTGTTACAGTACAATGAAGGTTGGACAGAGTGAGATAGGATACTTCAGTGTGAATTTCTTTACTTCTCTAATTCATATCTGACCCACAAAGATATCAGCCATATAATAATACTTTTCCAGACTTGTTACTACTCTAATAAGAGTTTAAAAGATGAACATGAATAAAATACTAATCAGCATACAATATTTTTAACTAATAGCAACTTACATGAAGAATGTCAATGAATAAATCTAAAAATGCCATAGGTTATTCTTTTTATCTAGTACACCATTAGACATTCACATGTTTCTAATAGCTAAGGTGTTCTTACATACTTTTTTTTTTTTTTTTTTTTTTTACAAATGAGTTACAAAACTGAAGAAATAATTTGAAGCTACTTTGCTGGACAAGAATATAAATTACTCAAATAGAATATAGTGAGAATAGATCCAGTTATGTAGTGATATTTAGAGTTCTTGTGTAATCAGATAATAAAAAGAAATAGTATTTTGAGAAGTAGCTGAAAATAAATTTGAAAGTGTGAACAATGATACCACTTACTCTTGATTCTTAAGAGTGTCTAATTTAGATACAGTTGCACTATCATAATTCGCAAAGCACATGTAAGAAAGTGATAAAAGAAATTATTATCAACATACAAATGCTTTCATTACTGAGATAGTTTGAACAAGACCTTGACCAGCTTGAGAGCTGAGGAGAGAGGAACATGATGAGGTTCAACAAGCGCAAGTGCAGAGCCGTGCATCTGAGCAAGAACAACCTCATGAACCAGACTGGAGGGGAGCTGCTGTGCAGAGAGAGAACTGGGAGTTTTGGTGGACAGCAATTTAAACATGAGTCAGCAATGTGCCCTCATGGCCAAGAAGGTCAATGGTATCCTGAGGTGCATTAGTAAGAGTATGGCTGGGAGACCGAGGAAGATTACCCTCGCCCTCTACTCTGCCCTGGTACAGCCACATCTGAAGTGTTGTGTCCAGTTCTGGGCCCTCAGTTCAAGAGAGGCAGGGAACTTCTAGACAGAATCCAGAGGAGGACTACCAAGATGATCAGGGGACTGGAATATGTCTCTTATGAGGAAAGACTGTGAGACCTGGGACTGTTTAGCCTTGTGGTGGTTTGGCCCAGATAGCACAGTAGCACCATGACAGTCTCTTTCTTGGTGTCCCCACTCTCATTAGGATGATGGGGGTCCCAGCGAAATGGGAGAAAAAAAGAAGGTTGTTGTGGAGTAAGACAAGGGCAGGGAGGGCTCGCTACCAGTTACAGTTCTGGGCAAAACACACTCCAGTACTCAGGGAAGTAGGAAAGTTTATTCTACAAGAAAGAGAACAGAATAAAAGCAAAAAGAGAGTAGGCTCATGAGAAAATTACAACCAGCACTTTAAGATCTCCCTCTCCCATCCCTCCTTTCTTCCCAGGCCCAGCTCACTGCTCCTAATATCTCTACCTCATCCACTCTCAATGTCTCAGGGGGGCAGGGAATGGGGATGTGGTCAATCTCTCACAAATGGGCTCTGCCGCTTCTCTCTTCTCAGATGAGGATGACTCCTGGCATTCTTCCTCTGCTCCAACATGGGATTCCTCCCCCGGGACACAGTCCTTAATGAACTTCTCTGGTGTGGGTTGTTCCAGCAGCTGCGGCTTCTACCTACACAGGGTCCTTGGTGAATATCTCTGGCGTGGATTCTTCTCCATGGTTGCAATTTCTGCAGATAGAAGATCCCTTCCTCGGGACTTGATCTCTTCTGGGAATAAATTTAATGAGCTGTTTTGTCGTGGGTTCCTCCCCAGCGTTACAGCTTCTGTGAATATTGAGTCCCTCCCTCAGGACATGGCCTCCTCTGGCCATAGTCACTGTCCCTAGCTTGGGGTCTTTAATGAAGTGAATCACTGCCCCTAGTCCGGGGCCAGCTTTTGCAAAATGAGTCTCTGCCCTTGATATGAGGTCATTATCAAAATGAATCTCTACCACTGATGCGGGGTCTTTAAAGAAATGAAAATAAATCTCAGCTTCATCAGTCCTCTCTGTGGAATGCAGGGGAGTCTCTGCTCCAGCACACCACCTCCTCTCTTTCATTACTGACCTTGGAGTTCATATGGTGGTTTCTCTCACTGTTCCTACTCCTTGCACCATCACCAGTCAGAAGACAAAGAAGGGACAGAAGAAGGGACAGAAGAAGGAAGAAGAAGGAGGAAGTCTCCTCTTCTGGCTTCTTAAAAAGTGATCGTGGAGGTGTCCAATTGGCTCAGCCCCAGAAGTAGGTCTGCCTCAGAGCTGAGGAGAGTTTTGAGCAGCTACTTACAGGTGCCAGCTTTACAGCCGCTTCCCCCTTACCAGAAAAGGCTGTCATGTCAAACCATGACAAGCCTGGAAAAAGCTGAGGAGAAACCACATCAACACTTATAAATACCTAAAGCACAGGTTACAAGAGGATAAGGCAATTTTTTTTTTTTTCTGTAAGGCCCAGTGTCAGGAGAAGAGTAAAGGGTACAAGCTGGAATATATGGAGCTCCAACTGAACAGGAGGAAGAATTTCTTTCCTATGAGAGTGAGGGAGAACTGGCACAGGCTGCCCAGAGAGGTTGTGGAGTCTCATCACCTTCCTCCTTACCAGAAAAGGCTGTCATGTAAAACCGTGACATTAATAAGAGGTAGTTAGTTATAAAAACGTTGCATAGATGTTTTTCAATAGACTGTTTTATTCTTGAACTATCCAATTCTAGGGGCCAAGAATGCATGTATGACTAGTTTGAACTCACACAAAACTAGTTATATTATCAGGAAGCTACAGCTTGAAGGTTAATGAAGAAGCATATGAACCTATAATCAGAATGCCAGGAGTCTGAGTACATTAATAAAGCAAAAGCCTTGAAATTGCAGGCATAGAATGACAACAGAACCTCCCTAGATATATAACAAACTGCCAATTACTAGTCACTAAGAAATTCAAAGAAATCTAAGGAAATCCAAAGAAACATAGAATCATAGAATGGGTTGGAAGGGACTTTTAGAGACCACCTAGTCCAATCCCCTGCTGAAGCAGTAGGGACTTCAGAGCTGAGCAGGACAAGTTTTAGGACACAATTTGAATACATGTAGAATTGTGTATGAATTATACTGCAACTGTCCAAAATTGATTACATAGGTAGAAATGTCCTTAAATTGTTTAAAAAACTGCAGTGAACCAATTATCTGCAAAAGCTCCTGACTTAATAATTGGTCATGCTAAACACAACCATTTTCATGCCTCATACTGCCAGCTAACTCACTAAGGTTGATCTTGCAAAGCACCCCTAAAACTCAAGCTTTACTTGCCTATTCCTGTCTGGGATTCTTTATCACGGCACATCTTGCCATCACTGGAAACTGATCAACTTAAGGATGCCCAAGTGATCTTCGGTAAATAAATAATCTTCTGTTCTTCCAGATCCTTATTCCTCCCAGTCCTTGATCTTTTAAAAGAAAACAGCAGAGAATTGAGAGAAAAGAAAAAAGAAAGAAAATTACTCAATCCAGACAATCCATCTGAATGCTATTCCTGTCATGTTTACTGTTCTTTGTGTCTGAAAATGTAAATGTGTACTTTCATACTCTCTGCTGTTGCTCAGATTTGTCATCTTTCATACTGTGCGTGTTCTATTTCTTTGCATTAGCATCTAAATGTTGCAGCTTACTGACCACATCTAATTCCCTGCATGTACTAAAATCAGTCCTTTCACTGCCTGTATTGGTGGTTTGAATACTTTTTCAGTCAGTGTATTTTCTCTTAGTCCTTCTCCTGCCAGTTTTGTGACATTTCATTCTACACTGAAGTATTTTCCTTTTTTTTTTTAATTATTGTTAGTTATTAAAGAAAATTTAAAGAATTGCACATTATCCCAGTTAAACAGCTCTCTCTTCAAAATGTTTTATTTGTAATGTCTCTAATATTATTTCATTCATATTAACAGAGTAACACCAGAAGGTCTATTGTTTTGTTATATTAACATCACATAGTGTTAAAATCATGTTCTTGGAGTTCATTCCCTTCTGCTGAAGGCTGAGTAACCTTTCACCATGGTATTCACCATTCGAACTGTGATTGACAGAACAGTTTCCTGGTTTCCATTATGTGACAGAAGACGAGATATGGGTAATTTTGTACTTTGAATGATCAGAACACCTTTAATTGTAATAGGCAGGACAACCTTAGTAAAATTTATCCCAGTTAAATAGTTTTAGCAGATACATTTGTTATGATATGAGAAGCACTCTTGACTTACACATATGCACATGCAAATAAATTTAAAAAAAAATCCCTAAGATTGTGTACATCACAAAGTATCCAGATATTCCTCTAGCTTTAGGTCTAAAACTTGATGGATCAGGATTTTATACAAGTATATGACAACAGAGAGACACAGATTTCCTCTTTTGGTTGTAATTTTAATGATGTATTCTGATAAAAACAGATAATCTTTTCATAAAATAAATATAATATTTAATAAACTTCAGAAGGATTTTTTTTCATATTCAGTTCCAAATTGTCACAGAACAAATAAGTATGTTGTTTAAAAAAAACCAAAAATCTTCTTGGAACTATAGCTGTCCTCTCTGTTAACATTTTCCAACATTCTAGTCACATGATTGTGATCTTGTTACAGTGTAAGACATAATTGACAGTGGGAAGAGTAAACAAGCTCAATATTAAATCACTTTTGTATTTAATTTTAAGGCGTGACATGACCTCCCTCTTACAGGTGAGGAAAAGTGATCAGTTCTCACAAGAATCCCAGATAAGTGATACATGTTTCTCTATATGGGCCATGGGATCACCTCTTTATATTTTAGTCACTCCTGAAATCTCTCTGAGATTGATTCTGGATGGGAGCTCGTCTAGGGTCTGTCTCAGTCTCTCAAGTCACACAAGACACCATCAGTTACAGGGTTGAGTAGAGACAAAACCATGGTGATTCACATGGTGCCGAACAACCTTCTGCCACTGTTGCAGTGACTCACAACTTGCCTCTCTCAATGGTTCTCTGGACTGGTCATTTACCCTTAGATTACTGTGTTATTCTTGTATATTTCTTTTTAACTAAAGTTTAAGAAACTGCAATATGCTACCTACCACAGGGCTTAATTTAAACTGGGGGAGAAAAAAAAATCAGTCTTTCTACTTCTTTTAGCATTTCCTTGTAGGATGACAGTGTGATTAAATCTTGCTAAAAGCCACTTTTTCCCTGGTTATGTCTTTCCAAAAAGAACACCAAATGTGACTTTCCTGATAAAAGTTTTAAGTCTTCATAATATAGTCATCATACATCATCTTGTTTCTATTGAGTTGACCTTCTATCTTTGCTTCACACCTTGTAAATATTCACGTGTTACCTCAATGAATTGTCTGAGTACTGCATCTTATTTTTTTTAAAAATTTAAATAGTTGTAGGTATTGCAATTTGAAATTAAATACAAGATTTTTCTTTCTGTGGACACTTCCATAGATAAAAACCAAACCAAAAAAAAAAAAAAAAACCAACAAAAAACATCACCACAAATTTAATTGAAAGGTATGGCTTCTTGATCCTGTCGTTATTCCTTGCTCTGACGTCATTTCAAATGATTGTTCATCGAGTCTAGATTGGGACACTGGTAGTTCTTCAGAAAGTGTTAATGAGGACATGCTGGATAGTGTAGGACCTGAGCATGACTGAAATGGTTTGGAATAAAGGATGAAGGTTGTATTGAGTCTGGGATGGAGTTAACTTTCTTCATAGCATCTTGTATGGTCCTGTCTTTTGAATTTGTGACTAAACCTGCATTGGCCATAGCTGGAGTTAATTCTAACTGACCAAAGGGATATCCCATTTGATGTAATGATCTGAAACAAATTTAATGATGGGGTTTTCTGTTTTTCGAAAGACATTGCTCAGAGAGTGGCTGAGTGTTTGTTTTGTAAGAGAAAATGAATGATTTAATTTGCTTCATCTTTTGTTTGTTTTGTTTTTTTCCTCTTTTTTCCACATATTAAACTATCTTTGTCTCAGTCCATGAGTTTTCTTGCTTTTGCTCCTTTTCTCTCCCAGACCTTTCTGAAGAAGAGAGGAAAGAGCAAGTGACAGTGTCAGTTCTTGGCTACTGGCTCAGGTAATTCAAACACAGTAGTATTATGAAGCATTTTGAAAAATTTAATGAAATTTAAACTTCTATAAGAAAAGGTCCAATTCCTTCAGCTCCTGTTTCATGAATCATCTTACCATAGAACATAGAACCACTGTTCTGATAAATCCTAAATTGGATGAGCTTGAAACATCAGTGATCCTGAGGTATTCATGAATTTAAAAAAGCTCACTGTTATAATTTCTATTGGGAATATAATAGCAACTTGAATTTTGACCTTGAGATGGTTTTTTTTCATTATGTCCTTAGCTTTGCCAGGACAGAAGAGAAATAGTAGTAATTTTGAATTAACCTTCTGTAAATTATCTTTGCTATACAAATGTCATTGAAAATAAGTTTTGTTATAAGACTTATTCTTACTTTTTTCATCAAAGATAATGAACACATCCATTAAAATCAAACAATCCCAGATGAAATTATTCAATAATTGTTATAATTTTATCTTATACTTTGCAAAATGTTACAATGAAACATTCTGCATTATGTAAAGCATTGCCAGTAGATCAAGGGAGGTGATCCTTCTCCTCTGTTCAGCACTGCTGATGCTACATCTGAAGGACTGTGCCCATCTCTGGGCTCCTCAGTAGAAGAGAGACATAACCATATTGGAGAAAGACCAGAGAAGATACTCAAAACTAATTAACAGCCAGGAGTATCTCCTATATGAAGAAAGGATGAGAGATACGAGACTTATTAGCCTGGAGAAAAGAAGGCTAAGGGGGAAATCTCTTCAATATACAGAATTGTCTGAAGAGATAGTGTAAAGACAATGGAACTATGCTTTCAGTGGTGCCCAGTGACAGGACAAGAACAACAGCACTAATACAGGCTGAGGATTGGCCTGCTGCAGAGCAGCTCTGCAGAGAGAGACCTGGGAGTCATGATTGATAACAAACTAAACATGAGCCACCAATGTGCCCTCATGTCCAAGAAGGCCAATGGCATCTTGGGATGAATCAAGAGGAGTGTGGCCAGCACGTCAAGGGAGGTTCTGCTCCCCCTCTACTCCGTCCTGGTGGTTTTATGCCATCCTGTTTAGTCTTGAATGTTTTACATTTAAATAGTTACAACAAAGAAGAGAAGACCTTTTTAAATCTTGTAATAGTCTATATGTCTTACAAGGAAGAAGATTACTTTTCTCTGAAGCTTACATTATACTTTCATTATCTCAGTAGCCTGTGGATATTAACTATCAGACTGAGTAGAATTATTTCTGTTTTGACCATAACAGATAATTTTTCTATACAACTAATATAATGGATATAGATCATAAATAAACTGAATGACGTTGCCCTAATATAAGTAATAATACTTGGACTGCTTGCATTGATAACATGAAATAATTATTCGTTCTTCTACTGCCTGAAGTATTCTAAAACCAAATCACTCTTCTAAGTGAAAAAGTTGTACTGATAAGTAAGCAAACTACAGTCCATATTTTTTTCAGATTTTGAAAAAGAAGTCTTCCAACTAAAACTTAGTTCAAAGAATAGAAAGAAATTCTTTGAAAATAAATTCTTTGAATTCTTGATCCTACTGGCATGTGCCTATTATTTCATATTTTAAATTCCTGGAGGAAGTACACTAAAATACCAGGATCTGCAATTAAATGAGTATTGTAAGTCAGTCATAAGGAAATGGAATTGGTGGACTTATCATGAAGCATGTAACGAACACCTCTTAATTGTAATGATATGTCACAATTTAGTCTTCTGACCTTTATAAGAGATTTGAGACATTCTAATTTTGTTCTGCCTTGAAGCAGTTTTACTTTAGTCAATAAATTCCATGAGATTCCTTAATGTGAGGCTCAAATTGAATCTTAATTACCAAGCTGATTTGATAGATGATAAAATTGCAACTTTTCTGAAGTGTCATAGAGTACGTGAAATTCTACTTTGAATTCTACATAGTGAAAAACCCCATAAAACTCAATTACATCTTGACTTTTGAGTCACTCTCTTGCTTAGGTACTATAGTCATAAGTTTAATGGCATATAGTTATTCACTGGAAAAGAATATTAAAATGCTGGTTAATTCAGTTGTAGCCTTTCTTTTTTGCTCTCCTGCTCTTTATTCATTTTGTGGCTGTATGTTAATGTTAACATCGATACTAAGCAACAGCCACACAACGTGTTTCCCTCCAAAGATAACAAAATATTGGTCTTTTGATGTATCTGATACTCTACGAGCACCTAAATGCCATGCAAATAAAATTTTCTTCCATCTTGCCAGGGAGTTCATCATATCCAGTGCAATCAACCCTTACTTTGCAGTCTTTTTCACTTGTTTCACTAGTCTTCAGATTTTTTTTAATTCATTCTAATTTGTGTAACACTAAGTTCAAGACAAGTAATTATATTTTTTTTAAATGTCAAATGTTCATTAGTTTACTTCTCTTAAAATCTTATCAGACAGAAATATCTTGGAGTCACCAGTAACACCTGAATGACAGTGCCTTCTGCTGATTATTTAAAATATTTATTTATGATGTGCTGTATAAGCTTTAACGAATCTTTGTCTACAACTGTAGCTACATTTGAGCCGTGAAGAGAAGATTTGTTCAAATATAAGTATATAATAACAGAGAACTGCTGAAAGCAACAAAATAAACCAGGCAACTTAACATAAGAAGGAAAAGTTACAGAAGATCAAATTTATTCCCCTGGAAAGATGGTCTTTGCTTTATAGAAAAAACCTTAAAATTGTACTGATACCATTTTGAGTTTATGTCTGCAGTAATATCTGCTGCTTTCATAAGCAATTTCCATAGTCTTTAACTAATTAAAAAAAAAAAAAAATCACAAAACACCGAAACAACTAATACACTAAAGTTTTCTTCACTTCACATCTTTGTTGTGATTTCTTATTCTATACTATGTATCTCTTTTGAATCTGAGTTAGTATTTAGTACTCACTAATACCATCAGCATCTCCAAATGAAAGATGTGCTATAATTCCCATTAGCTTGTCACTAATTCATTTTTCTTATCATTTGAGTATAAGTCCAGCCCTTAGCATTGTATCCATGAAGATACTCCTGGGAACCACCATTCCTGCTGTAAACTGAAGTATTGTTATCCCCTTTCTACAATATCTAAAGTTCCCTTACAGCCCCTACCATTCTATGATTCTATGATTCCCTGATTTCGGTCTGTGTTAGATCTGCATACATGTAACAAATTAATTTTCACTCTTTGCCACTTCACAGAGAGAAAGTCTTTAAAATTATTTACTTGTGGATTTGAAATATAGCTTACAGAATCCAGAACTACCACCTTCAGTTGTCCTCTACTGTTCTCCAAAGATCACACACATTGATTTCTTGAGTTTGATACGGCTGATCCTTAACACTGAAGCCTGAAACTGGTTGTGTTACTGCTGGGGGTTCCCTGGTATCCAGTATGGGCAGAATCATGTGTGTGAAATTAATTTGGTTAATGACAAAGCCCAGTCTTTAACTAAATGTCAGAAACAACTAAATAAGCTTCTCTTTTGCTTTAAAGTTTTCTGTGGTCCGATGACATTAGTTGTATGTTTAGTTATGCTATAAGAATATTTCAACAAGCATATTTTCTTTCTAATAATTGAGATTTTTTAATGTAAAACAGAGACTCCATGGCAACAAGATAGTTTGAAGGAGAAAATGTATAGGCAGAAAACACGGATGGTCTTGTGTCTGAGTCTCAAAATTATAGGTAGAAGCACAGCATGTGTAAAGCAGGGCCTGAAGAATTTTACATTGCTTAAAACAGCATATAAACATGCAAGCTATCCTTGAAATATCAGTGGGTCAAATCACATTCAACAAAATATGTGAAGTCTCATAATTTGACCATAAACCTTTTATTACAGAATTAAGTAAACACAAAAAAGTCTTCTAATGTCTCTGCTCTAATGTGAAGCACTAGCTGAAAATACAGGGTAGAATTCCCAGCCTCACAGAAATCAGAAATGCTTTTATTCATCATCATTTTCTAAGATGATGATGGGAATGTCTTGCCATTCACTAAATACATCTGAAGTCCCCAAAATGTTGCTATTTTTATTTTGCATGTGACTGTTTCTTTCTTATCTTTGGTCTCTTCCTCTCCCTTGTCTTTTATTTTCTTGTCAATACATCTGTCTTAACCACCCACGATTCTCACTTTTACAGTATTGAAGTTGGCACATGTTGGGGAAGATACCTCACAATAATTGTATGCACAGTCTGATTCTTGTACAAGTTATCAGTGTCTCAAAAGTCTGATTTAGGGTAAGACTGTACAGAGTACTCTGTACCAAGATTCTTCTTTTATCAAGCAGTTTGTATCAAAATTTGAAACAGCATTTTCTTTTCTGAGTTTTCTGAAACAAATTCTAGGAAACGATAAGAGGAACAAAACTATATATTATCAACATGTATACATACTGATAGACTTTTTTTCCTAAAATGGAAAATATTTAATGAAAACTTTGATAATTATTGGTTGTCAAATTAAATATCATCCTTACTGTAGTGGTTTGACACAACTCAACAGCCAAGGGCCCACACAGCTGTTTGTTCACTACACTCTGCCCAGGAGGACAAGGAAGAAGAAAGGAATACCACAGGCCAGAAAACTCATGGGTTGGAGAAAAGACAAATGAAGATAAATGGATGAAGACAAAAATGAAAGTGAAAAATAGGCAATCATTCATCAACTCCCACAAACAGATTGATGACCAGCAAGTCTATGATCATTGGCCACCTTGAGAGACAACTCTCTGCCCCCTCTCCTCCCCTTCTTCATCCCCTGCTTTAGGTTTTATTGAGCATAATGTCATACGTTATAGAATATCACTTTGGAAAATTTAGGTCATCTGCTCCAGCTCTACCTCCTCCTAACTTCCTGCTCATCCCCAGTCCACTCTCTCTCCACACAAACATTAGTGTTCTAGCCACAATTTCAAAACCATATTACATACAACCTGCCATGAAGAAAGTTAACTCCATCTTAACCAGACACAATACACTTACAGTTACTTCTCATTGCAAGTAAAAAGCAAATAGGTTGCTGTACAGAAAGCATTAATTCAGATTTTATATTTTCAGTAGTCTTGTTCCTCTCCCCTCCATACTTCTAATAAGAGCTTTTTATTAATATTTTTTAATAAAAAGCTTGCAGTCTATATTTTTAATCCAAATTTCACATCTTAGTTAAGAGTCTACCAGTAGCATTGTCCCATCCACATTCATTTATTCCTTTGAATTATGTAAATTACTCTACAATGCATCTTTACATTTTAACTCAAGATAACTCCTAATATGTTTTTAGGAGTAATAAAATAGATAGTCCAGAAAAATACTTAATAACCACAACAAGGTAAGATAACTTCTGTACTTTGAGTTAAATGCCTTGCAGGATGTATTTATGTCACTCTCAAGAAACTTAATTGAATTCAATAGTGTTGAATATTATATATTATTTCAAATGCTTTTATTTTGATACTTAGAAGACTGGAAAACTAAAGGTCATTACCGTACAAAGTCTTTACTACTGCATATCAAATGTGCAAAATAAATGAAATGCAGAGATAAATTGATAATTTCTTGATTTTTTATACTACATAGAGTATAACTAACAGAGACTTAGTATTGTATTTCATGTATGAAATGTATGAAAGAAGAAAAATTGCATTTGGAAAACATGAAACTTCTACAAATTAAATATGTGTAGTCTTCTACAAAAAATACTTATATGAAAAAGAAACACTCCCCCTCAAAAATTTCAAAACCTTCAAAATCAGATCTTAAAGATATTTTCCATCCATAACCACTCTATGATTGTATAATTCCTTAAAAATGTTTGAGTCATAGAATCATAGAATGGTAGGGGTTGGAAAGGACCTTTAGAGATCATCTAATCCAACCCCCCCGCAAAATCAGGGTCACGTAGAACAGGTCGCATAGGA
The DNA here is from genome assembly GCF_028858725.1 of Colius striatus. NCBI lineage: Eukaryota > Metazoa > Chordata > Aves > Coliiformes > Coliidae > Colius > Colius striatus. The sequence goes on along the minus strand of NC_084759.1, from coordinate 48,332,140 downwards.
GCATGTCCAGGCTGATCTTGAAGACCTCCAAGGAAGGAGACTCCACAATCCCTCTGGGCAGCCTGTTCCACTGCTCCCTCACTCTCACAGTTAAATAGTTTTTTCTTATATTTAAGTGGAACTTTTTGTGTTCCAGCTTTATCCCATTACCCCTTGTCCTGTTGCTAGCCACTATAGAAAAAAAGGGATGTCCCAACCTCCTGACACCCACCCTTTAGATATTTACAAATGTTAATAAGATCTCCCCTCAAACTCCTCTTCGCCGGACTAAACAGCCCCAGTTCCCGCAGCCTTTCCTCGTATGAAAGATGTTCCATTCCCCTGATCATCTTGGTGGCCCTGTGCTGGACTCTTTCCAGAAGTTCTCTGTCCCTCTTGAGCTGAGGAGTCCAGAACTGGACACAGTACTCCAGATGAGGCCTCACCAGGGCAGAGTAGTCAGCTATGAGATCAGACCAGGTCAGAGCAGATACCTCTGAGTTTTATACACAGGGATTTTGACAGCTGTGGAGATGACGACTGCAAAGGCTCTCTAGACAACCTGTTCCACTGCTTGATTGTCCTCATTAAGGAAAAATTTTGATTCAACTGATTTAACCATTGTGAATCAGTTGGAAAAGGCCACAGTCTTCCAGTAACATCAAGTCACAACAATGTTATGAGATGACAAAACAGATTAAGGGTCTTCATTTTGAAGCTTGAGTAGCAGATCTGATTTTTCCAAAGCTAATGCTCAGAAAATCTGATTGAATTTACACGTTTATTTTTTTTTATGTGAAACAACTATTCATTTAATTTACAGTATTCTTTAGAATTTTAATTTTGAAACAATTTCTATGAATTTTGTATACTCTGAATCTTAGAATAACTTATTCATTGTTGCTGTCAGGGAGTTTCAGGTCATAAGTCCACCCATTTAGGCCTTACTTTCACTGACTAATCTCACTTAAAAGTACCTTTTAGCCATAGACCCAGGAATTTCTTTTAAGTTCAGAACCTATACATCTATTGGTAAGATCATTGCACTTGCCTGTGTTGTAGATAGATAGTCTTGACTTTGGTTTATACCATGAAGCAATTAGGCTCTTACTGGTTCCTTTCAGTTTAAGTAAAATCCCCTAAAATTGGACAATTAATGAAAAATATTTTAAAAGATTCAAACAATATTAAAGGTAAAAATGGACACTTCATAAAACAAAATCTTGAGATCCACAAGTAGCATAAAGACTACTTAGGAGTTCATTTTCAGGGGCCTAAGGAACTTGTTTCATGTATCCACACAAACATCTAAAGAAAACTCAAAAAAACTCTGACATCTTTAGCATCAGCACAGGGATGAAAAATATGACCCAATGACAGTTTCTTCCCTTCTTTGAGCAACAGCTGAACATAAAAGTATATCTTAGAACACATCAAGAACCATATGTAAACATAAACACAACTACATACACTCTTGGTGTACACAGTGTAACTACAAGTGAGCTAGCTATATAAACTCCCACAGATATGGGCTAATCAATACATTCAATTGACTCATCTCACCCTAAAGGAAGCAGTTATTTTAAATCAAATGAGTAGCTCTCCATTGACTACTGACTGTGAGATCAACTTGTTGGTCAAACACAGGTATGTAAGGCAAATTGAAAATCCCTAGGTTATCTGGAAAACCTTCATGAGACTTGCAGTTGTGACAGGGGACTTAGATCTGTGCTCATACAATTTAGGTAGTGAAAGCAGATGGGTAGGTATACGAAATCTCAAATGGCAGTGTACATCAGACATAATGGTGACTTTGATGCCTTCTTGTGATATACTTTAGATAGCATTTTAATGACATAGTGTTGTGGTTTAGCCTGATGTCCCCCCAGTCATAAAATCACTCCCCCTCCTAAACTGGACAGGAGAGAGAGAAATATAAAAGATGGCTTGTGAGTTGAGATAAGGACAGAGAGATTACTCGGCAATTAGCATCATGGGCAAAATAGACTCAACTTAGGGAGAAAAAGGTTTGATTTATTATAGAAACAATAAGAGCAGGGAGACAAGAAACAAAATTGTCTTAAAAACACCTCCCCCTACCCCTCCTCTTCCCAAGACTCCCTTTCTTCCCCCCACAGCGGTGCAGAGGATGGGGGATGGGAGTTGCAGTCAGTTCATTGCAGATGGACTTTGCTGCTGCTTCTTCTCAGGGGGAGGCCTCATCACACTTCCCACTACTACACGTTGGGGTCCCTCCCACGGGAGACAGTCCCTCACAAACTTCTCCAACATGGGTCCTTACCATGGGCTGCAGCTCCTCATGAACTGCCCTAGCATGAGGACTCCCACAGGGGCAGCTCCTCATACCCTGTCCCAGTGTGGATTATCCATTGGGAGAATAGTCCTTCAGGGACAGACTGCTCCAGCCTGAGTCCCTCATGGGATCACAAGTCCTGACAGAAAATCTGCTCTGGCATGGACACCTCCCCTACAGGCTCCCAGGTCCTGCCTGGAAATTACTCCAGGATGAATTTCATACAGAGTCATGGCCTCCGTCAGACATCCACCCGCTCCAGTATGGAGTCCTGCATGGGCAGCGAGTGGGTCTTTGCTTCCCAGTGGCCCTCCATGGACTGCAGGGGACAATCTGCTTCACAGTAATCCTCACTACATATCACACAGGAGCCTTTTCAGTGCCCAAGCACCCTCCTCCCCCTCCTTCTTCACTGACCTTGGTGTCTGCAGTGATGTTTTCACATTCTCACTCTCCATTGCTGCTGCAGTTTTGCAACTGCGTGACAACTTCTCCTTCTCAAATACGTTATTCACAGAGGCGTTACCTCAGTCACTAATTGGCCAGGCCTTGGTCAGGTGCAGAGTCCAGCTTAGAATTGACTGGCCCTAACCCTGTGAGCTACACGAGAAGCTTCTTGCAACTCTTTTTATTTAAATAAGCGACCTCTGTAGCCCCACTGCTACCAAAAAATCTGGCCCAGGCAAAATCACTACAACCACCTGACATACAACTACCACTGTACGAAGGCATAGGCATTCCATATGTCTTGTGTCATCTCTACAACCTCAGATACAAATCTCAGTAGACCATTGCCTCTCAAGCAACTTATGTTTCAACAATTTGTTTTCATGCAGGAATAATCAGGTAGATTTCATATGTAGTTTGGAAATTAACTCCATATCTATGTCTAGGTAATGTGAAATTCTTTACGTAGCATATTGAGTATATCAAATACATAAATATTAAATACAAATCGATCTGTCTTGTCTCCGGTTCCACAAAACAGAAGATGCATAAGAAGCACACTATATTTCTCAGAGATGAACAGATGGGAAGTGGGAAGTGGGAGTGAGTGAGATTCAGTTCCAAACAATATCATACTGGATATTGCCACGCTCTTTAATTTTATTTAGACCTATGAGTTTGGAAAGCTCAGAAAGCATGACTGAGAATCTGCATCTTTCCTTGTAGTGTATAACATACACACACACACACAAAAAAATATTGCAAAAGTGCCATGTTACTTAGGAAAAAAGAAGTGTTAATATTCTATTTATGCCTCAAAAAGTACTTCAGTTGTATCTAATATGTCAAATTAGGTCATTTAAGTCAAAGTATTTTATCAAAAAAATATATAGGTCACTAGTATTTTCAAAACAATAAATTTCATGGGTGTAAATCAAACCTATTTTTAAAATGCAACTTGTTTGAACTGGATTTTTTCAGTATGAATGTTTTTTGTGTTTTGATTTGTTTGTTTGCTTGTTTGTCAGTTTTCTGAAGAAGCCAAGAAAATGGGAGATATGGTTTCTAAACACCAAATATAAGTATGTTTTTTACATCTGCTGAATTTTCCATATTTTATAAGTTAAACATCTTGGAAGTTGAATCAACTCTGCTCACAGATTATTCTCTCAGATTGACCTAGGAGAACTTCATGTAACTTAAAATCATATGCCTAGCGTTCAGACATCTTGGACTAGATTCTTTACCCTGGGGTAATTTAATAGCTGCTGTAGACAGTTCTACTTCTTGATTTATCTGACCTATTCTAGAAAGCTGTTCTACAGGTAGTGTCTTGGTGTTCTTAATGATTATAAAATAACTTTTGTTTAAATATTAATACATTTGAATTGCACTGTATTTATGCAGCCTGAAATAGTCTGCTAGTTTCTAAATTCACAATAAAATCGAAGTATCTCTATTCAATATAGTCAATAAGGTCCAGAAGGCAATCAAGATCACTCTGAATAGAAAGCAAGGTAATACTTGATTCAATTGCCCATAGATAGTCATGATGTGCCATTTGAAACATGTGACTAGGATGTGTCCTTCTGGAGAAGTAGGAAGAGGCCAGATGAGATATTCCAGCTAATACAAGGTGAAGCTTACCCAAAACTATAGTTCAGTCACAGTGAGAACTTGACTGCATCATCTACACAGCTGTTCATCAAATGATCATGATAAATGTTTGGAAAACAAGAAAAACACAAGTAATTGGTAGAGGTAGGCTTTCCTAATAACTCTGGACTTCATCTGCTCTACTCTAATGGTGTAAGTATTCTCAAGAAAGAAATGAACAAGTGTAGACAAACTGTTAATAACTTTGCATCCATGTAACTCCTTAGTGATGCAGGTAACAACTGCTAATTTGCTTCAGATACAGAAACATTGGACTGGAGTGACATGATCAATGAGACCATTAGGAAAGTTTCCTAACCTTTTAAATCAGAACAATGAAAACAATAGTCCTATAAGGTGGAGGAAGCAGTGTTTGTGCAACACTGCAGAAACATAAGCCCGAGCTGGAACTGCAACTTTCAAAGACAGGCTACAAGCCAGAACTCACATCAATAGGAATGGGAGTCCTGTTCCCATGACCCTGAGCCCATGCCTTACCTGGACCTGGTACTATCTGATGAGCACACATTCTGTACAGTGTGTGTGTGTGTGCGTGTGTCTGTGCAATAGAACTGAAATGGCTTTCCACACTGTACACATTTCACTTAGTAAATAAATATTCTATGTTATGTCATTGAGTGATATTCTTGTGGCTACTTCTCCCTAAATTCCCATGAGACTCAGAGTATCTCTAATAACTCTTAATACCTGTCTTGTGGACAGCTAAATTAAACCTCTTGGTTGATAAGCTGACTTGCTCTGGCTGCTTTAATTGGAGATAAGATTAAGTTGCTTGCATGCAGGCTTTTTATATTATTTTAAATATCCTAGGGTATCTTATCTGGAATCCAGCTGTCAGTCCAGAAGATGAAGATCTCTGTGAAGCCCAGTGTAATAGCTTACAGCCCCATGTAGATGATTTAAATCATTACGGGATGGCAGGAGGGATATCTTTTTGGTTAACTGAATCTATGTCTGTGTATTCATCTGCTGCAAGGTGTTTAAGAGACTGCTTATCTGTATACATAAAAATTGTCGACACGTAAAGTTATGTGTTTGAATTTCAGATTTAATCCCATCCTTAAAGTTTCATTCCTTTTATTCCTGTTATTCTTTTTTAAAAAAATTTTGGGTGTTTTTTTTTTTTTTCCTGTTACTGTCTATTAAGGATTTTCGGGCCTACAGAAAAATATAAACATTATGGACCTAAAACTATGTAATGAGCCAACTCCTAAACCTCAAATTATTATCCTTATTATTTTAAAATACATTTATATGATATTACATATTGTAATGCTACTATGTACACACTAAAACGATGGTTTATGTTCACAGTGTACATATTAACAGTGTTGTATCACAGTTGTTTCATACTGTTAGTAAGAGATGTAGAATGTTTTGGTGATATTCTAATGGAAAAAACATTTTATTTTCTTGATCTTTTTGTTTCCACTGGCATTACTTTGCCTTGGGTGCAACCTGTCAGAAGAAATTGCTCAACACACTTATTAACAGCAGTAACAGTATGCCTAATGTGATTCAATTAGCACAATCCAGTAGACTCACCCTGTGACTAGTTCGAGAAACTTGTCATAGAATTTTAGTTCATAACCATAAAGGTTGCATAGAAGTTATTCTTAAAGGTCTTTTTTTAGAACATTTAAATATGTTCATTATTGGTTGATATTTTGTTGGGAAAAATTGAAAACAGAAACAAAGACACAAAATAAAACAAAGCAATTGATTCCTAGGAAAAGAGAGTAATGAGTAAAAATATTTTTCAGATTTCAATATTACTTGATTATATGAGCTTTTGTACATGCTCTGAAAACTTGCTTGCACTAAAAAGGTCAAAGAATAAACTGTAGATATAGAAAACAAATATTGAGTCTCATTAAATATTTTGGGATGGTATTTCTTGCAAATAAACAGAGGCAAACATGTATGATATCAGATGATATTTGAAAATGGACTGTGAAGTATGAAAGACAATTTGTCCTTAGGAATCATTAAAGCCAAAGTTTTCATAAACCAATCATGAAATTTGAAAATCACAAGTCAAGGAATGAAAACAAGTAAATGTATGGGTCCGAAATAATGAAGGTGGCAAAGCTTTACGGCCTGTTTTTCTATGCAGACAAGGCATTCATTGAAATTAACAGAAAAAAAAATTCTTCAAAAGCAGGCACGCAGTCTAAGAATAGGTGAACAGTAAAAAAAATTCTTATGCTTGCCCATGATGTGGTAGGTTTTTATCAAAGCAAGTTAGAAAACACCACTATAGAAAATGTGTGGTCAAGGAGAAGCCTCTGCTATTCGTATTCGACATTTAAATATCAACTGTTCACACCTCTCCATTTAATACAACCTGGTGGAGAATGAGATCATTATAAAAAGTACTGAAAGAAAGAAAGAACTACATCAGGCATGAAATACAAGTTGCTCAGACATAATTTACACTGGAATTTGACACTATCTTTGTTTTGTGAAGATTTATTTCTCCACTGAATTTAAACATAGCTGGAGAATTAAAGTCTTTTTATCTTAGGTCCAAACTCAAATTATTTTACCACAGCTGATCAATACTGGCATAGAAAATGTTAAAGCTCTTAAATGAACTAGTATATCAGTACTTTTTGACTTCTACTGAAATATTGTGCCTGTCCAACCTGCAGTAAAAAATTCAGTGCTGCCCTCTGTCATTCCTCCCTAACTCATTCCTAACATTCTGCTCAGGCACATCAAAGCAAGTTTCTAAATGATTATCAAAAGCATTTATAGCTACAGGTTTCACTGCCTGCGTGGTCTTTTATTTTATATATGCTATTTGAGTCATCTTATCGTATTTATCAATGTCTGCTTTATTAATTCATTCAACTGCTTCTCATTCTCTTGTATGTGCACATCGTTTGAATACCTTCCCTAAGTGTCTGTAAAACTTTCTTTTAAAAACTTTTATAGATTAGTATTGAGGTGATCTGAAATCTATGTCTGTAAAAGCAAATGATAAAATATAAAACTTTTGAGATTTCACTTTTAAACAGCACAAACAGATAGTGGAAACCAAATACTCTATTGGTGAAGGGGGTAGAAATAAAGAAAACCACACAAAAATTCAGTATAACAGATAATTTCTCTAAAGGATTAATGTATAGAAGAATTCTCTATTTTAGCTTCTAAAACTAGACAACAACAATTGGTTACCTTGTTCTCTAGAAACCTGGGGATTAATTCCAGAAACTCAAAGTCACTTCAGAAGCTGTCAGAATTCCCCTAAAATTATATTACACAACTATCTTATGAAAGACAATGAAGGTATTAATGTAACAGTAATATTCATAAAATAATTCACATTTTCATTATGCTTATCAGAATAGAGAAAACTTATTATTTATTAATTACTAATTAATCTTGTCCTCCACAGATTTAACTTGGTAAGACTATGTTTTCTATACAGCATGTTTCAAAAAAATTCATGCTTTTTCTCTTTATGCTGTTGTGTTCGGCAGCCTTCACTGAATTTTCTTCAAAGGACAATAATTTAATGAAACTAATGGATTTCCCTTAAAAATAGTAGAAATGACATTTGAGCAGTGATTGTGTTGTAAATATCTAGAATTCCATTTGCACTTATAAAGATGGAAATAAATTCATAAAGTACTTAATGTTTCATTAGTTGACAACAGTTTTTCTCTAAGGCAGAGAATCGTCTTACAAAAACCTTATTCTTTTTTGTTTTCTTTTTCTCATTGGTTTATACTACAATTTCATTCCTTCTGTAACATTTCTGATTTCACAGGGAATCACTTCCAGTAAGTATATCTTGAAAAAGCTATAATAAGTAAAACTTCTCTTCACATCTCAAAAGATTCAGTAACTCTTCAAAAGAAAAAAATGTCCTTTTGAAATTTCACATAGACTCAAAAGACCTCAAGGGGACAGAGTAGATATTATTGGAAAGACTTTTGCTCACCAACTGGTGAGTGAATCTTACAGGTAGGCTTGCATCAAACAATATAAAATGGGCAGGTAAATCATCAATGACAATAGAGAAGGAGCACATCAGATGTAATGAAAACAAAGCTAAGAAAATTTTTTACAGAAACTCATCTAATATTTTTATCTCTTGGGGAAGAAAAAAAATGTCTCCTCCAGGGATGACTGTGATCTTTATCCAGTCAATTTTGCCACCTAACGATATAGATTTTACCTGTAAATTTATTTTAGTTTATAACACATAACTCTGAATTAGTAATGTTACAAGTTCCTTCAATACACTGTTTTCCTTTTCTGCCTAAATTTGGATATTTGCAGAAAGTATTAAAGTATACTTAATAATAGATAGTAAAGATAATATAACTAGTTTTGAGAATCCCAGCATCCTCAAGTAGTATGAAAGTGTTATATTGGAAAAAGAAAAAATAAAGAACCAAAAAACCCAGTACTATATGGGGACTTTGTAAAGGTATATTGCATGAAAAATTATAAATATATTCATAAGATAGAAATAAGTAGTGGAGTTAGTAAATGCTACAACTATAGCATCAGCAGTAAAATCTTAGCAATTTCAGAAACCTAAACAACATTTTAGTGAAAACATAATTACTTTATTCATGAACTTTGATTACAATAGAGTGAGGTTTTATTCTGAGACATACCATCATTTATAATACTGCAATGGTCCATCTGGTACTGTTTTCCTTTTGATGGTGTCCTGATGTTTACACATTTAAAAAAAGATAACTGGATATCGGGGATCTTTTCAGTGGAGAAAAAATAACCTTTACAGAAATTGCAGAATGTCGAGATTTACTGGAATTGTACGTAAATTAAAAGAAGACAAAATGTAACAAATCCGTCAAAAGCAAACAGGTAAAAAACCATAGTACTGAGCTGAACACTTTTCTCTTAGCTAGTTAGAGTCATAGATTTCAATGACACAGAGTCTGAAATTAGACTGCTATACTATTTCTTAAGCTTATGAACAAATACTGAATGTTACAGAGGTTTCATACACATAGCAGTTCAGTATTTTCCTACCCCCAAAAAAATGTGTATTAAGAATTTTTTAAAAATAACTCATTTTACCTAATATATTCATGTGGATTGATCAACAGACAAAAATAGTATACATGAATGCCTAAAATTAATATCAAACTTTAAGTCTATAGAATTGAAAATTTTTTACACGTGCCTGAAAAAACACTCTAAACTCTGAAACTGTGTTCAAACTTCAAGTATGTTTTACCTTTTGTTTATGTAAATTGCTTATTAAAAAGATCTGTTCCATAATGGTGCATCATATCATGATTTGTGATTTGAACTGACAAATCTCAATCCTTAGAACTTTCATGAACATATTTGGGTTTGGGACTTTCTTTGTTTACTTGGTTATTGTTTACCCTATCAGCCTTTGTTAGCTGGTGTAGCCCTCTTGGTAATATATTTTGAGTTAGACTTTCTCATATGCAATGAACGTTTTCTCCCCTCACATTATATTGATCAAAATATGTGTATAATACCTGAAACAGTTTAGAAAAAAAGTAGCTTGAAGAAGTATTAGTATTACTGAGATATTGCTTACCATCAGCTGATAGAAATTTCAATGAAATCTAAATAAATCTGATATCATACAATCAACTCTGAAAACCAAAACTGTTTTCAGTAAAGAAATTTAAGTCAGAGCTGCATAAATATGAGGTAACATATGTGGTGAGAGGGTGAAACAATGGCATAGATGATATGAAAATAACCACAAACTAGGTGGAAGAATCAATAAAAAAAAAAGTTTTATCATACCTTCTGTGAGTCATCTGAAGTTAAAGTTACAAAGTGCTGACAGTCACTCATTTGTCCCTTCTATTATCCTTATTCATGTCAGCTCCAATGCTATTCACAAGAGACTGAAGGAAGACAGTTGAGTTTCTTTTTAATTCCTCTTCCAAAAGATTTTTAGAAGGCCGTGAGGTTTTCCCTCTTATATCATTTTGTTGCAGAAATTTGCACCTGCACAATACCTCTCAGCGAAGGTAGTAGATGATTTACACTGCATCCTAACTCTTAATAGCAGTATATACCAAAAGGCATAGTGACATGGAGAGACCAAGACACTATATGGTTCACAAAAGCATTTAGTAGAACAAAAAAATTAATGGAAGAGAGAAAGATAGAAACATTGCGTGAAAATTTTCTTTACAGAAGACAGGTACTAAAGAGGAAACTAACAGAAAGAAAAACAAAACAAAGCAAAATAAAAACTGAAAAAGCAAGTCGGACTCAGGGTAGAGGGAATGAAAGTCTTCAAGACTAAAGAATTTTATATGTCACATAGGAAGGAGACTAAAGCTTCTTCTATTTTCACCCTGTCCTGGTTCTATTACTGTCTGCAAAACAAACTTCGAAAAATCACATTAATTACTTTTCTGCAAGGATAATCTCTGGAATGGACACGAGCATAACACTCTTGTTTTCCTGTCCACCATTTGACCACAAAACCATCACTCTTACAGCCTGTTTCTCACATCAGGGTGATCCCCTGGGTGTGTTGCAATGCAAAAACCGTTCTCTGAAAGGGAATACAGTTGGAAGACATGCTGTGAGTGTGTTTAAGTCTGTGTTTCACAGAATCATATCATGGTTGAGACTGCAAGTGACTTCTGCAGGTCATCTTGTCTTCCTCTGCCCCTCTCCCTCTTCTTCAGATCTTCCAAACTTCTTCACTGACACTCTGTCATCCCAAATGACATTAGGATTTCTTCAGGCAGGCTGAACACAGCCTTTAATCAACACAACTATTTGTTTTACTCTGAAGTAGACATGTCATTTTTGACAGCAGTGCAGTGGTCAGCAGTGCAGTTCTCTAGATTCATGATACTGACTTGATGTACTTTGATTAAAACAGGAACATAAAATAGGATGTAACCTGTGACAGTGGTAAAACACCTCTGTCACTGACAACTAGGTGTCAATGTCAGAATAAGAACCTGAATCCTAACAAGTGTACTATTGAGAAAAACGGTTACCAGTTTTTTCAAAATTAATCATATAAGCAACATCAACTAAATATATTACAATTAGTGAATGGTTATTGGGAAATAGAATAGAAGGTAAGAGAGAAATAGAGTTGTTAAAGGAAAAAAAATCCTGCTTTTGAAACTGAAATAAAGCTACTGTCCCGGTCATGAGAAAGATGGGATACATAATGCTGGAGGTCTAACAGGAAATTAGGAAGGAGATATCAAGAAAAGACAGTGAATGACATTCACAACAGTTCCAAGACCTTAACCAAAACCAAATGGGCTAGAGTCTGCCATATATTTTTTTTCACCTTTGTTTTTTTAATCTTTTTTTAACCAATTTATATTTTTCAATCTTGCAGAGGAATAATCCCAAGTTTAATTTATAATTAGCTATATAATTATTCTGCCAAATGAGCTATTGAAATTCAGCATCTGTATGAAAGACTTTCATTCATCTTGAGTTTTTTAATGTTTCTGAATATGAACAATAACAGAATTATAAACTACCATGAATGAACAGGTGGGTTTTGACCAACTTTATTACAAACTAAAACATCCAGCTGCACACTCACCTATGATAATTTGCTAGGCAATTTTGAGAGCACATGTTCAGAAGTCTGACAAAGCTAAACATCAAAGACATTTATGAAAAGCAAGTTTTCACTTTAGGTTATAATGTGACTCTGGGCAAAAACATAAAACTGCTCGTATATACAGCTTTCTAAAACAAGTTAACAAATCAAAGTATGCGAATCAATACTGTGATCAAGTAGCACGACATTTTTCATTTTGAGGAAAATATCAGTAGGTTAACTTTATGGATAAACTACAGTACAAATGACAGTATGTACATACAAGACAGTTTAACTCATAGAGAAAATCAGAACTTTCAGTAGTGTGGCTCTGTAATCTATTTTTAAGAGTAAATTTCAGTTTGGAAGTGTGTTTCTGTAGTCACTGTAAAAGCAAATTGAAACAAATAGTTCAAATGTATGTTTTAATTTGCTGCAATTTTGTCATAGTTTATAAATCTACACTTTTTTTTAGAAATTGTCTTTTCTCCTTGATGTTATTTACAAACTCAGACAAGTGTTCAAGATTAGTTTAGCTTTGCCTTTCTTTTATTCTCTCTTCTGTGAATTTTACTCCCCTATCGTCATTGCTATAACAATCCAATATAATTCCTCCTCCTTCTAATATACCTCCTCTATTAGAACACAATTACATTCTGTTATATTTTATACTTCAACAGTACATAGTTTTTTCCTAGTCAAGTTTAAATATTGCTTAACTTGTTAGAAATCAATAATCTTTGCAATTAATCAACAGATACATATATATATTTCAGCATAAAAGCATTGCTCATAGACTATTATTGTAATCTAAGGTAGATGGAATTCAAACATCTCTTGTGGAATATAGCCCTCACTTGTGACAGCATACAGGAAGTTCAGCATTATGTCTGATTCCTTATTTAGCTTTTATTAAAAGAAAATATCAGGAGCTGACAGTCTTTCCATGGACACTTGTCAAGGAACAGAAATGATCATTTTCCAGACAAAAAGAGATATTTTTCAGTGTATCATTAATTTTTCCACTCATGATAGCGTTTTTACCTGATACAAAGTATAATACTTAGAATCTTATTGATTTCCTTCCTCAGTGTGAAGGAAATAAGACAGAATGAAAAAAAAGGTTTCTACCCTTCCAAATTTTACTTTATATGCTAGATATTGTGGCCTACATCTCTCAAAAATCCTGATTTATCATTTATGTATGTTATTTTTTTCTTTTTTATTTTTCAAAATTTGCTATCTCTTTAGTAGACTTGTATCATGTTTTAATCCTGACTATGTGCCACATGTCAACCAAGTCATTCTGTCACTGTCCCTCCTAAACTGAAGGACACTTTACTTTTTTTTTATTATTAAAAGTTAATATTGAACTTGTAAAGAATTTGGCTGAGTTAAGGTTAACTTTCTTCACAGTAATCAGTATGGCGCTATGTTTTGGATTTGTACTGCAAACAGAAAATAATACAGAGATATTTTGGTTACTGCTGAGCAGTGATTATACAGAATCAAAGACTTCTCTGCTTCTCACACCACCTCACCAGTCAGTAGGTTAAGAGTGTGTAAGAAGCTGGGAGGGAATACAGCTGGAACAGCTGAATCCAAATGACCAAAGATATTTTCGTACTATGTGACATCATGGTCAGCATATAAAGCTGGGGAAAGAAGAAAGAAGATGGAGGACATTTGGAATGATAGCATTTGTTTTCCAGATTTCCAGAGAGTAGACTGACCTTTTTAGAACACAAGTGGACAGTCCCTTGATACACAGTCCAGAAGGGCAGAGGAGTCCAGGAAGACTGAACATTCTTCAAGAAGGAAATCTTAAAGGCAAAGTTCATTTTCGTGTGTCAAAGTTTAAGTCAGTGGGAAAGAAGACCAGCCTGGATGAACAGAGAGATTTGTCTGGAAATCAGGGAAAGAGTGGAAGAAGACGCAGGAAACACATGAGGAGATCGTGAGGTTATGCAAGGAGAAAAATAGAAGAGTCAAAATCCAACTAGAATTTAATCTGGCAACTACTGTAACAGATAATTAAAAATGTTTCTGTAAATACAATAAAAGGAGGACTAAGGAGAACTGTCATCTTTTATTTGATGCAGAGGGAGAAACACAGTAACAAGGGATGAGGAAAAGGCTGAGGTATTTAATACTTTCTTTGCCTCCATCTTTAATAGTAAAACCAGTTATTCTCTGGTTACTCAACCCCTGAGCTGGAAGATAGATATAGGGAGTAGAATAAAGCCCCCATAATCCAAGGGGAAATGGTTAGTCATCTCCTACAACACTTAGACACCCTCAGGCTCATGGAGCCAGATGGGATTCACGCATCTGATGTTCCATCACTTTGTAGCAGCTCTGGCTAAATCAAGGAGGATCTAGTTAACTGGAGATTAGCAAATGTGATACCCACCTAAAAGAAGGGCTAGAAGGAGGATCTGGTGAACTATAGGCCTGTTAGTCTGACCTCAGTGCCAGGGAAAGTTATGGAGTGGATCATGTTGAGTGTCATTGTGAAGGCACTTATGGGAAAATCAAGTAATCAGGCTGAGTCAGCATGGGTTTATGAAAGATATGTCCTGCTTGACTAACTCGATCTCCTTATATAACAAGGTGACTCATTTAATGAATGAGGGAAAGGCTGTGGATGTTGTCTACCTGGATATTAGTAAAGTATTCAACACTGTCTCCCACAGCATTCTCCTGGAGAAATTGGCTTCTCATGGCTTGAATGGGCTTTTGTAGATTGGATGTCTGGGCCCACAGAGTGGTGTTACATGGATTTAAATCCACTTGGTGGTCGGTCACCAGTGGTATTTCTCAGAACTCAGTACTGTGGTCACTTTTGAGAAGATCGAGTTCACCCTTACTAAATTAACAGATGACACCACATTTTGTTGCTACATATCTAGTATCCCTGTATACTTAATTCAGAGAAATCATCACTTTTAAGGTGTGATTAATTTGAGGTATTATTTTAGATATCTGTATAGATAAATATTTAACTTTTCCCTAAAAAGTACACATTTCTCAGAATTTATATGAATGATTTAAATGTAGCTGATTCTGTCTTTAATTTGGAGGGACTAGTCTATTGTTTTGTTGTCTCAAATTAGCTTATTTATGGAGAGATTTGGTTTTTTGCATTGAGTCAATCTTGAGTCTGTTTTACTGGATACCTGAATGAAGGCATATTTCTTCCCTTGCACAGACTTTCCACCAGAGTGGACATACTCAGAATATGTCTAGGCAGCTCTCAACATCAGTAAAGATGAGTCATCAGTTTTACCAGACTTCTGGGCCAGAATTTAAACCCAGACTTGTTACGTGTTCATAAGCTAGTCATAAGCCTTAAGAATATTTTTTTTTGTAAAGACACTTTTTTTTTTTTCGGTAATAGAGGGAGAGACTGCAGTGGTGTCCCCTGTAAGAAGTTGCTGAAAACTTCCTCTGGCTCTAAGTCAGATCAGCTTCTGCAGCTACATGATCCTTTGTGCTCAGCTGGATTGAAACCATGACAATATTCTGGAGTGTGAATTTCTCAACAACCTTTTAAAAATTGTGTGAATTTCATGAAATAATTAAATATTCATATTCCAGAGGAACAATGACTCCATGTCCACCAGGCACATTCAGGTAGTTAGAGTTCTGACCAATATTTCCCTGAAAAAATTACTTCCAGAATCCAATTATTTTATACAAAGTGAAACAGCTTCAACAAGATCAACAATATGTCTTAAACTGTCATGTCATCTCCTGGTTGGAGCCTTGAAGGTTTGTGTATTCTTACTCTGGTTAGTTTTTTACCAATCTTTAAATTACTATCATAGAATCATTAAATTTTAATAATTGATTGTCATCATTTCCTTCCTTATTTATCTATGTTAGGAGGCTGTCATTAATACACTCCAGAAATGCACTGTGTTCTTTGTCCTCTGGCTATGTTGCCCTTTCAGAAGATAGAGCAGTGGTTCAAATCCTTCATGACAGCTAGGGTCTGTGAACCCAATGTTTATTGTGTTTGATTGGAGAAGATCTCAGCTATTTCTTCTTCCTAATCATTTAGAGTGTAGCAGACACCCACCACAACCTATAACCTCAGAGCTGTCTCCTTATTTGTCTCTAAACAGAGCTCCATGCATTCCCACTGTTTTCTCACATAAAAGACAGCTCCCTTTCTTAATTATCCCAGGCTGTACTTCTGAAAGAACCTCTATCTGTCCACAGCAGCACTCCAATTGTATGAGTGATTCCATCATGTATCTGTGATCGCAGTAAAATCATAATTCTTTGACTGCATATGAATTCTTAATTCTTTCCCTCTCCCCTGACCCTTACCTCTGTTAGTATTTGAGAACTTCAGAAAGATATCTCATCACATTCATTTCCTAGATAAGGCATGAAAACTTTCCCCATTATGTTGTCCCATAGATATTTCCATATTTCATAGATTCATAGAATGATACAGGTTGTAGGAGACATTTAGATCATCTAGTCCAACCCCCCCTGCTCAAGCAGGTCCACCTAGACCAGGTTGCATAAGAATATATCCAGGTGGATTTTGAAAACCTCCAGAGAAGGAGACTCCACAACTTCCCTGGGCAACCTGTTCCACTGCTCCATCACCCTCAAAGTAAAATAGTTTTTTCTTATATTTAAATGGAACTTTTTGTGTTTCAACTTCATCTCATTATCCCTTGTCCTGTCACTAGATACCATAGAAAAAAGTGATGTCCCAATCTCCTGACCTCCACTATCTATCTACTTGTAAATATTAATGTGATCCCTGCATCCCCACAATCTCCTCTTCTCCAGAATAAACAGACCCAGTTCCTGAAGCCTTTCCTCATATGAAAGATGTTCCAGTCCCCTGATCATCTTGGTGGCCCTGCGCTGGACTCTCTCCAGAATTTCTCTGTCTTTCTTGAGCTGAGGAACTCAGAACTGGACACGGTACTCCAGATGAGGCCTCACCAGAGAAAGCAGAACTTCCCTCAATCTGCTGACTACATTCTTCTTGGTGCATCCCAGGATGTCATTGGCCTTCTTAGCCATGAGGGCACATTGCTGGCTCATATTTAGTTTATTATCAACCAGGACTCCCAGGTGTGCAGAGCAGCAACTCTGCAGAGCTGCTCTCCAGCAGATCAATCCCAAGCCTGTACTGGTGCGTGGGGTTGTTCCTCTCAAGGTTCAGGACTCTGCACTTGTCCTTGTTGAACCACATGAGGTTCCTCTTTGCCCAATGCAAGGCAGTCAAGATCTCTCTGAATGATAGCACAGCCTTCTGGGGAATCCGCCAGTCCTCCCAGTTTGATGTCATTTTTACACATACTGTTGATAAGAGTCCCTTTCGGCCCTCTTTTGTTGAATAGAAGAACTCTCTTGTCCACATCGCCCTGAATCCTTTCCTTACCAGTTTGGTCCAACACTTCTCATCTTCTGCCACCTTATTCCTGATTTAAAGTCCTTCTTACCAGCCTGTGTATAATGTTTTTCACCTACTTAACAGGTGTATTCTGTCTTTTTTGAACATTCTTCAGTCCTTAAAGGCTTATCCACGATAGAAAAAATCAAGTCTCTTTTTTTGACGCCAGTTGTACAAACAACTGTTGATCCTCAGGATATTTTTACTCTTCCTGAAGCCCTTACCTGCAGCATCAGATTGAGGGGAAAACTATTCTTCATCCTTATCCTCAGAGCTATATAGCTTGCTATGCTCCAGGTTTTCCCTTGTGTTATTGTTGACACCCACACGGAAGAGTGACATAACAGTCCAAGAGTCAGACAAGTTTTGGCAAATTCTCCAAAATGTCGTGGCAAACATCAAACTTCCTGGACAGCATGTCAGGTCAGGAGATCTGGGCCTCCATCTCCTGCAGCACGGAATGCCTCACTACAGTCATTCAATTCTCTCTTCTAGTGTTGCTGTGTGGCTCAAACTCAGCCACTTTAAAAGTTTTGTCAGGCAGAGCTTTCAGTCCCTCATGTGCAATCAGGTTTTTGGATCTCTTTTGTAGATGCAAATCTGCAGTTGATGCTTATTGTATTTTAGAGTGGGAAAATCAGTATCTTTAAAAAAAAAAAATTGATCTAACTTAAATATATCTCAGTATTTCAGATTTAGACAACAGTGTATCACATGTGATTGCAGCTTATGTTTTACATCTCCCGCTCCACTAATTTTCTCTGGCCAGTTTAGACTGTCTTCTGCCATTAAGCATCTGATTCATAAAAGTTCATTTTTCTCATAATGTTGATAGATAATATAGAAACCTAACATCAAGGTAAATAACCACTAAATAACAGGATATTTAGGCATTGTAGTTTTGAACCTTAGAACTTCCTGTTTGCAGTTGTATAGCTTAATATGTAGTATTAATCAGACATGTTATTAAATGCATTTGCAATCATCAGTGATATAATTTTCAATCAACCATACTTTTGCACTTAGCATAAATTGCAGGATCTATGTAGCAGGGGGTTATAGAGGTAACCTGTGTTGAGGGAGACTCTGAACTGTCAAATGACTGTCACATCCTCTTCCAGATAGCTCTGAAACTGTGATGGTGCCCATCATGCACCAAAACTTCAGATCATCAGAGAAGCACACAGCACCCCTACTCAGACATATTTGTGAAATAAATTGGAAACTGCTAGGTGCTGGAGACACACTGCACATTCTGAAGGTGCTACTGGAAAAACACTTGAGAAGGAATAGTTTGAAGTCAAAAGGATTGTGTACAACTCTAAAGGAACTACGTGTGTGGATGACCATGTTGAGGCAAGTACACTCCAGAAGGACTGCATTAGAGAGCAGCAGGGGAAAACTTGTAGATGTAAAAATCCATAGAAAAAAGTCTCTGACAGAATACTAGACTTCTATGACATTCAACAACTCACTGAAGGAACTACAGAGTGTGTGAGTGTGTACTGGAACTACTGAGTGTAACTCAGCATGAAAATAAGAGAAATTGAGTCTAGGAAGGGAGATGATAGATTCAAAAAGATTCAAAAGATAAAAGATTCAAAACAGATAAAAAGATTCAAAACAGATAAAACACTGACTTGCTCAAAACTAAATGTCATACTACTTACCAGATGCAAACCAAATCAAATTCAGTTCCAAATATTTTCTAAGTTTACCTGTTTCTCAGGCAACTTATTTATCTCATTATCTTCTTACAGGTCATGAACAGCATAAACATGACAAAAGATATCCATAAAATGTGGCCTCCATGTGATTGTGTCATTCCTGTTTCTTGCTTCATTTTCATTCTTACATTTTGAGCATTTATCACAATATTAAAAAGATTTATGTCATCTATGCATATGTATCAAGTACGTAAGTTGTAACAGAAAAATATTAAGCCAAAGTTACTTTCTGAGAAGAAATATCTAAGAAGACAAAAAAGGCAGTTGTTCAAACTGTTAAAAATTACTTGACATAATGTTTTGAATATGTACCATCCTTACAGAAGCAGGAGTGATAATAATAAGATAATCAAACTATGTGACAACCTGTCTTTTTTTCTCAGGAATAGTATATCTGATAAGAAGATTCAACTTGAACACTGTATAGTCTGGTTTTGTGTGGAAAAAAATTGTTGTGACCTGCATCTAAAGAGTCTGTCTGGTTTTCGTACTGTAGTTTCATTTATACAGGTTTTCATATCAGTAAGTTTCACTGAATTGAAACTGAATTATCATGTTATTATAAATATTGTCACAATGTCTCAACAATGCCACTTGCAGTTATTTGGAAAGATATTTTGACTCAGAATTTTCTGGAAATTTTTATTGAAATATATTTTTCAAAAAAGTAAAAATGTGATGCCTGTCAGATTAAAATACACTGCAATAAAACCCAATGAGTGGGGACGATTTTTTTGTTGTTTTTGTTTTCTATTTATTGATGTTTTTTCCCCATTATGCCTTGAATTGTTATTTTTATCTTCCTCGGAACTTAATTTGGGCATGTTACATTCACCATTATCTTTTAAGTCAAACTACATCTTTTTATGGAGTATTTTCATAAACTGTGGAAACTCAAAAAGTATGTAGAGTATTTTTAGAATGTAAGACCAAAAAAATTTCATTTTTTAAGGAAACACAGTTAAACATATGAAAGTGCTTGCAGATTTACCATATTCCACTTTTGCTTTGAATATAGTGTATGCACACCAGCTGTTCTCAGACTGATGGTTGAAAACAGGAGATTCAGGAAAGGAGAGGAAGTCAAGTGGTCACAAAACAAAACTTTTGGATGGGAAATGAAAGAAGTCAAAATAATCCTTTCAATATTTACATCTGTTCTACTTTCTTTCTAGTCGATATGTTAAGGATGCAATATTTATTTTCAGACAGCTGCAAACAAAGTGTGAGTGGGTTAAAAAATTACGGCTGCAATTGAGTATTCATGAGAGAAACATTAATTATCAAGGTCTGTTTCCCATCTCTCCCACTCCTGTACAAAGCAAGCTAAGCTGAGGAGCAAAAGATGTTCCTGTTAATACACCAGCAATATGGGCAAATCTATAATAAAATTTTGAATGGAGGCTTGAATAATACAGCTAATGCTGAAGATCTCTTGATTCATCATTGCACAGCTGAAGAATTTCATTTTGGGTAGTAGAATTTATTAATTCAGAGGATTAATGTAGGTAGAAGACTGGAGTAACTGATGAGAGTAAGAAGAAATTACTACTTTTCCCTGTTCTTAGGGACTTTATAAAGAGGACACCAGCTTTCTTGCCACATTTGTCTGTCAGGAATATGGAGATCCATAAGGCGTAACTTCTTATACAAATTTAATCTAGAAAAGAATGTTAACATTCTAGTAAACAAAACAACAAAAATCATGGCCAAGCCCAGAAATAGTAAGGTTTTTTTTCCTTTTTTTCCTTTTTATGTATTTTCCTCAATGTCAGCAAGAATTACATGACAGTATCTCTATGCTAATTACATGTCTGGGATCATAAATTTTTGCTTTCTTTTTGAAAAACATTGTGATGGGTTTGGTGAGGTTAGTGTAACTTTTCACAGAACCATTACAATTGGAAAAGATCTTTAAGGTCATTGAGTCCAATCACTAACCTAACACTGGAAAGTCCACCACTAAACCATATCTCTCAGCACCTAATCTATGTATCTTTTAAATATTTCCAGGGATGGCGACTCCACTATCTCCCTGGGCAGCCCGTTCCAACACTTAATAACCATCTCAGTGAAGAAGTTCTTCCTAATCTCCAATCTAAACCTCACCTGGTGCAAACTTGAGCTCATTTCCTCTTGTCCCATCATTCATTACTGGAAAGAGACTCACCCCCACTTCACTATAATCCTCTTTCAAGTAGTTGTAAAGAGTGACGTCTGCTCTCAGCCTCTTTTTCTCCTCATGAGACTTGTTCTCCAAACCCTTTACCACCTTTGTTGCCCATATGTGGACATACTCCATGTCCTTAATGTAGTGAGGGGCCCAGAACTGAACACAGTATTCTCACCAGAATTTTTTGCACCAGAATATTGCTGGTGCAATCTCACCAGCACCGAGTACAAGAAGACAATCATTTCCTTGGTCCTACTGGTCACACTATTTCTAATAAAAGCCAGGATGTCATTGAACTTCTTGGCCACCTGAACACGCTACTGACTCATGTTCAGCCAACTGTTGATTAACAAATTGAGATGCTTTCATGTCAGAAAGCTCTCCAATTGCACATCAGGTTAGTCAAACAGGACCTCCAGTCCACTAGGACCTCCCTGGTAAGCCAGTACAGCTGGTACATGATGGAGAGTAGCTTGACAAATCTTTCTGCCAGCTTCCTCAGCTCATCATCTTGCACATGGGGAAGAAGACCAGAAGCTGCCAGACTATTCCATACCATGCTGACATCATACTCAGTATACAGACATATATATGCCAGGGCGCATAAGTATGCGAAAGAGCTACAGCTTTTTCCATTGGGACTGAGTGTTGGGTTAAGCATTGGGCTGAACATCGGGTGGTGAGCAGTTACACCAGCTATTTCTTGTTTTCTGTATTCCTTTGCTGCTGTTAAAGCTGTTTGTTACCTTTTCCTACTGAGTCTCCTACCCATCCTGCCAAGGTGAGGAGAAGTGAGTGAGTGGCTGCATGGTTTTTTGTCAACTGAGTTTAAACCAGGACAACTACTTACAAAAATCAGTCCATGTAGTACTTGATTCTTTTCTCTGCTAAAGTACTGTGAATTGGTAGAGAAAAGACATAAAAGCAGAAATGGAGAACCAGATGTTATCATATCATTTGAATTTCTCATAATATAATTAATACTTCTTTAATCTTCAGTTTATATTCTACTGCAATAGCTTCCCATTCTATAACTTCATTCACTCTCACCAGAATGAATTCTAATAATAAATTACAGTTCAAAACATGATGATTTTATTTTTTACACTGAAAGTTTTTTTCAAGGGATTGTATGCATTAGTGTGATGAAATAAAAACACAATCTTTGTAAAATGTGTATTCCATCTTGTATATGAGCATTTGAGGCTGAATATGAAACATGATCAGAATGTCAGGATTCCAAGGTCAATCAGTTACTTTATTAGTAAAAGAGAGCAGCATATTATGTAAGGAAAACATATTTGCTTTGAGAAAAAAAAATCTGTAATTCTTATATCAGAGATCTGCTACAAAAGTCAATTCTAAAGGATTGTTATTTATATTCTTACTTTCATGTCAATGTACTGAAGCTACTGACAGACATTCAAATCCACATGCTGTAAAATATCTTCTTGTCTGTTTGTGATGTGAGCATGGCTGATTTACTTTAGGTAAAAAGCATTCTGTTGTCTGAGATGAACCATGTAAAATGTCCTTGATAAGTTGATAATTTTCTAAACAGTACTGGGGGAGGACACAGTAGAGACCAAAATATCAGAAGTGGTAGTCTCTGCCTGAGTGATGTAATGAGAAAGTTAAGATAGTTAATCCTTTCACCACATATTGACTTTGTGTATAAACTATTAGGTGTATCAGTGACTTTCATTGATAATTGTAAGTAATCTCTTTTATTAAAAAATAAATAAATAAAACTTTAAAAATAAATATTAAAATAAAACTCTAAATTGGATTTTATCTAAACAATATCCATCATTCACTTGTGATTCAATACCTTAAAATACATTGATGGAAGTCAAGATATTGTAACACAGATCCCTGCAGAACAGGGGCAAGAGAGTAGCAGAAGGATGTTGAGTCCTTGGAAGCCAAGGACTTGGAAGTCAAGGACTCTATATTCAAAATTATAAAAGATTAACATTTATAAAGTAAATGTAGCATTTACTGATGTCAACATGCCTAGATCCTTCTCTGATATGTTCCAAGGGAATAACCTTCTATCTCATAGAACTGAGCTAAGCCAGAGAAAATTTAAATCTTCTCTACTATAAACATATAGCTTTCTTCCTTAACTAATATGTTTTTGTATAGGAACGGATACTTTTATCACTACTATAAAGGACACTAATTATATCTTTAACAAATGATCAGACAGTTCCAGAATGTGATTATAATTTATGCATTGCTGTTAATCGTCTAGACAATTAGGAAATATAAAGAGGTAGGTAAGCATCATATAATCATCACTTAATAAGATGTGACAGGTTTGGGGTTTTTTTTTGCAACACAATCAGATATTTACAGCCAGATTTACTTTAATTGTGGTATAATTCTCATTCAAATTTTTGTCAACATAAACCCCTGTAGTGGTTTTGTCTGGGACAAGTATTTTGGTAGTGGGGGAGCTACAGGGGTGGCTTCTTTAAGCAAAGATTTGCCAGAAGCTTCCCGTGTAGCTCACAGGGTTAGGGTCAGTCAATTCTAAGCTGGATCCTGCACCTGATCAAGGCCTGGCCAATCAGTGACTGAGATAACACCTCTGTGAGTAACATAATTGAGAAGGAGAAGAAGTTGCTGTGCAGTTGCTAAACTGCAGTAGCAACAGGGATTGAGAATGTGAAAATATCTCCGCAAACATCAAGGTCAGTGGAGAAGGAGGGGGACGATGGTGCTTAGGCTCTGAAAGAAAGACTCCTCTGTGACCTGTGATGAGGACCGCGGTGAAGTGGGTTGTCCCCTCACAGTCCATGGAGGACTCCATGCTAGAGCAGGTGGATGCCTCAAGGAAGCTGTGACTTGCCCAGAATGGAGCAAGTTCCTGGCAGGACATGGGAGTGAGTTGGAAGAGAGGATCCCACATTAGAGCAGATTTGCTGTCAGGACTTGTGATCCTGTGAAGATCCAGACTGGAGCAGTCGGTACCTGAGGATTGTTCTCCCAGTGAATGACCCATGTTAGAGCAGTGTGTGAGAGGCTGCCACCATGGGACGCCCCATGCTGGAGCAGTTTTTGAGCAACTGTAGCTCATGGGAAGAACCCACGCTGGAGAAGTTCCTGAGGGACTGTATCCTGAGAGGAGACCCCACACTGGTAGCAGTGGGAAGTGTGATGAGGCCTCCTTCTGAGAAGAAGCAGCAGTAAAGTCCATCTGTAATGAACTGATTGCAATCCCCATCCACCATCCCCTGTGTTGTTAGGGGAGAAGAAAGGGAAGTTCTGGTAAGAGGGAGGGGTGGGGGGAGGTGTTTTAAAGATTCTGTTTTATTTCTCATCTCCCTGATGTTATTGTTCCTTTAATAAACGAAACCTTTTTCTCCCTAAGCTGTGTCTATTTTGCCATTTGTTATATTGTCATATTATGTCAGATAATATAAATATTTCTGAAATTAAACTGAAAAGAATTTTTGATTGGCAACCAAGGTCAGGTCCCATTGACTTATGAGTGTTAAGCTTGGCCAACAAGTCTTTAACTTCTTCCTCATCATCAGGGTAAGTCCTTTGTTGTCCAGACCAACCTACCATCCTTGCTGGACTGGGCTTCCCGAAGGCTGGCCTTGGCTGTAAAGACTGAAGCAAAGGCCGCATTCAGCAATTCAGCCTTCTCTACATCCTGTCACCAAGGCACCCTCTGTGTTCAGCAGCAGTCCCACATTCTCGCTAATCTTCCATTTGCTGCTGATATACCTGAAAAACCCCTTCTTGTTTTCCTTAACTTTCCTGGCCAGGTTTAATTCTATAAAGGTTATAGCCTTCCTGGTTGCATCCCTGCATACTCTGACAAAGTTCCTATGCTCTTCCCAAGAGGTCAGGCTCTGTTTCCACCTCTAATAGATGTCTGCTTTCTACCTGAGCAAGCAGATCCTTGCTCATCCATGAGCCTTCTTGTCTCCTTTTCCTGCTTTATCACGCATGGGGACATACTGATCCTGGGCTTGGATGAAAGATCAACCAGCTCTCTTGGACACTTCTACCATCTAGAATCTTGTCCCATAAGATCTGTCCAAGTAGGTCTTTGAAGGGGCCAAAGTCAGCTTGACTGAAATCCCTGGTTGCAATCCTGCCTGGTGTCCAGCTTCTTCTACAAAAAATTTTGAACTCTACTATCTCATGGTCACTGCAGCAGAGGTTGCCTCCAATCTTCACATCCTCAATCAGACTACCCTTATTTATCAGCACATAGTCCAGCAGCACACCCCTCCTTGTTGGTTACTCAATTACCTGTGACAGGAAGCTGTCATCAACATTCTTTAGGAACCTTCTGGATGATGTGTCAATTTGATTTGTTTTTTTTCATAAGCATATTTCCTATCTTTGTTTTGTGAAAATAACCTGTAACATAGAACACACAGATATTCAGAGGCTTTGGAGAACAAGTATGTTCAAGAGTTACAAACTCATCAGTTTTATGTCTGTAGATAGGTTTTGAATCTCTGTCTTGCTTCTGTAGTAAGTACTGAACACATACTCCTTTGCTATTTAACCATGTGAGAGGTTGTCACTGCTGCTGCTATCACTAGCAGATGAACTGGAGGATGAACGGAAGAGAGAAAACAGAAGGAAGAAGAGTGATGGCAGCAGGTGCTCCTTCCCAGTTTTCCATCAGTTTTCATTGGCAGAAACAGCCACCTCCTGGATGTTGTAGGGACTCTCTGGCACTTGCTGCTTAGGCAGCTGTCTTCTATTTTCTCAGGAGAAGAACAAATTAGGTTG
Source organism: Colius striatus (assembly GCF_028858725.1). Taxonomy (NCBI): domain Eukaryota; kingdom Metazoa; phylum Chordata; class Aves; order Coliiformes; family Coliidae; genus Colius; species Colius striatus. The sequence goes on along the minus strand of NC_084759.1, from coordinate 48,306,058 downwards.
TACAGAAAAGTTTGCTAAAAAACGGAAGGAATCATTAATGCCTTTTGTAACTTCATTTGCCAGGAAATCATACATTTTTAAGTCCAAAATAAAAAAAATACTGTAGGAAGAAACAGCTTGTGTCACCTAAATTACTTCAGAAAAAAAAATCTGCCGCAAAGGAATAATGAGTCAGTGCCAAATCACAGAAGTCTGTGACAGAAATGGCGATAGACCTAAACTGTCTTATGATCTAATACTTAGTACAGGCCTGTTTGTTTTTCATAATCTATGAAGTGACTACTACAACTCCATTATGAAACTATGTATATAAAAAAATAGCAGAAAGTAATGACAGTATATTTTCTGATTCATATTTTAAAAAATGCCCACAAAAATTTAATCAGTCATTAGGATCATTCTTATTATGGGGATGTTGGTTTAAAAATTTTGTAAACAGTAAAAAATGTTTGGAAGTAATTTATATTAAAAATTTTAAATTGTGATAACAGCTATTACCTTAAATGACATTCCTTTGGATTTCCCTATGTTCAGAGAAGGGGAATTCACTGCATTTACATATATGAAATATACATTTTCAGAATGAGAAATAATTTTTGTGCTGAAGAGTTAAAAATATGCATTTCCATTTCATTAATAATATAGCAATAGAAAAATAGATGTGTAAGTTTTAAAACATTAAAAACAGTTTTTCCAGTTGAAATGTTTCAAAATAAGGATAGTGATTACTTGAAAATAACATTTGGACACACTAAGAATCTGTCAAAATATTGTTTTGAAGCAGTGAAAATTTGCTTAACAGAATACTGATATATGGTAAGCAGTCATAAGACTGAAAGAAGCTTTGCATGCAACACAGAACATCAAATGCTGATGTTGAGAACAGCAGCAGCAAAGGCAAATTGAAGTGCTTTTGTCTCTGGCATGAACACCAGCTACCAAAAAGCAGAATTAAAAGTTTGCATAGTCTACAAAGGGGTCTGCAACTGCCGATTTGACTGGAGAGTCAAGTGGTGAAATGTTAGTAATTTTATGAGCCAATCACACAAGTTGATGGAATAGCAATTAATCCATACTGATGTGGAAATTTTGACTTTTTATCTAAAATAAATAGCAGTTTTCCTTTATGTTGCATCTTGTAGCTTAATACATATACTACATCTAGGAATAATAGCGGAAGCAAAGCAAAATAAAAAAATGCTTCTGCATACATCTTTCATCTCATTACACAGAAATTACTCAATATATCAGTAGTAGTGTCAATCAAAATGACACAAAGATTAAAGAACCAAACTGAGGAGGAAACATGTTGAAATCATCACATATGTTTTCCTGAAATTAAAAAGATTTATCGGTAGTTCAGTGTTAACTATAGCTGACTTGACTGTTTCTTTCCTGGATGTTACCACTAACTCATGTTGAACTTCTGAATTCCTTAGACAAAGCCAAATAAAACAGCTTCACATTCCCTCGAGAAATACCTGAAAGTTTTCAAGTTGCACTGAAAAATCTCTCTGCAGTCAAAAATTCTAAAATAAATATCATAGTGTTGTACAATCTAAGAGAAATCCTTGAAGTCCTGTACGTTTTGTTTTTGTTTTTTTTTTTTTTTTAAATAGAGGAGCTATTTTCTAAAACTTGATTTCTAATACTGTATCTCATCTAGAAGGAAAAGTAAAAAAAAAAACTACTAATAAACTTAGAACACAAATAAAATAAGAAAAAAAGTAATATTCACAAAACAGTTTGTTAGATTGAATTTGACAGATCTATCATAAAGATGGATTTATTGCAGTATCTTACTGAGGAAGTATCAGGTAAAAAACCTTAAAAATGACCAAGAAATTTAAAAGTGCTGTTACATAAGATTCCTGCCCATATATCTTACAGACTTGTGTAATAATTGTTAGATTATTAATGTCAAAGTGTTTTGAGAGAACTCTGTTTACAAGTGACAAAAAGGATTGTTCAATCCATAGGGAGTAAGAAAAGGTGATGTAGCAGACAGACTGAGTGCAGACACAGACAGAAAAGTCAGAGTGTAACAAGACCAGAAAATTGAAGGGCAAGTGTGGGTGACAGCTATAAATGTTGTATCAGGGTCAGAGGTGACTACTTGAGATATTAACTACCTATTAGTCTCCTAAATATCAGAGGTAGTCATCCATATGGCTGTGCATTGCTGCTGTTCTTGTTAATAGTGTTAGCTGTCTGCTAGCTGCTATGTCATGTGAGATTCAGACATAATCAATCAGGGTGGTACTAGTTCATTTTCTTATCAGTGTAAATGGTTTCTAGTCACCTGTAGTGATCCTTTACATGCTGATGAAAGATTCTTCTTCCTTTTCATTTTTTCCCTTGAAATCTTATTACTGGCTTTGTCTTAAGAAATAATTTTACTTGACTTTATGGCTCATGCCACAGAATTATCAAGTAAACCAACAATAAATTATGAGTAGTGCCTTATGTGGTTCACTTGTGGTTCACTTATAATTCACTTGAGTGAATTATATCCCATTAGGATAAATGACATCACAGCACATAACCAAGAGGCTCAAATTACGTGAGATATAATAGATTGGTAGAGGATGAATGAAACAGTCTTGATAGTCAAGATTTCAGAACACTTATAACTCCTAAACCAGTCGCTTCCCTCAGCAGCTGTCTGGCTTTGAATGGTGTCATAGAATACGTAGCATAAAATGTTATGTATTAACTTGTCCTGCAGAATGGTATTTCAACCCAGACTAATCCCCGCAACAACACCAACAACAAAGTACTTTTGCATGAAAATAGGACAAACACCCAAGTCTGGAACCTATGATCTTTTAGCTTCTGGAAATCATGTTTAGTTGACCAGATATGAGGACAGATTTGAAATTTTTTGAGCTAGTTGACTAGACTTCCTTAAAAACCATTAGAAAAATACACTCATGTTCACTTAATTAAGCTTTTCATTTCAAGGTAAGCTTATAACAGCGATCACATGATAGTGCTTGAGTTTCCTACCGACTATTGAAGAGTAGTTCTATTTGCACATGTCTGAAGATAGGTGAGGTGAATCTAATTTCCTACAGAAGTCACGCTTTCATGTTTTCATGACGCCATTACAAAAATCTGCCTGTTACTTCTACTATTCTACCCACTACTTGCAGTGGATGTATCACAGCATCTAGAGGACTAGCTTTTGAATGTTACTCTTCCAGCATATAGGTATTCATTATTCCTTTTCTTGTAAATTCTAAGGATCAATTTGAACATGTCTTCTTCAAACAGGATAAGACTGAAAGAACTGGAATACCTTCTCAGAGTTTTATTGGTGGTTGCAAAAGTAATAAAATGTTAATTTAACTAACAGAGGAGAAAAAAAACTGATAAAATAAAAGTGAAATAAAAGAAAGAAGCAACATGGTTTACCCCAGAGATTAAGGAATTCCTCAAAGCATTTTAAGATGATGACTCAGATTTCATCTCAATAACTTGTAGTTTATCACAGATATGTCACTGAGAACAGTTACAGGAAAATAGAAAGGTACCTGAGAATACAGTACTCTACAGGGCAGGAGAGATGGCATAGTGAATAATTTAAATGTTTTAAGTAATGCAGAACAAATTTGAATACTGATTTTCTAATCTGAAAATAAATTGAATGTACCACTTTAAGTGTCATTGGTTGCCCTGAGTGTAGGTTAAAAAATTTGTCTTTGATTAAAAAAAAAAAAAAATCTGTCTCTTTAAAAAGTCCATGTACAATTTTCTGCAAGGCTAAGATTTCAAACTATATCCAGTTTCCAATATAAGATCACTTAACTGGAAAATTCACAATTATCTCTAGGAGTAGGAAAATCTTTTTTTGAAAAGGATAGACAGCAATTTTTCTGTGTGTACTAATGCATAGAATAGAGAACAGGAATACTTTTCATTTCAGGTTTTGTGAAATTTGTATTTCTTCATTATAAATTGTCTGGGTTCAGTCATTAATAAAATGGCCCTTTTAAGGCTGATTTGTTACAACATGGATGATTTGAATAGAGATTATTATTGATCACAGTATTTTCTATTTTTCTATACCTATACCTAGCTATTGAAAAAAACCCCAAAATGAAAGAAATCTAGCATCATTTAAAATGTCTGTGTTGTATTCAGCACTGTTCTGAATACTAAATTTCATCTAGCTGTTCTATTACAGCCAGCTTAGACAAGTGATCTGGCAGCACATGATGGTGTTAAGTGTAATCAGGTACTTAGCAACACTGACATCAGATGCTGGCATCCTTTGTTTTGAAACAGCATTTAATCCAGAATGAACTAGCTGTACTTGTAAATTGAGTGCACTAATGCAAAAAATTACAGGTCTTAGATTACATCTGGAAATTGGATGTCTTCCAAGAGAAGCTCAAAACTAAACACCTCATACCTCATCCAGGAGGATTTTGGCACCACTGAGAAGGAGTTTGTCTTGCCTATCTTAACTTCTAATTACTTAGTGGGAAACGTTTGACCCCACTGTGGACATTTCTGATTGGCTGATGGGTTGTTTGGCTTGTTTTTCCCAAATACTTGCTAAGAAATCAACAGGTAAGATATCCCATCAGTTTAGTAAGCCACCTGTCAGAAAAACAGTAGAAATCAGTGTTACATTCATAAAGATAATTTTATGTTAAGAAAAGTAAAGAAATAGAAACCAGATCCATTCAAAAAAACAGCAGTTAAGTGTATTTAGGTCAAATCAATATTAAAACCTCACTGAACTAACATTGTACGTTTGAGGCTTCATATAACTGTCATATGTCTTTCTTGTGCTTGTTTACATTGCACTTCTATTTTTAATTCTTTGTGGCTGTGTTTGACAATGCATAAAGTATTTACATTTATCCTTACACGAACATTTGACAGTGCTTTACACACTTATATTAAAATTAAAACTCTTGTTTTATTTAATTATATTTTTACAGAATATTAAAGAACAAAAATTTCTTAGTATATGATTATCATGCAGTGTGTACATTATCTATATATATCAGATGTTTTGTATGACATATTCCAATGGTTATTTTTCTAAGAAAAAGGATCTTACGAGGCTAGCACAAGAGTTAGAAGAAAAAAAAAATCTAACTACACTGACAATTTTTTGGTAGACTCTAAAAAAAAAAAAGAAGAAATCTTCCTTGCATGAATTAGGAATTAGGTTAATTTCTTTTGTTTATAAAGTAATTTTCAATAATTTTAAGGATCCACCACTTTATTATTTCTTTCCTTCTTTTCTCAATATTCAGCAATTTTACTTCAACAAATTGTTGCCCAGGAAACTACTTAACATCAGCATCAAGTAGCAATAGAGATATCCTAAAAAAAAAAAAAAAGGGGTTGTCGCTGGGATGTCTTCTGCACATAAATAAAGCAGAAGTGGCCTGTCCTATTCTTTCTTCCATGGATATCTTGTTCTGTTATAGGTCGTGATATCTTCTTGTTTGCTTCCCACACAGTATATATTAAGTGCTGTGTCAGCCTAGTCTTAGAAAGATTGCATATTACTTGCCACAGCATATTCTTAGAAAGACTGAACTATTATTATTAGAACATGCTGCAAAAATTCTCCTGAATGATTCAAAAAATTGCAGGAGGATGACAATTTTCAGCAGTTTATGTCTCATCGAAACATGAACACAACACTGCAACGAAGGAAAGGCACTTTATGCAAGTTTTGCCTTTGCTAAATTTAAAGGACTCCCTACAAAAAATAAATACCACAACAAACTGTTTTCAAACATTCTTTGACAATATCACAGAAATATTTTGTCATGTTTGTTCTCTAAAAATATGTTAAGATAACACAAGTTCATGAAGCAGTGGTCCCTTTTCTTTAGGTGTTTATAAAAAAGTTGTTTGTTTTCCATGTAAGAGTAACTTTCTGGAAAACTCTTTTTAGCTGTGAAACTATTCTAGAAAAAATATAAAAATTGAGCAAAAGTAGTTTTGTTGAATAAAGCTTTAGCTGAAAATCATAAGCTACATCATGATTTTTGAAAATTCTACAGAAGTGTATGAAAAGTTTTATATAAGATAAGGCAGAAGTAGTACAGCTGAATGAATCATTCTGTGCTATGAAATGGCAGTAAAGCTTGGACTTCATTATCCAATACATTGTTCATATTTAACAACATCATTTGAATGGGTTTACACTACTGTAAACCAGAAATCAGGTCATCCATAGAAAAATACTGGCACTAGCTTTAGCTGCATTCAAAATAATTGTGTGATTATAACAACTAAACTTCTAAACTCAAAAGCAATTAATAATATCTTAGTTACCAATTTTAGGACCAGAAAGAGGCAGACAGACCGTAAATACTTGAGAGCCTCTCCCTTTTCATTTCTTATATGCTAAGAGCTTATATTGGCATGAGAATAATAACTCATTGTAGACCATTTCAAAGACGTTGTAGTGAACTTTGACTGAGGCAATTTAGGTAAACATAGTAGCATTGTTATAGTGGTATGTTATTCTATCCAGGATAAGAAAACCCTTGTTCAAGTGAGAACTGTAGCTACAGGTAATAACACATTTCCTAGCTGTATCATGATATTTTTACATAGAAATACAGGACAATGATATGGAAATGAGATAAAATGTTTTATTTGAAAAGGCATTTTCGAAAACCACATTTTCCCCCAGCCTATATTTTTTTTCTAAAAAAGAATATTTCAGCTTCTCTTCAGTATAAAATTCTATTATTCTATATCTCAAGGTTTGTTTAGATTGGGGTAGGTTTTTTGTTTTGGTTTGGTTTAACATTTCAAATGTTAATTGTGAAAAGCTGACAGGTCCTTCACGTGGGCTACAGTTCTTTGAGAATGGAAGGAATAGAAGGAATGGACCACTCCAGAGACAGTACCCCATGTGGTCAAAGTACTTGGCAAAAAATCTGCTTCTGAATGGGCTTCTCAGGAACACATCTCCTGCCAGAAGCCTGCTCCAGTATAGGCTCTCTGTGTGTTGCATCTTCTTTCAGGGCACATTGAGCTGCTTGAGCATATTGTCCTCCAGAGGCTGCATTGTGGATATTTGCTTCACAGTAGTCATCCTCAGGCTTCAAGTAGGCAAACTCTGACACCATGGCCTTCTCCATAGGCTATGCTCTGCTCCAGCACCTGGAGATGTACATGAATACATTATAGACAAAAGTTATTTGAGTTCCATGTCATCTGATGTGTTTTTGGAAACTTACATCCATTAGAGTACAAGAACATTACCAGAGCATGCAGAGGTTCAACTAGGAATGTTAGAGCCCTTCTGGAATTAATTAACAGAATATGGCATATTTATTTGAACAAGCAGATCCTTTCCAATATTTTTTTTTATCTGAAGAATATCTTCCTAGAAGTTATGTAGAATTACATAATACAGTACAAAAACCAACATTAAAAAGTTATCTTCAACTCAGAATTCCCATATTTATTTGACATTTTACAATTTTTATAATATTTGTATAAATATTTATTTTTATACTGTTACTCCAGGCAATTATAACCATTGTCAAAGCTCTAATGAGGATTGTGCCTTCCAATTTTTATGTGCATTACTCAACAGATTAAGGAATAATAACAGTGATAACTACAATAATATAACTAATGAGCATCTGCCTCTTCCACTGAGCACCGCCCAGCCTGCATAATAACTGTAGCATTGCCTTACAGAAATTAGTACTTTTAAATTTAACAACAATGTAATAGACATTCAAATTTGAAAAATTATTACAGGATCCTTCCGTATACCAGTTGCTACTTTTTATCATTATTCTTTAGCATTGTTGTTCTTAATTATGTCAAAACACTAAAATAATTTTTCTTCTCATTTAGGAAAATGTATTTTCTGTGATAAGTGCAATGTTACATAAAAACAGCAATAGGATAGTTGAGATAGAAAAGCCACTAGATGTAGAGATCATCTACTCCATCTCCTGTGTTTAGTCACCCTCACAGTTAAAGAAATCAAAATTGTTTACTTGTACTGAAGTGTAATTTTTTGTACTTCACTGTGTGATCATTGCCTCTTATCCTATCACTGGGCAAAACGGAGGAAGATCTGATCCTATCTTCTTCATTCCGTTCTGTCAAGCACTCATACACATGAAGTATATATTCCCCTATTTACTTGAAGGCTAACAACTGATAACTGATTAGTGGAAAAATTTTACTATTTATTATTCATTCAAGGAGCATGAGCATATCAGTAAGTATTTAATTTGCTATGTGAGAAAAATACTAACAAGAGCAGATAGGACAGAAGTCCTCAGAAACTGGCTTATTATCTCATTCTCTAAAGGTAGTTTATCATGCTAAAAATTCTCTTTCCCCTTTTAGTATGACTGTGAAGAGAAAATTTTGCTTCCCACAGTCAAATTCTCAAATAAATTTTTTCAGGAAAATACCCCACAAAACTAAACAAACAAAAACTATTTACAAGTCAAAGATGCAAACTAGTGTATTGTATGTAGTACTACCATTAAAAAAAAAAAAAACAACAAACCAAACCAACTTAAACTGATGCATTGTGGAGATTATTCATTTATTTCTTAACAATTTTCCCTTCCTTCTCATTCCAATTGCACGCTTCCCAGGCTTGAGTATTGTACCTCTCTATGGAAGTTTCCTCAGGAAAAAAAAAAGTTTCAGTTCCACATTTTCTTTAAATAGATGAAATTTGGAGTAAAACACTAGACATTTTGATTCATCACTATATTATTAATTTTAGTTTTTGAGTACGCATTTATTAAAAAGGGGACATGTAATGCCTTTTCTGTTTTTATTTTTCTGTTTTTACATTTCTGTTTTTACATGCTCTGGCAGGGGGTTTGGACTAGATGGTTTTCAAGGTCCATTCCAACCCTTAAGATTCTGTGAATCTGCGTAATTCTTTTCCTGCTATAAATTTCTTACAGAATTAGTACCACAGAAAATTTCAGTAAAATATTTTCTGTAATTTCAAGTCATCAGAATAACTTAAAAAATGACTTTTTACATGTTTTCCAAGTGTATTTCAAAATGTTTCATATGTATGGTACAAGATACTTAAATAATACAAAGCTGTCATTGTTTTCATATGATCTCATGGAAAAACTTTTGATTTATAATCAATGACCATGGTCTTCATTTGATATGTTATGTTATCTCTATTGTGACAATTTCCTGAAATGTACAGCATGCAATACGCTTCTGCAGTGTTTTGATTTTCACTTAGTTTTCAGTGGCAAAAAACTACTAAGCAGTTTTCTAAGGTATGTGGTTGTCTAAGCTGTATATGAATATTCTAACAGAATAATGAACTACCTATGGATCCATAAACATAATTAGAAAGAACATGTAAAAGACATTGATATTCTATAGTATGATGGGATTCTCAGAAGCACAAGAGTGAGGAGTTTTGCTCTGTTGCTCTGACTGTTTTCTATACTTAATCTTTGGTTTTTTGTGTAACCTGTAGAAGAGAAAACGTGAATCTTTTTTTGTTTGTTTGCCTGCTGTCTTATAGATGTCATTGTAATCAAGTTCTTAGTTGCTTTTTGGGGCATGGGTCAGGAAGAATGTTCCACAAAACATGATATGCACTAATAGATTTTTTCTCTTATTTTTTTATTTTATTTTGTAAATAGTTTGTGAGAACATTACTTGAGAAATATTTAAACTAGCAAATTCCCTCAAAGTTATAGTCTGCTACAAGTGAACTGTGCTTTCAGCTTACCTTTTTTCAAGAGGTGATCTAATGTTTATTGTGTGTACTTTTAAGCTGAGTGTTTTTGATACTTTCAAGCGTCTTTGATGACTATGAAAGAATTTGTCACCACTGAGTTAACAGTATCTTTCCAACTGTGTATCTGCAATTTCTAATAATGTTTTTAGACTCTCGTTGTTACACTCTTGTCTTATTCCATGCTATCTTGTTTTGGTCAGTGTCAAAATAGGAGCTGCTGATAATTTTAAATATCAAAAGATAAGTTAGCATGTAACTCAACTGATTAACTTAAAAAAAAATTCTTTTACAACTGAAATAAATATGCGTTAGAAGGTGTTTCATTCATTAAAAAATTAAGCTTCTGTTTGTGCTGATGCTTATTCAAGAGGGGACTTCACTGCCAACAGCACAAAATACAGGAACTATGACTGTTTGTACTGGGATGCTGTCACTTCCATTATATAGCCATTGTAAGATGACCTGATGAGGAAGTCGTGCTGATCTGATTTTTCATCTGTAACATTTGAATTTCTAAGCTGACCATCAACAGCTGCACTTTATTCATGGACAGTTAGCACAGGAGAATATAAAACTACTGGGAAATCCAATCTGCTGTCAGAAAGTACAAGTTATCGTGGGTCATGTTTAATGTGAACCTTACCAATTTTGTATTTATGTTAATGTAATTAATCTGAAAATGTTTTTGCTAATATTTTGATGACTAAAATAAATTATGCTGGCCAAAAAGCCAATTCTTCTCCTGCCATCTGAAACCTAACTGAATGCACTATTATTTTAAATTCTGTTAGTAAACTGGTACCTTAACATTTCTTTCACTAGACACAAACTGGATTACTCAGTGTGTCAATTTTATATGGCATTTGTCCAACCATAGTCATATACAATCCTAAATTATTTCTATATTAGAAACCAGAACAGGTCAACAGTAGAGCTTTGCAGGTTCATTTTAGTTTTTTTTAGAGACAGTGGGACTTGCTTTTCTTGTTTCCTGTCTACCATTTACCTATTTCTCACAACTCTCCTTACCTTTGGATAACTAGTGGTAAGAATTAACAAAGTCTGGCATAAAAGTTAATTTTAAGAAAAGTATGCATTGACTGAATCAGAGGTCAAAGTTTTCAGAGAGTCCTCCTGAGACATCAAGTCCCTTTCTCGTCATTACATGATAATTACACAATATTTTTACCTAATTTCTCAGATTAATAGGCCTAATTAAAAGAACTCTCTATTTTCTGCAGCCACCTTTGTTCTTCAAAAGACTGTTTAAAAAATTGTTTCTGACATCATTCTCATTTAGAACTGTAACTCACAACTATTTTTCTGTTTATGCTTTCTAGGTAACTGCCTTTTGCTGACTGAATAACTTTAAAAATTATCAGAGAAGACAAGGAATATCACCCTGCCCAATACTTTTAATTTTTTTCCCCATTTTCTAACAGTATTTTCAGTTGATCTTGCCTTAGTTCAACGGGAGCTTCATTTGTTCACCAGTCACAAGCTGTACTTATTTGCCTAAATAAGAGTTAAAATATATTTTATTTTTTTTTCCTTCTAAATCTATTACACTTCTCTGAAAACCTGCATTTTAAGAAAAACAAGCATGGGATTAATATTTATGAGATGGGAATGATTTTTTCAGTAAATGTAAGGAGTTAAAGTTCTCCAAATTCAAAGGGTTTTCGATTACTAAGAGTCTTATAAAAAGTATCACCAATCACAAAGCATTATGTGAAATTCCAGAAGCTCAAAGAGAATTAAATTTTCTTGTTTCTGATTTCTATTGTGATTTGAGTTTCTGACTAAAGTAAAAAAGATTATTGTGTTTAAACTCTTTGTTTGAACTCTTACAGCTTCAAATGTTTGCCAGATCTAGATGCATGCATGATCTATAAACATCCTCTTCCATTAATGAAAATCTTATACAAATAAATAGAACTGCCCTTAATGAACAGTGGATTTTAGTAATTAGGAAATAATCCAATAAGCTTTGGATGACTTTCCAAAAATGTAGGAGGGAATTCAACATGTCTTGTTAATTAGAAGTATATTGTATGTATAACTGAGCCTATTATTCATCCACATCATACAGATGATATTATCAGACATCAGAGTCATTTGAATTAAATATAACAGCTTTAAAAATCTGCACAATGAATCTTATTGACATGTACTCATATTGGACTCATCTGTGGAGTTTATGAAAGAATCACTGCCTACCTTTTAGCTTAAGTGAAAGTGTAGCAAACCCCAAATTTTTAACATAATATTTTTTAAGTTGTAATAGAATATAGCTTTAAAGACAGTGTGATCATCCCCACCTATTCCTTTAGAAAATGAATCAGATAATGAGAAAAATGCAATAAAACATTTAATGACAGACTGAGTTACAAAGAAGGTGAAATAAATTGAAGATATTACAGTATGCATCTATTAGGATTATGTGAAAAATCAGAGAAATTTCTTATTCAGAAATCTAAGAAAATACTCTTGGTGAAATTGTCACTGTGAAAAAAGAATACTGAAACAGATAAATTTTTATGGGTATTGAAATACAATTAAAGGGAAAATCATTGGATGATCTGAGAGCAAGAGTTCTGTTTCATGACAAAATATTAAGATACATAGATTTCATCTTTTCTTGTCATGAAACAGTAATCTTTCTCATGGAAAATTAATCATCTTGACCTATCTCTGAAATGGAAAATACATTGTCTTACAATATTCTTATTCTGGATTAATAAGAAGTAAGGTTATGTTCTTTTGGTCCTCACAGAATATCTGCCAATTATAAATGTTCTAAAATCTGTACTTTAAAGATGTGCACTTTATTAATAACGTGTAATATGAATAACTCACCACCCTACTCCAAGTTTCTTCAAAGGATCTTGTTCTATAAAGTTCCCTTCAGAAGTCTCTTTATATAATCTTGACCCAATCAGGTATGTTTACTGAAGTATAATACAAGTTTTGGTTTTTTTTTTCTTTCTCTCCCTCAAGTCTATGGAAAAAAAGGTGAATCATGTTTTCCCACATTCCCTTTATATGGAGAAAAAACATTACTGTTGTGCACCCTTATTGGTTCACACTATGGTGCAAAAGTAATTCTTAGTGTGTTAGTTTAGATACAGTCTTATATCTCCTTCGCTAGTCTCAGAGTTTAAGTTTCTTAAGCAGCGTAAGTATCCATCAAATTTTCTTCAGGCCGTGACTAGAAAACCCATTGGTATCTAAAAAATATTCTGATGATAACAGAAACCAGGACATCATGTCAAAAATTCTACTAGAATTTAGAAAACATTATTTCAGGGAAGATCATGATTTATTAGACAGCTATCTAAATATAAATCAACACTGAATGCACAATATAATTTTTGTTTTCTTTCGTATACAAGTTTGTGATGGGAAAAAAGTTTACACTTGAATGACAGCTAAGATTTTTAATATTATAAAGGAAAGACACTAATCAAGAATGTTTTAGTAAGCTTATCATCCAAGTATGCCCTTTTATTATATATTGAAAATACAGGACACTTAATATTTTTATTAAAAAGAGACTTAATAAAGAGAGAAAGCAATTATCAAGTACGAATTTAGGTACTATACACAAATTTAAACAGTTGTCAGATTTACTAAGGGTTTTAAATGGTATTAAGACTATCAAGTTTGATGGTGATGATTTAAAATATGTAATTTTATCAAATGCAGTTAATGAGTAATTTTACTTCCTAATTATAAATCTCTAAATGCTCTTCTAACTAAAAGAAGTGGGAGGATGAAGGAGCTTAAACCATATTGATCTACATATTATGTTAAACTCAAAGGAGGACTGATCATCTTTCTGAACACCATACAGATGGACCACAAAAGATGTAACCTCTGATTTTTTTCTTAAAGTATGAGAAGGCTTGGATTTGAGCCTGTTTAACTTCAGTACTTATAAAATTCCTGTGGTCAGAATGTACAAAAAAGGACGATAAAATCCTTAGTAATACATTCATTAATCCTGAGGTTATCTCTTTCTCTTACAATTCCCTCAAGTATTTCTTCTGTCTGAATTTTAAACATAATGATCCTGGAGTCTGACCTAAGTCACAGATTTTAAATTCAGTATTTTCTGAATAATTCATAGTATTGATGTGCATCAGTGTTTAAAATAAAACAGATAATGCTGAGGGTCATGGACCTTCTCTTCATAAATGCATTGGGATTGCATAAATATTAGTTGAGAACTCTGTTATCTGAAAGAAGAGAAGTAATTTCTAATTCCTGCTCAGACTTTTAGCCTGAATCAGACTCTAGTGAACATTACCTTAGGGTTTTGGATATGCTTGATCATTTAACTTGTAAGTTTGTATTTATTGATTATTCTGGTCATCTAAAAAAACGGTGTGAAAAATAATGAAGAAGTCTTGGAAATATCACGGAAATTAAATTTTCATCTGCACATGAAATATCACAGGAGCTATGATGTGCAGAAAACAAATTGTGTACAGTTTTTATAGTACATGAATGACAATGAAAGCTATAGTAGAAGTATCACACATGTTTTTTTCTGTGGTGATACAGTGCATGGATTTTTGAGGTAATCAGTGCAATAATATCTTTAGCAGACAAATCCATCACTCTCAGTGAAATCATATTACATCAAAAGTGAGACAGGTCACGCTTAAAGTAATATAAAATATATTTTTAAATGTGTTTTTTAACAGCATGTGGAAGAAAATATTTACTCCTTTAAGAAAGTCTGATCAAGGACCTTGTCAAAATAAGATAACTGGGAAGAGAGGGAAACAAAAACCTTGTAACAGAGACAATTCCAAGATATAAACTTGGCCAGATTGATAAAGGCATGTAGACTGTGAGTATGTTGTCAGTAAGATCATCTAATTGATGACCATGAAAAAATGGCGTGATATGAAAAAGTGGAAGGCAATAAATAAGGCATGCAAAGACATAGACTTGACAAATAATGATGGGGAAACTGAAACCCTGATGATTAAAAGAATTGATAGACTATCATCAAACAGCAGAAATCACTTTAGAAAAGAGACAACATATAACCATAAGGATCATAATCAAGAGGCCTAGGATGTTGATCTGTTTGCAGTGTGGAAAATGATGAGTGAATGGGCAGAGGAAAGGAGGAGCAGGGAGGAATATAATGGGAGTTGAAACAAAAAGATATAAAAGCTGACAATTGTGTGTAAAATAAGACCAATCGTTATGCTTGTCTGAGCATTATGCACTTTGTTTTGTTTTGTATCTTTTTATTAAATCTTTTTCTTGGTGATTATAGGGGGAGTCAACATGAATTCACCAAGAGAAAATCCTGTTTGATCAACCTGATAGCCTTCTATGAGTGCATAACTGGCTGGCTAGATGAGGGGAGAGCAGCAGATGTCATCTACCTTGACTTCAGCAAGGCTTTTGACACTGTCTCCCATAACATCCTCATCAGAAAGCTCAGGCAATGTGGCTTGGATGAGTGGATGGTGAGGTGCATCGAGAGCTGGCTGAATGACAGAGCCTAGAGGGTGGTGATCAATGGTACAGAATCGAGCTGGAGGCCTGTGGCCAGTAGAGTTCCACAGAGATTGATTCTGGGGCCAGTCTTGTTCAATATCTTCATCAACGACCTGGATGAAGGGACAGAGTGTACCCTCACTTAGTTGGCTGATGACACCAAACTAGGAGGACTGTCTGATTCCCCAGAAGGCTGTGCTGTCATTCAGAGAGATCTTGACTGTCTTGCATTGGGCAGAGAGGAATCTCATGAGGTTCAACAAGGACAAGTGCAGAGTCATGAACCTCAAGAGGAAGAATCCCATGTACCAGTACAGGCTGGGGATCAAACTGCTGAAGAGCAGCTTTGCAGAGAGAGACCTGGGAGCCTTGATTGGTAATAAACTAAACATGAGCCAGCAATGTACCCTCATGGCCAAGAAGGCCAATGGCATCCTGGGATGCATCAAGAAGAGCATGACCAGCAGGTCAAGGGACGTTCTTCTCCCCCTCTACTCTGCCCTGGTGAGTCCTCATCTGGAGTCTCGTGTCCAATTCTGAGCTCCTCAGCTCAAGAGAGACACAGAACTTCCGGAGAAAGTTCAGCACACGGTCACCAAGATGATCAGGGGAATGGAACATCTTTCATACGAGGAAAGGCTGTGGGAACTGGGGCCCTTCAGTCTAGAGAAGAGGAGACTGAAGGGAGATTTTATTAACATTTGCAAATATCTAAATGGCGAGTGTCCAGAGGTTGGGACATCCCTTTTTTTTCTATAGTAGCTAGCAACAAGACAAGGGGTAATGGGATGAAACTGGAACACAAAAAGTTCCACTTAAACATAAGAAAAAACTATTTCACTGTGAGAGTGATGGAGCAGTCGAACAGGCTGCCCAGAGGGGTTGTGGAGTCTCCTTCCTTGGAGGTCTTCAAGACCTGCCTGATTGTGTTCCTATGAGGTTTGATCTAGATTGTCCTGCTTTTGCAGGGGGGATTGGACTAGATGATTACCAAAGGTCCCTTCCAACCCTTCCATTCTATGAGTCTATGATCAAGAGATAGGTAGAAGTATGAACGGGTTTTACTTTGTTCTGATTTGGCTATTTGTCTATATCGTATGGACAAATATGATTGTTCTATGATCTTTCTTAGTACTTAAGTAACTAAGATTAGAGGATAATAAGGCAGAGGAACTAAAAATTTTCAGATTTTATGATCAGTCTAAACAAAGAAACATGATTTTTTTTATATCTGACTTAAAAACTGGAACAAAAAAGGTGGTTTTCACTGCTCTAATAATATGAAATGAATGACGATTTCTTATTTTTCTGCTAGAATATTTGGTGCAGAACAAAGTTTTTCATTAATAACTGTATAGTGTAAGGGTAAGACAAAAGAAATACAATAATCTATTTTCTTTTACAACTAAAAAACTATTAAAAACCCAAAAGATGGCTTTCCACATGTAGATCTAGTAAAGAGCATACTGGGAAATTATCCCTAGCTATTTGAAAAGTCTCTGGTTTTCTCTCTATTTTTATTTTATTAATTTTTTACATTATCATTACCTATACATAAGCATGTATATATTTGTGTATATAAACATATATTCATTGAGCATTATATGATGTAGATTTATGTAACTTCCATTGTTAAAATTAATTACTCGTCATTAAGACTGAATCTTACCTGTATTTTCCTGTTGAATTATTCAGGTCCATCTTTTTACCCTGTCCTCAGATTCGTGCTTCTTGCCATGTTCTCTGAACTGATACTCCACAAGTGCAGACATTCTTCTTGTCCTCTGCATTATTCCAAATGTGTAGTGGTTTTGTCTGGGCCATTTTTTTTGTTTCTTTAAAGAAAGAGCTGTCAGAAGATTCCTCTGTAGCTGACGGGACAAATACCAGTCAATTCTAAGATGGACCCACCCCTGACCCAGGCCTGGTCAGCTGGTAATTGAGGTAACATCTCTGTGAATAACTTATCTGAGAAGGGAATGAAGTTGTTGTGCAGTCGCTAAACTGCAGCAGCAACAGGGAGTAAGAATGTGAGAACAACTTCTCTGCAGACACCAAGGTCAGTGGAGAAGGAGGGGGAGGAGTTACTCAGAACCTGGTGACCTGTGGTGAGGACCATGGTGAGGCAGCTGTGCCCTTGCAGCCCATGGAGGCCACCGGGGAGCAGAGATCCAATCACAGTCTGTGGAGGACCCCACACAGGAGCAGGTGGATGCCTGAAGGAGGCTGTGACTCTGTGGAAAGCCCAACCTGGAGGAAGTATCTGGCAGGACCTCAGAGCCCGTGAGGAGAGAGGAGCCCATGCCAGAGCAGGTGTGCTGTTAAGGACCCACACTGGAGCAGTCTGTTCCCCATAGATGACCCACGCTGGGGCAGAGTGTGAAGAGCTCCCCCCATGGGAGGCCCTATGCTGGAGCAGTTTGTAAGTAACTGTAGCCAATGGGAAGAACCCACATTGGAGAAGTTCATGAAGAATTGTCTCCCGTGGGAGGAACCTCACACTGTAGCAGTGGGAGATGTGAGGAGTCCTCACTCTGAGAAGCAGCAGTGGAAAAGTCCATCTGTAATGAACTGACTGTAAACCTATCCCCCATCCCTTGTGCCACTGACATGGGGAGGCAGGAGAGTCTCAGAAAGAGAGAGGGGTGTGTGGATGCAGTTTTATTTTGCATTTTCCCTGCTCTTTTCTGATTGTTCATTAATAAATCAAACCTTTTCTGCCCAAGTTGAGTCTGTTTTGCCCATTACGCTACTTGATGAGCAATCTCCTTGTCCTTATCTTGAATTAAAACCCCCTTATTGTATATGTTTCTCCCCTGACCAGTTTAGGATGGCAAGTTATAGAATAACTTCATGAGAATCTGACACCCAGCCAGGGTAAAACCAACACACAGAGAAAATAGTTTTTATTTTTTTGCTCCCTCAAATCTCATTAAGTGTTATAATGCTTGAGAGGCATCAAACAAACTTGTACCAATTATTTTGTTTTCCATTACAGAGATAAGAACTGACATAAACACCACATTATGTTTTTGTAATATCTCTCACATAAACTTTCCAGTACAAGCTCATAAAAACTTAAATGTTATAGCAGATTTTCTTTGTATATTTTAAAATAATCTCCCAGATGACTGCAACTCTCAGCTCACAGATCAGTGCAGCTAATGTTTTAATGTTCAATATTTATCATTTCATTATTTTTTTCGACAGTATTTGATTTGAATTTTACCTCTACTTCACTTTTTTAAACCACACAGAGGACATAAACCTCCTCATCTTTTGGTGGTTCCTTTCTTCTTCCCTTCCTCCCAAAATTAGTAATAAAACCTGTCGTCATATATTTATACACAAAAGAACTGAAATAATTTTTTTTAAAAATGCTTAATTGTAATCTACTAGTGTATTATTAATTTAGTGTTTGAACATACAGAGGAGTCATTAATAATTTTAACCATCTAAACAAGAACAATGAAAAAGCAAAACCAAAACTCAAAGAAACAAGAAAAGCCAGGAGTGGAATGATATTAACCAGAGTTAAAGAAAGAAAAAGAAAAAAAAAAGATTAGTTTATCATCTTGTTTGTGGGTATTTTAATTATGGGAGTTGGAACCAATTGCTGTTTCATACCAGATCTGAATCAGCAATGCTAATATTGAGATAGAATCATTTGACATTTCTTTAGTATCTTTCTAAAGCCTCAGTAAAATAGATGTGTATATATATATATATATGGATTATGGTTCTTCAATGTTAAGGCTGTCTGTCTATTATTGATTTCATTCTGCACTGATGAAAAGATATTGTATTTTAACTTCTTCACCACCAACAGGACCTGGAGTTATGGGTATAATACAGTAAATGTTAACGTCATGTATATGTCATGCTTTACCTTTTTTTTCAAGAAATCTCGTGCTTACCACAGATTTTAAATCAATTTCCTAGACAAATAACAATTCCGATTGATCAATTTGGCATACTTTGGCAAAGAAGCAGGGGTGTTATTAGTGATTTTCTTTTTTTCTGTGGCAGACCTGCTAGAGTAAAGGTCACCCAACTGAGCAGGATTACATAATAAGTGCCACACATTTGTATGAGCTTTATACCTCACTGGACAACAGTAAATCTAGCTACCAACGAAAAAGTTCTGGAAGAGTAGGCTTTATTTGTTTTATTGCTCAGAGTGACTGTTACCTCACCCTTGGTATTAAAAGAAGATTTTAAATTTTGAGATGAAGTAAAAAAATACAAATGCAACCACATAGCTAGATATTCAAGTAACATCTCAAATTTCCAAAGGCAATGCATACAGACTTATTTTTGTCATTAGTTGACTTCTGGATGCTCAGTGAAGCTCTTTGTAGAGTTTGTTTAGGTCATTTGTTATGATCTTTGACATTATGCTGGCAGTTATCAAGTAACATATGGAGTCCTGGGTACTTTCCAGTGATCTAGATAACAAAATAGGAAAATTAGCAAGCTTCAGATTGACATGTGGGAGCAAAGAGATCATTTTGTGCAGTATGGTTAACAGTAGACTATTATAAACCTAACAATTATAGGATGAAAATTCTTGTCTATATTAAGGTCTGGTACTTATATAAGCAGAAAGTAATTAGGCTCTTGAGAAGCCTAGCTAATTAAGAATGTTGTTATTTGCAAAAGAAGAAGAAAAAAGAAAAAAGTGTAGCAATATACACATGGTGATTGGGGAAGTTTGTTGGTTGTTTCTTTTAAATTGGATTATGGTGTAATAAAATAACAAACCTTGTAATGCTTTAACCTGTTGGATTAAAATGTTTATAAAGTGGGCGTTTAATCATGAAGCATTCTGTTGTAACTTTTATGAGTTTAGGATTTGTTAATTCTGAACACTGTGAGATATATACAAAGTTGAGTTCTGGCAACATTGTATTATTTCTGATGTTATTAATGAAGAGGTGACAGAAAGACAATGTTAAGCCAATAAAAAGGTATCGAAATGCATTGCAGGATACGTGAAGCTGTTCACTAAAACTGACTATGTAAACTACAAAGAATGTGAGAAGAAAAATATACCCATTCTTAACTATTTTCTCCACGGATAGTTTTCAGACATCTGCCAGTCATTTTGTTCCTGAAGAAAACAAAGAAATGATGTTAGAACTTCACTAAACCATGCTTGCTCACATATACACTTGAAGCTTTTATTTCTAACCTTCTAAAGAACATGACTATGCAGGGAAGAAATAAAGGTTTTTCTCAGAATGACTATATTGTCAGAGAGAGAGAGAGAGAGTTGGTAAGAAAAGTTAGAAGGCTCCAAAGATATGTGTAAGAAAGGAGTTGCCCTCTGTTCTACATAATGACAAACCCCTTTCCTAGGAAGGTCGAGGAGTTTAGCAGGCTTAACACATCTAATCTACAAGTACTGATAAACCAGAGCTCAGTGATAACAATCATAAACACGAAAATTGAAAGTTCTGGGTAAATCCACACATTCCATTAATCCAGGGAATTAATTACCTGAACCGTGATGAATTTATGTCACATCTGTATGGGAGATAGGTCTTGGGCTATATGGTATTCTAAAAGTGGAAAGCACATAATAGTTTTTAAATTCTGAAATGAAGGTAATTAGAAATTAAAGTCTGGACTGTATTTGTACATGAGTGACAAGAATCTGAGAAACCTGGAGCATGACATTCTTTCCATAGTCTATTCAGTCCCTAAGGAGCCTGCAAGACACATCTGTGCTTCTATTATTTTACCGTACTCTGTGCAACATCACCAATTATAGATGTTTAAAACCTAGTGACTATGAGCATTCAGAAAAGTAAAACTGAACATGTGAAAACATCAAAAGCTCGGATGGCAATTATGAAATCAATTCTCTCCTTTCTATTTTGTCTCATTTCTACTCTCTGAATGGTATTTCTCTGAAATTTATTTGAATTGCCAGTAGGGTGTATAGGCAAAATGGACCATGCTGATACTGAGAAATTTATGGCACACTTAGTTAACCCTCTACAGTGTTTTCTTTTCTGAAAGCCGGAAAGGCATAAAATTGAACATGTGCTTGTGATGCTAAGACAGTTAATATAAATATTTGTCATTTTTAACAGCCTTCAAACTCCTGGAAAATAAATTCATAGATAGAACAGAAAGAAGGATTTCATATGGATAAAAGAGAGTATTGTAAGGAGTAAAGTTTGTACACACATTAAAATTTTTTTAATGATAATTTTGAATAATTTTCTTTTTCATAAACACTAGATTTCAGGGATGATTTGGACCATATCAATTATCAAAATACTATTACAGAGATACAAATATAAATTAAAGTTTACTAAAAATTTTGAAATTTTGTTTATTGATGTATGTCCCTGGAGAAAAATTAAATAATATCTCCTGATTCTCTTCTGATTTCTCTTGTATTTTACTATGTATAATTCAAACAGTAAAGGCAAAATACTCTCTTCATGGAAAATCAAATGTAAGAATCTGGGCTTGTTTACACTCTTATTTTGATTTTTCTTTTTATTTCCATAAATGATAAGTTATGCAAAATGCATTCTTCAAAATACGAATAGAGATAAATAAACACAATCACATATGCTTCAGCACTCTGTAAAAGGAGAGCATTGAAAATGTTGGGGTATATTTAATCTCTGAAAAAAGAGGTGAACAAAAAAAAAGGTCTCATGTGGAAGAGGTAGAACACAAGGCAGGACTGTGACCCTGGATTTCAGGCAAGCTGACTTTGGCCTTTTCAAAGACCTGCTTGGACAGATCTCATGGGATAAGATCCTAGAAGGCAGAAGTGTCAATGAGAGCTGGTCAATCTTCAAGTTCCACTTTCTCCAAGCCCAGGATCAATGTGTCCCCACATGTAGGAGAGCAGGAAAAGGAGGCAAGAGGCCTCCATGAATGAACAAAGATCTGCTGGGACAACTCAGGCAGAAAGTAGCCATCTATGAGAGGTGGAAACAGGGGCCGACTTCTTGGGAAGAGTATAGGAACTTTGTCAAAGCATGCAGGGGTGCAATCACGAAGGCCTTCTAGAATTAAATCTAGCTAAGACAGTAATAAGGCATTTTTCAAGTAGACTGCTGCAGGAGCTGGCTGATGTGATTGCTAAGACACTCTCCATCACTTTTGAACAATCATGGAGAACAGGTGAGGTGTCTGAGGACTGGAGAAAGGCCAATGTCACTCCAGTCTTCAAAAAGGGTAGGAACAACAAACCAGGAAACTACAGGCTGGTCAGTCTCACCTCCATCTATGGAAAGGTGATGGAACAACTCATCCTGAATGTTGTAGCTAAACATATGAAGGAAAAGATGGTTATCAGGGGGAGTCAACATGGATTCACCAAGGTGAAAACCTGTTTAACCAACATGATAGCCTTCTATGAGTGAGTAACTATCTGGCTAGATGAGGGGAGAGCAGTGGATGTCATCTACCTTGACTTCAGCAAGGCTTTTGACACTGTTTTCCAAAACATCCTCACCAGAAATCTCAGGCAGTGTGGCTTAGATGAGTGGATGATGAGGTGGATCAAGAACTGTCTGAATGACAGAGCCCAGAGAGTGGTGATCAATGGCACAGACATCCACAGTTCGGAAGTGTTATTCTTACCTAGAAGATATTAATGAAATAATACTGATCTCTGAAGGCAGTACTAAAGCATCTAAGCTACAAAAGGATATAGATGATATCCTATTGTTCTAATCTCAACCAAACAAACCATCTCCTGACATGTGGAACAAACTCTATAACACGGTCAAGGGTTATAAAGCAGGTATGTATCGTGCTGGCGGGTGCAATGGTGATAATTCTTCCCAACTTGCACACCTTGCTGTCTAACAAGTGACTACTTATAGTGTATAGGTAGGAGTATGCATAAACACCTATTACGTATTCATGACCTATCCTTGCTCTGTATTGTAATAAGTCCTCATTGAACTTGTGCTTGTACAATGTCTCCTTGTAAATTTCCATGCCACAGAGCAGGATGCAAACAATTCTATTTTCCACATTCCAATTCCTTATTATCTGAAACTGTCTGCACACCAGCTTCTTCGTTATCAGCATTCAGGGTCTTCAAGGCCTTCACTGATGAACAGTTTGAATACCAGTGAGCTGAGTTATGGTGTTAGTTTACAGTCAACTGAGTCCTTCTAATTTCTTAGGTTTTTACCCTCTATATATCTGCTTTTCTCATCACTCCAATTAGAGAAGCACTTTCTCTGAAGGAGGACAGTGAAGTGTGGTTTACAGTAACATCATCTCGTTGAGAGAACAAAAAGTGGAAAAACAAAGCTGTAGCACTGGAAGTAGCTATGAGAAAAAGCATGTCTGAAACAGTTGAAGATAGTGCACAGTTAGGGGAACTTAGAGCAGTCTTACTAGCTGCACAGCATGGGGCTAATCACATTTACATTGACTCATATATTTTTTCTAAAGGTGCTAGCAGATGGATAGGTCACTGTGCAGCCAATGATTGGCAGGTTAACAGGGTCCTAGTTTGGGAAACTGATAGAAGCAATAGGAGGGCGGAGAGTGTTGCACATTGGTTGAGTAAAAGATCACGATCGTTCAAACTCGATCACTGCTGAGTTCAATCAACAGATGGATAGCCTCACATAGCTTCAGAAAATTGACATTGTAGATGATAGTCAGGAATGGGAATGTTTAATTGAATTACTTAAACATGGCTTCACCAGATGGGCAGATTTATATCAGGAAGGACTAGCCTGTGGATGGGCTGTGAGAACAAGTAGCAACTGCCTGTTCACAATATCACTTTTGCATCAGTAAAGATCATCACAGTAAAGGCACCTCCCTTACACATTTGGCAAAAGAAAACATTGTGGCAAATTGGGTATCACTCAGAATTTAAACCTAGCTTCACCTAACCTCTCACCTTGGTGAGGAGAGTTAGAATGCAAGAGGGTTTATCTGCAGTTCTTAGTTTTATTTTGCTGACAATTGTCAGCAACAGCCCCAGCATCAGTTGCCTATTTATGACAACTTCCGTCAAATTATTGTCACTGTTGCAGAGAACACAAATCCTTGAAAATAATACCATAACTTTAATTAATTCAATTTTATTTCCTATATGAATCATTCTAATATGTGTGGATAAACCATTAGCAGCTTTCATATGCCATTTGAATATCCTGTAGAGGAACAATAAGGAGATAATTATCTGGAGACAGTTTACAAAACTGTTAAGGTCAATGATAAAGCTTTGACTGACTTCAAAACATCTTAAGAAAGTTGGCATTATATGAATTATGTAAGTGCTTAAAATTTTAGTTTAGGCTTTGATATTGTACTCTATCATATCTCATTTTACCTGGATATAAGATAAGAGGATAATAACTTTTTTTTTTTTTCACTGTGTCTATCTGAAGCCACATTAAGAACAATGTGTGGATACATTGTAGCTGTTAATGGTAAAGGGTCAAATATAAAAAAGGCCAAATTTCATTTTCTCAGAGTTTTGTTAAAAAGAAACAAAATCTAAGTTTCCATGAAGGATATCTTTTCATGATGTAGCTTGCACTGAAAGATATTTAGCATCAGAACTTTCAACAACATCAGCAGGAAGATACATTGAACTTTCAAAGGGGGCTTAGGTCCCTCAAGACTTAGTTTCACAATGCATGCTTTCCTCCAAACTGTTTTTATTCTGTATATAGCATCATTACCAGAAGCACAGTCAAATCTGTGATTATAATTTTCTGCAGCTTTTTTTTTTTTTTGGCCCTCTTATCTATGAATGTGTTTGCACTAATCCATTAAAAATTTAACTAAAATCAACTTTTACATTCAGAATGTCATAGAGTTCAGGCATTTGGTTTTTTTGGGATTATTTTAACTCTTCTTATTATCTTCATACTCCTTAGTGCTTTCCTAAAAACTCGGTAGGACTTAAGGAACACTTTCTCTTAATGCAGAGTGCCGTAAAAGTTTTCTACTGTAGTCTGAACTATTCATAGGAAAAATAAAAATAACCAGTCCTCATCTAGAAAGGTCAAATGGAAGGAAAAGTAGATTGGTATGATAGTAAATTTGAAATTATTTGACAACAATGTCTCTAAACATTAAAAAATGTTCCCATTATTTATGGCAGGAAGCCTGTCTTTTTTGTATGTAAATTTACTGGTAAACTTCAGTTTAATAGTGGTGTATTTACTGTAAATTTTGTAAAACCATAAAGAGTGATATAGTATTCAAGGTTTGGGGAGCAGAAATCACTGTTCACACCAGTGACATATTGATTTCTGTGAAACAAGTAAACCCCAAAATATTGACACTGAATGAAAGGTGATAAATTTTATTTGAAGGAATGCAATCTTACTCCATATTTACTTACAATGTTAAAGATAAGCAAGTAAAGAGAGATTGCAATTAATTTGACTGTTTGTTGCATGCAGGAGCTATAATCCAGGACACAGCCAAAATAAATCTGTGAATTTAATAACCTTGTAGTCAATTTTCCATTGTTTTTTGACAAGGTCAGTAGCCCATATGTGAATTCATGAAGTACAAATCAGATGTGAAGGGGGTGGAGTTGTGCAATAAAAGCATCATGACAATAATAATTCTTTTGTATAACTGCTCAAAGAAATGAGCTTGTCAAATTTGTGGCAACCTGTTACTCTGAACAAACTATTGCTTTCATATCTGAAAGCTATATCTTGTTTGAGCAAGGTAATCATATAGTGAATTAGAATTATGTTTATAAAGCTTGTTAACTATCCTAAGAAACAGATACACAATGTAAACCTTAAAGCACATTTATATTCTTTAAGAAATATAATGCTATATTGAGAAAAGACCTTTGGTGCTAGCTCGATGGTCCTTAAATGTGCAATTTTTGTAGCAAATAATATAACTTAGTAATTTTGTAAGAATCTTCTTTACAAATAGAAATAAACATTCTCATCTGCCTATCTTGTGCCTAATTTTTGTCTGCCTACTGTGCCAGATATCCTAAAGAACAGTAAAAGTCTCTTCACAGAGTTCTAATTTCTCTATGCTTATCAAAAGTATCTTACATAGGAAGCCAAATTACATCAACTGATGTAAAGAGATTAATTTCTTTCCCTAGTATATATAAAAAAATGCAATAAAATTGAAATCTAAGCAACTAGTTGAGATCAGGTATCTTTAAATGTTTAAGCTTTATGAAGATGAACTCACATTCACATATGCCTAATGATAGGATCTCTTTCCTTGCACATTAAATGACTAAAAATAAATTTGTAGTTGTTGTTTATTTGGATCTTTATATTTTATAAAGGCTCTACAGGAGAAAAAAAAATCACATCTTTTGGTCTTTTTCTGTAAGACAAAATAATAAATGTATCTAAGATAGATAGATACAAGCGTCTTAACAGAGATGTTTCTATTTAAGTAGGACAAAGGCTGGTCCCCTATTAAGCTTACTTTGTGGGACACTATATCTATTTCCACTGTGCTCCATGACTTAGATTGTTGCACTGTAAATTGCTTATATAATCAATGGAAAGACTTTCCTTTGTAAACCTCCAAAAGACAAAAGTCTCAGATTAACTTAGGTAAGAATTTCAGGTGAATATGATACTCTCTGTGATATTTTTTTAAGTGTCTCCATGGATTAAACAGTGAAAATCAAGGAAAGTTTTAAAAACAATATAATTTTGAAAGATAACTAGAGTTTTGATACAGGTTAGGTGTTAAAATTAGATTGAATCTCACTTCTATTTTCTATTTCATAAACTTATTTTTTATTCTTTTTACATTACATTATACATGGCAACAGATTTAAATATTTTCACAATATCTAACCAGTTCCTGGGGAAACTAATATTATCACAGCTGTGGACCACAGATATGACTTTTTGTAGATAAGAAGTTATTTCACTCATAATTTAGCTGAAAGAAAAATCTCAGTTGCATTGAAAATTAAATATTGAAACCTTAATTTATTTTTTCCGTTTAGCTGTTATTTAAAAAAGAAAAAAGTTCAGAAAAAAACTTTTACAGCATATTGCTACTCTCTTTAAGTTTTACATCAGTCTAAGATTGTTACAGGAAAAAAAAAAAAAGGCAATTCTATGAAAGCTAAAGATAAATTCCCAGGAAACAATGCAAGTCTTTTTTATCCCCTTGTTTCTGATTTATATATTTATAAGTATCATTTTAAAATGTTAGCGACTTAGAAAAGTTGGTGACTACTTAGTTCTTTTACAGTATTTTTAAACTATGAAATGGTAACCAAAGAGACTGAATGAATACTAGAAATTACAATGAAATAGCCAGTGAATAGAACAAAAAGCATCATTTTGCAATCAAATAAATACATGTCTAACTTCTGTCTTGTTTATGTATTATATTGGCCTCTTCAATAATAAAAAGAGAAAATAATAGAAGCACTAAGAAGAGTGTAGCAACAAATAACATTTTCATTAATATTCTTCAAATGGAGAAGAATCTTCAGTTTAAATGAGAGATGGTATACATAATAATCCCTTATAGAATAAAACATTTTATACAGAAGGTGAACCAGCAATCAATGCATGTTATGTCACATGGTGCAAGAACTTGAGAGTATTACATGATTGACTCTTAAACCAAATGTGAATCATTTTTCACGTGTAGCACGTCCATAATTTGTCTCTGTGCAGTTTGCTAGAGATGTTGTAAATATGAACAGTGAATCTTTGAAAAGGGTAAGACAAATTCATGGAAGATAGGTTAGTCAGGAGTTTTCTATCTTCATACAGATGACAACAAGGGTTCTAACAATTCATATGATTCAGAATGGCCCTGAACCACTTATTAACAAAACGAGAGATTGTCTTGTTTTAATCTTTGTGGTGGATTGATCCTGACTGGATGCCAAGTGCACACCAAGGCTGTTCTATCAGTTTTCCCTCCTCAACCAGACAGAGAAGAAAAAATTTAATGGAAGGCTCACGTGTCAATATAGGCACAGGGATATCATTCAGAAATTATGGGTAAAGTAGACTTTACTTGTGGAAAATTAGTTTAATTCATTACTAATCAAAACAGAGAAGAGTAAAAAGTTAAATCTTGAAAGACCTTTCCCCCAACCTTTCTTTTTTCATGACTATCTGTCTCTTCTACCTCAGTACTTCAGGTGTATGAGATTGGGGGTTACAGCTAGTTCATTACAGATTTTTGGTGCCTCTGTTTCCTCTCAGAAAGAGAACTCCACACACATCCCCTGCTCTAGCATGACATCTATCTCATGGGAGACAGTCCTCCATGAGTTTCTCCCAATATGAGTCCTTCTGATGGGTACATCTGCTCACACTTGTCTGAAGATAACTGCTACATATCAGTAGACTTTTGGTACCTAAAGTGGGCCTGTAAGAAAGCTGTAGAGTGTCTTTTTAGAAAGACAGATAGTGTTAGCAAGGGGTAATTGCTTTAAACTGAAAGGGGTTAGATTTAGATTAGATTAGATATAAGGAAAAAATTCTTTATGGTGAAGATGATGAGACATAGGAACAGATTGCTTAGGATGGTTGTGGATGCTCCATCCCTGGAAATGTTCAAGGCCAAATTGAATGAGACTGAGTAATACAATCTACTGGAAGGTGTCCCTGCCCATGGCAGGGTGATTGGAACTAATTGATCTTCAATGTCTGTTCCTATTCAAATCATTCTATGATTCTATGATCATGAAATTCTATGATGGTTCAAACTATAAGAGTTTTCTTGAGAAGTTCGTAATCTTGCCATGTTTTTTGCTTAGCATTATATTATAAATGTCTTAGCCATTAAAAGAATCGATACAAGAAGTGAAGACAAGGTAAAGTGACCCAAGGAGACTATAGAGACAATGTCAGAGCACGTAAGTGACTGAAGTAGAACTGAAGGTTGCAGCTCATGTGCCTAGTGCCAGCTAATGGAGAAAAAGAATCTGTATCTTCCACAGTCTGGGAGTGTGTGAGGAGTGGGTTCATTAGCAAACTCCAAGCTGGATCAGCCACTGAATGGAAGGACTTTGGATCTGTGCTGAGTTATCAGATGAATGGAGAGTCCGTACTAGTATTTAAAGGTACTCGCGAATATGTTGTGCCTGTAGGATAAGTGTGTGAATTCTGCATGTTTGCAATGAGCTGGTAGCTAGACCAGCCAGAGAGTTAGACGGGCATTAGTGTGGATTAAAGGAGTCAGAATCCAGGCAGGGGTGATGAGTAGGCAGAGCATCTGCTGATGCTTGGGAAATTTACAGATGTGTGTTTGCTTATGAAACTGGAGAATATGATCTGTATTCTGCATCAGTGACCTATCTCTAACAGTCCAAGAAGAGGAAAGGACATGGCTGTCTGGGCTTGTGTCTAATGCGACTTTTGTACTTGAGTAATGCTGAAGACAGTCTTCAGTGTGACAGCCTTTTTGACCAACTGTGTTCATGTCTTTTGCATGTGTGTTTCTGGGATAAGCATTCAGCTTCACTATGATTTGAACTTGTCAAGGGCAAAGCAGAAGGCACATCCCTCAGACTGAGAAGAGACCCCAGGGTCCTGGGTACTGGACTGGGCCCAACAGCTGGACCAGAGATGCCTCAGTCCCTAGAGCTGCTGGAGGAGATGTCAACACTCTTAATATCTCAAACACTTCTCTCCATAGTCTTCAAATCTCCATGGTGATTGAGAGAAGTTCCTGAGGACCAGAAGAAAGGAAATGTCACTTCTTTCTTTGAGAGGAGTAAGGAGGAAGATCTAGGGAACTACAAGTCAGTAATTCTAACCTTGATCCTAGGGAAAATAATGGAGAAAATACTCTGGAAACCATTTTCAAAAATCTAAAGAATAATTAAATGAGGGAAAATAAGGTGATTGGAAACAGCCACCATGGATTTTTGAATATCAAGTCATGCCTGGCTAATCTAGTGGCTTCTACAAAGACATAACTGGCTCCATGGATAAGGAAAGAGCAGTGAATGTTTTCACTTTGACTTTGGCAAGGCTTTCAACACTAGTACCATCTTTCCAGATAAAATAAAGAAGTATGAACAAAATAAAAATAAATGGACAGTATGTGGACTTACTACTGACTGAACTGCTCATCTTAAATGATTCTGGTCAGCAGCACAAAGTCCATCTGAAATCCAGTCACTGTTGAAGTACCTCAAGGTGTGACACTGGAATCAGAATTCTTGAATTACTTCACCAATGACCTGGATAACATGACAGCTGTCCTCCAAAAACTTTTGTAGATTATAAAAGACTGAATGGAATGTTTGACTCAAAAGAGTTTGCTGTTCATCAGAGGGACCTTAGTAAGCTGCAGAAATGCTCCAACAGGAAGGTTAAAGGGGATTGTTGTAGGCAGGCAATATTCACACAAAGACGTAGAGAGTCTAAGTAATGCATGTGCAGAGACATACACAGGCAACATAGTACAACCACCAGAGCTGACTCAAAGCCACCCTTCCTTTACTAGCTACCTCCTTATATGCTGCTTCTGCCTATGAGATCACCCAAGGCCCAACTGATTAACTTGCAGCACCTGTTTCTGAAGTAGCTTGCCAGCTGCATTAACTTATCCCTAACATCTTTATTCAAGCTGGCTGGTCCAAGCTACATTTGTGCCTACAGGGGATCTTATCAATGTGTATAAATGTCTGGGGTTGCGTAAAGAACAGCAATATAGACTTAGTGGTGTCCAGTGACAGGATGACAGACTGTAGATAAACTAAACTACAGTAAATTTTACTTCAACATCTGGAAAAAAAAAATGGATTTTTGGTTTTATTTAAATGGTAAGTGATCAAGCATTGGAACAGGTTGCCCAGAGAGAATGTAGAGTCTCCAACCTTGGAGATATTCAGAACTGGACAGAAAATGATCCTGAGAAAGCATCTAGCTCTGTAGAGGAGTTTGGACTAGCTGATTCCCAGAGGTCCCTTCCAACCTAAACTATAGTGTAGTTATATTATACAATCATACAGTCTCCAAGTCTACCTTCTCTACAGGGTATACATGATTTGGCAGATCATAATAATTCTGATAATTATTCAATTAGAGACTATAACATCAGTGTACATATTACACAACAATGTGAACCACTCATGACCATGGAAATGGATTCCTTACAGTCACAGAATAATTCACCAGTCTAGTCTATGAAAGAGATGCAAAAATCATAAGAAAATTGCATTGATGATAGACTCTGGATGGTGAATCTGTTTTGGACACAAAGAACAATCAGAAACATTAATTTTTAATTACTTTTTTTTTTCTTTTTTTTGGTGAAAGGAAAACAAACAAAAATAACCCCAATAAAGCAAAGGAAATCAAATCTTCCAGGGAGAGTACACTGTGTGTCTTTTCAATAGGATAGTGAATTTGAATTAATCATGAAAAGGCTGGTTTATTTTATTTTTGTTTTTTAAATGAGGTGCAAAAAATAAAAGAAAATAGAACAACAACTGCATATACAACAGTCACAAAATCAAATACAAGTATTTAGACAGAGGAAACCACACATGGTATCTTTTTATCTCATTTCAGACACTGTTTATTTGCTGTTGATTCTTTCTTTTTTGCTTTCTAGTTTCCCCTGTGTTCTTCTTTGTTCACAAAGATATAGGGATATGTCAGATATATAAGTCATAGATACATATGAGATATCATGTGGCAATTTACTATGTCCACAAGGAAGAACAAGTTGACAAACAAAATTTCCTACCTACTGTTTAGTATTAATATTAAATTGCCTTCTGATAGAATAAAATCTAGTGACAGCTACTACATCATAACTTTTTTTCCTCAGGTTTATTGTTAGTCCCAGTGCCAAACTGCTGTGAAAATCTCTATGACAATAAGTTAGAGTACTATATTTTTTAAAAAACTCTAGCTTTATTTACAGAAATAAACAAACAAAACAGATGTTATTTTTTCTATTTCTTATTTTAAAGTATCTGCAAATGATGCCCAAAGATGAACCTATAATTTTGGTTAACGTCATCTTTGTTCCTCTTGCAATAGAATTTTAAAGGAGTAATTATTCCTATGAAATGTCTTTTAATTTCTTTAGTCTTAAAAGGAATTGTGGTGTAATTGAGGAAAGTTGCAGAAATAGAGAGTGAATGAGTGAGATGAGTGAATGAGCAAGCAGGAGAGCAAAATGAAACTACTGAGTTACAGTATAACTATTTTATGAGTAGCCACAGAGTGTTAGAAAATGAAATTTGCTAAAGGGAAGGTTTTTAATGATAATATTCAAGTAGAAAAAATAATGAATTAAAGGATATTTTTCAGTATTTAAAAGCTACTTTGTTAACTTATCCTATGATTAATCAAACCACTAGATAAAATGGAAGTAGTACTGAGTACTTACATCAGGAAGGCAAGTCTTTAGTCTGAGATAGGAAGTTTACTGGTATGATTTGTGTAATAGGCCATGTGAAGAGAGAAACTAACAGAAAGGAAGCATACAAAAGTGTGTATATAAATAAGAGATATGAGAAAGTAGTGAATAAAAACACTCCTCAAAGAAACTGAAATGAAGGAACCAGACCACATATAGTCACAGGAAGTAATGTTTTAGAAAGTGAATATTGCTGTCAGGATAAAATAGAATGTAACTATAAACTGGTGGGGCCACTTTAATTTGCATCATATGATAATTTGTCAGTTAAATGTCTACTTATGGTCCCACATAATAACCTATTGTATCTTCTTTCTAGATTTACTTAATCTTGTAGGCAGCTTCTTAGCTTTATTGCTTTTTCAGAACAAAATCTCAGTATCGTTTAATTGTGCAAGTTCTTAAAAAATAGTTGTGTCCTACAGTGTAACCTCTCTTGCAGTATAAGTACACCATAGGGGACATTAGTAGAACACACAATAGCTCTGGCATAAAAATTTAAATCATAGTTGATTTACTAATGAAGTCACCTCTGGAAAGGGAAAAAAAAACCCCAAAACATAACACCAAAACCCCAAACAACAAAAACAACAAAACACAAAAAGTAATAAATTGAAGAGATATGGTGGGATTATACAAAAATGTTTTTTTAGAAGATGCAGAAATGAAGAGAGATAGTCTAAACAGAAGCATTAAAACACACTCAGTAGCTTGAATAAAGCATTAATTGAACCAGTAAAAAGAGAAAGCAATAAAGTAAGTTTTGACTGAGGGGCAGTATATAAGGACACAGGAGAGTCATGTTTTCTGGAAGAGTCTAGAACCCTATATAAATCAGATAAAATGTGTGCAATTCTTAGTACAAATACTATAAAAATAAACATCTTTATATCTGCAACACTCTAGAAATGTCTGTAATGAGTGTAACTGGGTGCCTTCACACAAGACTCCATTTGAACCAAAATGGCTTTGAGTAAGCACATAGGCTACAGGAACAGATTTGCTTGAGAAAAGAGGGCTCAACTGCTTGAGAAAAAAGACTGACTCTCAGTTGTATTTAATGAATGGCACAATCACATGCTTTGGAAAGACTAACACAACCCATTCGACACAGTGAAATCAAATAGACTTCCCTACTAAATTTGGCAGTCTTTTGAATTCATAATACTGCTAAAACACTTTATTTAAAATGCTTCTACAAAGACTAGGAAACAATCTACTTAGCATGTGAAAGTCTACTATAAATATATATATATATGAGAAATTAAAGTGTTATTTAAATCAGAAATGAATAACACAGAAAGTGCGTCTCTCATAAATTATTTATTCATTTCTCCAAAACTGATAATCAGGTGATCAGTGTTCAGAAGAATCAACAGCTGTGTCAAAACTGTCATTTTCCAACCAGGAAATTAACACTTCTATTTTTTGCTTGCTTGCTCTTCTCTGATTACCTGAAAGGTATGTTCCAGGATAAATCACTGAGTTTGTTTTCATTTTGCCCTATGTGTGATGAATCCCAATGAGCTTTTGAAGAGATTTGAAGTGTTTGTTTACAGTTTTCTCTAAGGATAAGTATTCTTTTCAGAAAGTTTACTTCATTAGTTGTTTTAGATCTGATTTTTCAGTTTAACCAGTAGGTTAACCATATTCTATTGGATATAGAAAAACATATCATTTTCACTTTCCATATACAAGAACAGAACTTTTTCTGTAAAATAACCACAGCAAGAAGAATGTGTCCAGTGCTATCTTTTCTTTTGGTTTATAATAAGCAGGAGGAACTGGAAATGTGGGTGCTGATGCGGGGCTACGACCTCATTGCGGTCACAGAGAGGTGGTGGGACAGCTGCCATGACTGGAGCACAGCCATGGAGGGTTATGTATTGTTCAGGAAAGACAGACTGACAAGGCATGGAGGTGGAGTTGCTCTCTATATGAGAGAGCAATTAATGTGTACTGAACTGTGCTTGGGTGGGAATTAGGAGGCGGTAGAGTGCTTATGGGTAAAAATTAATGGCCAGGGCAAGGCAGGTAATATTGTTGTAGGAGTTTGCTATAGGCCACCTGATCAGGAGGAGGATGTGGATGAGGCCTTCTACAAACAGCTGAGAGCTGCCTCACAATCACAGTCCCTGGTCCTCATGGTGGACTTCAACCACCCTGATATTTGCTGGGATAGCCACGCAGCCAAGCACATGCAGTCCAGGAGGTTCCTACAGATTGTTGACAACAACTTCCTGTCTCAGATGATCGAGGAACCAACAAGGAGGGGTTTGCTGCTAGACCTGGCACTGACGAACAGAGAGGTCCTGGTTGGGGATGTGAAGGTTGGAGGCAACCTTGGCTGCAGTGACCATGAGATGGTAAAGTTCAAGATCCTGTGTGGAAGGGGCAGAACACAAAGCAGGACCATGACCCTGGATTTCAGGCAAGCCAACTTTGGCCTCTTCAAAGATCTATTTGGACAGATCTCATGGGATAAGATTCTAGATGGTAGAAGTGCCAATGAGAGATGGTCAATCTTCAAGCAGCACTTCCTCCAAACCCAGGATCAGTGTGTCCCAATGCACAAGAAAGGAGGAAAAGAAGGTAGGAGGCCTCCATGGATGAGCAAGGATCTGCTGGGACAACTCAGGAAGAAAGCAGCCATCTACGAGAGGTGGAAACAGGGGCTGGCTTCTTGGGAAGAGTATAGGAACATTGCCAAGGCATTCAGGGATGTAACTAGGAAGGCTAGAGCCCTTCTAGAATTAAATTTAGCCGGATATGTTAAAGACAGTTAATAATAAGGCATTTTTCAAGTACATCAGCAGCAGAAGGATGATGAGGGGTAATGTGGGCCCACTGCTAAGTGTTGAATGTGCCCTGGTGTCTGAGGATGCAGAGAAGGCTGAAGTACTGAATGCCTTCTTTGCTTCAGTCTTTACAGCCAAGGTCAGCCCTTGGGAATCCCAGTCAAGCAAGGATAATAAGATAGCTGGGCAGCAGAGGACTTGCCCTGGGTGGAAGAGGAAGAGGTTAAAGACTTGTTGGCCAAGCTTAAGGCTCATAAGTTAATGGGTCCTGATGGGATGCATCCTAGAGTGCTGAGGGAGCTGGCTGATGTGATTGCTAAGCCTCTCTCTATCATTTTTGAACAATCTTGGAGGACAGGAGAGGTGCCTGAGGACTGGAGAAAGGCCAATGTCACGCCAGTCTTCAAAAAGGGCAAGAAGAATGACCCAGGAAACTATAGGTTGGTCAGCCTCACCTCCATCCCTGAAAAAGTGATGGAATAACTCATCCTGAATGTTATCATTGAACATATGAAGGATAAGATGATTATCAGGGGGAGTCAACATGGCTTCACCAAGGGGAAATCCTGTTTGACTAACCTGATAGCCTTCTATGAGAGCATAACTGGCTGGCTAGATAAGGGGAGAGCAGAAGATGTCATCTACCTTGACTTCAGCAAGGCTTTTGACACTGTCTCCCACAACATCCTCATCAGAAAGCTCAGGCAGTGTGGCTTGGACAAGTGGACAGTGAGGTGGAAAGAGAGCTGACTGAATGACAGAGCCCAGAGGGTGGTGATCAATGGCACAGAGTCAAGTTGGAGGGCTCTGGCCAATGGAGTCCCACAGAGATTGATTCTGAGGCCAGTCTTATTCAACATCTTCATCAACGACCTGGATGAGGGGACAGAGTGTACCCTCAGCAAGTTGACTGATGACATCAAAGTAGGAGGACTGGCTGATTCCCCAGAATGCTGTGCTGCGATTCAGTGGGATTTCAATCGGCTTGAGAGTTGGGCAGGGACGAACCTCATGAGGTTCAACAAGGACAAGCGTAGAGTCCTGCATCTTGGAAGGAACAACCCCACACACCAGTACCCCTGGGCAGCCTGTGCCACTGCTCTGTCACTCTCACAGTAAAATAGTTTTTCCTTATATTTAAATGGAACTTTCTGTGTTCCAGCTTCATCTCATTACCCCTTGTCCTGTAGCTAGCAACAATAAAAAAAAGGGATGTCCCAACCTCCTGACACCCATCCTTTAGATATTTATAAATGTTAGTAAGATCTCCTCTCAGTCTCCTCTTCTCCAGACTAAACAGTCCCAGTTCCCGCAGCCTTTCCTCGTATGTTCCAGTCCCCTGATCATCTTGGTGGCTCTGCACTGGACTCTCTCCAGCACTTCCCTGTCCCTCTTGAGCTGAGGAGCCCAGAACTGGACACAGTACTCTAGATGAGACCTCACCAGGGCAGAGTAGAGGGGGAGAAGAACCTCCCTCGACCTGCTGGCCACACTCTTCTTGATGCATCCCAGGATATCATTGGCTTTCTTGACCACAAGGACATATTGCTGGCTCATATTTAGTTTATTGTCAATTAGGACTTCCAAGTCTCTCTCTGCAGAGCTGCTCTTCAGCAGTTCGGTGCTTTGTTACTGACTGGGCTTAAACCACAACAGTAACACAGAGAACACTGCCTTTGTATTTACACAGCACTCACACAGACATGAAGAATGTGGATTGCCTGACTATTCTTTGGGTT
This sequence comes from Colius striatus, assembly GCF_028858725.1. Classification (NCBI taxonomy): domain Eukaryota; kingdom Metazoa; phylum Chordata; class Aves; order Coliiformes; family Coliidae; genus Colius; species Colius striatus. The sequence goes on along the minus strand of NC_084759.1, from coordinate 48,268,862 downwards.
TTTTTCTGTCTGGATGATCAGAATGAATACCTATTTATAATTCTCTGTATACATACACTCACATGTCACAATAGCTGTCCTTAGACAATCAACCTATCCACCACTCAGCCTCAGTACCCGCTGGTCTGCTCAGGTACTTGTAGCTGGATCTACAAGCCTGGAGGTTCATATCCCCACTCTATTTGCTCTGTCATCTTAGCCTATTTGCTGCTGTTCTAGCTTGAAGTTCTCATGTCAATACATACTCAGAACAGAGGGTGCATCTACACAGAAGATAAGTAGAAACAGAATTTAATGAGAATAAGGCTCAACTAAAGCAATGTGCAGACAAAAAGCCATTAGCACTGTACAGGCCCATTTTATCCCTTTTCCTTCATTTTCCAACACTTTTTCCTCTCTGATTCACCTTAACCCCTCCCTTTCCCTGTGTCCTCTCCTTACTCTGAACATATCTCATTAAAAGTCACTCATATTCCTCTGCAGTCTGCTTAAAAACATTCCATAAGAAGTTGTGCATAATTAGGAAATACTCCCTCACCTACATCCCATAATGAGTCCTATAGTCCCATAGGAAGTATCCCCTTTGATCTGCAAAGCCACTCAGGGACAGCTTATTTGGTTGACCACTCCTTGGGCATCTCATGCTGGTTATCATTTTCCTTAATGTCCCTGGGAGCAGCCAGGTTGGGGAGTTTCTTTTTAAATGATGAGGCAAGTGGCATTCTCCTGTTCCCCAAGTGCTCTGTGTTTTGGTTGATTACCCATCATGTATGCAGCCCAGCAGTGTGTATCGTCATTACAGAGTCTTGAGAATGGATTCTGGTCCCATGTGAACCGTGGCCATACTGACTGCTGGGAGAAGTGCTGCACTTATGCTAATGGTCTCAGTTTGCCATGGAAATGTATGGGTATATATCATAGTATATTACAGACATTATTGCCGAAATGTTCGTGATAGAGAATAACAACCCAGGGAAAATGTTCTTGATACATAGATGTCCCAGTGGAAAAAAAAAGACAGTTTCCTTAAAATGGTATGTTTTTCTGAAGGATTTGCTTATAATTCATGGTTCACAGACTATTTATTGAACTGATTATTGAGGTTTATATTAAAAAAATCATTTAAAATAAAAGTTACCTAATGCATGTAGAAGATTTTTATCTCTAATTCATCTTCCTGAGAGAAAATTAACATAATTCTTACACAAAACCAACAAAAAATGTTTTACTGAAACTAATATGACATGAGGTGCATACATAATTCTGATTTTCAGCTTTAGAAAACAGTTTAATATACAGTGCAAATAAGTATTACTTTCACAGACATGGAAATACTGTCTTTGCAGTAAATGAAAAGGAAGATTTTCATGCTCCATCGATAAGCTTAATAAACCAGTCATATTGGAAATATCAGAGAGTATTTTTTCTTTGTGGATATTCACAAGGATCTGTTTGAATAGCAACAATCGTGGAAGTAAAAGTGTTGGTCTGAGGGGTTTTTTTAGAAAGATCTGAAAATTCTTTATTTGGAAATCCAGCTATATCAGATTGCCAAGAACAAATATGATCAGTCAGAGTGAGATGGTCGTTCATTTTGTCTCATAAAACGTGGTCATAATTTGCTTTCAGCTTTTGATAGACATAATTCTGAAGATTTGATTATCTACCTGCAATGTCAACATTTGTTTTGAAAATCACTAGTTTGAAGTTATAGGCCATTGATGACAGAGTTTGATATCAGTAAAAAAACTTGAAAAGGTCTTTTGTTCCTTGAATTTGCTTCTGAAGCCCTGAAGGTACAAAAGAAAGAGGTGAAGAATGATTTTACATGGGAGAGCAAAGGAAGGATTTCCCTTTGTTTTCAGGGAAATATAAAGCACAAAAGAAACAAAGAGTTAGATCACCCAGACTGGTAAAATCAAAAAAAGATGAATGTTTCTACAGTACTACTTTTTTCCAATGATTGTAATAGCAAGAATAGCTTCAGGTATGTAGATTATTACGAATAGTATATTACTTCTAAAAATGTGTAAGTCAATGAAGTGATGACCTGGACAATCTTTAGTCACATGGAATAATTTTGTTTTTATTTGAATGTCTAAAACTTTGAAACATATTATGACAGCCATACACAGGAGTAATTTCTTAACCCATAAAATATGGCAAATATCAAATAACAAAATATGTTATATTGTAGTGTTGAGGATGTGTTCTATTCAAAATTAGATTTTCTTTTTTCATTAAATCTTCTCTGTTATAAAATGTATTGTTTTAACTTCTTAAAAAAACTGCCATACAATATTTGTTTAAATAGAGAGGTGTTAGGTGACTACCAAGTTGTTCTATCACTCCTCTCCTGAACTGTACAAGTGAGGGAGAAATAATAACAAAGAGCTCAAGAGTCAAGATAAGGACAAAGGAGATCACTCAGCAATTACTGTCACAGTCAAAAGAGAATCAACTTGGGGAGAAACAGTTTGATTTATTAACAATCAATCAAAACAGAATAGGGAAATTAAAAAAAAAAAAAAAACAAGCCTTAAAACTCCTCCTCCCACCTCTCACTTTTTCCCAGATTTCTAATTCCTCTCCACCAGACAAATGCAGTGGGACAAGGAAAGGGGACTATGATCAGTTTATTACAGATGGTCTTTACTGCTGCTTCCTCTCAGGGGGAGGACTCCTCACATTTCCCTGATACAGTGTGAGATCCCTCCCAAGGGACAGAGTTCTCCAAGAAATTCTCCAACATGAATTCCTCTCATGGGTCAAGTTCTTCACAAACTGTCTCAATGTGAGTCTCATCCAAGGGGAACTAGTCCTTCAGGAATTAATTGCTTCAGCATGGGTCCTGCAGAGGGTCACAAGTCCCCCCTGTAAACCCCCACTACCAAAACCTGGCCACACAAACCTGCTGCACTTTTACTTCTTAAAAAAACACAATGCAGTGTTTATTTTCAAAAAATAGAATATGAAATTTTGTATTTTTATGTATTTGTAGAAGAAAGAAAAATAATATTTTATGATGAACATACACATAACAGGAAATGTATGTAGGAACTCATTACTCTAGGAAGATTGGACAAAGTGATATTTTAAAATTAGCAGTAATTGACACTAGAAAGATAAGTATAGTCCTATGGAATGGAAAAAACTGAAGAAGTTGAGAATCTTTTTCTGCAACCAGAAGCAAGACATAAGGAGGCAAATACATTAAGTCTTCAACCAAAACATAAAAACATTGAGAAAAGTCAGAATAATAGAGCAAATCATGTTTCACAGTCATATATTCCTCTCATTTATTCAACAGAAAATAAAATGATATGATAGAGAAAACACTTCGTAGATCTGAAAGAGAGAGACTTGATTTTGTATAGATCTTTGGTACTTGTTGTTGGTTGTCCTTGGCCAGGTTCCAGACTCTCATTCACCTGCTCTCACTCCTGCTCAACAGGGTAGGAGAAGAAAAGATGGTAAAGTTTATGGGCCAGGACAAGATGGAGAACTCACTTGACAATTACCATCACAGGCCAAACAGAATGTAATTGGGGAAGATTAATTCAATTTAATGTCAAAAAAGGAGTTGAGCAGTGAGAAATTTCTCTGTAGAGGAGATCTCCACTGAGATTCAGTTAAAGTCTTCTTGAAGATGTTGAACTGAAAAATCCTCCATATAAAACTTAGTCTTGGCTCTATAAGCAAAATATAGGAATATAATGTTGTCCCTGTCATCTGATCTGATACACAATATAAGTGCCTAATAGGGTAGAAGAAAGGAAAAGAGAGTAGTGACAGTCCTCTGATGCAATCTTTTCTTACCCTGCCCTTCCATTATGTAATTACTCTTTAGTTTGACCAATTCTGCAGCAGGCACAAACTTTGGAGTTTAGTCTTCTTCAGCCCCACACATACTCTGTCTTTCTGGTGTTAGCTCTGGTGTAACTAGAAGTGTAAGTTGTGGATGTCTAGGTAGAAGGGAACTAGACTCACATTTTGCAAGAAGAAAAGGTAGGATCTTATTTATTTGAAAGATATAAACATATTAAGTTTACCTTTCACAGTCTATAGAACAGAAATGGGCAGATGAGATCAAAATCCTAAGTCTGTTCTTTCCTGTCCTCCACCTCAATAAGAATGTCTTTAACACAACTGAACCCATAATCTTGTTTACCTGTTCCCTGTCACTCTGCATACCTCTCAGTGTAAAGATGAGGAGATGGGATGTGGGGGACACAATTGCAATGTAACCCAGAAGCACTCTGCAAACTGAAGAAATACTGTACTGTCCTTCAGATTGAGACAGGCTTGTTTTTACCTAGAATAATCACTCATATCAGTTGTCTGTTATTAAAAATATTGACACCAAGCCTATCTTTTCAAGACACTGGACATTTTTTAAAAGTTTTTCACTACAGCCTGTAATGCAAAAAAGCTAAGTGATAGGCAGTTCTGTAGCCAAAAGAGATATATCTCTGAGCATAAATGCATGCCTATTATCATGTTCCCAGATTTTTATGCTAAACGGAGAAGAACTGAAATAGTTTGGTCCACTACAGGTTAATTGACATTATAAAATAAGTATATTGGAATACTTGCAGGGATTCAGGACAATTTGACACTTAAATCCTTGCATTGGTAGGATTATTATAAATTAGACACTTTTCCCCCTTCATGTGAAAACTTTTCTACCTTGCAGGTGTGTTCCTATATTACAAATGTGCTTCCAACCAAAATCTCTGAAACTGGATCATAACTAATAACCTATTGTTTTTTGTGCCTACAGAATAAACCAGCTAATATAATTCATCTTTTTATAATGCTATCTTAGAAATATTATTTTGAAGAAAAATAAATTTTGATAAGATTAAAACTGCAATAAACTTCCATTGTTTTGACTTTTCAGAGTTCAAAAGTATGCTTAAAGTATGGTTAAATGTAGTAGATTAAAATGAAGTATCATGTAAATTATAATTTAAATGTATTGAATATATTAAATTATTATATTGTATTAGTTAGCATCTATTTAATAAGGAGAGACTAATTCATAGGCTGTTTATTTAGTAGCAGGTATAGATTTCAGTTTCAGTGAATCAGAACAGAATCAATGAAAAAATATATTAATATTTTCATTTATATAGAAGTTTTTGATATTCAAGAAAGGATGAAGTAGACTGTTAAAACAAATCAGAACAGAATTTTTTTTAAATGCATTCTTAATAGAGAAGGAAACATTTCTTGACAGTAATGATTAAATCTTACAGTTTCACCTTTATAGTTAATGTATACAAGACCCCTCCTGTTTCTTACATGTGATTACAGCCATCAGTGGTCATACTGAATGGAAGTCATCTAACCAAATATAGATGAAATATACCAATAAAGTAAACTAAACTGAAATTGAACTAAATTGAATGAAAATATGGATCTGTAAATATGAGTTAATCATCTCAGATTCTTTTTATAGAAAATGGAAACAAACTTACAAATTTCTCATCTTAAACTGTTGTAGATTATTTAGGTCGAGAAGTGATGCCTCAGTTCTCTTCATTAGCTACAAAAATAGCCTACAATAAATAGCTTAAATATAGATATTTCTATGTTGCTATCTAAGTCAAAAAAAGTTAGTTGCTAAAGACAGACATCTAATGCCATTTAGACTGCCTTAGGATGCTGAAGATCAGGACAAAGCTGGCAGTTATGGCAAAGGATTTACGTGAGATCTGTCATCATCTAGTTTAGTAGCTGGAGTTAAGGAGAGAGAAATCAGTGTATTTCAAATGATAATTAATACAAATATTTAGGCAACAGAACCAAGTTATCAAAATTAAGCAACCTGATTGCCAACTGTTCTGTCATGGAAAAAAAAATAGGAAAAAAAAAGAGATGGAAAAACTGTAGGTAGTTTTATAAATCAAATATCCAGATAAAAGGGGTTTGATTACAACTTTGCTTGCCTGTCAAGCAGATGGGAGTGGTTTTTTTGTTAAAAGTTGTTATTTAAATTATCTCAAGGTGTGGACATGTCAGTTAAGGTCTAAACATGTACTGTAGTCAGTGGAAATATACCTCAAAGAAGCCTAGAGAGATATTTATCTCAACCTGAGATAGGGCCATAAGATTTCATTGAGTTGCCCCACACAAATAGGTATTGTTCACACTCTGAGGAAAGGTATAACATAGCAAAGGGTCCCAGAGAAGAGTGCAGTTGGCATACGAGGAATCCCTGGTTCCCTAGGTAACTAGCAAAGACTCAGTGGAGATTCTGTTGCCAGGTTCTGTAGGATGTTGCAAGGAGAAGGGTACTGCATGGTACTATGGACTGATAAACTGCAGGCCTAACACTCTGGATCAATTGCCTGTCATGTTTTGACAAAATTCCATCCTTTGAGTAAACTTTGCTCATTATAATACCAAAACACACCTCCATCCCAAAGGGTACCTGTTTCCAAGGTGCAACGACTCCTCACTGAGCATGCTCTTTGAATTTTTCTTAGCCTATACCTTTAAAAGCAAATTGAGAGAATTTTCCACTAATCCTAATGAAGATATTTATGACTAGAGACACTTAGGCCCCATCTTGGAGGTAAAAAGCATTATAAAAATGGTCTAACAAAGGGGAATCAATAGGGAAGATACCATTGTGAATAAGTCAGGGAAGAATCCGTCACTGACTGACTCCTGGGATCAGTTGATGGGCTGAACCTGTCTTCCACCTTTGGGTAAGTTCTGAACTTTAAACTTAGAAATCTCTATAGAGCCTCTTTTCTAGCTAGGCACATTGTATCACTCATATATATATATATATATATATATATATATATATTTGCACGTGATTTTTTTTTAGACAGTGAATATCACCAGCAATCTATAAAAATCTGTATAACCTGTTACTTTTAATAAACTGTACTGTTAATATAGTGGGGTGTTGAAGTTTCTCACTGAGCACTGCCACACTCTGTGTCTGGCCATGTGAGTCCGTAAAGTGTGAGCAAGCTGAGTGTGCATCTGTAATCATGACAGTTCAAAGAAGGTGAATGCAACTGGACTAATAGTATTAAATTGGACATTATTCAGAATTTAAACATAGCTGCACCTAGCCTCCCACCTTAAGGAGAGTTAGAAAGAAAGGGGAGTTATTTTCTGCCAAACTACTTTGTCCTTTCAATGCAACACCTGTTTGTAATTTTCTTTATTCAGATTAAAAAAAAAAGTGATCTATCTAGGAATCTGTTGTCTTAATGAACTTTACAGTGACTTAGGTTCCTATAATAGTCCTCAAAACTGATTGTACATTTTTGGGGGGAATTTCATACATCCTACCATTGAGAATTACTGATTTATAGTTTCTGACATGAATTTTTACTCGTCAGAAAGTACTACATAGAATAATTATTGCTTAGTTTTTTTCTTTCTATTCATACTATTTGCATAAACATCTCTAACTGATCAAAATGAATATGTTCTTTTCCCTGTCATAGATTCAACAGATTGGCCTTAATTTGAAAGTGTTAGGAATACATATACTCTCCATCTCATTTATAATACTTTATAAAATGAAATTACACAGTCAAAATGTCCTTTGAGGGTGGGGATGTAGTGGAATGAGCACAGGAAAGAGAGAGGAGGATTTGTAGATAAATCATCTCTTCCACCAACCTCAGAAAGCTTGGCAAAAAGGTGGTTAATTAATGAAAAGTGAAAGAACATTTAAGTGCAATTTTTCCTAGCACTATTTTTAAAATGCTCAAAACAACATTTAAAGTAAAACTATCTACAGATGGGCAGAAGAGGAATATATTAACATTGCTGAATGCGTCTGATGGCTGTGAATTTTCAAAAATATTTCACTGTGTTTATAAAAAGATTCTATTTAGCAAATTGGCGTGAAAAAGGTAATGCCTTCTGAAGAGGAAAACTAGAGACTTTATAAAAGACTTCTTTTACTAAAACTATGTATTTTTGCAGATTATTCTAAAAAAATGCTTAATACTAAGTTAAATAGTTAAATAACCAGGCAGAACTAAACTATTTAACATTCTGTAAAATTTGGTAGTTTTTATTTCCCAAATGAAATGCATACACCATGCAAGTTTTAATGCATCAATAGTTTTTCTGTGCAAAAACAGTAGTGTAGACCTTGAAAATAAAGATTTCACAAGTGATGATTCAGTACTTCAATCACTTAAGAACCTTTCGTTTCAGTTTTTGTAAGAGAGCAGCTCACTGAATAGCCACACTTTAAAGATGAATTTAAGCGTTTGCAAGACCTCGTGTTAACACATATGTTTCTAGCTAGCCATTATAAAACACTGAAATCCTATGGATTTATGTAGTGTGAACAAAACAAACCAAATTTCTGAAATCTTCACTTATCTCATGCCTACTGCACATAAAATGATGTGCCAAATTGAAAATGTATTAGCGAATATAATACTAAGAAACCACCAGAAAAGAAACTTCAATTTCCTCACAACCAGTAAGGAATGAGAAAATGTCTTCAGACAGAAGATGAGAACTTATATCTATATGTGTTATGGTCCTGAGCCGAAGGTGTTTTTTTCAAGCATCATTCATGGGATCTTCTGCTAAAATTGTAATTTGTAGAAATATGGATCATGAACTTTTGTGTATGGATGATAAGCAAAACTAAGACATTCTTAATTTAAAAAATATATATCTGTCTTACTTGTAATAAGAAAGAAGAGTTAACAAATGGAAGTGGATAGGATCAGAGACAGAACTGAGGAACTCGCGGTGCTGCTCAGACTCAATCCTAAATATCAGTGCTGCTATTTAAGAAAGCACATTGGAAAATCCAAAAAACCACCTTGACCTGTTTAGTTACATAGGATACTAATAATGCTGATGTTTTCTACTGAAAACTTCCTCAGAAGTTTATTCTTAAAATCACTGTTTCATGGGTGAAACGATCACCAAAGTGTTCAAGCTCACATGAAATGCTCAGAGAAGGCATCCTCACTGCTAAATCTCATGGAAGTCTTGACTCACTCTAGACAACTGTAGCATAATGCATATCTGTGATCTGCTGCTTCTCCAACAAGTTTGTGATTGATTGGCCCAGTAGAAAGTGATGGTGAAGTTGGGTGGGTTGAATACATTGGTCTCATGAAGCAGCTGTCGTTGTTTGTCAGGACTCCCTCTGCTTCCCTGTTGCTACTGTGCAACTACGTTCATGTCATGTAGAACGTGACAAGATGAAAAGGAAGAGAAAGTAGGCTCAGGTAGCACGTCTTTATTGCCTAAATGGAATTAAAGTATTAAAAATAATCCAGAGAACTCCTTTAACACATCCTAAAATACATAAACAGCTATTCTGAATTCAGATAGGAGGTGTGGTTTTTCCTTCAATTTGTGCAGCTGGAGGTGTCCAAAAGCTTTCTGAAAGGAACTGTATCAGGAATTTTTGAAAGTTCACACCATTCCAATAAAATATTTTATTTTTCATTATGTGTGTAAACTATATAGATGAACGAAATTGATCCTGAAGCTTCATTTATGAGTTGGACAAAGTCTTAATTACGTAACTAGCTCATGTCTAAATTTAGCGGTCTCAATCTGCCAATTTCACTAATGAAACTAATGAAGTTAATAAGCATTTTCATATCTGTGCTGACTTTTATAGGACTTAAGGCACTCCTTTCAAGATTTTTAAAAAAATATCTTCCAAAAATACAGATTCAAATAGGTCTCTAGTTTGGACAGATATTTCCTCAGTTTAATATGAAATGTCTGAAACTGAGATCACAGTGAAAAAGATGTCATGTAATTGTACGCTATTAAAATATCCTGCCATTATTCCAGATTTCTAAATGATCTGTTGATAGTGTTAAGGAAACAGAAGTTAAAAAAAAAAAAAAAGTAAGAAGAAAAGATGGATTGGCATATTTTAAACCCAGCTGACAACAAACAAACCATGCAGTCGCTGATTTACTTCTCCTCACTTTGGCAGGATGAGGAGGAGAATCAGGAGGAAAAGGTAAAACTTTGTGGATTGAGGTAAAGACAATTTAATAGAAGAGCAAGAAGAGAGAATAAACAGCTATAACAACAGCAAATGAACACACAGAGCTAATGACGCCCCGTGTCACTGCTCACCACCCAGAGCCTGACACTCAGTCCCAACAGAACAGTCACATCTCCCGGTCGCCACTAAGTCCCAACAGCTCCCACTGTATACTAAGCATGATACAGCATGGTATGGAATAGCCTGGCCATGGTCTTTGTAGTCTATCATGAAAATTAACTCTGTCTCAGATAAATGCAGAAAAAATAGAAATGAAGAAAAGGAAAAAAATGAAGATACAAAAAGCCCAAAACAAAAGCTCTCACAAAGATATAAACATGTTCATTTACATGTTTACATGGGTTTCAGTTTTGACAGTTAGGCATGATACTACAATACACTGTTCAGTAATTTTTTTAAAAAAGGAAAAAAAAAATCGCCTGTTCACAACTGAAAGTTTCACAAAAATTGCAATAAAAAATTTATTTTATTTCACATAAGTTTCACTCATCATTGAAGTGAATTTATTTACTCTCAATGACTTAGTAATAGGACAGTAACCATCTCATTTAGTTTTGCATAATGCTTTTATCTATCAGATGTGATAAAAGATGTTTTCCTCTGTGTTCATTGTTCTGATATCAGCAGATGGAAAGCATTATGTTCTAGTTAACTTCTTAGCTTTTAAACCACACTTTCATTTCCATAGAAATTATATCGCTTCTTTAACTTTGCCATTCACCAGCTTGATTGTAGGAGACAATGTTATCTTGTCCTCTACTGGAGCTTATCAGAAAGTTAGGAAAAGCCAAACAGTTGCATATTTAAACTGTAATGTCACATTTGTTTACCTATAAATCATTTCAATAAACAAAATAAATAAACAAAATCATTAATGCTTTCTTAAATAGGACAATTCCCCACTCAAATTCCAGTTTTTCTGAAGTTGCATATATCTGGATGACTTCTGGTAGTATACTTACATATCACAATAAAAATTCAATATAAAATACCACCTGTTCTTTTAGATAAACCTTCTGTTTCCCTTTGAACGCAGCCACATATGGTAAATTAGATTAGTGTGGAAAGTAATAAATTCTGTGACAAAATATAAGATCAAAACGTGGAATATCACAATGGATAAGTAAGGAATTTATTTTTGTTTATATTCGCAGGACAGGAGGGAGGATTGGACATGAAAATTGCTTCTGTTAGAAGTACTTTTATGTCCTGTTTTGAGCATGTTTATTTAAGAAAAAAGGTTGACTTCTCTTTCCATATCAACAGCCATACTATTAAAATATTTTTTAAAAAAACATTTAAAAGTCCCCAAAACATTATTTTTCTGGAAATTTAAGCAAAACCGTCAAAAAGAAAACAAAAAACCCTAAACCAAAACCAACTAATCAAACAAAAGTAATGCCTAAGGTCACATAAAGAATAAAGAAGCGATGGTGCTGTTGATCTCAGGAGGTAGTTTGTGCAATTTTGTGCAAAAATAGTTTTCTGCCGTTACTGCTTATTTTTCAAGCTGTGGCTCTTTATGTGCAAACAGTCATGGAGGACCTTTCAATTTCTTTAAGAAAAGCGATCTGCTCCTTCCTTACCTGTTGCTTGGCAACAGGGAGTTAAATCCCAACGTCTCCATCCCCAGTAAATCCCCAAGACTGCCCTTCGGGGAAATGGCTTTTTATGGGGGCAATTTTACCATTTTTCATCCTCAGCTTCAAGAGCTGTCTAGTCTACAGGATTCAACTAAGATATTCTTCCAGGAAACTAAGTTGTTACAAGTCTTCTTACTGAAAATGCTACCTCTTACTCACTGTGAAGGAAAATGGCTGAAAAAGAATGTGAAATAATCCAGGTTTAATGTCTTGATTTTTAATCTTGCTTGTTTATACAGACATAATGTTCAAGTTAGTTATTTCACATTCTTTCATATCAAATCCAGAACTACATCAGGATTTTATAAACTTTAATGTGCAAATTCTCAAAAATTTGTAATTTTTACTGTCTCTTTCAAGAAATGTGCTTGTCAATGTTTATGAGGACTTTCTTCCTATAGTCATTTATAAACATATACAGCTATTGAGATAAGAAGTAGGACTTTCACGTCAAGATATTCTTTTCATCTATAAACATTCTGAGTTTGTGAAAAAAAAGCAAACAGTCTGTATCATCAGAAAAAGATGAATGTCAGTAGATTTATGAAGGCCCTTAACACAAGTTAAATCATACAATCATAGAATCATAGAATCGTAGGGGTTGGAAGGGACTTCTAGAGATGATCTAGTCCAACCCCCATGCAGAAGCAGATTCACCTAGATCAGGTCGCATAGGAACGTGTCCAGGCAGCTCTTGAAGACCTCCAAGGAAGGAGAATCCACAACCCCTCTGGGCAGCCTGTGCCACTGCTCCATCACTCTCAGAGTGAAATAGTTTTTTCTTATATTTAAGTGGAACGTTTTTGTGTTCCAGCTTCATCCCATTACCCCTTGTACTGTTGCTAGCTACTATAGAAAAGACGGATGTCCCAACCTCCCAACACCCACCCCTTAGATATTTATCAATGTTAACAAGATCTCCCCTCAATCTCCTCTTCTCCAGACTAAACAGCCTCAGGTCCCACAGCCTTTCCTCATATGAAAGATGTTCCAGTCCCTTGATCATCTTGATGGCCCTGCACTGGACTCTTTCCAGCACTTCCCTGTCCCTCTTGAGCTGAGGAGCCCAGAACTGGACACAGGACTCCAGATGAGGCCTCACCAGGGCAGAGTAGAGGGGGAGAAGAACCTCCCTTGACCTACTGGCCACACTCTTCTTGATGCATCCTAGGATGCCATTGGCCTTCTTTGCCACGAGGGCACATTTCTGGCTCATAATTAGCTTATTATCAATCAGGACTCCCAGATCTTTCTCTGCAGAGCTGCTCTTCAGCAGTTTGACCCCCAGCCTGTACTGGTGCATGGGGTTGTTCCTCTCTAGATTCAGGACTATACACTTGTCCTTGTTGAATCTCATGAGGTTCTTCTCTGCCCAACTCTCAAGCCGATCAAGATCCTGCTGAATGGCAGCACAGCCTTCTGGGGAATCAGCCAGTCCTTCCAGTTTGGTGTCATCAGCGAACTTGCTGAGGATACATTCTGTAAATGTGCAGCAGGTGACTCCTGCACACTGTACTTCTACCTATAACAGTCCTGGGCCCATATCCTTTGGCCAGGGCTGCTTTTTAATAATAATAATTTCTTTTGATTGTAGATACTTTTGAAGGGATGCAATGAGGAGGGGAAAGGAAGGAAAAGGCTTCAAATCTCCTTTTGAACTCTCATCCACTAAATTTAAAATTAGTTTAAATTAGTTTTAGTTTAAAATTTAAACTTTACATCACTATATTTCCTGTTTTTCGTATAACGTCAATTTTTGTTCAAATATTTCTATTCCTTTATAGTAGCACTGAAGATCCTGGCCATTTCCATTATCCAATATCCATCACATTGGTGATGTTTGATTTTTTTTTTTTTTAATGGAAGGGCCTTGACTTTTATAGGTAACATGGATTTAATATCAATGCTTCTTTCTGTCTTTAATGTTTCTGTCACCACGAAAGAACTCAACAGATATATCTTTTATAGAAAATCACAATATACCTAACAGTTATACGGAATCCTATAGTCTTTTTTTAGTCATTCTGTATTGGACTAGAAACATATATTTATTTTTTAATAAATATATAAATACCATAAAATATTATGTTTTTAGGGATTTCTTTAACTGTAAAGATTTTAATTATTTCTAATGACATTAATAGGTGTTTAGTTTATATACTGTTTTAATAATTGAAAATGTGCAGCATATAAGAGATATATTTAAAGTTACCAGGAAATAGTACATTTTTGAATGAATAAAGCAAAAATTACTAATATTAGTTCTGGCATATGACAAGTGTAATCTTCAAAATATATACATTTACTGTCCAATACTTGAAAGTTTCAGCCTTGTTCTCCTTATTTCTTACAAACTGGTATGAAGATTTAACATGGCATACCATCTATCTATATGATATTATGTTCCAATTCAAAACTTTAAAATCTAACCTACTGGCTGATCAATCAGAAACAAGACACATCTATTTTCAGTAAGGGCACTTCTAATAAGTAAATCAGTAAACTTAAAGGCTCCTACCTGCCTGCTGTAATAGTCTGTTTGGTTGTGGATTCTTAACAGTTTTTGCACATTGAAAATCATATTTCATGCTACACTTCTAACCAAGCAAGCTTGTAGAACAGTTGCTGAAAACCTTCTACTTTAACATAAGCATAACTATTTTGTTCTTATTACAGTTATATAAATCTACCTTGTGCTTAGGCACCTGCAGAAAATTGCACCTAGACTTATGCAGAGTGTTTGCATTGAACCTTGAAGACATGTACTCTGAAATTAAACCTAAAATTCAAAGAGTTTCTAGTCTTTGAGAAAGTTTGTGAACAGTCAATACTTGACATCTTAAAGGTATTTGGTCAAACAACAATAACAACAAAATCTAGGGGAGCACCTCTGAGGGCAAGAAACAGGGAGCATATCTAGTCTTTGTGCCAATTAGATTGCTCTTGTAAAATTGTTTGGGTTTTTTTTGACTTCATCCTATGGATCAGTAACTGGAAGTGTTCATGGATACTTGGAGTCTCCAAAACAGCCCAGTACCTGCTCTCATAAGAGAAACAATGTCAAAACAGAAACACATGTGTGTCAGCTTTACCATGCTCTTTCTTTGTTAGACACAGCTTTCCACTTGATTGAGTGGAATTCCATGGCATGAAGGAGTAATAGGCTTATTAAACTTTCTTTTTTAGTTTCTTTTCCCTTTTTTTTCCACATTTTTAGCATAGACAGGGTTGCCTATCACATCTAAATAGCATGACTTGAAAGATGTGGGACAGTTGAGAGATTGTCACAACAACAGAATGAACTAAAAAAAGAAGTTATTGAATTTTGCTCTTTCAAAGTAGTGTTTTTTTCATATAAAATTACAAATGGATACCTCTGAAGACACATAGTGACTAGGTGGCTTCTCTCTTCCTTGAATACAGGATAAGAGAACATCAGAGGTCATGGAAGGAAAATTTTTAGTTATGTACCCATTACTTCATCTGTAGGTTTGAAGTTCAGATAGATATATTACGTCTTTTAATTCTTTCTAGATCATTTACAGTATTATAATGTTTAGTTGCTTGCATAACATTGCACATTTTACTCAAACATAGGTAAAGTTACCTTTGAAAGACAGCTGCTAGGTCGTAACACCTGAGGCTTCTCTGTTATGGTACATGTAATGTAATGTCTACATATTCTGTAGACATTAATTGTTCAGTCTGAAAGGTGATGCTTAGGTCTGTGAAAACTGATCTTACAGGAAGACAGTCATTTCATCTACATGTTCAGGGTTGGTTTCTAAGGCAAATTCGGATTGCTATGGCAAGCACGTGACATTTTGCATTCAGTTGTCAACCTGAAATCAACGAACTGAATTTACTACTGTGCTATTGTCATGCCTTCACAGAAGAAGAATTGCAGACTTGTAAAGGAAAAGATGGTATGACAAGATTTAGAGCATTTGCTGAATTTTGTCTCAAGGTGATCGTAGGATAACATGAAATGCTACAGCAGCAGCTAAATTGGGGACTTCTGCGGGTTGCTCATCACATTTTGAAAAGCCAAGATAATGTGTGAATCAAGAGGAACCAACATTGCTTTTTTAGAACATGGGTTGTTTATAACTACCAATAGAAACAACCTCAATTCAAATGTACTCTGCTGCCTCTTGTCAGCAAGGATATTCTAGGTCATACTAATGAGGAAACCACAAATCAGGGTAGTTTGGTCCTTTCTATCTAAATGAACTTTCTTGCTCACTTTTCATCAATGAATATATTTTCTCTTAAGTATTTTGTATTAAAAGTAATTTGGCAGAATGGGGCTTCCTTTTTTCCTACCACCTTCTCTTAGCCCTAAATAAGTAACTTTTAGTCCCTGACGTGGTACTGTATCTTCTGTATATTCTATTTCCTTCCATGGTAATCAACTAGACATCTGTGACAGCCTTCATGTTTGTGTTGATGTCATGGGTTTTCGTAGAACAGATTTTTGCTTGGTAAGAGGGAGAGGGAGCTGCAGTGCTGGTCCTAGTAAGCAGTTCTCAAAACAAACCACTCTGAGGTGGACCCACCTCCAGTTTGGCCAGGCCAATCTGGTGCCTCTGCCATCATTATTTAAGAAGTGAAATCTGTGGCAGACGAGGAGATGTAGGAGTGGTACAAGATGGAGGTGACCATGCAGACATCCCCTTCAGAGAAGGAGGAAGGAAGTAGGAGCATCAGACCAGAGACCCCTCTGTAACCCATGGTAAGAACACAGGCTGTGTCTCTGTGACCCATGGAGGACAATGGCAGGACTGAGAGACACCAGCAGCTCCCACTGAGTGTGCCTGGACTGGCAAGAGACTATGTGAGGTGGCGGCCATGGTGGAGGAGAGCCTACGGGCCCCAGAGACCCACAGAGGAGGTGGAGAGAAGCTGCAGCACTTGGTGAAAGGTATGCTTTTTAAGTAAGGATCTGATGGCAAAATTAGTATGAAGAATAATACGTGTCACCAAAAAGTTAGTATCTTAAACAAGTTATTGATCTTCAATAACTATGGGTTAAAGTAGATGAAGTACACCCTACTCTGCATAAGGCAGAATGTTTCCAATAGGCTAAGAGAGGTGATACTTCCTCTCTAGGCAGCACTGTAGATGCCAAAGATGAAGTGATGAATCTCTGGGCTACAAGCAAGTAAACAAGTGGGCAAGCAAAGGAAGTAAGCAAGGAAGCAAGGACAAAAATTATCTCAAAAAGCAGACACTTTGAGTTACTTTGAAACTTTTAAATAGCGTGGAATAAACTACTGTGGTTATGCTATAAGATTACTAACAATAAATACGTTGATAGATGTAATTGAAAATAACATTGAAAAGCCAGTCCTTTAATAGGAGAGGAGTTCTGCAGACTTTCATTTATTCCTTTCTTAAAAAAAAAACAAACCAAACACCAAAAACCAAACAAACTTCTTTTCACGAAATCCCCTAAATTTCTTCATTCTCCAAAACAGTGTGATTTGCTTTATGGTCACAAAAGTCTATATACTTTTGTCTAGTAATTCAAAATAATTGTGTAAAAAATACCAAATCACAATACAATATAATAACAATGTGTCACGGAGTTCTGTGGAGTAGTAACGAGGAAGGGCCTGTAAAGATGGCTCCTGTAAGAAGTTGCTCAACACTCTCCTCAGCTCTGAGTCAGACCCACTTCTGAGGCTGAGCTAATTGAGCACCTCCAGGATCACTCTTTAAGAAGAGAAAGCTGGAAGAGGGGGGTTCTTCCCATTCTTCCCATTCTCCCTGTTCTTCTTGTTCTTCCTGTTCTTCCTTCTTTTCTGGCTAGTGGTGTTGGAAGGAGTTGGAGGAGACAGGATCAACCAAGAGGATCCCAAGAGAGGAAGAGGTGTGCTGGAGTATTTTCCCTGGGGAAATGGCAGGCTGTCTCCCTGTTAGAAAAAGTATTAAAATTCAAATAATTTCATAAAATAGTTATTTTAAAGTAAAATTCATAAGTAAGTTACCATAACTAAGCAAAACTAGGCTTCCTTGGTGGAGCTGCTCCCAAAGAGAAGAACATGCATGAGAAATCAGGAACAATGAAAATAAGAGTGATAATGAGGGAGATTGTTTAAATTGTTTAAATCCATGTACCTGCAAGTCATGAAACATCTAAGAGCAATGTTGGGAGTGACTGCTTCAGAGGAAGAAAGGAGTTTGTTATATTAACCATTACGCTGTTCGCTGTCCTGAACCCCTGTAACTTTCTGGTCCTGAGCATCAGGTAACATTCCGGTCCAGAGTGCCAAATAATTAGTACCATACTGGTTCAGAACACCAAATAATCAACAGCTTAAATTAGTCAGTTTGCCAAGTGATTTTGACATATATATGAATATGTATTAATAACGGTAGTACTAAAAAAATATTGCAATATGTATGTACTTTTTAAAAAGTCCTTATTATTCTGTGTATCTGAAGTCTGTAAAACTGATTACTTTTCACTCAGATCTCTGTATTGCATGATTTTGTCAGTATGCACACATACTTTATTCTACTAAAGTTTATAAATTTATTTGTTTTTTACTTACTCCATTCCACTTAGAAGAAATATTACATTACCAGATGTCAATCTTAAAGAGAAATGCTTTATTCTGTGCTGTTTTCATGCTCTGTAATGTTTTGGGTGAAAAGATTGTGTTCTATATAGTATTAATAATTTAAGTATAGTAGCATTTAGCTAATATTCCTTGTATTTCTTTGCAAATATAAAATTAAATGTTGTTGGTGGAAACAATCAAAACTTGTCTTGAAAAACAAAAAATGGATTTTTTCATGCATACATCTGCAAAGTATAAGTTATATCTCAGAGGCAGGAGTTGTTACAGTACTATCTAAGTCACATTAGAGAACTTAAAAGTTGAAATTTCATTCTGTTAAATATCCATACTTTGCGTTCTATACTAGTAATGATACAGCTCTCTCTTGGTAAATGAGGTAAAGAAATTGCTTCATATTCTTCCATGACAAAAGTGAAGAAATACAGTATTTTCTGCAAGTTGGAGAACTAATTCTAAATGACATTAACTGTAACAAAAGCAGTTTGAGATTTTAACTGTAATAAGTAGAATCACTTGGCATTTATAAAGGAAAGTGCTAAGGAGCTTAAAGAAAAACCCAGTAAAAAACCCAAACCCATTTCCCTTTAACTACTACGTAATTGAAAAGGGAAAACTTTAAAATATTTGACAATAAAATCCACTATACTGTTATATTCTTCTGAAAGAGACTACACAAAAACTTAGATGTTTGTAGAAAAACAAAATAAACTAGAAAATATCCCCTTGTCATGATGTTTGGAGGTCATTTCAGCCAACCTCTTTGAACAAACTAGGCCACCTAGAGCCAATTGCCCAGGACTGTGTCTAGACAACCTGTGAATATCTCTAAGGAAAACTCCATAACCTCTCTGGACAAGTTGTGTTAGCACATTTTGGCACCCTCACAGTGCAAAAGTGCTTCCTGATGTTCAGAGGAAGACTCCTATGTTTCAGTTTGTGCTCACTGCCTCTGCCTCTATCACTGGACGTGACTGAAAAGAGCCTATGTCCTCTCTGCACCCTCCCTTAAGGTACCTATGTACATTGATGAGATCCTCTCTGAGCCTTCTCTTCTCTAGGATAAACAATACCAGCTTATCTTCATAAGATGGATGCTTCAGACCCTTAGTCACTTTAGTGGCAATACTTTTTTCCCACTTTCTAGAATACATCAATATTTCTGTGGTATTGGGGCCCAGAACTGGAACAGTACTCCAAGTGTGTCTCATCTGTGATGAATGGAGGGAAAGGAT
The DNA here is from genome assembly GCF_028858725.1 of Colius striatus. Lineage (NCBI taxonomy): Eukaryota > Metazoa > Chordata > Aves > Coliiformes > Coliidae > Colius > Colius striatus. The sequence continues at coordinate 48,249,352 of NC_084759.1, read as the reverse complement.
CACCTTTAATCTGCTGGCAATGCTCCTTCTAACACAGCCTTCTTTGCCACAAGGATACATTGCTATCTCATATTCAACTTGACATGCACCAGATCTCCAGATCTTTTTCTGAAAAACTGTTTTCCAACTAGTCAACTGCCAGCATTTGTTAGTGCATGGCATTATGACTCCCTAGGGGAAGGACATTGTTCTTCCCTTTGTTGAACTGCACAAGATTCATCACTCAGAGTTCTTGTCTCTCACTATTGTCTCTATAGCAGCTCTTCTCTGAGAAGGAGCTCACAGTGGCTCAGACATATAAAATATCCAATGGAGGATGTGCTTGGGGTCCCATCGGAAGCCCTGCACATATTCCAGTCCAGAGGCCTAATTATCTTCACAGGGAATTTGCACACTTAGGTTAAATATCTGTGATATATTTATACTTGTAATTATGCAATTCATCATAAAGTTTTCTTAAAAAAACAGAAAAAAACCCACAAAAACATATCCAACTGAAGAAATTATTATGTTCTTCAAGGAAATATGTGAGGGTATTTTAAAAATGAATGCAGAAATTTTGAAATGGAGCTATTAAATTACCTTTATTATACTAGAGGTAGGTATGTAAATGATTCATGAATTCTTCTCAAGTACTAGAAATGTTAATGTAGTAAAATTGCCTGCATTTTCAAAGAGCAAACAATTTCACAAAAACATTTGTTTGAATGCTATTTAAATAGTTCATAGAATCACAGAATTGTTTAGGTTTGAAAAGACCTTTAAGATCATTGTCTAACCTTTAAATTAGCACTGCCAAGTCCACCACTAAACTACAGACCTAATCGCCACATCTACACATCTTTTAAATATCTCCAGGAACTCTGACTCAACCACTTTGCTGGGCAACCTTTTCCACTGTGTTGTAACTTTTTCTGGGAAAAAATAAATCACAAAATCTAATCAAAAGCTCTCCTGGTGCAATCTAAGACCAGTTGCTCTCATCCTATCCCTTTTTACTTGTGAGAAGAGACTGACATCCACCTGGCTGCAACCTTCTTTGGAGGTAGTTGTAGAGGATGATAAGGTCTTCCCTCAGCCTTTTCCAGACTAAACAATCCCAACTCTGTAAGTAGCTCCTCATCAGACTTGTTCTCCAGACCCTTCACCAGTTTCACTGCCCATCTCTGGACACACTCCAGCAGGACCTAAAGTCCCTCTTACAGTGAGAGGCCCAAAACTGAGCACAGTACTTGAGATGCAGCCTCACCAGTGCAAAGTACAAAAGGACAGTCATTTCCCTAGTCCTACTAGTCACACACTTTCTGGGAAGTTTCTGAGGGTGCACTCAATCATCTCATCTAGATCACTGATTAAACATTAAACAGAACAGGTACCAACACTAAGCCCTGGGAAACAGCATTGGTGGTCAGTTGTCAGTTGGATTTAATTCTATTAACTACAACTCTTTTAGTGTAACAGGTTTTACTCGAAACGAAGCAAAAGTTACCTAAGAAATACAGGCCTATTAGTCCAATGTTACTCTTAAGAAAAGTTTTAGATTAAAATTAAGAGGGAGAAAAATATAGAATATTCAAAATGAGGATGAATGAAGAACTGAATAAACTCCACCATGAGTATTCTAAAGGCAACGTGTGCAAGGCAAAACAAATCTAAATATTGCTTTTTGATAAGATGTTCAGTTTCTTTTACCACAGGAAAAAAGTTAAATTATCAGAATGTTAACTTTAATAGATACCATCTTGCTTTTAGAAATTTTATCTAATATACTGAATGTGTTTATTAATATAATAAGTGAGTGAAAAAATTAAGTGAGGGAAATAAATGGAAGTTTTTTGTAAGCATCAGGTTTTGGATTGATTGAATTTCTAATTAATAATCTTGACAGAATAACAGAAAGTGATGGTGAAATTTGCTGACTATGGGTTAGCTGAAGAGTTTTGATCAATGTATAAGAAGATTGAATGTCACAGGAAGAAATGGATGATCTTGAGGGTGGGAGGAATAGAAATGAGTAGAAATTAAGCCATACAGAGAGGAAGGTCATGCATTAGGGGACAAATAAAAACTTCTGTTGCAAATTCAGAAAATTTCTTTAAGAAAAGTTTCTTTAAGGTGTATAAGGTGTAAGTTAATAAGGTGTATTATTTGTTTGATCCTTCTTTGGGAAAACTTCCTGGTATCTGAAACCTTCTGCATGCCATGGAATAGATTGCAATCACAATGGTGGTAACCTCTCTGTGATTAACATATTTGCAAAGGGGAAGAAAGTTACAGCATGGGGGCAAAACTGCAGCACAAGAAAGGAGTGAATATGAGGCCAACAACTGAGCAAACACCAAAGTCAGAGAAGAAGGAGGGGGAGGAGGGTCAGGAGGTGCTGTCACAGAGATTCCCCTGTACCCCATGGTGACTCAGGCCCTGCCCCTGCAGCCATGGAGGTCGACAGTGGAGTAAAGATACACTTGCAGCCAAAGGAGGACCTTATGCCAGAGTAGATGGATGTCCAAAGAGGGTTGTGACCCTGTGGGCTCCTAGCCTGTCCTCTAGAACCTTGGAGAGAATCTATGCTGGAGCAGGTTTACTGTCAGGACTTGTCACCCTGTGGGAGACCAACACTGGAGCAATCTGTTCCTGAAGGAATGCAATTGGTGGAAAGGACCTATACTACAGCAATTCATGAAGAACAATTAAGCCTGGGAAGAAAGTAAGGATGGGGGGAAAGGGTTTTTAAGGTTTGCCTTTATTTCTCATCAATCTGTTTTAATTGTTAATAAACTAATTTTACCCAAGTTGAGTCTGTTTTGCCCTTGATGGTAATTGCTGAGTGATCTCCCTGTACGTATCAAAACTCATGAATTTTTCCTTATATATTTTTTCTCTTTTAAGGTTGAGGAGGAGAGCAGTACAGTGGCTTTGGTGGAATACTTGGTATACAGACAGGATCCATCCACTGCAATTGTCATGAAAGTAAATTTTAATTTTTGTACATCTATAAAAGGAATACTGTTATGATCAGAAGAATGGAAAATATTTGAGTGGATTGCAAGTCGTAATAATGTGCTTAATTTAGTAGTTTAAAATCTGAAAAGTCATAAATAGATGTCTTTTAAATATACATGGGATAAGCTTCAGGAAAATAAACCACATTGAGACAAGGACGTATCTTTATATACTGATTTGGAATACATTTATCCTGGAAATGAGAATAAAATTTCTAAACAATGTAAATTAACACATTACTAGTTATAGAAAAAAAATAAACAGCTTGTATTAAAATGTAGATTGCCTGTTTGCCAGAAATGTTTCCCTTAACTGGCATATAACTGGACTTAAGAGATTCCTTCTGATCCTCTATATTCCTGCTTAGAAAAGAAATAATATAGCTGCCATTGAAGAGAAGAACAGTAAAAAGACCTGGAGCTGCTTTTACTAAAATCACTCTCTCTCTGCAGTCTCCTCTTTTACTGTATATCAATCTGGCAAATAATCATCATAAGAGTCTGCAAAAGTCTCCTGTACTTATTTCCAGGGCAGGATGGAAAAAATCAATATATTTAATTGTGTACTTTTATTTCTCAGAAGTTATGGACAAGGGGAAGTGAATTATGTTTGCACTGAAAAGTTAATTAGAAAAATTCCCAAGCTTGTAAAACTTAACTCTGCAACCCTAATACTATTTTTGGTTTGTTTTACTTTAAAACATTTTGTGTATATCTAATATACTTGTACAAAGAATGACGACAAAGCTGAGAACGATCTAGAGCACAAGTCAGCTGAGGGAACAGAGTTTGTTTAACCTGGAGAAAAGGAGGCTGAAGGAAGAACTTATCACTCTGTACAACTGCCTCAAAGGAAGTAGCAGTGAGGTGGATGTCAGTCTCTTCTCTCAAATAAGAAGTGATAGGATAAGAGGAATGGCCTCAGGTTGCATCAGGGAAGGTTTAAAGTAGATATTAGGAAAAACTTCTACACAGAAAGGCTTATCAAGCTTTGGAACAGGCTGCACAGGGAAAGGGATGAGTCATCACCTCTGAAGGTACTTAAAAGGCATGTAAATGTGGTCCTTAGGGATATGGTTTAGCGGTGGATGTGTCAAGACTAGGTTGACAATTGAACTCAATGATCATAAAAATACCTTCCAACCAAAATTATTCCATTAGTCTATTCTATGATTATATATATACATATATTTGTATTTTGAATATGTGTATTTGTATCATGCCTATTTTTGTCAGTTCAGTAGACTTTATTATGAAAAATACTGTATCAGTATCAGATAGATGCATGTAGGAAATAAGAGAGCTGGGTAGCTGGAGTTGAAATACATCTAAGGCAGGATAGATACCACTCCTTCATTTTCTGGGTCAATTAAACCTTGTAACCACAGATTAGAAAACAGCACAACATGTATCATATTGAAAGTATAACTAAACCTGAAATTTCCCCGTAGTCTCACTGGTTTGATATGTTTTTCAATCTGTACTTTATCCAAAGGAACATATCCATTTTAAGATTGCTTTTTACATAAAATGGTGTACTGAATCATAAGTTGGGATCTTATTAGAGAAAATGAGCTTATAATGCAGAACTAATGAAGAAAAAATATCACATTACTTTTTTGAAATACAAACGAATCTCAAGCAAAGAGAGGACACAATATTCAGGCAACTAGCACTCATTATGAACAATAAATAATAAAAGAGCTAAGGCTAAGAAACTCTTTTCAAATAATTATGCTTCATTTTTGAACACAATAGAGTTGGAAAAAGTCACTAAAAAATATCTAATATCTCAGTAATGCATGAAGCGTGGCTCTCTAATGCTGTTTGCTGTCTTCATAAAACACATCTTTTCAAAAGTGAAATCCATAAACCCACTTAAGATTTTTAAGTGCATATTTGCATCACTTGGAATATTGTGCTTTAAGGGACAAAACAATAATCTGTTTTGTAGGTCAATAGTAGGCCTATATAGAGATTTCTCCATTATGTATTAGTGTTATGTACGGTATGAAGGCTTGCAAAACTTGGAATAGTTTTTAATGTTTAGAAAAGTTTAGGTTAATGTATGAAGTAGTATGTATGAAGAAAATACTGAAAAGTATTTGTATACTTGTGAGATGAGATTTATGAACTTCAAGGTTGTTATAGTAAAGTAAAAATTTTGAGCAAAGTCTAAACTGCCTAAACATTCAAAAATCTACAATGTCTATTTTGCAAGACTGCCTGTGTACAACATGTTCACTGACTTCTCCAATAGGAATAAACAATACTAGCTAGTAACCATGTGTGTCTGTCACTAAACCTGTCCTAAGTACAATTTTAGGGGTTTTCTGATAAAGGAAGGTAACTGGTATATTCCGCCAGCTTTATTATATGTGAAATCAGATTTCAAAACACAGATATAGCTTATTTCTATTTTTACACTAATTCCATTAAAGCCGGTGGTTCTGCTTTAGCGACTAATTTAATAGCTCATGATATATGAAGATTAATTTTCTTAGGAATGCTCAAAGTCAGTTGCAAGTCCTAGAGTTATATTCTGAGCCTGGTTCTCTGATGACTTTCACCTTGGTTAGTTATTTATTCACTTATTCACTGTTATTTATTCACTTGCAAATCAGGCCATTTACATATACTTAGCGTTACTGCAGTTGACTATAAAACATGCACGGCAGTAAAGAATAAAAGTCCTTATGAGGGTTTTTGAAATTACTGAATAACAGTGTAAAATAAATCTTTTAAGACTGTCCAGTATTTTAGAATAAATTTATAATTCCAATTTATTTGTTCAAAGGTCAAAATGTCTCAATATTTAGAATAATGTGACTGGATATTTCTGTTACACATGGACTAAATATAAGAACTTATACGACTTGAACTACCATAACAGAGACTTTATTTAGGTAATATGAAACAGTTCTAAACTTCATGCATGGAATAGATTGCCTAAGAAACATTACGATGTCCTTTAGTGGAGGCTTTGATTATGGATGGTTCATTATACTATGGTTTAGGAAGATGGACTAGGTAGACTATCAAGGTTATAATATTTTCAGTGTTTTCTCAAGATTTACATGTGTGTATGTGTGAATATTTACACACAGTTTCTGAGCTGCTGCTATAGATAGAACTTAGGTGCAGGCAGCCTTCCAACTCCTGTCATTCTGTCATTCTTTGATTCTGTAATCTTAGTTGGTTTATCTAATTTCCGGTTTTTTTTTAACCTACCTCAGAATATTTAATACTCTGGAATTGTGTTTTTAAAAGAAATGTGCACATATAAACAACAATAACTATGGGAACAGGGGCAGGGGAAGCAAGTCTTGGTCTGCAGTGGTTTAGTCCGATGTCCACCAAGTCATAAAATCACTCCCCCTCCTAAACTGGACAGGAGAGAGAGAGAACACGAACACTTGTGAGTTGAGATAAAGACGGAGAGATCATTTGGCAATAAGTGTCATGAGCAAAACAGACTCAACTTAGGGAGAAAAAAGGTTTGATTTATTAAAGAAACAATAAGAGCAGGGAGATGAGAAGTAAAACCATCTTAAAAACACCTACCCTCATCCCTCCTCTTCCCAGAACTCCCTCTCCTTCCCTCCCAGCACTGCAGGGGATGGGAAATGGGGATTGTGGTGAGTCTGTTACAGATGGACTTTGACACTGCTGCTTCTCAGGGGGAGGCCTCATCACACTTCCCACTGCTACACGTTGGAGTTCCTCGCCATGGGAGACAGCCTCTCACAAACTTCTCCAACGTGAGTTCTTCCCATGGGCTACAGCTCCTCATGAACTACTCCAGCATAAGGCCTCCTACAGGGGCAGCTCCTCACACACTGCCCCAGCATGGGTCATCCATTGGGAGAACAGTCCTTCAGGGACAGATTGCTCTAGCCTGGGTCCCTCATGGGATCACAAGTCCTGACAGCAAACCTACTCTGGCGTGGGCATCTCCCTCACGAACAAATAGGTCCTGCCAGGAACTTCCTACTAAAAAACTAGCCCAGGCAAAACTACTACATGGTCCTAGTAACTACCATTGTTGCTTTAAAGGAGGAATCTTATTCTGCAGGACTGAGGAAGAAAAAATGTTCTTTTTTTGCAGCATCTTTCTCCTCCCTCTAAGGATTCAGAATAAGTTTAATCATATCAGATGTCTTAAAAATGGGACTCTAAGGAAGTTTCAGGACATACAAAACATTAGCAAGAAACAATTTTTTTCTATTATATTAATATCTTATGATTCACATTCATATTCTGAAATATGTGAATTACTGTCACTTGGAAAACCAGTTTATGATAAATTGGGATCAAAGTAGTTTATGGGTTTTTTTGCCAGTATGTAATTAACTGGCAATCATTGAACTATATATTCAGAATCATTATCAACAATACAACAGATAAAACAATACAAATTGGTTTTAAGGGCAAATATATATATATATATATATATATCTATATATATATATCTATAATAAAATCTCTTCTATAACTAATGTCAAGAAGTTGTCCACTCACATAGCTATGCATATATATATGTGTGTTTGCACATACACACACCTTCCTCCTCTCTTGGCTCCTGAGCCATGAAGGAGGTGACTGTCACTCCTTTTCCAGCTTTGTCTATCTCCTTGCCACTCCTGACATTGCTCTGACACAGATGTCATCAAGGAGGTGCCCTGGGAGGCATACATAGAAGCATAATTTATACTTCTGTTGTACGTTATATGCAACATGTTAGAGGTAGAAAGATGGCTAAAACTCCTGTAGTAGTTTAAGCCCAGATGGCAACAAAGTACCATGCAGACACTTGCTCACTCTTCCCTCTATTTCTCCAACCCTCTCTACTGGGATCAGTAGGAGAATTAGGGGAGAAAAATAATAAAAATTTAGATATAACAACAGTTTACTAACTAAAATAAAGCTAAAATATGATAATAATAACAGTAAAATATATAGCAAAAATAACAGTAATGAAAATAAATATAACAGAGAGAGAAAAAAAACAAACCACAAAACAAAGTGAGGCACAACGCAGTTGCTCACCATCCACTGATTGATTCCCTAGCTATCTGCCCCTCCCCACCAACTGCTCTCCTAGTTTATATACTGGGTATGATGCTCTATTGCATAGAATATCCCTTTGCCTAGTTCAGGTCAATTGCCCTGGCCATGCTCCCTCCCAGCTTCTTATTCACCCCTAGACTACTCTCTGGCAGGGGAGGTTAGAAGCAGAAAAGGTCTCAATACTGTGCAAGCACTACTTGGCAATAACAAAAATATTCCTATGTTATCATCATTACCTTCATCATAACACAAAACCATAACCCTTTAGCAGCAACTTGGAAGAAAGTTAACTCTATACCAGTCAAAACCAGGACAATGTACCACAAATAAACTCGGGAATTCATAAAGAAATGTTGGAATACACCATTAGATGAATGCATGTTAATATGTAGTCAGATTTCAAACTGCAAAAGAACAGAAAAAATAATCGTTGCTGGATATAAAAAGAAACATTCAATAATTTTTTCACAGTAAAATAGGTCAGATAGTCACACATACTTCAAAAGTTTTGTTTTTCTGTTCCATATACTAATTTTTCTCACTTTTTCTACCACTCCTGACCTTATTTTTTTTCCTTTTTGAAAAGTGAAAGTCACATCACTGAAATAAGTTTAAACATCTCATCTAGATGGTGTCTAGTCTCTAATGCATAATGACAAACAAATTGCCACATCAGCACTTACATGAAATTCGTTTAGTATGTCATATGCATGGTGTCTTAATCTGTAAAGATTGATATAACCTTATTCATAAACTGAATTTGAGGAGACTAAAGACTGGTAATTTGTTTTTCTTTCTCTCCTCTGAGTAAGTGAGCATATCCCTAAAATTCCAGAAAAAAAATGTATGAAATCTTGTTATAATTTCAGACCATGAATTATTGAAGGAGTATTGTTGGAGGAATTGCTGGAAGGAGGGGCCACCTTTCAGAGCAACCTCAGGCGGGTGGAGGAATGTGCTGACGGGAACCTTTTTCATATCATGAAGGACAAATGGAACACCTTCCCCTTGGAAATGAAAACCTCCTTTAAGAGCCATTTCATAACTGCTGAAAAAGTTTAAAGAAGTCTTGAATCATCTTTGTGATTCATTAAAGATTAATGTAGTTTTGTATGTAATTTACATATTAAAATTATTCTCAGACTCCACTAATGATATCCTTAACTCTGAATGAGATTACATTTCTGTAACTCGGAAGTTCCCTTTCTGCAGCTCAACATTACTCAATATGTTCATAATGAGCTGTGGAAAATGATACTAAGGATAAACTTTTTACGATTACACATTTCTCACTAGCTTTTTGCCTTTCAAATCACAATGGTCTTCGTCACTTTTACAGATGAATATTTGTCAACTTGTCTTGCTTTAAAAGTAAGAAAAAATCAAACCACCAACACCACTAACAGTCACAAAGTAACTTTGAAAATTAGACTGTCTATGCAGAAACTATGATAATGATACATGGCAATTAAAATATACAAGATCTTTATGTGAGTATTCTCATTTAGTTTCAGAATAAAATGAATATGATTTAATTTCATGTATTTTGAAAATTAATTGAGCTAAATCATATTGGGACACTTAATAGGAAAAAAATCCATAAAGGGGTTAAGTCAGTCCAATTAATTAATTTTCAAAGTTCATTATAATTAAATTTACTATTTACTGGTAGTTGGGAAAGATGTGAGAGTGATTTTTTAACTTCTTTGAGGATTTCAATTCATAGCTTCACCCAATATATGCTAATTCTTCTCTTCCCTAAAGTCTCTTTTTTCCACTTACAATTTAATACTTGCCTTCTATAAGATACCTAGTTTCAGAACTGCTATTATATCTTTTCCTAGAAAAGGCTGCTGTTGTTTTCCTTTGGAGAAAGCATCTAGAAATAGATGGCATTTACTTTTATCGTCAATAATGTATGAAACAAACAACTACCAGGCTTCATCAAAGTCTGGAGGAGTTTGAGAATTTAAAATCTGACAAACACTACTGCCACACTACCAAAAAAAGTGAATTTATTTAAAAGAACAGGAGAAACAGTGAATGTTATGAGAGATGGAAATAGTATTAAATTGTATTTGCAAAGTAGGATATATTTTTTTCATTTCAGGACTTATCACAAGCTGATAAGATATGTTTTCTTCCCATGGATTGAAAAAAAAAATGTAAAAGATAAAAGACTGATTTTTTTACTTAAAGAAGGTATTAACTATATATTCAAATTCTGTAAGGATAAAAATTTTTTAAACTGAATTTTTTTTAAATTGCCGTTTCACAATTTTCCATCTTTGGATATACAAAAGGATCTTTACATGTGATAATGATAGAAAAGAGCATTTTTTTGTTAATGAAAAAAGACTTTTCTTGAAATATAAACATACAAATTGCATAGTACAATACTTGCTTAACTTTCCATTTTGATTGTTTTTCTCATTTCACATTAATTATTTAATTAAGTAACTATTAAATAATCAAAGAGTTACAGAAAATTTACTTGATGTTAATACAAATAGGCATATGCTTTTAAAATAATGACTTCATATTGCTTCATTTTCATTAACATTATGTTTAATTTTTTTCAGGCATGGAGATTCTGGCATGCAGTGCCCTTTAGGCAGCTTTTGGTAAGAGCTTTAGGCTCTTCTTTTGGTAAGTGCAAGGGTAATGATTCCTGATATTGGAATAAGCATCCTGCTGTCAAATTTCTGTACCTTTAGGTAGAAATATGCTTTCTTACTAAAGACAAACTCTCTTGGAAATGGAGTCGAATTATCTTCCAAGATAAAGACATTAGTTTAATATATGTTTGTTTTCCTTTGTATTTATATATATTTAAAATTTTAAATAATTTTTCTCTTATACTTTTTTCAAGTTTCTTGTCATAACATACCTTCAGCTTTTTTACAAAATAAAACATGTTTTCACATACAGGTAGCACTAAACTTTGCATAATACTGTTTGCTTTTGAGAAGAAAAAAAAAGAAAAAAGAAGAAAAAAGAAAAAAAAGAGTAACATAGCAAAGGCTCTTAAGCTTTTGAAATTGTTACAGGATACAGTTTTGATTTTGTCACATTTTTTGTGACACATGCATCACTCAAAAAAAAAAAAAAAAATCACCAAATTTATTTAATATATATTCTAAATAAATGTAATAGTATTTTCCACTTACCATTACTTGCTTATGCCAAGAACTTGATGGCACTGTAATCTTTGTTAACATTAGCATGCCCTGAAATTGACATCAAAATATGGAATGGTACATAAGAAATTAATCTTTCATTTCAATTAAAGCCAAACCTTTTACGTAGTAACTGATAGAAGTAAATATATCTTTGGATCTAAAAAGAAATTTACCTTAATTAAAGACAGGTAGAGAATATTTTCATTTTGTGCAGATGAACAATGAACCATGATCATGGTAATAATTTCAGATGTGCATATCTGTGGGCTGAATATGATTGTTCATACAAAAGAATCTAATAACTTTTGAGATATATCAGCACATTCCTCCCAAGAGATGTTTCCTGGAGAATTTATGCCAAATCTATCAGCTCTATGTGACTGTCTCAGAGAATTAAAATGTAGCTGTAATGTCTCCGTACAATGTATATTTCATGTAAATTCCATAGTAAAATGCCTAATTTGGCTTTCTAGTTATGACCTTGGTCTCAGGCCTCCCAATATTGTCCTTATAGGTCTTATGAACATGAAGAACAGATTTTAGAGAGCAAATGAGCTGATCTAATGGATATATCTACTTCAGGTTCAGGATGAACTCTAAAAGTTGACGAAACTTGCTTAGATAAAGGTATCTAAACAGAACAACAGTTCTTTAAATTGAGTTGAATCACGTCCCCTGGACTGGATACAATTCCTAAACATAAACAATGCTATTTGGTGTCCCTTGCTTCCAGGTAGTGTTTCAGAAGCAAATAAATTTCTTGCTGGTCCTGTGTCTTTTCTATCAGACCTGTGTTTATGTTTCAAATACATATTGTATGTCAGATGACACTGGGTAGATAAGATTAGGCAGCTGAATAGATGTGACTTACATATTACGATGTCCAGACACATGGTTAATGGGAAGAAGGAATTACATTATTGCAATGTGGAAAACGATTCATGATTCTGAATCCCATAACAGGTATCTGGGTAGATGTAGTGCTTCCAATTTATCAACTATTTATGCTGTAAAGACAGTCAATAGGAAACATTGGTATTCAGAATATAGGAACATCATCCAGAAACATCTCTCCATTCTCTGAAGTTTATAACCAAGTCTTCTGAGGATAGGCTTGTGATGAAGTAAGTGGAGAAAAATTCAAACTTTGTTGTCTGTGAAAGAACTTGCTAAAGAAGTTAGAGAAATGGATTTAGATCTTCTGTATAATGAAGGAATCAGAGTGTGTTGGCTCAACTCCAGCAACTTGTCATAGACAAAAAGAAAATGTTTAATTTTGATAGTATTGTTTTCTGTCCTTCCTGATGAAATGGAAACATTCTCCACAGAGAAATAAAGATAATTCTCTGTAGTTTGACTTTGCTGGCAGAGTAGTAGCAAAATCCATAGTTCTGCTACTGTTCATGCTCTTCAGGTATGAGTTGTGGTTTTTTTTCCTATAACAAACATAAATAAATTTATGAGACCTGATGAAAAAAATCAGATAATTCCTTTGTGCTTCACAGGATTTTATCCACAATATGGACTATTTTTCGAATTTATATTTCGATTTCCATAAAACATGTTTTCTTCACCTTACGGTGATTTGACTTGAACAACACCGAAGGAGGAATTAATTATCAGTTACAAAAAAAATTTGTTCTAGTAAACTGGGAAACTAAGTCCTGGATTCCAAGCTTCCGAGCAGACCTCCACCAAGCTTTACTGATGTCCTCATTGTTACACTATGATGTAAACATCAGATAGCATCACTTCTGGCCATATTTCAAAATTAAAAATTTCTGCAGATATTGTGATTGAGGAATACCTGAGTATAAAATATGCAGGGAAATGAGTTAAAGTAAATGTCCTGAGTAGGTACTCAGGAAACCTGTGCCATTACCAGAAGAAAAGTCTGGAAAGATGAGATGTTCGTACTTCTCTTCTATGGCTGGTTGTTAAACAAATTTCAGTTAATCTAACACTGAGTACTGAGATTTTTAAAAACTGGGGTTTTTTTGAATATTTTTTTTCAGAACAATTTATGGAAACATAGTGGCTTAATATTGCAAATAAAAAAGTGGATCGACATGGAAAACAGGCAAGGTACCTGAGAACTGGAGAAAGTCCAGTGTCAATCCAGTCTTCAAAAAGGACAGGAAGGACAACCTGAGAAACTACAGGCTGATCATCCTCACTTCCATCCCTGGAAAAGTGATGGAACAACTCATCCTGAATGTTATCACTGAACATATGAAGGAAAAGATGGTTATCAGAGGGAGTCAACATGGATTCATCAATAGGAAATCCTTTTTGACCAACCTGATAGCCTTCTATGAGTGTATAACCAGCTGGCTAGATGAGGAGAGAGCAATGGATGTCATCTACCTTGACTTCAGCAAGGCTTTTTTTGTCTCCCACAACATCCTCATCAGAAAGCTCAGGCATCTTCTAGACAAGTGGACAGTGAGGTGGATCGAGAGCTGGCTGAATGACAGAGCCCAGAGGGTGATGATCAATGGCACAGAGTCGAGTTGGAGGCCTGTGGCCAGTGGAGTTCCACAGGGATCAGTTCTGAAATCAGTCTTGTTCAACACCTTCATCAACGACCTGGATGAGGGGACAGAGTGTACCCTCAGCAAGTTGGCTGATGACACCAAACTGGGAGGACTGGCTGATTCCCCTGTACATGCAGCAGGATCTCGATCAGCTTGAGAGTTGGGCAGAGAGGAACCTCATGAGGTTCAACAAGGACAAGTGTATAGTCCTGAATCTAGAGAGGAACAACCCCCTGCACCAGTACAGGTTGGAGACTGACCTGTTGGAGAGCAGCTCTGTAGAGAGAGATCTGGGAGTCCTGATTGATAATAAGCTAACCGTGAACCAGCAATGTGCCCTCGTGACCAAGAAAGCCAATGGCATCCTGGGATGCATCAAGAAGAGTGTGGGCAGCAGGTCAAGGGAGGTTCTTCTCCCCCTCTACTCTGCCCTGGTGAGGCCTCATCTGGAGTACTGTGTCCAGTTCTGGGCTCCTCAGCTCAAGAAGGACAGGGAAGTGCTGGAGAGAGTCCAGCACAGGGCCACCAAGATGATCAGGGGACTGGAACATCTTTCATATGAGGAAAGGCTGTGGGACCTGGGGCTGTTTAGTCTGGAGAAGAGAAGATTGAGGGGAGGTCTTATTAACATTTATAAATATCTAAGGGGTGGGTGTTGGGAGGTTGGGACATCCCTCTTTTCTATAGTAGCTAGCAACAGGACAAAAGGTAATGGGATCAAGCTGGAACACAAAAAGTTCCATTTAAATTTAAGGCCAATCTATTTCACTGTGAGGGTAATGGAGCACTGGCACAGGCTGCCCAGGGAGTTTGTGGAGTCTCCTTCCTTGGGAGTCTTCAAAACCCGCCTCGATGCGTTCCTTTTCGATCTGTTCTATCTGGACCTGCTTCTAGCAGGGGTGGAGGTCGGGTGGTGGACTAGATGATCTCTAAAGGTCCCTTCCAACACCTACCATTCTATGATTCTATGATAATGTCTAAATCTAAAGGAGGAAATAGACAAATGAAAACTATTATAGTCAAGGCAATGTTTTATAAACAAGATAAGTACAAAGAAAAGTCTGTAAGGACTGAAAAGTCTGAAAAGTTAAATACAATTGAAGTGCTCTCAGAAACAAATCAAATCTTGAGGTAAATGCCTGAAAAGGAACTAGTTTTTCTTAAGTTAAAAAACTACCGTCTTTTCAAAATAGGAGCTTCTGTAACTGTCGTGGTTTGGCCCAGCTAGCACAACAGCACCACGACAGTCTCTCGCTCGATGCCCCCATTCACCCCTACCCTCGTTAAGATGGTGGAGGACCCAGCGAAATGGGAGTAAAAAGATAAGCAAGATTGTTGTGGATTGAGACAAGGGCAGGGAGGGCTCACTGCCAATTATGGTTCTGGGCAAAACAGATTCTAGTACTCGACTTAGAGAGGAAAGTAGGAAAGTTTATTCTACAAGAAACAGAACAGAATAAAAGTAAGAAGGGAGTAGGATGATGAGAAAATTACAACCAGCACTTTAAGATCTCCCTCCCCCATCCCTCCTTTCTTCCCGGGCCCAGCTCACTGCTCCCGATATCTCTACCTCCCCCCCTCTCAACGGCTCAGGGGGGCAGGGAGTGGGGGATGTGGTCAGTCTCTCACAGATGGGCTCTACCGCTTCTGTCTTCTCAGATGAGGATGACTCCTGGCATTCTTCCCCTGCTCCAACACAGGGTTCCTCCTCCGGAACACAGTCCTTAACAAACTTCTCTGGTGTGGGTGGTTCCCAGCAGCTGCGGCTTCTGCCAATACAGGGTCCCTCACACGGGATGCAGCCCTTGGTGAATATCTCTGACGTGGATTCTTCACCGCGGTTGCAGTTTCTGCAGTTGCAAGGTCCCTTCCTCAGGACAGGGCCTGCTCCGGCCATAGTGATAAAGGGCCCCTCCTTCGGGACAAGGCCTCCTCCGGCCAAAATCACTGTCCCTGGCTCGGGGCCTTTAATGAAGTGAATCGCTGCCCCTGGTCTGGGGCCAGCTTTAGCAAAATGAGTCTCTGCCCCTGATATGGGCTCATTATCAAAATGAGTCTGTACCGCTGATGCGGGGTCTTTAAAGAAATGAAAATAAATCTCAGCTTCACCAGTTCTCTCCATAGAATGCAGGGGAGTCTCTGCTCCAGCACACCTCCTCCTCTCTTTCATCACTGACCTTGGAGTCCGCATGGTTGTCTCTCTCATTGTTCCTACTCCTTGCACCACCACCAGCCAGAAAAAGGAAGAAGGGGCAGAAGAAAGAAAAGAAGATGGAGGAAGACACCTCCCCTTCCGGCTTCTTCTTAAAAAGTGATCGTGGAGGCGTCTAATTGGCTCAACCCCAGAAGTGGGTCTGGCTCTGAGCTGGGGAGAATTGTGAGCAACTTCTTGCAGGAGCCATCTTTGCAGCCCCTTCCCCCTTACCAGAAAAGGCTGTCATGTCAAACCATGACAGTAACACACTTCTTAATGTCAGTGACGAGGTTGTCATTTGTATTGTTTAGTTCAAAGCTAAAAGTCCTAATCCAGCAACAAGGAAATACCTCCACAGAAATGAAAATGAGCATGTTTTAATCACAGTATTAATTCTTTCAGAGTATATTCTCTGCTTTAGATAATTGATATCAGTTAATTGATATTGATTACTTATATTGTTTTCAGATCTGGAGTCTTAGTCTGTAATATTTATTTTGTGCTGATGTCTGTAAAGGAAAATTTTTTATTACATCTGGATGCAGACCAATCTCCACAAGGCACAGCATAGACATGCTTATATGGGAGGGGATAGTATTAGGTAAAATTCATGTGATCTAACCTGCAATCCATACTAAGGTCTGTTTATAGCAAACGAGAGAGGGATGCAAAATGCACAGATAAGCTTTTATGTTTAGCTCTGAAAGTCTTCTTGATACTTCTCAGACGACTCCTGGCTGTATCCCGGTTGCCCGTGTAAAACAACGGCAGCATATAGTAGTCAGTGGACTGTATGATGATTGATAGTCTCTTAGTGGCATCCTTGATATGAGCCCCTGGTAAGCAACACACCTTTCTAGAAGATGCATCAGGTCAGCAAACCTCTCAGAAGAGAGTTACCTCCTACTGAGAGTTACCCATCACTTTTTCTAAATTATACTGATTGTTTTACAGAGAGCAGATTGTGCTGCCTTACTTAGCTTCAGGATCTCTCCTGATGTGATGGGTCTTTCCTCTACAGTCTGCAGAGTAGTGAAGCTCTATAGGGGCACCTCAGGCTTTGGGGGAAGTCTCTTCCTCCTACTGGTCCTCGCTGTTGCAAGGCTCCATTATTCCACATTGTTGCCCTCACTCCTTCCTTTCCATGTGTGCTAGTGTGGGAGGTTTTGGCTGTTTGTCTGTGGGCTGTGGGTCCCCTACAAGCTATGCTTGGAACCAATTATCTCACTCCTCAGCCTCCCTGATGCCATACAGCCTTATCATCATCTCCTGTAGCTCAGCTACCTGCTGCAGGAGGTCCTCCACCTGACCACACCATCTGCAGATGGTCTGCTGCTTGTCTCCGCTCCAAGATAAAGGTTCAAACACTTTCTGCAGCCTCTCTCTTCAGCAACCCTATCTACCTGGAGGCGTCAGCTATGACTGGGGCAGATGGTGCAGAGCCTTGAGCCGGAGCAGTTGCATTTGTTCTCAGACAAGTGCCCACCATTCTGCCTCGGGCATCAGGTAGGCTGAGTGTTCTTGGCCTGTGCAGTTGGTCACAGAACAGTGCCTGATTGTTGGATTATGTGGACTTCTTCAAGCTTCTCCACCTGTCCAGTGGAATGACTTTTCTTTGAAGAGGTGTCCTCCCTGAATATTCTTCCAGGAAAATGGTCGCACAAAGTGTTGCACTGTGACATTGACCTGCTCTGTCACCATTCCCGGTCCCCGGCACTCCCCAGGGCTGCCTGATGTGAGAATGGGAAGTTTGCTGCAACTTCCAGCCCTGCCCACACCTCATCAGCCTCTTTCTTTTGTGAGAGTTTATGGTTCTTGGTGGGTCTGTGTGCTCTCCTGGAGTTTCCCTGGGTTAGGAAACCCACCCTTGCACACTACAATCTCATTCTCTGCTGAGGAACACAAGGTGCTGAATTTTAACTAGTTCCAGATATCTACTATATTGGCTAAAATAATAAACATATTACTATATAACAAAAGCCTGCAAAAACACTTGTTCCTTCCTTTAATCTCTTTGAACAAGATTAACATAAAATCGTTCATATTAGTGTCAAACTCAGAGCTTTATTAGATTATTTTCTGCATTAATTTGATGTTTTGGTAATTTGAATTTATTGGCTTGTTAGTTCAGTCTTTAAAATGAACTTATTTTGAGTTTAGTACTATTGCATCTTTAATTACCTTAATAAAGTTACAGTAAACTATGGCAACTAAATGTTTCCTCTGGTGTGTTTTGCTGTCAGATCCATTTCAATCAAAGGCATGAACTATTTGGAGAACTTCTTTGATTACATTGAAACCTGTACTGTGAGTTCTACTGAAAGTTCAGAGGTACATAAAACATCCAAAAGCTTTTTTTTTTTTTTTGACTTGCAGATTAGCAGCTAAGTACTAGATACACAAAAAACTTTCATACTCTAACAGTCACATGCAACATGTTACTCAGAGATCCTTGAGTCCACTAATGAAACAGATGGGTTTACATCAAACAGGTAAATTATGTACTCAGGGAGAGTGAACAATGCTTAAGAATGCAATCAGAACAGCCAGAATGTGCTTCAAAGAATTATCTCTAACAATCCACTGTTAATTGCATAGATACTAGCTTTCCATTCAACAGTAGTTGTATGTGTCAGACCTTGAACTTGCCTCTGTCAAGTAGCAGCTCAAACTGCAACTGTCAAAACAGTCTTCCAGTCTGGAAAAAGTCTTACAGTTACAGTTCCTGATCCCTATGGATATTTTGCCACTCTTAAATCTGCTGGATGGACAAAACAGTTGGGTGTGGCAGATCAGTCCTGGCCAGCAGCCTGATATCTACCTCTAGCTACTCTCTGAAAAACATTCCTTACCAGAACAGGGAAAGAGAATAGCTTAAGAATCTTTACGACACAAGATAAAACCACAGAGATTCCTTATCAGTTATCATCATGGGTGAAACAGTCTTAACTTTGTAAAAATTAATTTAATTCCTTACCAATTTAATTAAATTTTATAAAGTCAAAAACTGCATAAAATTTAAAAGCACCATGTTCTTCCCACCCCTCTTTAGTCTTTCATATTCCTACCTCTCCATTCTCTGAGAGGCACAGATGAATGAGGGTTGTGGTCAATCCATTGCAGCTCCTCTCTCATGTTTCTTCCTTTTAACACTTTCCTTCTCCTCCAACATGAATGCAGGCTCTTAGCTCTTCAGGAAAAACTCTGCTACAGCATGGGGTCTCAATAGGCCACAATTTCTTCAGGAAATATCTAGCTGCAGTGTTGATATCTATTCCACCATAATATCTCCCACTGGCTGCAGGACAATATCTGCTCCAACACCATGGAACATCTGCTTCTCTTTATTGTCTGGTACTGATGTTCACAGGATTATTTCTCACCTTTTTCTCTTCTCCTCTCCCTGTGTGGAATTCTTATTATTTCTTAAATTTGTTTTTACAGAAGTGTCATCGACTTTGTTGATTGGTCAACTTTGGCTTATGATTGCTGTGTTGCAGAACTGGATGGAACTACCTGTCTGACATAAAAATTTCTGATCTTTTGTCACAGAGGCCATCCAACTCTCACCTCTGTATCTCCCTCTGCTACCGAAACCTTGTTATGTAAACTCAACACACAAAGCAAAACAATCTAGGATTGTTTCTGGTATAGTATTGACAACAATTTCCTGACATAAGGAACTGAGATGATGAAGGAGCTAACAAGAGGAGATATGTTAGACCTATAACACACAAATAAGAAAGAACTGTCTGGTAGTGTGAATGTTATTGGGTCTAACTAAGATGGAGTTAACTTTGTCCATAGTGCCCACAGACCTCGTGGTGCTGTGCTTTGTATTGGTAGCTAGAAAGGTGTTGATAAGACACCAGTGTTTGACTAGTGCTGAGAAGGGCTTGCACAGCATTGTGACTGTCTCTCCAACACTCACCCTCTTTAGCAGGTGGGAGGGGGGCATGATCTTGGGATATATCCAAGACAGTTGATCCAAACTGACCAAAGGGATATTCCATACCATATAATGTCAATTCTGCAATAAAAGCAAAGAGAAAGTAGGAGGAAAGAAGGGTATTCATTATTTACGATGTTTGTCTTCTGGAGTATATGCTATATATACTGAAGCCCTGCTTCCTGGGAAGCTGAAGGACATCACCTGCTGAAGGGAGGTAGAGAAAATTATTTTCTCCCTGCCATCCAACTGAGAGGGGTAATGATAATGCAGTTTGGTAGGCATTTGGCACCCAATCAAGTGTTTTGTGAGATAGATGGTGGAGGTCAAGACTGTAAGAGAAAGAAGTAAATAGCAGGGCGTGTTAATCAATCTTATTGAATACATCCCAGGGGATATAGTACTGGAGAGAAGAGAAATGCAGGAGAGATGGTTGATATTCAAGGATCATCTCCATCAAACTCAACAATAGTCCATTCCAATGTGCAAGAATTCAAGCAAAGGTGACAGGAAACTTGTATGTATTACCAAGGAGCTCACAGTTAAATTTGTATATGAAAAGGAAGCCTAAAAGAAGTTGAACATTATATAGGTAACCCAGTAGGAATACAGAGACGCTATCTGAGTATGCATGGGAGGGAAAAGGAAAGCCAAAACCCATATGATTTTGAAGCTGATAAGGTGAAACTTGAAGGAACTGGATAAAATAACCTCTCAAGATATGGTAATTCAGGAAATAATTATTCAGAAAGGGAAATAGATGTAATAATTTTAATAATTAAATCTTGGGAGTAACATCTTCATCACTCAACATTCTGAAATTCTGGGTGTAAACACAAATATACTCATGTCTCACAGAATCATAGAATCATAGATGAGAAATCTCAAGAAAAAAGACAGGACAAGTTAGAAGCCACTACCTCAAGAACTGTGCAGCAGCAGAATATTTTTCCTCACTATCACAAATGTGGGAAAAAAAAATCTTACTCTGTACATATCAGTTTTGAGAATCTTTATTCTTTATTTCCTCTTTTTTGAATATTTTTTAAAAATTATTTTTTATTTTTTAATCTTCAAAAAGTTCTGTTTTAACAATATTTTAATGTTTTTGCCTTTGTTTTAAAATGTTATGAACTGAACATAAAGCATGTACATACTGGTTTTATTTCTGCAAAGATTTTGTGCTTGTTTTTAAGGATAGTGATAAAATCTGAAAGCCATCTTAATTGATACCAGACTTCTTGATTGAATTATAGGTTGTTAATTTGAAAGTGTGAAAAGTGTTCCTTTAAAAACCACACAGACTTTTTGTCTTTTTTGGTTAAGAGTCAAAATACAATGTTTTAGTAAGCTGAACTCAGTTACTGAAAAACACATTTTAAGACAAGAAAATCTATTTCTTATAATTTCACAGAGCAGTACTCAAACACGATTATTAGAATTTCTGAATGCTTGTTTTGATATGATGACCAATGGCAATTTGTCTCCTGGATGCCTCTTTCTATAGCAGGAAAACTGTTATGTCTGTGTTAGCATATATTGTTCTATTGTTCTGCATAATTTTCAGGAACTGGTAGTAGTGGTTTATTTGGCTTTAAGAAGGATAAAGGATAAGGTTCAGGGAACAAATTAATAATGATATGGCAAATTGTTATTTTTAATGATAATATCTTAATATTTTTTAAATTTTTTAAATCCAAGGCACTAACCATAGATGGATCACTTGGAAAATATTGTTTTTATGTGAACAGTTATTTTAATCTGTTTGTGAAAGGTAATTATGATTAAATGGTTTGTTCTGCAGCTATGAAATGCTTCCTGGAAAGCAGAGCCTCATTACATGTAACAGTAATATGAAAGGACAAAAGCCATAACCCCAAATGTCTTATCTTCCTCTTTCTTTCCCATAACTTTTATTACTGAGCACAATGTCATCTGGTAAGGTATATCCCTTTGGTCATTTTGGGCCAGCTCTCTCAGCTATGTTTCCTAGATTCTTGTGCATCTCTTAGCTACTTGCTTGAGGGGGTAAAGTAAAAGGCCTATGTAAACACTGTTCATTAATAACAAATAATAACTGCTTTCTTAGCACTGGTCTGGTAACATATCCAAAACATAGAACTATACAGGCTGCAATGAAGAAAATTGACTCCATCTCAGCCATATCTAGTATGGTGAAATCTGAAATTTCACCAGATGCACATTAAGTAACTTAATCCCACTAGTCAGGTACACATTTTAGTTGGCTGATCAAAAGATGCTTTTAGAACACTTCTGAAACACAGTAGAAAGGCAAGTCATGCATCTTATTTGTTAAACATCCTTTTACCTCCTCACTGTATCCATTAAAGTGCTCTGCAAACTCAGTTACATGTGACTGGGAGCCTTAGGTTACTAGAACAATATAGCTGTGTTAATGAAGTAGCTCTTACTATAACTCGAACTTTAAAATTAGTTACTTAATGGCAATGACTTATTAAAAAATATTTCCTTTAAAAAGTGTGGTCATAGTTAGAAAATCGATGTGCATCTTGTCTTAAATTCAGGAGCCTTACTTTATAAAAAGAAGAATGTTGTACTTATTTGTATGCACATAGCCAAAATAATTTTATCTCACATGCTGAGTTGCTGTTTATGAAATATTCAGACAATAGAATTTTAATTTTAGTGTCTATTATTATTTGTCAGGGTTTTAAGAGTATAAATTAATGGATAATTCAGTGGTATGCAAATTGACTACAGCAAAAACATGTAATGAGAATCTTGTTTGCTATGATTTTGCAGCTCAAAAAAGAGTTTTGTGTCAATGTCAATATTGAGAATAATTTATTTCAGCTTAGGAATTATGTTTTATTTGTTAAGAGCTGATTTACACACACTGAAAACACAAAGTAAAATGCAGAATGACCATTAAGTAATCCTTCTTCCTTGAGTCTAGTTTGATTGAAAGCAATTGAAAAAAAAGGATATAGATGGAAATTAGAGAATTTGTATATTTTTTATCATTAAGGATTCATGTCAAGAACCCTTCCTTTTAGTCTGACAAAAAATAATAAACACCACTGAAATAAGATCATAAGATATTTGGGTGAATGGACTGTCTTAATATAACATTACTTTATTTGCTTTCCTCTTCCTAGAACGTGAGCAGTTTACAGATGGAGACAATATGATGGCTTAGGCTAGGCTTTGGATCTTGGACTTCTTGTACTAGATACATATGTCTGAGCAATGAATCATTAAGTCTACTATTATAGCTGATAAAAATATGAGGATGTGGAGTCAGGCACAAATGTCACCAACTGTTATATGCTTGCAGCCTCAGTAGGAATGAAGAAAATGATAGCAAATGAAATAAGTAAGTAAATAAATGTAACAGAGAAGCAGTAGAAATTACAGTAGTTTAATTAGATTTACAGTTCCTGGATGGGACATTTAGAAGTCTGATTTAAATCTCTAAGTGTATCTGAGGTCTTTAGTAATCACGTTCTATAAGCTGTGAAACTAAGCAAAGTCTGCTCATGAGGGCGATTTCTGAAATCCAATTTTTCTCTCAAGTATGGTATGATTCTTCAGTAGGTACATGACAAGGACAAAACTAGTCCATGACAGGACTGTAACTGTCCTTCCCTCTTTCTTTTCTTTCCCCAGTGTATGCTCCTAGGAACATTCTCTTGTGTCTTATCTGGAGCTCTTGGTCTGTGGAACAAGCAAAGAAGAAGGTTTCTATTGTGAATTGATGCTGGCTGGCACCACAGAGATGCTTGCTCACTCCCCTACCTAGTACAGGAGAAGGGAGAGAATAAGAAGTGCAAAAATGAGGAATTGACATAATGACAATTCAGAAATGAAAGAAAAAAAACCCTAACAAAAAAACCCCAAACACATAAGTGATGGAAATGTAATTACTCATCACCTCCCACAAGTAGACTAACACTCAACCAAAATCTGAGCAAAAGCTGTCTCAGAAGAAAAACTCTCTCTATCCCCTTTATTTCATACCTTAACAGAGCATCTATCAGAGGCTAGGTAGAATGATATCACTAAGGCATCTGAGGTGAGTAATTTGAGGCAAGTGAAATAAACTTTTTGCTTCTTAATAACTGACGTATTAAATAAACAATTGTACTTTAAAAAAAAAAGAAATTATTAAAATTAATTTTTTTGAGCACAGGTGACTTAACAACAGTGTATATGCTATAGATTATCACACTTGGCTTCTCATTGATAACTATTTTGAGACACCAGGCAATTGTATCCCATTATTAGTAGTTTTAATAAATGAAGGGTATATTTGTAAATATTATCTATATTGGAACTAAACAAACATGGATTTAGCACCTTGAAATAAATCTTTTCTTTTGGACTGAGAATACAAAATTTACTTTGTACAAGAATTAGAATTTATTCTGTTGCTTAAAGCTGGATATTTGATGTAAATTGACATTTCAGTGGTTATTCTCCTGGATCTTCAACTGTGAATCTCAAAGTTTCTATGTCCTCTGTATCATAATCTTCAGTCTCTTGCGGTTATTTCAAATATACTCAAATATTTCAGATATCACTTTGAGATTCTTAAGGCAAAGAATGAAAAACAGAAGACAAGTTATGAAGATATGCTGTTTTCCATTGTAAATTATATGACAAAATTATTTCCTGTGCACTGATTGCTATCATTTTCACACCTGCAGAGTTTAGTTAGCTAGACTTGACTATAATATTCTCAGGAAGTATTGTTATCTGCACTTAAGTGTTCTATTTACCAGGTATTTTGTAGGAAATCCTTAAACTTCAGCCTATGAAATGAGATGAGATACTTATATTTGGGCATATGAATTCCAGTCTTATATTTCAGTTATCATCAAAAAAGAAGAGAATAATAATTTAAACATTTGAATTGAATGGAGATATTGAAAGTTAGATTAGTTTAATCCATTTCTAAAGACTTTATATTACTACTATAGCAGCAGAAGTATATCACATTTTAATATTTAGAAAGCAGCTCTGCAGAGAGAGACCTGGGAGTACTGATTGACGATAAACTAACCGTGAGCCAGCAATGTGCCCTTGTGGCCAAGAAGGCCAATAGCATTCTCAGATGCATCAAGAAGAGTGTGGGCAACAGGTCAAGGGAGGTTCTGTTCCCCTTCTACTCTGCCCTGGTGAGGCCTCATCTGGAGTCCTGTGTCCAGTTCTGGGCTCCTCAGCTCAAGAGGGACAGGGAAGTGCTGGAGAGAGTCCAGCACAGGGCCACCAAGATGATCAGGGGACTGGAACATCTTTTATATGAGGAAATGCTACGGGAACTGGGGCTGTTTAGTCTGGAGGAGACTTATATTTTTTTTAAATGTAAGAAAAAACTATTTCACAGGCTGTCCAGAGGGGTTGTGGAGTCTTCTTCCTTGGAGGTCTTCAAGACCCACTTGGACATGTTCCTACATGACCCGAACTAGGTGAACCTGCTTCTGCAGGGGGGTTGAACTAGATGATTTCTAAAGGACCCTTCCAACCCCTACCATTCTATGGTTCTACGGTTGTAGAAAGTGAGCATCAAATTAATCTGATATCTACTTTATAAAAATATTCACTGAAAGTAAAAGTTGTGCAAACTGTCAGGGAAGCGTATATGCAAAAATTCCACACTAATTCATTACAGTTAATGTGAAAATTCAAGGTGGAGATGACAGGGGTTTAAATGAAGAGCAAGATAATTTTGTGTGTACAGAACACCAGCAGCATTCATTTGGGGAAATAAACCAGTTTTTGAATCATTTATGTTTACCATCAAACTACCCCACAATCCAGAACAGTAAACTTTATAGATCTTTTCCACATGCTTAATAGATTGCAATTTGCCTGAAATTTTCTGCCTGTATAATTCCATGTTTGCCAATTTTGTGAATTGCTTTTGTAAAACCCCATTGCTTCCACAGTTTCTGGGAATTCTTATTTCTAGGAATAATACCTTTCATAATGACAAAAGATTGAACTTTGGGTTCTTTTTGAACAATTGGATGGTCATATTTTTTTAATATATGTTGAGAAAGATTATTTTTTTCAGACTGTTAAAATCTTAAAAGTTTAACTTGGTCCTTTCACTACTCACAGATTTAAACAAATATAGATCTACCTTGAGTCTTGACTTATTAGGGATAGCTGCAGAAGAAAGCTGGAGCTGTGATTGTCTTTAAGTTTCCTTTCTTATAATCAGAAATTTTTATGACATATATTTTTCACTCTATACAACCTACCTGCAAAACTTTGAAAGCAGAATTCTGTTAAAAACTACATTGTACAAAATTTGAATGTTTACAGAGAAGTAATTTTTTAATATTGCAAAGTCATTTGAGATGTCTTCAAATATCCAAGTCAGATACATAGATCTAGCAAAGATGTCAGAGGGCAAAAGGTATAGCCAAGACACTGTCCTGCAGGAGTGACAAGTGAAGACTAAGCAAAATATTTTAAAAAATTTAGAACAACATTGAATATCTACTGATATTACTCAATTCAGTCTACATTTAACAAATGTATTCTAGGATCAGTTCAGTTACTCACCCATAGATGTCCAACGTGGCTTCACAGGTTGACTCAAATGATCCTATATCTCTAGTAGAAGAAATTTACTGGACTGCTTAGAATTTTATGAGCTTCATCTCATTGTGTTTTCTTCATTTCCTCTGTAATTTCTGTCTTAGCAGTTTCCACATACATACTACTGTGAAATGGAAAGATAGCTGATATGATTGTAAAATACTAATCATCTGGTTGTGCAAAAATAAATGAATAGTTATGCATTAATTGTTTTAAATATTAAGAAATTGATGGTTTTATTTGTTATTACCATAGAGGATATTTTTAATAATACAGGATATCATTAGTCGTTGAGCCTATATTAAGTGTAGACATTTCTGCAAGTGAATGAGTAAATTGAACTGCAAAGCACCTTTTGATTACTCACAATCTTAACCCTAACTGGTTTGCTCAGCCTCCATTGAACAAAGTTTTGCACCTCATTCTGATGATTCTAAAGTTTTTCAAGTTTCAAAATCATAAATATTAGCAGAAAGGCAATAGCAAGGACTGCATTCTTTATATTTCCTTGCTGCAGATGGCATTGTCTCTCTCTGAATAGCTGTCCTTGGCAGAAAACCTTAAATGTCTCCCCATACATATGCTATATAACTGACGTTATTCCAATAACATATGTTTCTAGAGTTGGTTTATAACATATGATTCTGGAGCTGGTTTATCACCCAGAAGTTAAACACAGAATGTAGGCAATTATTGTGGAAGTGACTGAATGATTTTTTTTTTCTCAAATATATTGATAAAGTAAATAGAAGTGATTATCACATGAAAATAAGGAGCTAATTGCAGTCTTAGAAAATGAATATACAACTGGATATACATGAAGTTAACTTCTTTGGTTCACCAAGTGTATAGATGTGCTTGGAAGTACTGTAGAATAATATTGGCAGTATCACCCTGTATTTATTCTTGCCAAAAGGTTTTGCAGACTTTCAGACTCTTTTCAGTTTCATTTCTTAAGTATCTACAGTCACGACTACTTCAAAAAAAGCATTTAGAGACTATTAACAGATATGTAAATATTTATTAGTTTTGTATTTATTAGTTTTAGGTGGAATATAACTACTGAATGATGAAATATCAAGTATTCAATTAAGGAATTGACATTTCAGCATAAATTTTTTATAGCTACTGTGGATGTCTTTTTCATCTACAGACATAAAACCTTCAGAATAACTCACATTTCATTTCTAAGTAATTTAGTGAATATTTTTCACCCATATCAATGATTAATTCAGATGAAGAATGCAGAATGAATTTTAAGTAAATGTTGAATTACCATTAGAATAAATATGAAAAGTTTCACAAGACTAGTATGTACATTTAATGTTTTTTGCTGACAACTTCTTATGCTATTGAGAGTTCTGCACTAAAAATAAATAACTAAATGTAAACTTCCAGAAGAAGTCGGTTTCCTTCCAAAAAGTTTTGTTTTCTTTTGGTACTTTCACAAAACTGTTCAGAGCCAGGGTATCACTTGCTAGCATGCCTCTGTTTGGTGATGAATTCCAAGAATGTTGATACCAATAAAGCTACAGAATGTTATTTGAACTTCTTGTCCTGTAAGATAAACCAGTGCCTAGTTATCTGACAAAGTATTGAAAAGAATATTGAACACATTGTTTACACCTATAAAGTTATCATGGACTATTTTGAGAAACCTGTCAAAATACCTCATATGAGTGATTCTTGATGTTGCAGGAATGCAGCTTTTTTCTTTGACTGTCTCCCTGACACTCTGCAAGTACTAGTACAGATGATGTTGTTGTCTCTAGCAACAAGTACCTCAGGAAAATTTTTTTTAAATATCAACTTTCTCTTTCTTCATTCAGCTATAACAAAGAAACATTAGTAAATGCAATAATATCTTGGAACTTGTTTTGGCTTTTTATATCACTGAGTTGTCATAGCGCTCTTGGTAGATGCTAGTGTTACCAAATAGCAGGAAAAAAATCATATTAGCTGGAAAATATTCTATTGCCAGAAGATGTCTATCAGAAAATTTTCCATCAAGCAGAATGATATTTTTTTTTGACCATGACTGAAAAAATAACTTCAGAGAGGTATTAACATTTTTTTACTCTTTGAAAATCTACCATTAGTCTATTGCAGTTTTGTTATATCATCATTCGTCAAAGGTAGTGGCCTTATGACATCTGCCTGCTGCAGTATCAGTAAGGCTCAGGAGCAAGTAAATGAAGAAATGCTTCAGGGGGATATCAATGTGAAGATACTGAATTCAAGCAGGATAAAGTGTTGTAGAGTAAGTGTATGTGTGTATTTGTGTACTCTGGGGAAGTATGGCATATTGCACCTGGAACAGAATATAGAAGTAGTCACAGAGTGACATTTTTAGCATCACTCTAAAATATTAAAGCAGTTGACTGATTGTGCAGTGAAAAGGTAGATAATACTCTTCATAAACATTTAAGAGTTCCTGATGTTAGGGTTGAGAAGCTTCTTGGAATTTCTGAAAGATAGCAGCTTACTTGGAAATAGAATTGACATAGATATTCCTTGATGACATGTCCATAACTTTGGACTTATGATTCAGTAATATCTGAATCATTTATAAGAAACAATTTCTTCCTTCCGTGAAGCTTCATATGGTGTTACAATAACTTGAAAGTATGTTCACTTCAATGCCATAAATTCATATTTGTATATTTACCAGGAAGGTATACTTGGTAGAAGAATCTAAGTAACAACTCTTCCAAGACTAATGAGAATATCTTCTCTAAATAATTTCTAGTATGATGTAATTTTTAACGAGATTAAAACCCCCTCAAAACTAGAACCTACATATTCCATCACTTTCTGAAGATCAGTTGTTATATTCATCTATGCCAGCAGGGCTTCTTTCATTCTCTAGCTTCCGAATTTCAAAGCCTGAACTCTGTTGAAACAGAAGTCAATAAAAAGTACTACACATGATAAAGATAACATCTTTCATTACCTCAGACTTGTAGAACTTTGATCTCACAGTCTTTCCTATTCTTCCAAACACAAAAATGCTAGCTGCCCATGAATGCCAAGCATTTCTTCCAAGTGCCAAGTGATGTTGATTTAAGACAGTAGTGTAACTCACTGGAAAAAGGATGTTGAAAGTGGTATTACATGAAGGATGAGCAAGGATGGTCTTAGACTCTGAGGTCAAGTGATGTGAACTAGTTTATATGTGTAATCCCCATTTATATTTCCCCAATAGAGATAACACACTCTAGGATATACTGATGGTATCCATACTAAGTAATTATTGGCCCTGGGTCATTTCTACAGTCCCTGAGTGCTCCTACAGCCCTTAGACAAACTTCTTGTCTTCAAGTGTCCCTTATTCTAAGAGAATGCAGTTGTAGAGGTCTTTGGTTACTACTGTCATCAGTCTTGACTTTTCATTTGAAAAATTAAACTGAACACGTAGCAACTGATCTTCAAGTATCTAATGGGAAGGTATAGAGAAGTAAGAATCAGACTCTCCTCGGAGGTGCCCAGCAATAGAACAGAAATAAATGGATATAACTTGGAATGAGAAATACTGGATAGATACAATATAATATGTTTTTTCAGGGTTTTTGTTCCCTTTTTTGTCATAATGAAGATGGTTAGCTACTGAAATAGGCTATGCAGAAATGCTGTGGAACATCGTGCTTGGAATTTTCAAGACATGACCCCTAAGATATGTCTTTTTTTTGGACCTGCTTTGAGCAGCACTATGAGCTGAGTGACTTAGAAATGTTCATTACAACACCTCTGGTGGTGTGTGTGCATGCATGAAAAAACATGCATTGCTGGATCTTCCTATTTCTAAGTAAGAACATGAGATCCCGTGTCTCAAGTCCATTACATTTACAAGGTACTTTTCTGTGTGCAGTATTCTATTCTATATTGAAGTTATAAACATACTGTCAAAGCTTCACTCCAGTCTGAAATTTTCTCTGATAAACATTGCCTTCCTTTATGAATTAGGTATGATTTTTATCTCTCAGAAGAAAACACCTTCTATTATAATACCAATTTATCCAAGATGGACTACTGTCATGGTTTTGCCCAGACAGCAATGAAGCACCACAACAGTCTCTTGCTCAGTGCCCCCCCTAACCACATCCACTCTTGTTAGGATGATGGACGCCCCAGCGAAATGGGAAGAAAAAATTAAAGACAACCAAGGTTGTTGTGGATTGAGACAAGGGCAGTGAGGGCTCGCTGCCAATTACAGTTCCAGGCAAAATAGACTCCAGTAATCAGAGAGAAAAGTAGGAAAATTTATTCTACTACCTACAAGAAACAGAAGGGAACAAAAAGCATAAACAGAGAAGAATTATGAGAAAATTACAGCCAGCACTTTAAGTTCTGCCTCCCCCATCCCTCCTTTCTTCCCAGACCCAGCTCGTTGCTCATGATATCTCTACCTCCTCCACTCTCAACGGCTCAGGGGGACAGGGAATGGTCATGGACAACAGTGATAGACAACACTTATGGGAAAGAAGTACAATAGCATTCTGAGCTGCCCTGGAAAGACCATTGCCAGCAGGCTGAAGGAGATGATCCTCTACTCAGTACTGGTTAGGTTGTGTCTGGAGTACATTGTGCAGGTCTGAGGTCCCCTGTGTAAGAAAGACACAGACGTACTAGAGAGAGAGTAGTGATGGACTGTGTAAATTATTAAGGGCTAGGAACTTTTGCCATATGGGAAGTATGTCATGATATATTTCACATATCATGAAAATTTGTGGTCACAAAAGAGAGTCTTTCATTCAATGAAACAACTTAAATGTAGAATATTTGGAAAATACCTTCATCAGAAACCATAATTTTTCATCCAACAAAAAGTATCTACTACAAGTTATTACTGTAACCTATAAATAGAAATGCATTTCTTTGTTTATTTAAAAGATCACAGTGATTACTCTTTATACAGATAAATATTTGGTAAGTAAAGTGCATACTCTGAAAAACAAAAGTTCACCTTATTTGTTTGTGGTTCAGTGTTTTTCATTCATGAGGTCCCCACTTAAAGCAATCTATTTTGTTCACTATTAATAGCATAGACTAAACACATGACCACAAAGTAAATGATTAACAGAAATTAAAACTAAAATAATGAGATAATTGATCTGAAATGAGCTGTTTAATTTAGTTACATCTGCCGTTATTGATTTAAAGTGGTCATCCTTTTTGAGGGAAGCTAATAATTTTCCATCTACCTACATTTATTGTCATGGTGTAGAATGAGAAAAATACAAGAAAATATATAACTTTCAGTACATTAATTTGAACTAAATACAAAAAGCTAATGAAAAAAGCTTTTACTACTATTTGAAGACTTATTGGAGACTAAAGCAGGAAGCACTTGGTATGACAACTTTTTTTTCACTTCAAATCAAATTTGATTTAAGCATTAACTTAAGCATTGAAGTTTGGTTTCTGAATATAAAAAGAGGCTAATACATAAAAATACTATGATTAATAAACCTGACTATTATACTAAACAGATGGATCAATCTTAAAGCATTACTTTCCCCAGCTAAACTGCTGGAAAACAAACGACACTGTTGTTCTGATTTTGCCCAGCAAGCGGTGAAGCACCAGGACAGTCTCTTGTTCTCTGCCCCCTATCCACCTCCATCATCCTAAGGCAGAGGCCCCAGCAAAATGGGAGGAAAAAAATAATACAGGGTCCCTCACATGGGGCACAGCCCTGAAAGAACTTCTTTGTTGTGGGTTTTTCCCAACAGCTACAGCTTCTGTGAATATAGGGTCCCTATACAAACTGTGTCGTTGTCCCTGATGTGGAGTTTTTAACAAAGTGCAAACAAATCTCTGCTCCATCAGTCCTCTCCACAGGATGCAGGGGAGTCTCTGATCCAGCACCCCTCCTCCTCTCTTCTCTCACTGACCTTGGGATCTGCATGGTCACTTCACTCTCTCTCCCAACTCCTTGCACCACCATCAGCCAGAAAAGAAGGAAGGATAGAAAAGAAGGAACAGAAAGAACACTCCTCTTCTGGCTTCTTCTTCTTAAAAAGCGATTGTGGAGGTGTCTGATTGGCTCTGCCTCAGAAGTGGGTCTGGGTCAGAGCTGGGGAGAGTTTCGAGCAACTTCGTACATAAGCCACCTTTACAATCCCTTCCCCATTACCAGAAACGTCTTCATGTCAAACCATGAAAACTGTGAAAAGGCTAAGAATGCTAAAAGGGTTACAAAATAGGCCTCAGATAGAGAAAATTACAATTTTCTCCACTGAGAATGTGATTGGTTAGAGATACAATCTGTCACCACCACAGTAACATGTGCAGCCTCTGAAGGCAATGTAAAAAAAAATACAAGGCAAATAAATAGTTTTTGAAGTCTACTAACATAAACATAAAGTCTTAAAATCACATGTTGGATAGGGCTAAGAAGAAATTAGTTTCTGCAGTTGCACAAGTCGCTACCATATGAAACTCAGCAAAATAAATTTTATTGCAAACAAAGGCTTCTAATCTGCTAAAAAGAAATGTGACAATAATTTGCTGTCCAGGTGTCATTCTTTCTTTCTCATTAAATATTAACTGAATATCATAACTAGAATATTTTAAATAAGGAGTAAAATATTGATATTATAAAATTATTTGACTTTAAAAATTCAATAATTCCTGCTGAAAGACGATTTTTTATTAACAAGATCACTGGAACGAATCGGGAAGAGAATGTTTTAGTGTAGAACATCACTTATACCCCATTACTTGCATTATACTACAGCCATAAATCTGACAGTAAATATTCCTTCTTGTAATGTGATGCTTAACTTTGTCTTATGCATCCAGACAATTCCTTACATTAATATTAAAAGTTAGTAATAATTCAAATAATAGTAATGCATATAAGATATATCAAGGAACATTGAGTAATATTTATGTTTGTCTCATTATAAAGTTTGTCAACTATAAATATTGTCAAATTGTTATCTTCTGTATTTGTTTTCCAAAAGATATAGTTTTCTTAGCTATAACGATGTCTAGTATTTTTCATAAGAAAATATCAATTGATGAATAGATATCTTCTCTTTCAAACTTAGTAATTACAGTAAGGAAAACAAATGATAATTTCAGTGAGTG
The DNA here is from genome assembly GCF_028858725.1 of Colius striatus. Classification (NCBI taxonomy): domain Eukaryota; kingdom Metazoa; phylum Chordata; class Aves; order Coliiformes; family Coliidae; genus Colius; species Colius striatus. Next base: position 48,215,729 of record NC_084759.1, on the reverse strand, counting down.
CAGAATGCATGCTTATACTTCAGTGACATACATTTTGTAATTGAGGCAGACATAAAAAAATTCTTTTTCCTCCTTTTCACAGAATCACAGAATGGTAGGTGTTGGAAGGGACCTTTAGAGATCATCTAGTCTTTTGACTAAAAATTTTGTAGAAATCTATGAAGAGGGAATTCTATCAGGTAAAAACCCTCAATTTAATATTTCTGATAAAACTTAAGTGTGAGAGATTAACAGACATTGTACAAAAAGAGGTAAAAAATAAATTAAAAATGCCACCACAGCTGTCTGTATTCACAAAGATATAAGTTTTCGTTCAATTTGAAAGAGATGTGAATTACATTAACATAGACATTTGTACCTTCAACTTATACTTCTTTTATGTTGTATATGAAAGACTGTTCACAAAAGTTTGAAGGAGGTTCTTCAGTCTCCTATACCATGTATGTGATCTGTAAAGGTAAAAAAAATCTGTAAGGTTAAAAATAATCCCTCAGCATTGCTACCTATTAAGCATATGAACATAGAAATCAATATGGGTAAGAAGACAGTCTTTATTTATCTAAGCAATGCAGTTAAGTTTTGCTCCCTACATCTCTGTCCCCTTGCCTACCTTCACACATTTACTTTGCCAAGGTGTTAAGAAAGCTGTGGCAAAAGACAATGTTACTGTTTATGTCATTAAACCACTCTTCATTGCTACTTACTCAAAAATCAATCTAATTTCAGATTATATAGGAAAGATTAATTTCCCATCTAGAGAACATGAATATTTTTGTGCTTTTGATGCAACTATTTATTCTTCCTTTTTACCGCTGAACTTTTAATCTTACTTATATAGCTTTTGATGATTTGAATTTCAGCAGCTGAGTGTCTGGTAGAAAACCAGCAGTAGCTTTTTGATATGCTGCCCATTATTAACACTCCAGGGGTTACTGTAGACTATGCCATGGATGATGCAATAGCTGGGAATTGCTTAGACCATATGCCAGATGGATTTTTTTTCCAAAAATGCCTATGGCAATGAGATAAGCTTGTTGCATATTTTTCTGTAGTTCAGCCAACCATTGGAATTTACAAACTTCTATGACCTTGTAGTCTCCAAAAATGCTCTGAGAGATTACAATTATAGTGTATCGTTTTATAATGTAAACATTAATAAATCTTAATCAAGAAAAGTCTTTTATCATAAGAATTAATCAAATTGCTATTGGCTAGCACAATAAGAAGAAAAGAGGAATTATTCAGAAACAGTAATTGAGAGACTGCAATAGTTTCTAAACAACTTTTTCTGAGTAGACTCTGTTGACATTTGCTGATGACTCAAGATCTTGATTTTTTGAGAACTTATCCTTCCACAAGTCATTAGATATGCAGCTGTCTTGAAATATGGCGTTTTTTTCACCTTTTTGGTGTATGGTCCTTTTTCTGCAAATATTCTTTGTAGTAGTACTCAAGTTCCTTATAACTTAAAAAAAATTGCTTACATCTGAGAGTAAATTGTTTTGTCAGAAGTACCAGCATTTTAAATATTTGAGAGTAACATTTTTAGAAAAAATAATATGAAAACATGCACAGTAATATTAGCCTCTCAGCAGTAGATGTTGCAAACATATTGCAGTGATCTGCATTTGCTGCAGTCTACTAGTGTTTACCCTATTATGGCAGCTAGTTACCCTTGACAATGCAAGAATATAGCAGAAGTAAAATTTCTGTTATCTGGTATTTCATTCTTTAAAGTAAGTAAAAAATATAAAGAATTCACAAAGTTGCATCAGCTCAGGAAAATCATACTGAAATAATCATCAGAACATTTAACTCAAAACATAAACAATTTAAAAACAGAACTGAAAAAATCCCAGAATGAAAGACCAGTAATAGAGTCACCGATGATTAATACACATCTTAATTCAGGCTAATAGATTTTAGCTTGCACATTTAAATCAATGCAATTCTATTATTTATAATGAATTAGTATCTGATTTTTACTGATGCAAACAATATTACCTTAGATTCTGTCAACTATAAACCAAACTATGCCCAGAGATCCTGTTTCACTCTAATTTGTTAAATACATGTCTTTCATGTAAGTTTGGAAGAAATCCTAGCTAGTTTCAGAAAGTTGTAAAGGTTTAATTTAAAGTAAAAGGTATTCTCATAAAATATAACAGCAGTTTAAAGTTTCCAGTGAAAACCATTGGAATACTTTTCAAATTTACATTATCTCCCTGATTCTTTTCCAATAAAATATACATAAATATGTTTCATAACAATATCTTGCTAAGGTGATTAAACATATACATAAATGTATTAAAAAAAAATATCTATTTCTGTTTTCAGTGCTTAATGCACTCTGTTGTTTACTATGTTGGGTTTATATAGCATCATTTTGGTGGCAGGGAGGGCCTGCATGCATGGTATTGTGAAAAGACAACAGAAGCGTCTCCATGTCCTGCATTGCCAGTTCCATCTGGCTCTAATACAAATTGCTGCTGGCCAAAGACAAGCCAAACAGACATTGGCAGAGCCTCTGTGTATTTAAGAATGGGTAACAACTGCATAAAAGCAGCTGAGAGAGAAGACTAAGAACACGCAAGAGGAAGAACACTACAGAAACACCAACAAAGGTGATGGAGAAGGTGCTTCAGGCATCGGAGCAGAGATTCCCCTGCAGCCTGTGGTGCAGCCCATAGAGAATCAGGTCCTGCCTCTGCAGCTATGGAGGCCACAGGTGAGCAGAGATGCACCTGCAGCTCAGGAAGGACCCCATGCCAGAGTAGGTGAATGAGCCCCAGTAAGCCCATGATGGAGTAGGCTTTTGACAGGAGAGGATCCGACATTGGAGTAGGTTTGCCATCAGGACCCTGTGGGCAACCCATACTAGAGCACTCTGCTCCTGAATGACTGCTCTCTGTGGAAAAGACCCATGCTGGAACAGTTTGTGAAGAACTGCAGCACATGGGAAGGACCCACTTTGGAGTTAAATTTTGAGTTAAATTTGTGTAGAACTAATGTTCTACAATGAAGCAGGGGAAGTGTGAGGTGAAAGGACTGAAAATCTGAGATGAACTGATCACAACCTCCATTCCTCATCCACCTGCACCAGTGGAGAGGAGGAAGTAAAGAATTTGGGAAAGGAAGGGATGGGGGAAAAATGTTTTAAGATTCATTTTTCTTTCCCATTATCTTCCTCTGTTGTTATTTGGCAAGAAATTAATTTCTCTGAATTTAATTTGTTTTGTTCATGATAGTAACTACTAAGTGATTTCCTCATCCTTATCCCAATCCATGAGATTTTAGTCATACCTTCTCCTTTTCTTCTGCTGAAGAGCAGCTCAGTGGACACTTTACCTTGGGCTAGCCAAGGTCAATCTGCCACATTTAAAATCGAAAAGTCGTTTCCCTTCTAACACATATTGTTATTTGGTATTGGTATTACTGAAAAACTTTTATCTGGTCAATACTTTGATGGCCATCTCAGTCATAATCTTAAGTCTAAGAACTGATCAGTATGGGAGTAATAGTTAATATAATGATCCAGAATGCTTGGAAGCATTTAATTTCAAGGCAACATACTGTTTCCTGAGCAGAAAGAAAGAATTTCTTTTTTTTTTTTTTTTAAGGTCCAAAAGACACATATTTTTGCACCTGTTCAGTGAATAACAGTCAAAATTGTATTATGTCCCATTACTAAGCAAATCACATACAGGAAAAGAAACCCAGATAATTGAAAGTCATAGGTGTCAGTAAGGGAAAAGGCAAGCTATTTCAATCAAAAATGAGGTCACTCTGACTGACTTGAATTTCTATTAGAGATGTTTAGTTTGTTACATGATCCAGTCAGTCCTTCACTGTGTAATTGCAGACCACAAAGAAAAAAAAGAGATTTTACAGTGGAGACCAGGAAATCAACCTTTAAAATGTTAAGCTTACTCTTGTGGGTTTTTTTAAAATACATAATTCGTCTTTTCTTTCCCTTGTTTGTATGTACATGAGAAAAAACTGTAATAATTTCCTGATGGTAACCATCACACTGTTACTGAATTATTCAATGGGGCTTTATTTTATGTCATAACTCCTAAGGGATACAGTTTATGGACCATCTCTTCATAATTGAAGAAAGTAAGATAAAATAAAGAGGTGTAAAAAGCACAACTTCAGCATGAAGTGGAAGCATACAGTTATTTTGTTTCTTAGATAACATCTGAGAAGGATGAGACCTGTTTCCTCATGGAGTCAGAGCTGCTGAAAAGCTTCATGGTAGGTAGTTGAGATTTCTGGCTTCAGTCAAATACCTGTAGGTAAGTGTAGGCACAGAAGATGCTTTACCCTGAGATGCAGTATGTGTGCTTAAACACAAATTGCAGTAAGACTTTTTTGGCAGCAAGCTTATCTTCTTTTATGCTTCTCATTCTCATCTAGGTGATTAATTGCAGTTTCTCAGTCATGGTTGACACAGATCCATGGGTTTTCTTCCTGGAGGTTGCACACTGTCTTCAGAATATTGAGTACATATTGATCTCACTTTTGTTATAATTCTTTCCTGCTATGGAATTCATATTAGGAAAACTTCCACTTTAATATTTTTCTAGATATAATAATATAATAATATAATACAAAAGATAATATAATATAAAAGATATTTTCTCATTTAAAAAAAAGCCTAGTAATAGTATACATTAATTTATCAGTGTTGAAACAACTGTTTCAGAGGGAGGAAAAAAAACCACCAACATAACACTGAAGTTAAAATCAGAAAAGAATTGTTCTAATTTTTGTTTAATTTCGGTGTAAATACATGTATACATGAAAGTACAAACTCTTTCCTTCCTTCCTTCCTTCCTTCCTTCCTTCCTTCCTTCCTTCCTTCCTCTCTTCCTCTCTTCCTCTCTTCCTCTCTTCCTTTCTTTCTCTTTCTCCTTTTCTCTCTTTCTTCTTTTCTTCCTTTCTCTCTTCCTTACCAATTTTTTTTCTATTTCTGTAATTTCATTTCTTCCACGCTTATGGCTGTAAGCATAATCTCTTTTTCCAGCTTGCAGAAAGAAATTGTTGATTTTAAGTGTCAACTAAAAACTGTTAAACAGAAAACTGACATTCAAGTTAACTTCTTTGTTACACTAATTCAGAATTTACTGAGTGCAAAGAGTCAAATTCAGATGGACTTTAGTAAGCTTTACGTCACATTCAGTCCAAGTGTGTTTCTGATTTCTCTGTGGGGAAGAAACAGTATAACAATTCATTCATCCCTTCCACCTTCCCCAAAGTCTTTCACAGTTGTCACAAGTACTACCAAAGAGACCAGAACTTTTGGCAAATCTTTGGTTTAAGAACCTCTGGAAACCAGTCTAAATGTGTTTCATTATATCTACTGAAAATATTGAACAAGCTAAGATTCACAGTGAGTAAAATTCCGGTGCAAGGGAGCTTACAGGAAGATTTCTGGAAAAAAAAAAGTCACTCTTCCATGTTTCTCCTCAACTGAACGTGAAGATGAAAAGATCACTTACCTTCTCTACACTGTTTCTGCAGGATGAAATGTCTTTTGAGAAAGGAATGGAGGGGAAAAAATATCTTCTAATCAGTAGTGAGATAAAGATCTTGTTTGGAGGCTACATAGTGTGAGATTCCTATTACCTGGAATTGAAAGTGTATTCTTTATTTACAGATTTTTAATAATTTACTATTTGTATTGCATATTAAAATCAGTAGTAGAAAAGCATCTCTTCACTGACTTCTTTAGCCAATATTTCTGCATTCAGTGGTAAGAAAGGAAATTAAATTTCACAAATCTGTAATAGTTGAGGCTTGTGGAGTAATATAATTTATGCAGACTGTTATTAGAATGTAAATATATTAGTCATTAAGAAGTTGCAATACTTCAGAAAATATTCAGCTTAATATGTCTGGTTTGTTGAGAATGAATAAAAGTATACTGCAGATCAGAGCTGTACATTTAGCTTTGTTTAGATAATACAGTCATAAATTTTATGGCAAAGTGAGATCACGAAAGCCCTGAAAGTATTCTGTACAAGTTTAAGGTGATTTGTGAAGAAAGCTCTGTGGAAAGCAGTGGCCACAAACAATGTCTTAGCATATAAATTAATTCCAAGGCAATCCAAGGCAATTTACCCACAAGGTTGATAATGACAGTTCTGAGAATTTACTATTTTAGGAAAGCCTGAAGCCAAGCAGAAGAATAGCTAGTCCACTCCACTCCACTCTGTCTGATGGAGCCACAGATTGAAAACATCCAGTTATTCTTCATCCAGTTGTGTCAGATAAAAATATATGCTGCTGCTTTTAATATGTTTGGTTTTGTTATTTTATCCCCTTCTAATTTTTCCCAATCTCTTTAATTTCTTTTGTTTCTTTACACATATGACTGATATATATAGAATGAGAATAAGTAGAAAACTGTCACAAGGCTTAAATTCTAGCAAAGCTTGGCACCTTTCTTTGCAGACTTCAGGACAAGATGATACAGATTCATATAGTTTGTGGCATCTCAGATCATTGCATGTCAGAAAGTCTATACCTTGGCAGTTATGTCAGTTGATTAAGAAAGCAGTTATAGAATTCTTACAAGAGCTCTCAGAAGCAACAGGAGACATTATAGGGTTTTTCTAATCCCATATGCAACTTCAACTGTGTGACAGACTAGTGCCATCTGTAAAGAAACAGAAACTGACATCACAAATTAACAACATTTCCAAGCAGCTCAATAAAAGTTATGTTTCTTCAGTTGAAATTGCACACAGGAATCCTTGCATATATTTAGTACAGACAGAATCACAGACAATCACATGATTAATGCTCTGCCATGCATGTTGTCGTGAGTGGGACTAGTATACATATATATATTGCTCAGAGGCTGAATCCCATGTACATAAGCCAGCTGCAGATGATAAACTGGAGTATCTTCATAAAACACAGCCTGGAAATTTAAACTCAGTACAGTCACTGAGCTGAGGGCATTATTTTCTAAGACACTTCACTATGCTTTAAGACTAACTCAACAGCAGTGTTGCAGGTATGCAAGGTAATATGGGTCTTATACAATTCACCTTAATCTCTCCTTTCTTACGAAGAAATTGAGAAGTACACTCTGTGACCTACTGCATGGAACACATGCACTGTATAGTGATGTCTAAATGAGTAGATTAACTATATCTATATGAAGACATCTAATGACTCCTCAGGGATGCTATGAATACACTCATCATCCAGTCTTTATTTGTGCTGACCCATGTGCAGGACCTTATACTTGTCCCTGTTGAACTTCATGAGGTTGATATGAGCCCATCTCTCAAGCCTGTTAAGGTCTCTCTGGATGTCATATCTTCACTCTAGTGTGTTGACTATGTATCACAGTTTGGTGTCATTGTCAAACTTGCTGAGGGTGCACTCAATCCCACTGTCTGTGTCACTATCAAAGATGTTAAACTGAGCTTTCCTCCATATGGACCCCTGAGGAACACCACTGTTTCCCACTTGGACACCAAGTTGTCGACTGCAACTCTTTGAGTGTAACCACCAAGCCAATTCATTATTCATCAAGTGATTCATCCATTAAATCAACAACTCTCCAGTTTAGAGACAAAGATGTTGTTTGGGACAGTGTCAAATGCTTTGCACAAGTTCATGTATTTTCCCAAGTCCAATCTGAATTTCTAAAGAAACTGAATAATTATCTCAATTCAGAAATGAAACAGAATACTATTGTCATGGTTTGACATGACAGCCTTTTCTGGTAAGGGGGAAGGGGCTGTAAAGATGGCTCCTGTAAGAAGTTACTCTCAACAATCCCCAGCTCTGAGCCAGACTCACTTCTGGGGATGAGCCAATTAGACACCTCCAAGGTCACTTTTTAAGAAGAAGCCGGAAGGGGAGGTTTCTTCCTCCATCTTCTTTCCTTCTTCTGTCCTTTCTTCTTCTTCTGGCTGGTGGTGGTGCAAGGAGTAGGAACAGTGAGAGAAACAACCATGCAGACTCCAAGGTCAGTGACGAAAGAGAGGAGGAGGTGTGCTGGAGCAGAGACTCCCCTGCATTCTATGGAGAGAACTGGTGAAGCTGAGATTTATTTTCATTTCTTTAAAGACCCCACATCAGTGTTAGAGACTCATTTTGATAATAAGCCCATATCAGGGGCAGAGACTCATTTTGCTAAAGCTGGCCCCAGACCAGCAGTGGCGATTCACTTCATTAAAGGCCCCGAGCCAGGGATAGTGACTATGGCCGGAGGAGGTCGTGTCCCGTGGGAGGGACCCAACCACTTCACTGCAGACCCCAAGCCAGGGGCAGTGATTTTCTTCTTTAAAACTATGGCCAGAAGAGGCCATGTCCCAAAGGAGGGACCCTTTATCACTATGGCCGGAGTAGGCCATGTCCTGAGAAAGGGACCCATTATCCACAGCTGTAACTGTGGGGAGGAACCCGCGACAAAGCAACTTATGCCCAGAAGAGGCCTTGTCCCGAGAGAGGGACCCTGTAACTGCAGAAACTGCAACCGCGATGAAGAATCCACGCCAGAGATATTCACCAAGGACTGCGCCCCATGTGAGGAAACTACTGTATCGGCAGAAGCTGCAGCTGTTGGGAACAACCCACACCAGAGAAGTTTGTTATAGGAATGTGTTCCGGAGGAGGAACCCTGTGTTGGAGCAGGGGAAGAATGTCAAGACTTGTCCTCGTCTGAGAAGACAGAAGTGGCAGAGCCCATCTGTGAGAGACTGACCACATCTCCCACTCCCTGCCCCCCTGAGCCATTGAGGGGGGAGCTAGTGGAGATATTGGGAGCAGTGAGCTGGGCCCAGGAAGAAAGGAGGGATGAGGGAGGGAGGTTGTAATTTTCTCATCATCCTACTCCCTTTTTGCTTTTATTCCGTTCTGTTTCATGTAGAATAAACTTTCCTACTTTCCTCTCTAAGTCGAGTAGTAGAGTCTGTTTTGCCCAGAACTGTAATTGGCAGCGAGCCCTCCCTGTCCTTGTCTTAATCCGCAACAATCTTGCTTATCTTTTTACTCCCATTTTGCTGGGTCCTCCACCATCCTAACGAGGGTGGGGGTGAATGGGGGCACCGAGCGAGAGATTGTCGTGGTACTGCTGTGCTAGCTGGGCCAAACCACGACAACTATATAGACAGCTGATCAAAATAATTTTTTGATCCATCAAGTACAGCAATCCCAACATCCATTTCAATTTGAATAATAACATCTACATATTGTATGACAGTATCAGCCATTCTCATTGTGTGCAGTTGCTGTAAAACTTGAAGTATGAAGTATGTATTGTGAACACTGTTTTTTTTTTTTAAAAAAGCTTAATAGGCTCTATTGAGTATATGAAATATCTCAATTAAAATTTCAGATCTCTTAAATCTACACAAGCAAGAATTTATCATATTACCTAACCTTAATCTTGAAGGAACAATGTCTATTTTTTACAGATTAGCTACAACAAATTACTTTAAAAACACCTCTTTATGGCAGTAGAATAAAAGCAACCAAGCAAGCAACTATAATAAAAACATGCTAGGTAAACAAGTAGAAAAGAAAGCAAATGTGACTAAACCATCTCATTAATTGCACACGCAGTTTTAAAAAAATTTCTTATATCATGTGGTCCATATATCATAGCTAAGGCTTAAATTCAACAACAGATTAAAAAATCACAGAATTACGGAATGGTAGGGGTTGGAATGAACCTTCAGAAATCCTCTAGTCCAGCTCCCCTGCTAAAGCAGGTCCGTATAGATCAGGTCACACGGGAAGGCATCCAGGCATGTTTTGAAAACCTCCAGAGAAGGAGATTCCACACCTTCCCTGGGCAGCCTGTGCCAGGGCTCCATTGCTCTCACAGTGAAATATTTTTTTCTTATGTTTAAATGGAACTTTTTTGTGTTCCAGATTCTTTCCATTACCCCTTGTCCTGTTGCTAGCTACTATAGAAAAGAGGGATGTCTCAACATCCTGACACTCACCCTTTAGATATTTATAAATGTTAATAAAATCACCCCTCAATCTCCTCTTCTCCAGACTAAACAGCCCCAGTTTCTGCAGCCTTTTCTTGTATGAAAGATGTTCCAGTCCCCTGATCATCTTGGTGGCTCTGTGCTGGACTCTCTCCAGCACTTCCCTGTCCCTCTTGAGCTGAGGAGCCCAGAACTGGACACAGGACTCCAGATGAGACCTCACCAAGAAAGAGGAGAGGGGGAGCAGAACGTGCCTCGACCTATTGACCACACTTGATGCATCCCAGAACATCATTGACCTTCTTGGCCATGAGGGTACGTTGCTGACTCATGTTTAGCTTATTGCCAACCAGGACATCAAGGGCTTATAACATATCCTGCAGTATCGATTCATTCGGAAAAGGAATGTAGTAATTTTAATTTGGTTAATGACTTCATAACATTTTGGTCAGGTGTCATCTACACAAATTGCAGTTATCTATGTCTGAATTGTCAACTTCGTCTCTCCTGAATGGTTAACTTTGTTATGGATAGTTATGAACTATAAAAATAATACTTTTCATACACATTTAAGCACTGGACATTATTATTTTGTGTTATTTACACATTTCATATGCATATTCTCATCAATGGTAACATTACTGTAAAATTCAAGCTACAGTGCCAACATCAGAACACAAACTGTCTGGACAATACGGGTACAAGACATGAATCTCAGGAATATGTTTTTCCCTAGAGAGCATAGTGTAAGAAGATGCTGCTAACACTGCCATTTAGCCATCTGCATTCTGTCGCTGGTTGTGCAGTTATTGCCAAGCACATTTCCATGTATATTACCAATGGCTATGGCTTTGCATTTTTTAACTAGCAGTCGTTTTCTTCTTTTTATACAATACTTTAACTGTTCCTGCCTGGTTTCCTGTAGCAGCTGCCTCAGCATCTTCTCTGAATGCCAAGCCTGATTCAAATCAGAGCTAAAGAAGTGGTTTCTACGTCTTGTTCCTTTTATCTTTTATTTCTTATCTGTTCCAAAGGTATTTAACTTCCATTTACATAGATTTGAGCAAGAGAACATGATGTTCCAGCTTGCTTGCTTCCCACGTATGAAAAAATAAGGAAGCAATTGCCTTTACAGATTGTTTGCTTTTCTTCATACTAGATGCAAGTAAAATGTACTACACCCACAAGCATATGCACATACACTGTCACCTTGGAGATTCAGTATTATAAGTGGGAGAGCAATCATACTGAAAGCCAGATAATACACTCAATCAGGGTCACTCTGACATTTTAAGTGTAAGTATTTCATGTGATTTTTACTGTTAGTTATGTAGGCTTTATGAATTCCTGTATTATCTTCTTTCCACTGAAACAGGATGAAGGGAACCATACAGCCCTTTCACATCCTCTAAGAGAGATTCAGATAGAAGTAAACAGTGGGAAACTTGCCCTTTTGTTTTCACCATTGACCCTGAAAAGTTTTGAGCTAGAGTGAAGCACACTAGTGCTCCACTGAATAACCTATGTGTTCCCACTTCTTTTCCCTTAAACTATCAAAAGTGAGAGACTTGTCAAAAGAATAACAACAAAGTCACCACACAATTTCAGACACAGGAGGCAAACTGGAGGCAGAAGGAGTTGAATGGGCTACAGAGGCAACAAAAACAACATGAGCAAAATCTGCTACAGGTAACTGCTTACCTGAACCACCCATACATGACACAGTACTAAACTCGGAGAAAATTATCATTGTCAGTAGAATTTCCTAGACAGAAATCATTCTATTTTTGTCAATAAAAATAAATTATTGACAACTCCTTCCTTTGAGGTCAAATTACCCAAACATCCCATTATTAAACTCTTACTCTGGCAGAACAAGATAGCCACGTGATAGCAAACCTTTTAACAGTAGTCCTCATCCTGTGTTAAATCCTGAACTGTTCCCAGATGAATGTTTGGTTGAATATTTATTGGCATAAGCTAAATATGTTCTAGGGATCTTTTCCAGCAGTATAATCAGACAAATAGTAGTCTTCCAATGCCTGGAAACTGCCTGTCAGTCTTCAATTTATCAGAATCTGCATAGATTTTCTCTTCCTTTCTCTATCACATGACTATAGCATAAGAATCATAGAATCATAGAACCATAGAATCATAGAATCATAGAATAGTGGTATTGGAAGAGACTTTTAGAGATCATCCAGTCCAACCTCCCTGCAGAAGCAGATCAACCTAGATCAAGTCGCATAGGAACATGTCCAGTCAGGTCTTGAAGACTGTACTCCTAAATGGAATTGTAATTCTGCCTTATAGCTTACTATTTGTCTGTGTCAGTATAGTGTTATACAAAGCTAGTACAGTAATAAAAAAAAGGTGTTTCCAAAGTAACATGTACAGTCAAACAAGCAAAAACTCTGATATCCTTGCATTGTACATGTATGATATTTGGTCTGAACCCAAATATGTCAAAAGAATAGAACTAGGCCTGTTGTTCTGTGCCAGAACCTTACCTCCTATGTATCCAAGGCCCTCCTCTGAACCCTGCAGATATATTACCTCATTAGCACCAAAGGAATCTCAGTCACTTTGTACTGCTGTGTGTAGTATAGGCATTTTTTCTGACTTTTATAACCCAAACTTCTCAGTTCAACCACTGTATAGAAGGTAAGCACGGAGGTAATGTAGGTAGAGTTAGTCACACAACTCTTCTTGTTTCCTACATTTGTATATTATAGTGTTAAACTAACATCCGTCCTTCCTTCCTTCCTTCCTTCCTTCCTTCCTTCCTTCCTTCCTTCCTTCCTTCCTTCCTTCCTTCCCTTATAATAACCTAATTGTAAAATGATTATTTTTTTTCCCCAGCAAATATGTAGGAGACATGATAGAAGTGAAAATTAGGATGCAACTTGGTTTGCTACTCAAAATATGTTAATGCTTAAACTTCATTCAGAGAGTAGATAGATTCTATTTTTGAAACACTAATTTCTGAGCAAATATAAAAATACATAGTGAACAGCAGATTGAAATGTAACATTAAAGCTCTCTCATTAGAGAAAGATCTTGTCAATCCAGCATATACATGATGCGTAGGAAAAGAAAGTTTTCTTTTCATAGAATCATAGAATAGTAGGGATTGGAAGGGACCTTTAGAGATCATCTAGTCAAACCCCTGTGCAGAAGAAGGTTCACCTAGATCAGATCACATAGGAACATGTCCAGGTGGGTCTTGAAGACCTCCAAGGAAGGAGAATCAACAACCCCCCTGGGCAGCCTGTTCCACTGCTCCCTCACTCTCACAGTGAAATATTTTTTTCTTCTGTTTGGTGGAACTTTTTGTGTTCCAGCTTCATCCCATTCCCCCTTATCCTGTTACTATCTATTATAGAAAAGAGGGATGTCCCAACCTCCTGACACCCATCCTTTAGATATTTATAAATGTTAATAAGATCCCCCCTCAATCTCCTCTTCTCCAGACTAAACAGCCCCAGGTCCCGCAGTCTTTCCTCATATGAAAGATGTTCTATACCCCTGATCATCTTGATGGCCCTGTGCTGGACTCTCTCCAGCATTTCACTGTCCCTCTTGAGCTGAGGAGCCCAGAACTGCACACAGTACTCCGGATGAGGCCTCACCAGGGCAGAGTAGAGAGGGAGAAGAACCTCCCTCGACCTGCTGGCCACACTCTTCTTGATGCATCCCAGGATGCCATTGGCCTTCTTGACCACGAGGGCACATTGCTGGCTCATATTTAGTTTATTATCAATCAGGACTTTCAGGTCTCTCTCTGCAGAGTTGCTCTTCAGCAGTTTGGCCCCCAGCCTGTACTGGTGCATGGGGTTGTTCCTCTCTACGTTCAGGAGTCAGCACTTGTCCTTATTGAATCTCAAGAGATTCCTCTCTGCCCAACTCTGAAGCCGGTCGAGATCCCGCTGAATGGCAGCACAGCCTTCTGGGGAATCAGCCAGTCCTCCCAGTTTGGTGACATCAGCAAACTTGCTGTGGGTACACTCTGTCCCCTCATCCAGTTTGTTGATGAAGATGTTGAAAAAGACTGGCCCTAGAATCAATCCCTGTGGAACTCCACTGGCCACAGGCCTCCAACTCAACTCCTTGCCATTGATTACCACCCTCTGGGCTCTGTCATTCAGCCAGCTCTTGATCCATCTCACTGTCTACTTGTCCAAGCCACACTGCCTGAGCTTTCTGATGAGGATGTTGTGGGAGACAGTGTCAAAAGCCTTGCTGAAGACAAGGTAGATGACATCCGCTGCTCTCCCCTCATCTAGCCAGCTGGTTATACACTCATAGAAGGCTATCAGGTTGGTCAAACAGGATTTCCCCTTGGTGAAGCCATGTTGACTCCCCCTGATAACCATCTTATCCTTCATATGTTCAGTGATAACATTCAGGATGAGTTGTTCCATCACTTTTCCAGGGATGGAGGTGAGACTGACTGGCCTGTAGTTTCCTGGGTCATCCTTCCTGCCTTTTTTGAAGACTGATGTGACATTGGCCTTTCTCCAGTGCTCAGGCACCTCACCTGTCCTCCAAGATTGTTCAAAAATGATAGACAGAGGCTTAGCAGTCACATCAGTCAGCTCTCTCAGCACTCTAGCATGCATCCCATCAGGACCCATCGACTTATGAGTCTTAACCTTGGCCAGTAAGTCTTTAACCTCTTCCTCTTCCACCCAGGGCAAGTCCTCCGCTGTCCTGGCCATCCTGTTATCATTGCCAGACTGGGCTTCCCGAGGGCCAGCCTTGGTTGTAAATACTGAAGCAAAGAAGGCATTCAGTACTTAGGCTTTCTCTGCATCCCCAGACACCAGGGCACCCTCAGCACTTAGCAGTGGGCCCACATTACCCCTCACCATCCTTCTTCTGCTGATGTACTTGAAAAATGCCTTATTACTGTCCTTAACTTCCCTGGCTAAATTTAATTCTAGAAGGGCTCTTGCCTTCCTAGTTGCACCCCTGCATGCCCTGGCAATGTTCCTATACTCTTCCCAAGAAGCCAGCCCCTATGTCTACCTCTCATAGATGGCTGCTTTCTGCCTGAGTTGTCCCAGCAGATCCTTGCTCATCCATGGAGGCTCCCTACCTCCTTTTCCTTCTCTTTTGAGCATTGGGACACACTGATCCTGAGTTTGGAGGAAGTAGTACTTGAAGATTGACCAGCTCTCATTGGCACTTCGACCATCTAGAATCTTATCCCATGAGATCCGTCCAAGTAGTCCAAAATTCTATTACATGAAAATTCTTCTTGTGCACATGTTGCAAGATAATAATTTTTACATAGAATATGTTCAGAAATATCTAGACCTTTAGTGATGTGGACCTTGATTTTCTGGTTTTGTGGAGTTTTGTTTATGTTTACAGAGATATTTTAGAAATATAAGAGCAGAAAGACAACTCACAGACTATAGAGTTCACACATCTAACCTTGGAATTAAAATATATTATTTAATTAAATGGCTATATATGTATTTACAATATAATCAACAGCAAAGTACAGTGTAAAATATCGAAAACTGACCTGGACCATGTCTATTTTTTTCATTTAAAAACATGTCCTGAAAGTTTTATATATAATAAGAGAGAGAACTTGGAACTAATTAGTTCAAGTACTACAATTAACTTAATTATCTTCTACTATTATAAGGTAGTCATACCAGCTTTATTAAATTTGACATTAGAGGATGTAATTTTCAAGGCTTTAAAGCATTTTCCATCTTGAAAATGTTATTAAGGATACAATTTGAGAAAATGGCAATTTGTTATAATTTGTCACATTTAAACTAGGAGATTAGTAAACTCAGTGGACTAAGTTCTTTATTGCATTCATGTAGCTTGTCACAGTTGAAAGTTCAGAAGTAGAATTGCCTTTTATTTCTTTTTAAGAAAGAAGTATAGCCAACAGAGATTGAAAGGTAATAACAAAGTGTAAAACAGGCAGCACAACTACATCAGAAGTCTTCCAGCCCAATGGTGAAGCAATTCCTTCCCTCACTCTACAGACATGGCATTCAGACATCTCAAACAATTTTGATGATGTGATTTTTTAACAGATCTTTTTCCAGAATGTGGATTAATGTTGAGGCCTGGGCTATAATGAACGTTATGGAGTTAGACAAAGACAGAGAAAGTTAACGGTTCATCTCTGAATAGCCTTTGGCAGCAGAAAATGAAAAGAAAAAGAAAAGAATGTCTATGTGACAGCAAGCTTGAGCAGGGAGGAAACCGAAATGATAGACTGTAACAGAGACAAGGTCAAAACAAGAAGACAGGATAGAGCATTCAATTAAGCATTGTGTGATCACATGTATGTGACTAACAAATTATAATATATGTAACTAACAATAGTATAAAGCTAAGCAAAATGTAAGATAAGCATAACCATAGTCTAGTGTGAGAGAAAACTAAATGAAGGCCAAATAGATGGGGTGATATTTAGGCACAATAAGATTGGTGTTTTAGCACAATGAGGTTGGTGTCTAAGTTGTTCCAAAATCAAAACTTTGAAGCCTTATGCATAGCGTGTGAACCTTAGTATTAACTAATTATCATGAATTGTAGCACACATACAGCATTTGGAAAAGTATATAAGTGATGATTATGTGGTAATAAATTTGAAGTCCATGCACATCACATTGGTGTCTTGTCACTCCCGTCTCGCATGATGAAGAAGAACCCCTGCAGACTAATTTATTTTTTAACTAAATTATGATTTGTCTTTGTGTAAGGTAGTACTGAGGAAAGCTGGGACCTAAATAATATATGACAATTTACACTAGTAAACTGGTGTTCAGGTCGTTGGTCAAGGATGTATGGAAATCCCATAAAAGCTCCAAGTGACAATTTACTACCAGGAGGAATTCCAATCTATATGTTATAGTATTATCTTTATCACACTTCAACATCTGCTGTGCTTCAAATTTTCACATAGAATTAAGAGTTAATTGATTCAGAAGAACTCAACAGCTTTACATATCTAGCTTGACTGGTTAATGTAGAGAAAAAAACAGCAACATAATGAAAACAAAATTTAAGTTTAAATCTTTTGTCTGTAGTATACAATAGATTCTTTTCACTTAGACTGTTGTACTACATCCTTGAAACATGTGTTGTACATTATAGGAAAGAATGGACTTCATGTCACAGTAAGGGTGTAATTATTATTAAAAGCATTCAGATGAAGAGAGTTTATTTTCTAACTGAAATATTATTAAGAGATATGCAAAGTTAAAATAAAAAATTGCATGGATGAGATTACTCAACAGACAAATTATACTTCTATTTTTCAATTGATGAATAGCAAGTATAGAAGTTCCACAGAAGATGAGATGGAACATTTTACAATTTTCTAATCATATTCATTTCCTTTTGTGGTGGTTTAACTCTGACTATAGACTAAGTGCCCACCAAAACCATTCTACCACTTCCTCTCCTAAACAAGACATGAGAGAGAGAAATATAACAAAGGGCTTGAGTGTTGTGATAAGGACAGGGAGATCATTCAGCAATTAGCATCAAGGGCAAAACAGATTCAGCTTGGGGAGAAATTATTGGATTTATTTAACAATAAAACAAAATATAGAAATTAGAAATAAATACTTGAACCTTATAACATCTTTCCCCCATCCCTTCATTCTTCCAGAGTTTCTACCTCCTCTCCCTGCAGCAGTGTAGGGGGATGGGGAATGAGGGTTATGGTCAGTTCATCATAGATTTTCTCTACTTACTGTCAGGGGGAGGACACTTCACATTTCCCACTCTTACAATGTGGAGTAAAAACCATGGGAGATAGTCCCAGGTCCTTTTCCTCTGGGCAGCTTTCCAGTCATTCTTCTCCAAGACTGTAGTGGTCCGTGGAGTTGTTGTGGCTCAAGTGCAGGACCTGATGCTTGACCTTTTTGAAACTCATAGAACTGGCCTCATTCCATTGATACAGCTTGTCCAGGTTCCTCTGAAGTGCCTTCCTGCTCTCAAGCAGATCAAAATTTTTGCACAACTTGACGTTGTCTGTAAGCTTACTGAGGGTGCACTCAATCCTCTCATCCAGACCATTGATAAAGATATTAAACAGAACAAGTTCCAACACCGAGTCCTGGGGAACATCACTGATGAATATCTGCCAACTGGATTTAATTGCATTCATCATCATTCTTTGGACTCAGTCATTCAGCCATGGTTTTTTCCCAGGAAAGCATATGTTTGTCCAAGCCAAGAGCAGACAGTTTCTGCAGGAGAATGCTGTGAAAAATGATGTAAAATTCTTTAGTAGTGTTCAGATAGACAACATCCACAGTCTTTCTCTCACTTGCTAAGCAGATCACTTTGTCATAAAAGATCAAGCTGGTCAAGCAGGACCTACTGCTCATAAATCAGTGCTGACTGGGTTTAATCACCTGTTTTTCCCTTATGTGCCATGTGATAGCACTCAAGATAATCTACTCCATTACCTTCCCTGGCATCAAAGCTAGGGAAGCTTAAAGTAAGCATCACATTTTAAAAATATTTAAATTAATCTCACTTCCATAATTTTTCACATTCTTCTCATTTTACAAAGTTTTCTTTGTACCAAGATTTCAGCTGCTGTGTTTGTTATTCATTTGGCTTCTTCTTATGTTCCTAAAGTTTAATTACATTTATTTATGTAGTAATTTTGGTACCTCAAACGCATATGATTTTGTTATTAACTTCATCTTTTTAGCCTGATATTCTCCAAATTAGCAGGTCTCAGCACTGTTGGCACTGAGCACCTTACATAAAAGAAAGTGTTCTGTGAATGGGTTTTCTTTAGTCTGCTAACATACGATAGCTCATCTTTACTATTCCAGCCTTCAAGACATGTAGCTTATATAATCAAATATAAATTAAGATCACTATTAAGTTCTCATTGTTTCAAAATAAGACATTGTACTATAATCTGAGAATCTGTTAGGGGAGGGGGATTTATGTTGATCCATTTTACCCAAATGAGGGCAAAAAAATACAAAAAGAAGGAAACAGCAACCTTGTTCTGAAGTAAAACTTATAAAAGCATTAAACATGGTTCTATATATCATAAACTATGTATCATAAACTATGTATCATAAATATCCATTAGCTCATACTTCTCATTATTGCACAAGAGATTGTAAAGCAGAGACAATATCCATTGGACACTCCAACTATGAGAAATTCATAGTTGTTACATGATAATATTGAGAAAACAACCTGTAAGCAACAGGAAAAAAAATCACATATATATTTTGATGGATGAAAACCAGGACTATAGCAATCCAAGAAAAGTTTTAGGTGTATTAGGATTTTGAATGTAAAGAGATGTTTCAGTAAAACTTAGGTACAAGTTCCATTGTGATATGTTTAAAATTTTCCTATAACTAGAATAGATAGCTAATTTTATATCATGCAGTACAGCTTAGTGATCATAGATGCATAATACATTTTATTTTACAGCTAAGAAATATAAAGAAAAGTCATTTTTTTCCAATGCTATTTAATGACAAGATTACTTAAAATTACAAAGGATTGGACAACAATACAAGAATGATTAGTAAACTAATTAATATGCAGCCCTTAAGAAAAAATAATTATCTTGGCTTTCTAAAATTCAGATGCTTCCAAAACCTTGGTATTTATTTTTTATCTTTCTCCTTTTATTTTTTTTTTTTTTTTGGAACTATTTCATTAATAGTTTAAAAATGTAAAAAAATAAAAAAGAAGGATTAATCTGTTATTTGCTTTGGTAAATTTTCTGTTAAATGCAATGGGAGCTTTAACTATGAAGGAATAATAAGATCAAGACCTCATTATCCATAGATTAATATTTCTGTCATTTTAATAGATACAGAAACATTTATTATAAGACATGTACAATACAAATTTGAAGCAGTTATGTTAAATAGCAGTGCATCACTGAAGGTGTGTAAAAACTCATGCTAATGCTAGATCCAATTCCTACGCTTCCTTTCCAAAAAAGACACTGCTCAAATTGTTTCAAATTCAAGTATCTACATCATTGTATTAATGACACGATGAAAAACCAAACACATATATACCTCTGCAGATTTAGATATAACCCCCAGAAAAACCTGAAATACAGAATAAAGATTGAAGTTTCTCTTTCATACATTGCCCACGTATCTTTTTAAGTACTCAGCATGAAGTTCAGCACACGAAATCACATTGAAAAGACATAAAGCTCTTTGACCTCTCCTTGTAGTGGCAGAGGTGGTGACAGGTCTCTCTCAGTAGGCTAGGGTGGCCTTGGCTGGTTGGAGCAGGTTGGAATTGGTGGGAGCTGGTTAGAGTTGGCTGGAGCTGGTTCCCCCAGTTGACACTCACATGGCACTGCTGACGCCATACCTCAAATACTGTGTTCAGTTTTGGGCTACTCACTATCAGAAAGACATTGAGGTGATGGAGCATGTCCAAAGAAAAGCAATGATGTTGGTGAAGGATCTGGAAAACAAGCCTTATGAGAGGTGTCTGAGGGAGCTGGAGTTGTTTAGCCTAGAGAAAAGGAGGCTGAGGGTAAACATGATCCCTCTCTACAACTACCTGAAAGGAGGCTTTAGTGAGGTGGGAAGTCAGTTTCTTCTAAGTAACAAGTGATAGGACAAGAAGAAATGGCTTCAACTTGTACCAAGGGAGATTTAGATTGGAGATTAGGAAGAACTTTGTCAGTCAGAAAGCTGTTAAATAATGAAACAGGCTGCCTAGGGAGATGATGGAGTCCCCATTCCTGGAGATATTTAAAAGACATATAATTGAAGGACTGAAGGACAGGGTTTAATATTGGGCTTGATAGTGTTAGGTTAGTGGTTGGACTCTATGGTCTTCTCCAATCAAAATGATTCTATGAGTCTATGATTCTGTGGCTGTTGCTACTCAGCAGAAGCTGCCACTGGCTCAGAGTGCTACTGGCTTGCCATTGATACTGGCCTGACAGACCTGGGCTAGGGGAAACAACAGCACCTTGTGCAATGAGACTTTTAGGTAATCTGTTGCCTAAGTCATGGGCTCCCCAGAAGGAGATGATGGGAGAGAAATGTGTCCTTAGAGAACCAAGGAGGACCTTTGCTCAGGGAAACTGCATCTGCTACAAGCATCCCATTCCTCTCTCTGGGATCTGTAAAGCACTGGTGAAGGAATTATTGTCATATGTCCAAGTCCAGTGCCCTTAAGGATGATGATCTTGGTGACCTTCAAGTCCAGAGGGAGTATTTTGTAGACCCTTTTTTATGCCTATTTGTGTATTTTGTCTGCATTTTTAGTTAGATTTTTCTTTATCAACAGTTTAATCTATTAGATGATTGAAACATTAACTGGACTAACAGCAAACTTGTAGCTCCATATGTGTCTGTACGGACTGTTCCATTTCACTCACAGCAAGAATCTGAGGCAGCTGCTCTGCCACTCCTCACTGGTACATCTCCACAGCATCACGTTTCCTTCTACATCTACTACAATGATGCAAACTTGAATTGCTATCTTCCTCATTTTCATCTGCTGCTGTGGGTCCTTCTTAACCCTACAGTCATGCAACTACAGAAAGCTCCCATAGCTCTGAAGGAAAATTGATCTTGCCTAACTTTGGATGTTAGTCTCTCTCTCAAAGCCCATGTTGCTCTCCAGTCATTAAATGCAGACTTCAAATTACCATTTCTGATGTAAAGGTCTATACAAATATCTGAAGTTAGCTGAGTTTAATTCTATGCTTATGGTTTCGTCAAAGTTAGTCACCTAGGTTTCTACAGCCAATAGAAAGAGGCAGATATATTTCAAGGGAAAATTGCCTGTACAGTTAAGTGAGGACTCAATCAGATTGTCACCAGGTATTCCTATCAGTCTGAAATGACTAACTTAAATTAGATATCAACATTTTCTAAGGCTAAATTTATATAATATGAGTCCTACTATATGTTTCTGCTCAGAAAGCTGCTACAAGTTCATAATAGTCACTAAGACAAAAAATTATTTCTGCACTGACAAGCATGAGAGTATGTCTTTCTCTCAGCTTCTTCAGAGAGGGACAAGAAGGAACTGGAAGGGAGTCCATGTCCATTGTTCTAGATAAGAAGGAAGAGAACATTTGTCTTACATGGGCTTATTTCTCAGACCACACAGAAAGCATAGGAGACAGGTGAACTGAACTCCAGAAATTACAATAAAAACACTAAACTCATGAGACTTAAAGGAATATATCAAGGGTGGGTACAAAAGACAAAGAACTTACAGAAGGCAGAAACACCATATTAGGAAACAAAATTAATGTAAAGGAAAAAAAGAAATGTACCTTGAAAAAAGGATGTGATGAAACATGTAGAACACATTGAGTGTTTAATGGATTGATTTCATGGCCTATTCATCTTAAAATATTAGTGCAAAACTCTTATACATGACTTCTACGATTTGTTATATATTTTTGTGCAGACATTTTCAAATGCAGACCAGATCTAAATAACTAAATCTTTCTTTTGTCATGTTTGACCCATCATGTTTCTATAGATTACATCCTAATCACTGTAAAGCTCTCTCTTGAGCAGGTTTCTAGAAATATGTCTGACCTTTAATTAAACATTTTTTCTCAAGACAACTGAGATTTATCAGTCTCTTGAGTACTTCCTTTGTACAGAAACAATCAAATAGTATATTAAATAAAAAAATTCCTCAAGTTAACTGAACCACAGATTTTCTCTTTCTTAGATTCTAAAAATGCTTTTATTTTTCAGCTCCTGTGAAGAAACACACTATCACAGAATTACAGAATCTAACGGGTTGGAAGGGACCTCAAAAGATCATCTTGTCCAACTCTCCTGTCAGAACAGGACCACCTAGAGTATGTCACACAGGAACTTGTCCAGGAGGTTTTGAACGTCCCTAGAAAAAGAGACAACCCCATGCTTCAGTACATACTGGGGGTTACCCTGCTGGAGAGTAGCTCTGCAGAGAGGGACCTGGTAGTCCTGGTTTATATTAAACCAACCATGAGCCAGCAATGTGCCCTCATGGCCAAGAAGGCCAATAGCATTCTCAGATGCATCAAAAAGAGTTTGGGCAACAGGTCGACGGAGGGTCTGTTCCCCCTGTACTCTGCCCTGGTGAGGCTTCATCTGGAGTCCTGTGACCAGTTCTGGGCTTCTCAGCTCAAGAGGGACCAGTAACTTCTGGAGAGAGTCCAGTGCAGGGCCACCAAGATGATCAAGGGACTGGAACATTTTCTTTATGAGGAAAGGCTGTGGGAGCTGGGACTGTTTAGTCTGGAGGAGACTGCAGGGGTAATCCCATTAATATTTACAAATATTACTTGAAAAAATGAAAAATCTAACAATCAACGTGATGCCCAGTGTTATATCTTTAGTTTTCTATATAAAATTTCATCTAGAAGTAAGAAATTAGTGTCTTGGTTGGGCTTGAGAAGCGCTTACACAGAGTCAATAGCTTTTCTCCTTCACACACCACCTCACCAGCGAGTAGGATGGGGATGCACAAAATGGTTACAAGTGACAAGACAAAAGGAAATGGAAACAAGTTCTGCTTCAGGAGTTTTCTATTGGATATTAGGAAAATTTTCTTCACTGAAAAGTTTATTACGCTATGGAACTGGCTGCCCAGGGAAGAGGTTGAGTTACCACCCCTGGAGGTACTTAGAAGATATTAGAAGTGGCACTTAGAGACTGGTTTAGTGATGTATGTGACAATACTGAGTTAACGCTTGGACTCAGTCTTCGAGGTCTTTTCAAACCCAAATGATTCTAAACTTCTATGATTAGTAATAGCTAATTATTTTTTTTTTAAAAGAGTGATGTTTTATTTATATGTACCTTTACTATAATAATTTTTATTAGGTATTTAATAAATATTTCTGAAAATATATTGACATAATAATTTGAATTGGTAAACAGACTAAAGATTTGGATTGACTAGAATTCAAGGTGTCTTTCAGTGTTTCCATATTATCTTTTGTCTTAACTGTAAATTCCTGAAAGGAAGCAAAATATTGCAGAACTTGAAGAGTTTAAGAAATCTAATCTAATCCACAGACACAGAATAGATCAGGTAACTTTTAGAAATATTAACAGTTTTTCATTATCATTAGTTATACAAGCACAATTCCTCTTTATCGGAAGGGACCAGAAAAGCTGGACAGAGTTTTGTGTCTCAGAATTGAAATTCCTGAATGTTCTGCACTGCAGTCTCTAATCACAGTCAATATAACTTGGGGGAGTACAGTTTAGTAGGATGGAATATGGGGAACTGTTTCAGAAAGATTAAAAAAATAAAATTAGAATGATGTTGCTAACAGATTACGTTAACTGAAGTATTTATTCTCAGTGAAACTAAGTTATATTTTGTATGAAATATTATATAAAATAGAAGAGGTTTACTCTTTAGGAGTTTATTTATGCTTATATTCTGTATTTAAATTTTCTTCAGAATGAAAAGCATTTAATTTGTCACTCAGAATTAACACAGACAAAGAATGAATGTAAAATTTGTGCACCTTAGAGAGTGAGAAATAAAAGGAAATACACTCAGCAAGTTGTTAAATGACAACTTTCATGCAGAATAAGAAAACAATGATACAATGACCCTTACGCTTACGGTTACATGGCCCCTTGGGCCTAGAAGTCCCTCACCTCTTTCAGACTTGCTCTGTGTCCCTTTGCTCTTTAGATTCTGTCACTTCTGTAACTGTCCTATACCATATGATTCCAGAATGCCCAGTGATTGCATGGCAGGTGAAGTCACATCTTCTGGTTTACTACAGAATTAAGACTGCCCTATAGACCAACAGGAAGAGTAATTTTGTCACAGCTGCCATTTTGTCATAACTATACTCCATGTGATATAAGACTGCCCAGTGATTCCTTTGTCATTTCTGTAGGCACAGGAAGACCCCCATCCATCTGTCCAGCCGCATACTTATTTGTAGCCTCATGTAAACATTCCTATATATAGAAGTGGCAGTGCAATCATGCATAGTTGTATTTATACATACATGTTTAAAATATAAATTTTTTAATACATATTCTATGTATAAAATAGTTTAAAATGAAACAATGAAAATGATAAAATTATAACGTTGTTTCCTAGTCTAATGGAAAGACAAAAAAAAAGGAAATATTGTGGTAGCATATGTATATAGGGGCAATGAGGAAAAGTCCCAGAGGAGTCTCTTCTTGAAAGAGAAAAAGATTTTAAAGTGAAATGTATCATACTCCTAGAGGGAAAGCCAGCCTGAATCTTTTAGAAGAGAAAGTTCAAGTGGCATCAAGTAGCAGTCTCATGAGGATAAGAAGAAAAGGAACTAAAAAACTTTGTTGGATGGTACAAAATAAATGAGAAATGCAGAGGAAAGAGACTCTCTTCTGCTATCAGAAAAATAAAATACATTCTAACAGGAGTGAATTTAATTCCAAATTGCTTGAAAGAATGTAATAAATTCAAGCTGGATTTGTTGGAAATTAATCTGATGCAGACTAGCATCAAGGAAAGCCTGTACACTGAGGTGATCCTACTTTCAGCTGGCACAGAGTCTACATGCCTGGGTTCATTCTTAGATGGAAATGGAAAGGAGTGCATGAACACAACACTGCTGTATTTTTGCTCCAAGACCAATAAAGCTGATGGGTTCTGTCTGAATGACAGACATAGATGCTCATGGATCTGGTCAATTATTTGTTGGCAATTCTTTTCATCCAATTGGATGCCACACTGGAGAAGTGACTTATAATCCAAAGCAGCATTTCTTATTTTTAATATGCATTAACCAAGTTGCAGCCCAGATACAATATCCACACACTTTTGCAAAGGCTCCTTTTACAGAGACATAGCTAGGCAGCAGGAATTGATCATGCTGGATGGCAACTTTAATCATACTTAGGCAACACACGGTTTTGAAGGCCCAGAGTAGTAGACTTGAACATTATTGTGGTTTTCCAAAAAAAAGAGATTTTCTTGATTGTCAGCAAAGACAGTTTTTGTTTGATGAGTTTCCCAGCAGCAAGGATATAACCTGGCTACCACCTTTCCCTGACTGTTTCTGAAAAAAACTGCATGTAGCAACTGATTTTGAGAATGGATGCTGTGTGGTGTTTCAGCCCTAGTTGACAGTAACCAAACCACACAGTTACTCCTCCCCACTTCAGCAGGATGGGAAGAAGAATCAGGAGGAAAATGTAGAGCTTTGTGGGTTGAGATAAGGACAAGTTAATAGAACAACACAACGAATAAGGGAATATAATGACAGCCAAAGGATATAGAAAATAAGCAATGCCAAGTGTACGATGCCCTGGCAGTTGCCGAGATCCTCAGCAGGGTGTTGAATGGCCTGGCCAAAGCCCCTTGCAGTGTCTGGGGAAAGTTAACCCTACCCTGCCAAACCCAGGAGTACATGCAGCTCTTACAGATTATAGATTGCTGACAGTCATACTAAAGATCCTTTCTTGACAGTTTTCTAGGAACCATTTGCCTGTGGGTTGTACTCTGCCTTTGACTAGTGTCTCGATCAAGAATGTGACAATTGCTGTTTCCTGACTAAGGCAGGGTACTTGAGAGCAGAAATAATTTTTTTCAGGGGCTTTAATCACTATTGTTCATACAATCAGGTATGGCTAGTCCACCTCTTCATATTTCTGACTAATCATCTCTCTCCCTATTGCAATACGTTTTGTGTCAGGAAAAAGACAGTTCATTGCTTAAAACCTTTACTTGCCTACAACAATTTACATGGAGAAACTGGTACCTATTTGGAAGCTTAGGATCTTCAAATGTTTCTTAAAACAACCCATTCTTGACAAGACTTCATGTGTCTGGTTAGGGACACAACCTGATTCTTAAATATTTACATGCATTTTGAATTTTATTGAAATCATGACTCTTTTAACCCTGCAAAACATTTACTGGACACTAAGATTCCAGTGATGCACACACTCAGTAAAACCTTTTTCAGTTTCACCACTCTTACACACAAAGTTAATCAAATAATTTATCACAACCATGTTATTTAAATAAGGGTAAATGAGATGGTTAACATTGAAATTCTTGAGTAATTCCTTCCCATATTTGATAAAAGGATATTCATAAAGGTGAGAAATCAGTGACCAGCAACAGAATTAACAACACATAGCCTTATTAGGCAAAACAAAAGAGTGAGAGATTAGTGTTGCCCAACCATGGCTATTGTATGTCCATTATCAAAAGCTCTAGGGAGACTATTAACACTTCAATTCAACACAAGGCCTCTCTTCTGTCTATTCTTTTTGCTTACACAGATTATTTAACTTTTAAACCACAATCATCTTGACAAGTCATTAATATCATATGTCAGGGCAAAAGTAGCAATTTTGAAATGCATTTATGAAATATTAAAGCTCCAGGTGTGCTCACAAAAAGGTGAAGCATGATATAAAATTATTAATTTTGTATTCCAGGATCACACATCCTTTGTTGTGTTTCCCACAAGACAGTGGCCTCATTCTCATCAACAAAATCACAAAGGCTTGCATCATAAACCAAATAAAAGAGATAACCATACACATTGTCTTTATTATAATGATGATTTTGGGAAGATTGGATCCCTGAAAAAAAATCCCATGGAGAACTTCAAAACACACTGAAAGCTGCAAAGCAAAATCTTCTTTCTACCTGTGATCACTGATGGATTGGTACACATCTGCATGTGATGGAGATCCATAACACCTGTTATGACACTAATCAAAATGCAAAATTTCATAGATTCCACAAACCTTGTATGTCTCCTCCAGAGTCTTATTTAGTTCAGCAGTATTATATGTATCCATGTGTTATGTCTGTAGGTACAGTATCTCCAAAGAGTTTCAGCACAGGTGCAGTACAAGAAGAACAGCTTGCCATTTACCTTGACAGAAACCATGGGGAAAAGCTCATAAAGCGGGTACAATTTCACTTTGAATGTACCAAAATAGGCTGTTGAAGTGTCAAAACTGTCAGATATAACTTCAGGGTGCTCAGGAGGGTATTGTTTTACTTTGCTGCTGAAAGACTAGAGGCTAATAAAATTGTAGGAACAATATTTTCACGAAGGGGGTTTTTTAATATAAGCAGGATAACTTTTATTTTGACACTGAAAAGAACATTACTGGGATTCAGCAATGCAGGCATTTTGTTTCTAAAAACTCTTCAAGCTCCCTATCTGCTTTTGTTATAGTGGTCCATTCACACTTCTGTAGAGATTTAATGTTAAAGCTCAATACCTTTTTACGTACTCTAGTGTGGTGCAGCATAATATTTGGTATAGCTGTATTAAAACACCTTTCAAGTAATTGAAAATGGTTGGTCCATATCTACATCCTCCCTACTCAGTGGCACAGGGTGATTGACACTAGGGGCTTACAGTCAGCTCATAACAGTTTGTCTTGCATGTTTCTTCCTCCTCACACTTTTCCTCTGCTCCAGTATAGGGTCTCTCCCTCAAGTATTTATCCACCATGGTCTTCACCATAGGCTACAGTGCAGTCTCTGCTCATACACCTGAAACATCTCCTCCAGTCACTGTCTTCACTGACCTTGGTGTCTTCAGGGTTGCTTCTGACAGTTTTTTCCATCCCTTTTCTCTCTCGGGCACAATTTAACCTTGCTTAATTATGTTTTCTTAGTGTTTCCCACTCCTTCCCCCCACTTTTTCCTCTATGTGGCTGTCATAGTTTTGTGTGGAGACATTTTTGGTAATGGGGAAGGGGCTGTAGAGGTGGGACCTGTAAAAAGTTGCCCATACTCTCCTCAGCTCCAAGTCAGATCCTCTTTTGGCACTGAACCAAATAGACACCTCCAGGATAACTTTAAGAAGAAGCCGGAAGAGGAGGGATCTTCCTTTTCCTTCTTTCTTCCTTCTTTTCCAGCTGGAGGTGGTGCAAGGAGTTGGAAAACAGAGAGAAGTGACCATGCGGATCCCAAGGTCAGTGAGGGAAGAGAGAAGGAGGTGTGCTGGAGCAGAGACCCCTCTGCATCTTGTGGAGAGGACTAGTGACTGGTGAAGCAGAGATTTGTTTGCACTTTGTAAAAGACCCCATGTCAGGGACAGTGATTATGCCCAGAGAAGGCCATGACCTGGGGGAGGGATTTTGTTTTGGAGCAGGGGAAGAGTGTGAGGAGTGTGCCATCATGTGCCATTTAGTGGGTAGGAGGCAGAGATATCAGGAGCAGTGAGCTGAGCCCAGGAAGAAAGCAGGGATGTGAGAGGGAGATCTCAAAGTGCTGGTTGTATTTTTATTACCATTATGCACTGATTTTTTAGTTTTGTTCTCTTCTATTTCTTGTAGGTAGTAGAAAAACTTTCCTTACTTTCCCCTCTAAGTCAAGTACTGGAGTGTGTTTTGCCCTGTACTGTAATTGACAATGAGCTCTCCCTACCCTTGTCTCAATCCACAGCATCCTTGGTTATTGGTTTTCCTCTCATTTCCCTGGGGTTTTCTGCCATCCTAAGGAGGGTGGAGGTGAATGGGAGGGGGCAGTGAACAAGAGACTGTCATGGTACTTTATTGCTGGCTGGACAAAACCATGACATTGACTTTTTTTTTTCCTTTTGTTACATAGTCTTTCCCCAGAGTGCCACAATCTTGGCTGAGAGTCTTAGCTGACGCTGAGGTAGGTGTGTTTGAAATGTCTGAAATCAGTTGTGTCCTCTACAGGGCAGTCCCAGCCTTTCTCAGAGACCATCCCTACAGCTTTCCTGCTACCAAAATTTGGGCACTTGCACTCAGTACAGATACTGAACAAAGAAGATGAAACATCTCTTTATCCTCCTCTGAGCCAGCCATGTGCAGGGACAGTAGTGCTACAAGGTTTACAGAACATAAAATAATAGACTGCCATATGAGCAAAGACCGGTATAAGATACTAAAAGGTATCTGTAGGCTGATCTAGCTTCATATTTTCACTACCTTTTTCCTCGTAGAATATATTACCAATAAGCACCATAATCTTACTCCTGTACAGGTCTCTGTCACTTCTACTTGCCTTCCTCTGTTTCTGGATTTTTGATGATGGCCGTGAACCACTTGGGCTGGTTTATATTTAAGGTCTATTTGTATCACATAACATTCTTCTAGTCTTTACATCCATGAAGATTTCCATGTAGGTTTTTCAAGTATGACACAAAATCTGAGACAATTTGCTCGTTCTTTTAATTGTCAGGAATTTCTTTCACTGTAAATGTCCAGCAGATCTGCACTCTGCAGTGTTCTGAGGCCTCTACAATCTGGAAACAGGCAGGCACAGCAGTAATATTTACATTTGTGAAAGTTGCCATATAATGTTTGACAAAGTTCACTTTTTTTTTTTTTTCCCTCCCAAACAATATAATCAAGTTCAACATGGAAAACACAGCCATTTGCCTAAAACATCTTCCAGTATTTTTTTAAGCTTAGTCAGGATGACAGCACATATATTAATCTAAAGCAAACCTTAAACAGTGGACTCTCATACTATATTGACCACTCTAGTTTTTCATACGGCATGTTTGCACTACTTAATAGTTCTACATGTTGGATCACTCAGCACTGTAAGACTTCCAGCAAAGCACAATTTATTGCTCCTGCTGTTAAGATCAGTTAAATGTCTCCACTTCTAAAATTTTTGAATGTAGACTAGAACTAGAAGTCTATGTATTCAACTTCCAACTGCTTTTACAGGCACCCAAGTGGGAAGTTTGATTGAAACAATTTTTTCTTTTATTTTATAGATTACTGATCTAGTCTAACAGTTTCTCTGTTTTCACACTGCTTAAATTTATACGGAGAGAATACAGAAGCCATTGTGTACGCTGATGGCTTCAGGACAGAGTTCACCACAATCATCAAGGTTTAAACAGTTGATGTAATTCTTAAAACCAGAATTGATCTGATCTATGCACAAATATTTCAGAAGCTTCATGAACAAATACACAGTTCAAATAAAACAAAATTGCATCCTTCTACTTATTGCCTAGCCTTGAATTTCTACCTTGGCCATTCCCGCTGCTGCACATTCTCTAAGCCACATATCGCATTGCTTTCAACTCCACTGCAGTACTTGATGACAACCTTTATCTAGGTCTTAGAAATAGCAAAATATGTACCATGTAATGGCATTGTAAGCAGTAACATCACTCATTTGTGGTCAAAGGATGTTCTGCTACCACCCATTATCTCCATGTGGCACTTATCTTGGTATTCTGTCCCCAAAACCTCAGCCCATCTATCATTTCCTTTGAAGAATGTAGGGGCCTCTTTAACAGGTGTTCACAACTGGTCTCCTCTTTGTAAGGCAGAGGAGTGCTATCTGTTTCATAGTTGGCCTCTTGGGAGTAATCCCTTGCCCCACAAATCTGTTCAGCTTTGTTCATGTCCCTCCATTCTTTTCAGGGTACCTTACCCCTCTTAAGATACCCCCTTACCACACTTACAATGAGTTAGGAGTTATTCATACAAAGACTTATTAAAGTTATTCTGAAGAAGTGAGTCCAAGTTGTCTCTGATTTTTCTTTCCATTCCCATGGAAACATTTAAACCTGTGTAAGTCTTTAAGATTAAATAATATTTATACATTTAATATAAACAGTTTAATAACTACATATGCCAGTTTATATTGTTGTTATTACTATTAATACAAAATTATTAAAAATTTATCTTTATATTTATATATGTTTATGTATTTATACAGATTTCACCTTTTTTCTATATAGACTTCTATACTTGCTAGATTTCTGTTTCTGTGTAACATATATATGATGACATATGATTAAACAAATATGTATCCTGCATCTATTTTCATATATATGTATATATGTACACATATATTTATGTGGGCTTCTTGAACATTCTGAAGAAACTGAGTGATCAGAGAGCACTCTTGCATCACATGAGGTATACATGTGATGAAACAGCAGCACACCCCTGGGATATGGGAGAGGCTCAACATATTTCTAGGATAATCAGGAATATGTGGCTTCAGTTACCATCAAATTGCTTGGAACTCAGGGATCCCATGGGACAAAAGGAAGCATGTAAGCCTGGCATGTGATGGCAAAAGGAGAGGGACTTCCAGGCCCAGGAGGTCAGATGACTGTCAAGGGGACGATGGGGTTTCCAGTAGGCACGGGAAACACAATGTGTAAATCTCACTGTTTTTCTCAAGTTTCCCTCCAGCAGCTACCTTTGAGTAAACATTTAAAAATATATTGCATTACACCTGCAATGTTCTATGTCTGTATATGTCTCCATTACAGATTGTGATTTCTTCTTCTGGTATCAAATTCCTTAACATTTCAGAGTAGTATTTTGGAGAACTTACAATAGATGGGAACAGAACATTTCAGAAGTGCTTTTTTTTTTTTTTTAACAAACAGGACATAGAAAAGTTCACTTTCAAGAATTGTTTAAAAGTCAGTTTCTGTATCAATTCTGTTTCTGTTGGTTTCTCATAGTTCTTCTCCTATCATTTGCCCTAGTTAGCAGATTGATTTTTTAGCCATTAGTTTATCCTGCTGTGATTGAAATATGACTCTATATACTACCTAATGCTTTTTCTAACAGTGATGATTTCTAAAACAAAATTTAATAATGACATATAAAATAAGGGAGTTTATATGTTTAAATGTATTTCCTAAGGTAATTAGTCATTATATGTGTTATGAAATCAAACACAGAATCTACCACACTAGAGACTGTTATAAAACTTCAGTAGCTATTTTAGACTGTGATGAGACATTTGCAAAAAGTGATGAACTGGGCCAATGAACAAGCTTTCAGTTCCCTAAGCTGTAGAGATAATGATAAGATTTAATGAACGACTGTATCTGAAAATGTTAACTCTTTTAGGTTTTGATTTAGGTTTTTACACTTAAAAGCATAACCAACCCCCTATAGTGTAATCTAGAAGCTTGTATAAGATGCATAAATCCTTTTTACCATTCATGATCACTTATATACCCTGAATTCAAACTGGAACAATGATCGCGTAAGAAACCACCTACAGAAAGCCAATAGGTGTCACACTGAGGCACAGTCTTACATTCCTGAGCTTTAATTGAAGAATCTGAAAGGCATTTTCAGGTTGACATATACTTACACAATCAGTTCTCTCTCTTATGAGCTGAATTAAAAAGTATCATTTTTGATTCCCAGATAACTTCAATTCTGCCTGTGCTCTCACTTCCCTGGAGACATTCTTCTCTGTTGGTCATCTCAGGAAAGATTTTTTACTGGTACTTTTTCATTTTCACCAAAAATAAGTTATTTTTTGTCCTATATATTTGAAACAGTTTGAGAATTATTCAAACTGAAGATTCAATTTCACATTAATCTATAATGAAAAAATAAAAATTAAACAATTACTCTCCCCAGTCTTGTCAATATTTCTGCAAGGTCTGGACACATGTCCAGCAGTGTCATGTTAGTCAGGTTCTTTCTATTGACCAGGTCAGAATTCAGAAGTGTCAACTTTGTGCACCAGGATCAGACATTACGATTTTGTATTTAACTTCTGAATTCTGACCTGGTTAATTCACTGTAAATAGATCAGGAGAAGCATTTAGCATAAAGTTCAGAACAGAACAAATAAGTACTTGTTTAGAAACCTGAAAAAAAAAAATTGCAAAGTCCACAGATCAGACTGAATACTATCTAGGACAGTTTTTTTTTGTCATACAGACTGTGCCTAACCCTGAAATAGTAAGTGAAAAGTTTTGGTTGTCCAAGAGACAATCTAATCATGCCAGATGAACTCTAACAGCACTTTCTAGTGCCAGGTGCCTGTCATGTAGAGGGGAATGGCCAGCAACTGAATTTCTCTCTCTTAATTTAGTTCCAAGAATGAGCTGCTTACCACACTTTGCATCCTATATTGTAACTCCCCGTGGAAGAAAATATACTGTACATGTTTGGAAAAAGTTACTGATGGCAATTTTTTTTGAGATAGTGTTCTTCTCAGATAGTTGGAGAGATATGAGAAAATGTTCTACAGAATATCTTCACTATGACACAAAATATCATGTATTACAGTGCAACAACAGCATCTGTGTCTGCAGTAACATCTCAAACGGCTTGCATTCTAAGAAGGTATACAGTCATTTTGAAATATCTCTTATTTTTGATCTGCCTACACAAAAAGGTAAAACCAGAAAGATGCAATACTTACCTGCCAATACCAGGAGTTAATAATACCTTAAAAAAAATGATCATACTTTGTCTAAGAAAAAAGTTTTCCATCTCAAAGAAGTATAGCAAAGGTAACTAACTAGTGAAAATACAGAGACTGGTGGTATTACTTGTCTGTATTTAGTCACCTTCTGAAGACATTTCACAGCATTAGAGAATTCTTTAGGTTGGAATAGACCTTTGAGATGACCGAGTCCAACTTTCAACCCAGCACTGCCAGTCCACCACTAAACCTTGCCGTTAAATACCTCATCTACATATCTTTTAAAACCCTCCAGGAGTGGTGACTCAACCACTTCTTTGGGCAGCCTGTTCCAATGCTTGATAACTTTGACAGAATGTGCCAATGCAGCTCAGACAGTCTTCTGTCACCGACAAAGAAGACATTTTCACATGTGGTTTGTGTCATTAAGTGCCAGCCTCACACGGATTGTTCAGGTATTTGCCTAAATTGTCACTAGGTAACTATGTTTAGACAACTAAATTTGGCTCACTATCCCTTAAGAAAAAAAAAAAGGAAAATAGTTTTCACACATTAATTGTTTTTACATCTCCTGATCTCAGTTATTGAGTTACACATCAGAAACTCAGATAATGGTCACTGCTGATACAATACATAAATAAGGAGTTATTTTTAATAAATGAAACTTCAAGTACATTTTAAAAAGAAAGACTTCTGGATAGATAGGTCACAGGAAAAATCTATAGCAATTCAGCTTGAGAAAGAGAGTAAGAAACCTTTCTGATTCAATATTAATGTAAATTGATTACATTGCAATGGAAGTAGAGTATACTTGTTTTCTTTTTTGTTACTTCATATATGTCTAGTAACTGTTCTAACTGTGTAGTTTACTTCTGATTTTGTTTATTTTACCTTAACTATACATGAATGACTTAAAAGTAGCTGGTGAACAGGAACTAATTTCTAATCTAGGTGCAGAGTGTTTATAAAATGGATCCTAACAATATAAAATGAAATATTACCTCTCTTGATTATCTAGAACAGCCAAATCAAACCAAAGTTAAAATACCTTGGTAAAGAACATATGACATAACATGCCCCAAGAGAGAAACAGATGTTTTCCAGTACTGATGATAATTATAGTATTTAGCTACTATACAGCAAGATATGGGGATATGGAGGACTTTGATCCCAGATTTTGTGAGTCTGCTTCATCCCAAACACTAAAATTTTACCATCAGACTTAGTAACGTGTCTGATATTCAAATATAAATCATAGAATCAATAAACCAATCACAGATTGGTCACTTGACTTGGAACATTTCCAATGATGGGGCTTCCACAACTTCTGTGGACAATCTGTTCCAGTATCTCACCACCCTCATCATAAAAATGTATTTCTTATGTCCAATTTGTACTTACCCTCTTTCACTTATAAAACCTTCATCTCTTGTTCTGTCACTACATGCCTTGGTAAAAGTCTTACTCGGTCTTTGTTATGAACCATTTTACTATCATAAAGGCTCCAATAAGGTATCCCAGAAGCCTTCTCCTTTCCAGGTTAAACAACCCCAAATTTCTCATAAATAATATGGGATAGCCTGATAATGGAATAAGAAGTGAAGATGTTTCTAAGGTGCAAAGATATGAAGGCACTTAGATTCTTTAGAGAGCTATATGCATAAGCCAACTTGAGTCGAGAGTTATTGTTTGCATTGATATTCACCCTAAGGACGGTACCTTTTTATATTGCTACTTTATTCCAGACTGTAGTTTGTCTGCCAGAGAAATAAACAATTTGGAGCAGAGTTAGACAATAAAGCATCAGAGAGTTGAAGTAAATAGCACAGAAGGCTTTTTCTTGAGTCCAAGGAAAAATAAGAGCTACTTCAATTGAAACAAGTACTAGGAAATGCTAAACATTGAGACAATGCATGAACTCTTACTTACTTGGAATGAAAGCTGCTTAGTTGAGTAAGAGCTCATCTGTTTCAGATGTCTATGTTATGTTTTTGTTTGTCTTCGCTGTATGCATCTTCTATACATTTGCACCTGGTCAGGTGAATCCCATCTGATGTTCCTCTCTACTCAAAATCCCGTGTTTTGGGTTTTTTTTAAAGAATAAAAAATTACCTTAAAATTCATTGATATTTAGTAGAATCATGTCCTTTTAGCTTAATAGGTTAGCAGTTAATTAGTCACTTAAGAAGTAGAGCTATCTAGACATTCTCATATTCAACTGCACAGTCTGAGAAAATATTTCACCTACCAACCTGAAAGACATTCAAGGAGGGGGAACTTTCTGCTGCTTTTGTGATGAAGTCTTTTCATCATGTACCTAGTAAAGAAGTTAAAAAAGCAGAAGAAAGTTGCTCTACATGTCAAGGTCAAGCTCTAGCTTAGACTAGAGTCAGCTAGAGTGGGTTGCTAAATATCATGTTTAGTTCTGTTTTGAAAATCTCCAGGTAAAGAAACTGTGCCAACATCCATGGCAAATTTGTTTCAGTATTTGACCACTCTCACAGTGATTTTTTTTTCCTTATATTTAAATAAAATGATCTATATTTGAGTTTGTGCCTATTGCCTCTTGTTCTTTCACTGGACACCACTGAGAAGCATCTGTTGCTGTGTTCTTTACTCCATCCTCCATTTATGTTTAAAATATTTATAAATATATAAATGTAGCAAATGTACAAGTATATACTGTTTATCCATGTGTATTATACACAAGATCGCCCCTGAGTATTTTCTCTTCCAGGTAAAACAATCTCAGTTCTCTCAGCATCTCTAGTTCCTTAATCATAGCTATTTGCTACATTTACTCTAGTATATCCATGTATTTCTGGTGCTGGGGAGATCAAAACTGAATCCAGAACCCTAATTGTAGTCTCAGTAGTTCTAAATAGAGAAGGAAGATACCTTCCTCAGCTTACCTCGAGATAATCTTACTAATGCATCTCAAGAGACTGTCACTCTCCTTTTTTTGGCGGAGGCGCATTGTGGTTCATGCTCAACTTCTTGTCTTCACTCTTCACTCTTAATTTTGCACCATCCACGAAGTTATTGAGGATGCACTTGGTCTCATCATTCAGGTTGTTAATGGGGATACTAAAGAGTTTTGAACCCACTACCTTTTCAGTCCACCTCATAGCCAACTTACCTAGTTGGTCGTTCATCAGTTTGTCAATCAGAATGTTATGGGAAATAGTATAAAAAAATCTTAATAAATTGAGATAAATGACAATCATGACCTTATACTCAGCCACCAGGTCAGTCATCTCATTGCAAAAAAATATAAAGATGGGTTAAATATGACTTACCCTTCATAAATCTGTTCAGATGACTCCCAAATGCTTTCTTGTGCGTCATGAATTTTATAGTATCCAGTATTAGTTACCTCATCATCTTTGCAGGAATCAAGGTGATAATGGCCATCCTGTAATTCCTTGGATCTTCCTTCTTGCCTTTCTTGAAGATATGACTTTCTTCAAGATCTGAGGAACCTCCTCCAGTCATCACATCCTTTTCAAGATAGTTGAGAGGGGGCTTGCAAGTGACATAGGCCAGTTCCCTTAACTCTCATGCCCTTTATCACTAGAGCTGCTGCTTTATTCAGCAACAGATCCACATTTTTCCTAGTCCTCCTTTTGCTTCATGTGTACTTGTAGAAGCCCTTTACATTCCTCACCATATCCAGTGCATTTTATTTTTTCCTTTACTGACTCATGCATGATCAGATAATGCTTCTATTTTCCTCCTGGGCCACCTGTTCCTGCTTTGACCTCCTTTACACTTCCTTTTAATGTTTTTTTTTAACTGGGAGCTCAATGTTCATCCATGCAGACTCACTGTTATGGTCTTGTGCTGCAGAAACCCATGGGATTTCTTGTTCCCTGCTGTATTGTCCCTCCAGCAGGTATCACAGTGGATGAAATTCCCTGAGGACCAGAATCTGTGAGTTTGTTTTTTGCAGGTGTCTAAAGGTCTCAGCTACTTCTTCCTGATCAAATGATCTAGACATCTACCAAAACATCACTCATGCTTGTCTGCTTGCTAATCCTAACCCTGAAGTTCTCACCCACAGACAGCCAGAGCTCCATTCATTCCTGCTACACATTTCCTCTCACATTGAGAGTGATTTCCTGCTTTCACTGTCACAGTCTGTTCTCTCAAAAGAGCCTGTATCTGTTCATTGCAACAGTCCAGTCACACAAACCACCCCATCATGTCTGTGATCTGAATGAGACTATAGCACTTCAACTGCACAGAGGCTTTTAATTCCTCCTGTTTTGTACTCCATGCAACATGCACAGTGTACAGGCAATTCACAGAGTCATCTAAACATACTGATCTCCCAGAAACAGCTTGGCAGTATTCCCTATAATTCTCTTTATTATGATGTTCCTCCTTTTCATAAAATCTGCATCCTCTGCTCTGCAGCTCTATGCATCACTTTCTTAGATGATTGCTGATCATTCTTTCACTTCCCTATTTTTCTTAATATTTGATCTTTTGGATAACCTGATGGCAAAGACACTTTTGCTTGACTTAATCTGTTAGATAACATCTCTTCCATGCAGTTGAAAACCAAAACTCTGTTCCTGGCACCAGCACTACAACCAATTCTTGTCCCACAGGATCCAGCCATTCCTTCTCAAGTCCTAATCTACACTGGCATGACAGAGAAGAAAACCAGTTGAGTCCTTATACCCTTAATCATCACTCCCAGAGCCATAATTGGTATTTTCCAGGTCATCCCTGAAAGTATAATTGATATCTGTGTGGAAAAGCTGTAACAGGTAATAGATAGAAGATTAGATGAGCCTTGTCAGTGTCTACATAACAAGTAAACCTCCAGCAACCAGAAAACCTCCCTAGATCAAAGGTCAAGTTGGCAGAAACCCCACTGCCTTCAGAAAAGTGTCTCCCACTACTATCACTCTGCTCCCCCTGGTACTCCTGCATGGCCTGGTCTCAACTTGCTCAGTTGTTTCTTTTTACAGTGCTCCCAGTTCCTCATCAACTATGAGGGCAGTGAACCTATTTTGTAAGTGCAAGTCTTTGGGAGCAGCAGAAGTCATCTTCCTTGTGCCAGCTTCCAGACTTTACCAGTGGGAGTTTCCAGTTGTCACCCTGAGACACATACTCTGCCTGCCCCTTTGCTACGGTTAGAGGTTTCAGTTCTTGAAGCTACAGTGTCCCAGAGAAGAGCTATTCAATTGCTTTATTTTAATCTCTGATGCTTCTTAGTATAATGATCTCTTCCTGTTGCTCTTTCAGTTGGTGGCACAGCTTCTTGACAACTGCACAGCTGCTACAAGCTGTAAGACCATCTGGTCTAACCTCAGTGAGATATTCCAGGCACTCCCCGCTGCTTAATATTTGTAGATCTGAATCTTCCTTCTGAAGATTCGTATGGGTCAAGCCTTGGATGTTGCAGACTCAGTAGCTTTAACAGCAGCTGAGAACCACATCCCTGTGGCATGTCACAACCATAGCTAGGGGCATGTATGCTGGTCAGTGCAGAGCTGCTGGATCCTTCTTTGCGCATTTCTGAGCAAAATGCTGCATATGTTAACTGCCTTAGTTAGTTAGTGTTGAAAGAAAAAGGAAGCATAGCAAGACTACAGCACTCATCCCAAAATGAGATACCTTGAATGTAAGTATTTAAAAATTAAGCACTCAAGTCGAGCCCATCATTCAAAGTGACTGACTTAAGTGCCTGTCTTGACTTCTGAGGCAGTCTGAACACAGATTCCAAGTGCAGAAACATATCTAATACAATGTTTCATAGGGAGCTAGTTACAGGCTAGGCCCAGTGCTTTGGGGGATATTTTTGCTTGTTACCTTCACAATTTCCTGTTATTCTCCTCAGCACAGTTCTACAATCAAGTGCAAAAGTTGGCATATGGTCTCTTTTTATATCACTTTTAAAAGAAAGTAAAGGAAGAGAATAGTTACCAGAAATTACCAATCTCATTCAGAGAGTCAGAAATATGAGTTCAATTTCACCCTTGCCTGAAGGGATGATATTCTGTTCAGGCCAAAGGTATTTTTTGTCAAATGTCTGTGGTTTTAATATTTTATCTAGTGAGTATTTAGCAAAAGATACACATACTATTCCATCACTAGGCAACTTAATCTCAAGGAATATCCTCTGCAGATGTAAAAAATAGACAACTGAATAAATTTGCTTTTTTTCTCTAGGAAGTGTGCATTCTTAGATTGATATTGATAACATTTCTTGAAAGTTTTAAAGGGTAATATGCTCTCCTGCGAATGGTGTGAATGTAATTTTCCTGTGACTTACCAAGAGATGAGTATCCAGCATAATATGCTTGGTACACAATCTCATGACTAGCATATTACAAAAAAAACCCCTATTTGTATTAAAAATTTGGAGAGAAAATTAGTCAAGATATAT
Source organism: Colius striatus (assembly GCF_028858725.1). NCBI lineage: Eukaryota > Metazoa > Chordata > Aves > Coliiformes > Coliidae > Colius > Colius striatus. Next base: position 48,175,190 of record NC_084759.1, on the reverse strand, counting down.
ATAAGCAGTTAAGTAGAATTCATAGAAGTGTCTTATCTTTAGCTTGTTGTAACTTTCAGAGTGTTTCTATACATGTGTGGATGCTAAGTGAACTTTCAGCACCTGAATGGAGTTGTCTGACAATGTTAAATATTTCTACAGTGTTCAATGGTAAGGGCAAATAAAAAATTTTATTTACTTTTTTTTTTTACCAAGAATTTCACAGCTTTCCTATTTCAAATTGTAGGTTAAAAAGCTGGAATTTTATATTTTACACCTAATGGACCCAATTTGAGTCAAACTTTGACCATCAATGTGTTTAGGTGGGCACATTAATCAAATTACCCCTTGACTACTGTATCCAGTCTCCCTGAAATCCACTTTGACGTGCCTTTGATCAAACACATCCATTAGAACCACCACTGGTGATTATCCCTTGAGCAGGGTTATCGGAACTACAGACCAGGTAAGAGTTGTCATTGGGGAAATGAAGAATCTAAATTGAGGATGCTCAGCTTGAGAGATTCAAACTGTAATGGTCTGCATAAATCGTATGTACCAATCTCAAGAAGAAAATACTCTCCACTCTCATCTTGTACTGGTGTTCACATCATGATAATCAGAGAAAACAAGCAAGCAAGAAAAAGATTAATCCTACCTCCTAGTGGCTAGAATATCCTGGTGGGAATTCATTCATCTAATGCAAATGGTTGTTCATTAAACCGAGAAATGAAATTTGTGCAAGGACTGAAATATTGGGTTCTTCTTTTCTGCATGAGTACACTGTTCAGCAGTTTGCTTATTTCATGGAGCCCCCTAAGAGTGAGTTGTGGTGGTGGTGAGCTTCTTGAAGCAAAATACTGCTAGGTACAAAAGACTATTAGTCTCTACTGTGTCTTCTCATTCCAGTGTCTTGTCAATGGGTCACAGAATTAAACTCAAAAGTACATACAGTTACTGAAAATGAGTAACAGAAAGAGGTCCTCTAACACTGAACATTCTAACCAGAAATAAGGAAAAAACATAATTAATCTCATTGCAACAGATTCTACCCAGTAAAAACATCATGAACAATGGAAAAATTTTAAGCCATCTTTTTATGAATTTATCTCAAACATTAGATCTAATATTTGGGTGATTTTTCTTTCCTGTGTGATTTGTCTTCTTTAGGCTTTTTTTATATTTAACACATTCTTAATTTAGGAACTAAAAGCACTTGAGTCTCTTCTATCATCCTAATCCGTAGCTAATTTTTCAAGTCAATTTCCATCAGAAGGTTGAGGTTAACTCAGAGTTTCATTACACAAGACCATACTATTTCAAAAAGAAAATAAATTGAACATTTCTCTGTATTTCTTTGTTTTTTGGTTTCTTTGCTTTTAATCACCTGTCACAGGGAGGGAATCATTGAGACAACACCAAAAAATCAATAGGGTACGTATGGTAATGTCTCAATTTTAAAATATGGCCTACTGTAAGCTGAAGCTTTTGAGGCTAATATAGCTAAGAGAACTTCCCCAATAACACTAGTTACATATTAGATGGATAAATCAATATCTTCTCTACATTTATAAGTTAACTTTCTTATGTTTCTCCACTGTCACACTGTAGAGTGTGTTCAGAAATTTACCAACTACTATTTACCATTTAAACAAGTTTGTGGCTGCCTGTTCTTTAGAGGTCTGAAAACAGCTTCTGAACTCCCTTGTTTTGTGTCTAAGCCTCTTAAAAAAAAATCCCCATGCTGTATTTACACAGATATTGCATAATGAACAAGTTAAAAAGTTATTTTTATTAACTTCAACATTTTTCATTAGAATTATTGCTTTGCCTGTATTTTTAGCAGTTTCTACAGACCCAGGAGTATATATTCTGCACAGATAGTGTATCTTCAAAAGCACTTATATAATTACTGTAATAGATTAATAACATTGATACTAATGGTTGTGGTTTAAGCTTAGTCAGCAACAAAGTACCACATAGTTGTTCGTTCCTCGCTCCGTACCCCTCCACCTCTCGTAAGATGATAAAAGCCCCACTGAGACAGGAGGAGGAAAGATCATCAACGACCTTGTGGATTGAGACAATGGCAGGGAGGGCTCACAGTCAGTTATTGATTTGGACAAAACACACTTGGCTACTTGACTTAGGAAAGAAAATGGATGCAGCCTCTCAGCCAGTTCCCCACTCAATGCTCAGACCACTTGTTTGAACTTCGGCTTCTCTTGGAGAAGCTCAAGGAAACTGTTAAAAGCATTGGAGAAATCCAACAAGACAATGTTTACTGATTGCTTCACATCAATGAAGTAGGTTGCTTGGTGATAGAAAGCAAATAGATTTGTCAAGGATGGTTTGATCTTGGAAAAATTGTGCTTGTTTTTCCCAGTCATTTACTGCATTTGACTTGTGAGAGTCTCCAAGAGGATTCATTCCATGATTTTCCAAGATACTGAATTAAACCTTAGAGGCCTATGATTTTCTGGACTCTTCTTTAAACCATTCTTATAGATGAGGGTGGCATTAACCAATAACTATGACAGTTGTATCAGCTTTGTGTGTGCATGAGTTAAAGCATCTCAGTAAGATGCCTTTCTTGTTAGTTTGTTAATTGATTACAGTAATCAGGAAAAAAAAAGTGAAGCAGCTGAAAGTTTGAGTTGTGACTGCTACTTTCCTACCTATAATGTTCTAATGGGAAGGGAGATGGCATATTAAGACAACTACAAAAAAGGCAACTTTTGGTTTCATGGGTTACTAAGCCATGTATGCTTGTATGTTTTCTTTTAGAATTCCTTGAGATAAAATAACACAGTAATAGAATACAGTAATATACTGGCAGGTTAGGAGAGCATTTTGGTTGGGGTTTTGGGATTGGGTTGTGATTTTTGTTTGTTTGTTTGTTGAATTACTTTGTTTTTTTCAAGAAGAGTTTAACTCAGATAATAAAAAAAATCAACATAGATGTTTGAACAGATCATTTTTTGGTTAGCTAGTTGAGACATAAATAAATCAACATATCCATAAAAGTATTTTTAACCTTTAAATTTTTAAAATTGCTTATTAAAACTGTAAGCACAGCAGAGAGAGCAGAGAGGTTTCCTTTTGCTCTAGGTGACTTAAATTTTGCCTCTGAGAGTTAATGCACTGAGTAGTCCAATGTTTCTTAATTTTAACATGAGGACCTTGTGTTCAACCTAAGATTTGAGGGAGCAGAGTATAAAACAATAATCCATAAACAAGGAAAATAGCAAAACTGTATGTATAGTATCTTAAATATGAAATAATTTATACTGGGGCAAGTATAATTATGAATACACATACTTTCAAATTTTCTATTTATTTTTTCATAGATATTTAGAGTCACAGAATAATTTAGTTTGAAGTGACCTCTTCAAATCATCTAGTCCAAGCCCTGCTCAAAAGCCGAGTCCTGAATAGAGCAAGGATGGAAACTCTTCAACTCTAAAAGACAACCTTTTCCAGTGTTAGACTATCCTTGTGGTGGTTTTTTTCCTCTGTTATCTGATGGGAATTTTCAACATGTCACCTTGTGTCTATTCCACTGATTTTATCACTGTGCATTCTCTAAGAAGAGTGCTTCTATTTTTCCGTGTCCTCCAATCAGCTAGTTTTAGACAACAAATTCTTCCTAACGCTTCCTAAAGCTGTTTCCTCTCTGGGCTGAACAAACTGACCTGTCTCATACTTTCCTCATATGTCCCTTTCACTATCCACCAGGACTGACAAGAAAGCTGTTATTCTTTCCTGATTCCCAGAAAATCACCTTTAGCCTATAAAGTGTCATGGGATTGTTACTCTCCTCATGCAAGATTTTGCATTTCCCTTTGCATTTTCCATAACTGTGACAAAACATTGGAAAATTTATACAAATGTTCCTTGAAGGTAACTACCTAAAATAAGGATATTGTTTCTTTCATTTCCCTGTCAAAGAGACATTATTTGTTAGTGATTTTTTGGTTGCTATTGCAGATCTTTCCTTGCAGGATACAATGGATGAGCACAAAGTTTTTAGGAACTACTCAGTCTTCAAACCTTTAAAACACAATTTGTTTCCAATGGAGGAATAATGAAAGGATTTCATCCATACGTTAAGAATTTCAATTCTGTTACGTACTACATCTCAAATACTGAGTTAACTTTTAGATTTTAAAGCTCACTACACAAATGCCCTAAATGTTAAAAAAGAAATGAGAGATTTTTAATATATCAGCACTCAGATAATTGAGCCTTTTACAATCTTAGTGTTCATTACCGTTTTGCCATGTACTCCACCCATATATTTCAGTTAGCCGTAACTTCTTTCTTCATGACTTGTTTTATGAAATGAACTTCACATTCATTAAATGCACAATTTTTTTCTACTCAAACACTTGTAGTTTAATTATTCACGCTTAATCAGTTATTATACATCAACCCAAAATTATCATTGACAAAATGGAAAGAAATGGATCTTTCAACTTCAAGAAATAACTAGAAATAAACTAACCTTAACTATTCAAATCATTAGTTCCACTATGTTTCATTATTCCTTTTTAAACTCTATAGATAGTATCTAGCCTGTCCAATTTTATTACCTAAGATCTACTTAGTTTTTATACTCTCCGTGAAAGAACTGCACAAAGAGAACACTTCATATAAGTGGACAGGGTGCAATATCATGTCTCACACAATGTTACTACTTAACATCTTCCCTGATCACTTCTTCTAAAATGATAACTGTCAAGACTGATGGAAAAAAGGAGAAAATTCTGTTTACTTACTATTTTCCCAACATTGCACATCTATGTAACCAGATAGTGAAAGGAAAGTGTGTCACACAACTACATAGATATTCAAACTATGAGACAGGACATTATGGTTAATCTTGAGGTGGCACCTCTAAAAAAACCAAACCAGTACGAAACATAACAAGCTGCTACAGATAATGATAAAAGACTAACACATACACAGAGGGCTAGCTCTGACCCGGAACACCAGTAATAAGACAGCAACATAAGACATAGCATGAAACTGTGGATAACAAAAGAACATAGTAAGTTAGCAGAAGTACTGGACAAGGTGGAAATTACCAGAGTAATAAAATCATAAATACCAAATAAGGTTATAAAGTCTACTAAACCATGTTCAGTATGAAAAGGGTAAACAGAAGTAAGAAGGTGATGACAGTAGTTTTACTTGAGAAAGGAAAAAGGAAATACAAGGTGAAGTAAATAAATGATTGGATGTCAAGGATGAGTGATTTAAGTAAGATCACTTAAAGAAAACACCATCAAAGGTATTAGCAAAAGTGATTTTAATGTGAATTTATAAAAGACAGCTTAACAGAGATTGATGGAAAGGTTCACTCCACTACTTCATATTATCATCAACAGTGATTGAGATAATAAGATTTGCATAAACCTTCTGCCACACACACATGTGTATCCAGATACAGAGGTTAACCCGAGTTTATCTCCTTTTCATCAACTGTAAAATTAAACAAACTTTATATTCAATATCCTTAATCTGAATCTGAATTTATGTAAAACCCAATTGTGCTGTATTACTCACTGTTTTCCAGCATCAGCATTTGTCAGCAATGATCAGCCCTTCATCAGCATTCTACTACTGGACAGTGTTGGAAGTTGTCAAGATCTCTTGCTCTGAGAGATTATATTCCTCAACTCAAGGGGGTAATCAGAGATACAGCCTGTTGCAATCCCAGAGAACTCAAAGGTCTTTATAGAACTGTTCTTTATAGAATCACAATGTGATTGACTTTGACACTGTCTCCCATAACATCCTCATCAGAAAGCTCAAGCAATGTGGCTTGGATGAGTGGACAGTGAGGTGGATCAAGAGCTGGCTAAATGACAGAGCCCAGAGGGTGGTGATCAATGGCACAGAGTCGAGTTGGAGACCTGTGGCCAGTGGAGTTCCACAGGGATGGGTTCTGGGGCCAGTCTTGTTCAACATCTTCATCAATGACCTGAATGAGGGGACAGAGTGTACCCTCAGCAAGTTGGCTGATGACACCAAGCTGGTAGGACTGGCTGATTCCCCAGAAGTCTGTGCTGTCATTCAGTGGGATCTCAATCGGCTTGAGAGTTGGGCAGAGAGGAACCTCATGAGGTTCAATAAGGACAAGTGTTGACTCCTGAACCTAGAGAGGAACAACCCCCTTGCACCAGTACAGGCTGGGGGCCAAACTGCTGAAGAGTAGCTCTGCAGAGAGAGACCTGGGAGTCCTGGTTGATAATAAACTGACCATGAGCCAGCAATGTGCCCATGCAGCCAAGAAGGCCAATGGCATCCTGGGATGCATCAAGAAGAGTGTGGCCAGCAGGTCAAGGGAAGTTCTTCTTCCTCTCTACTCTGCCCTGGTGAGGTCTAATCTGGAGTCCTGTGTCCAGTTCTGGGCTCCTCAGCTCAAGAGGGACAGAGAACTTCTGGAGATAGTTCAGCGCAGGGCCACCAAGATGATCAAGGGACTAGAACATCTTTCATATGAGGAAAGGCTGTTGGAACTGGGGCTGTTTAGTCTAAAGAAGAGGAGACTAAGGAGAGATCTTATTAACATTTGCAAATATCTAAAGGGTGGTTGTCAGGAGGTTGGGACATCCCTCTTTTCTATAGTAGCTAGCAACAGGACAAGGGGTAATGGGATGAAGCTGGAACATAGAAAGTTCCACTTAAATATAAGAGAAAACTGTTTCACTGTGAGGGTGACGGAGCAGTGGAACAGGTTGCACAGAGGAGTTGTGGATTCTCCTTCCCTGGAGATCTTTAAGACCCGCCTAGACACATTCCTATGTGACCTGATCTAGGGTGATCTGCTTCTGCAGGGGGATTGGACTAAATGATCTCTAAAGGTCCCTTCCAGCCCCTACCATTCTATGATTCTATGAATTTATGACTTTGGTCATTAACTCTTTATTTTGCAACAACACTTATCAGGTGACTCTTGCATCTCCCAGAATGGGCTACAAGCCAGGAAGAGTCAGTGGTATGCTCGCAGTAGATGTTCAGATACGATTAAGAAATGCTGGATCATTCTGACTCCCTGTACTTGAAACTGAACAATAGAGTACAAGACAAGATAATCTTGAGTCATTACATCAGTAACCAAGGTGAGAAGTTTAGGATGTTTCAAGTCACCACAAAAGTGACTTAGACAAGAACTTGGTGTTGGCTGACTCCAACATAGCAATGTGCCCTGGGGAGGGGAGTTTGCATCTCCACAAGGTTGCTCAGAAGTGAAGATGCAACTTCACCAAATACTGTATCACAGCCTGAACACCACAACTGTGTCTACATAGTCCTGTTAAATCTATGATTCTTTTATTTCTGAAGTGATATAAAAACTCTCACAGATATCAAAATCAAACAGGATTTCACTGCACAGCTACTACGGAATATATATATACTCACATATCGATAGTGCTTTTAGTACTGGCAGCCTGCCAGCTACTCCTCTCTACCAGGTAATAATCATTGTCTTTCAGCTCTGCAACATTCCAATTGCTTTTACTGATCCACTTACTCTTTCTACAGTAGCTGTGGTCTCAAAAGAATGAGACTGCAGTCTGTGTTCCAAAGCCTAGTTCTTGCTGCTTTTGAAGTAAGAAAAGGAGTGGAAAAGTAAGTGGAAAGAGTGATGTGAGAGAAGCCTCACCAAGGACCTAATCCCATGCACTGAGGACTGCATCTAAGCTCTAGATCTTAGACTTGTGTGTCTGGTCATATACCTGATTTATCCTCACCTTAATCTGCCAATCTAATCTAATTTTTCAAATTGACTTCAGATTTGCCTCCATAATTTTCTGCTAATCTGGACTCCTGGATGAATATAGTTTTTCTTCCATCAACCAAATATGTAAAAATGTAGAATATTATGAAACTATGTAGCCAAATCCTGACAAGAATTCAGTAGGCAAAGAGTACAGAAAATCCTTTGCAAGTTAATGTAATCATAATTAACAGGAGAACACTAAACATTGAAGGTAATTGCCAAATGAAAAACTGCACCTCATGATACCATTTATAATATTCCCTGACTCGAAAGTCGTAACAACTACACTATTCATAAACAGTTCTTATTTTGATGAGTTCAATATTTTTTCAGTCTTAAAGCAGCACTGTCAGTTTCAAGGCTTGCCTATTTTTTCAGCTGAATGACAGAAATTGTTTCTCCTTGCAAATAATCCTACTTGAGTAATTGCTGGGAGATATTTATGCATTCCGTTTGCAAATTTCGCCTATATGTTAATCTGTAACTTCTCTAAGCAGTATCCACAACCTTCATTATTCTTGTCACTGTAAGTTTTGTTTAATGTCTAATTACAGTTCATAACTGACATGGAAAACAATATCATCTGCATAATGTTCAGCTGTGTATCTTCCATGCTGCCTGACAACAGCTTTGTCTTAGCAAGGCTAATGGAAAAGAATCACTGGATTATATTAGTGTGACAGTCCTTCTTCCTTCTACTCTTAGCCACATAACAGTAAATAATAACTAATATCATGACTTATAAAACTAAGTTATGAACCAGTACCTCATGGGATACCTGTGGCCTAAATGTCACAGACATCAATGAAAGTGTACTTCTTTAATGGATTTTTTTGGCATATTTTACCCAGTGATTCAAACTATAAATCTTGGAGCTTAAAAAGAGAAATCTTACAGAACAAAGTAAAGGTAGATTGACCCAACTACACTTTTGAAACTCCATTTGCCAATGCTAGCTTACTGAAAGTGCTTATTGTATAAAGGAAGATAGTTTGACAGTGTGAAGAGTATTTTTTCATAGAAAACTTACTACCACAAGATGTGGGAGATTATTATTTTCAGTACATAAGAATTGATTTTTCTGAAACATTGAAGCCATTCCTAACAGAATATAAATTCTCCTTGCCACAGCTGCCTTAGTGTGGTTCTGGATCAAGAACATAAATAGGAAGTAGCATATGAGTTCATAATTAATTATTTGATCTTGTGCTTTGACTAAAGTTACACATGTAGTTTTAAAATTTTATTGCTAATAAAACCTCTCAAAACATTGTTGTTTTCTCTGTTTGGTATACAATATGGAGATATAAAACTGAGTAAAAATTCTGAGTTTTAAAATACAAAAAAATGAAAATGTCAAAAAGAGGGTGTCTTTAGTAATGTGATCCGTAAACTCAGAATTTCAGATTTTGCAGGATCTCTGTAGTCATGAAGGTGAATGTTGATTTAGTCTGTTTTGTGTAAACGCTGCTCACCTGATAGTCTGACAAAATATTTATTCTAGTATCTTTTACCGTCTAAAAAAATTAAACTATCATGACAGATTTCTGTATCTGCCAAAATATTTTGAATTTAATTTACACTGTAGATATAGCTAAAAAGTGTGTAATACACTTTAAATATTGCAGAACAGTAGATTAGGGAATAGCATATTATCACGTGTAGTGTCTCCTGAGGCAGTAACAGAGAAGCCATCAGTACTGGTTCCTTTCCAAGCAAAAAATTACTTTTTAAAGCATTTTCGCTATAACAAGTAGCCTGGCTGAAGAAACATGATTATTCTATTTCAAGATCCTGTGAGATGGAACCTTTCAAGTGACCTCTGAACCAGAGCTGTGCTGCTCACAGTTACTCATGCAATAAACAGCACAGCTAACATGGAAAATCTCACCTGGAAAATAAATAAAAGATGCCAAAACCTCACAGAGTTATATATAAAATGAGTGTTTAGATTTCTGTTAATTTACTTAAAGACTACGGTGTGTCATAAATGAAAAAAGATATTTTGTCTGAAAATTTTGTTAAAGTCCATGTTCCCTGCTTTACCTGATATATAGTCCAAGGATATAGGCATAAATCAATATGCTAGTGCTCAAGTAGCACTCTGAGGAAATGTGCAAAAACAAAACTTTTAAATTTCATATCTGATTTCAGAAAGTTGCACTGTTAATGAGGTAATATACACATCCTCCAAAGACAAAAAAACTTAGAGGAAAATGGGAAAGAGTACTTGCTTCTAAGAGCTGAAAAAAAACATCCATATGGTAAGAACACTTACCTAGAGATCCTAATAACTACAGTTTACTGTTCATACTTTCTGGAGGGACTTAGCACCTTGCAAATATCTTTTTCTACAAGCATGGCAAAATAAAAAATAAAAAAAAAAAACCACAAATGGAAGGACATCAGTTGAAAAAGTAAATGTTCTGGTTTAGGTATAGTAAAGAAGTACATGTAAAATTTGTAACACTTACAAGTCTTTAGAGACTTTCTTTTTCTTGGAGGTATTAATTGGTGAGTACATGTCCATAAGTGAAAAAAAACCCAACCAAACAAACAAATACAAAAAAGACCCAGAAAAAGCACAAAAAAACCCAAAACTCACAAATATTTCCTCCTCCAATAAAAGTCTTGAAACAATTCATAACAAATCAAAACAAACCCACAAATTCTGTAAATAATGGACTACTAAGAATGGTTAAAAGGAAGGAAAATTAATTCTTCATATTGATCACAAATAAAAACTTCCACATTTTCTTGTGCTGCCATATGTATAGAGGAGATAGTAAGACAAGAAAGAAAATCTCATATAGATTATACACAACATCCTACCTGGAAACAATAGGGGAAGTCCATGCACAGTTGTATTCTAAAGCACTATCCAAAATGTACATTCTAAGGACTGAACTGAAGAAGATTGTTTCCAGAGAGAGCTCTGTACTTGGTTAGTAAATGAAAATGTGAAGGACACCTGGGAAGTTACAGGGATGCAAAGATTCTGCACAGAAAACTTACTGAATGCTGATGTTTAAAAGCAAACAGATTTGAAAGACTGACTTTTCTCATTTGTGCATTACGCTACCAAGAATGAATAACTTTCAAAAGAACAGTATGGTTAATAAAACTTTTTTTTTTAAAAAGTTTTGCCAGGCTTTCTTCCCAGCCCAGTGATAGGGCATAGACTCTGTTTTGACTTTCATTTTCCTTTGAAAATTGGCATCTTTCAGAGCTTTACTTGACTCTTCTATCCATGTTATGGATAAACTACTATCTATCTAGCCCACCTAACAAAACAAGCACAAAAAAATGAGTGTTGTAATATCTCTTTTAACAACCCAGTCTTTAAGCATTCTGTAAAGAATAGCATGTCAAACAGATATTTTCTTGCAAGTCAATGCTTGAAAAAAATGTATGTAGAAGCAACGTTTGTTAAAAAAGGATGAAAGGTTCTTTTGTGTGTTCCTGACAATAAACCATTTCAGCTATTGTGATTTTGTTAAGGAATTTTTTTTTTATTTTCCAGAAAGGATTCAGTTACTCTTACTGTATGCGTTGCTATTGTATTCTAGCTTTTTTTCTAGTCACATACACTCTTTTTGTCTTGTCTACAATTGTCTATATTTAAAGTGATAAATCTACTTGAGACTATATATGTATTTACTTCAAAGAAAATTATACTTTATTTTTTTGTGATATGCTGAAATTACTTGACAATTTATGGAATATTAATCTGTACTTTGTGTTTTACCATTAACACTCCCCCTCTGATTATGATTAACATAAGCTTTCATAATTCAGATGTTTTTCCTCTGAGGGCAATATAAGTAAAACACACCAGGATATACTCTTTGATGCTGAAATCAAGTGGCTCAGTGTGATGTGAGCATCTATTGTAATAATATAGCATATTTAAAACACTGGCTTTGTTCTAAGGGAAAGATAGTTGACATTCACCCTGCTACAAATCACATTGTGCAATGCTCCACAAGCACACAGCACTTGCCATGCTCTCACGTCTCCTTCCTCACTCATGGCCAGTCCACATGCAGAGAGATGTACTGCACATCATACACCAAGTCAAGGGTGGTTTATGTCACCATTCTCCCACCGATGTCTCACACTCATACCTCCTCTCACCACTACAACTTGTGATTATTTGTATCTCCTGTGTTGTCAGCATAACCTCTGCTTCTGTACCCTTTCCATTACTAGTAAGGCATGAAAATGTCCTCCATTCTCTATGCCAATAACCTTGGTGTTTACACAAGTACAGCTCTTAAGTTTTATTATAAAATAAACTGTATGTTGAACAAGATTGTCAAGGTAGATCTGTTAAAAAACAAAACAAAACAAAACAAACCCCCACGAAAAACCAAAAGCTGTTCAATCAATGAATCATTCAATCAAGCTGGGGAATATTGAAGGACTTAATGAACATTTACTAAATTATTGACTTCTGAGCTCAAAAATGATTTCTCACTATCAGAGTGATGAGACTTTTGGTTGCACTGGTGTGGTACTAGGAGAGAAGTGCTATAGTTCAATTAGGAGAGGGTCTTTCTTCTGCTTGGTGTTAGATGATTTCTATCCCTCTTTTGCAGGTCCAGCCTGCAGTAAGATTGATCACAAGTTCACAACTAAGACATGCTCTCTTTACGAACGTGGCAAACACCAGCAGGGGAAGACAGACAAGAGAACAGGCTAATTATGAGCAGCATACACTCATCAAGAGTGCTCACATGCATGAATGATACAAATGGCCTTCACATGCTTTCTAACTTCTACATATTTAAATTTTTTTTATCAATTTACCTATAAATTTTCTGATTTTGTTCATAGCTTATGAAAAATAGTCATAATGCTTGTGACAAGGTTCATCATTCTCAATTTTAGCCATTCTTATCTACACACTAGTCACACTATAAAGAAAACTTAGAATGAATTGCAGATATGTGTCCATAATACAGTTACAAACATTCAGAGAAGTCACATTTTTTTTCTGTGACATTAATCTGTTACTGATTCATATATAACATGGTCTGCTATAATATCCTAGATCATGACCTCTATCCAATTGTAGTTTTGTATATGGACATAGAATTTGTCCCTTCAGACCATAATAGTCTTTATATTGAAATTTATTATCTCAAGTATTCTGTATTCAAAACATTGTTGACAGACGAGGAATCAAAATAAAAATGACTCTACTATCCCCAAAAGCCTCTAAATAGTGTAGTCTTGTGTAAAACTTATCTTTTTTAATACATAGAAATTAATAAAGCAACTGAAGAGTCCTCAATGCAAGAGAAATCCTTGCTATAGTCTTGACGGACTACTTGTGTCTTCTCAAACTAACAATACTTTGATAACTACTCATTAAGTATTTTTGTTCTCCTTGTTTAGTGTTATATGTCCTGTTATGTCCCAACTTGTTATTTTTTAATGCTTATAGGAATGCCAAGTGAACTTATCTCAAAATTGGGTACTAGTCAAGTCAGACTAAATACATCAATCATTGGGGTGCTTTGGAAATAACATTATTTTCTATTTCAAATTCTGCTGTCTTTCCTACATTTTACTACTGACAATCTCATACTTGTTCTTAAATACAGGTTTTATACTATGTTGTAATTACAGATCAGCTGTGGAGTTTTTGAACATAAGTCTGAAGAAAAAAAAATTAAAGGAAAGCAGTCTGAAAATACTATATGTCTGCATTTTGATAAGCATTTTAATACTTTAGTATTCCTTCCAAGCAGTCAGTGTTAAATGAAGTGAAATAACTTAAAAGCGCTTCATAATCTCCGAAAAAAAGAAAAAAAAGTATATGTAGTGTTCTTTATCTGATTTCTTACTGACCCTTCTTTTCAAGGGTATTGAAAGGATAACACTTGAACAGATAGAGTTTTTAAATCTTGTTTCAACACCAAGGGCTGTCAATTTTGTACAATACATGTGGGAGATATGGCCTGGGAAAACGCCTCAAGATTTTGTCCTTATTTCAGACAGATATTCCTGTTGAGTTAAAGGTAAAGTAATCCATTTTTGCTCTTATTATGTCTCCTATTACTAGCAAAATAGACCAGTTTATGCTCATATCAGCCTGACTAAATGAGAGAAATACTGTATAATGCTGCTAATGGTTCCTAGCTAATGAAAGGTAATGGAACAGAAAATATGTTTATTACTGAAAAGGTGGAAAGAGATCTTTTTATATTATTAGCCTAGAAAAATCCCAAATGACTAAAACTATCTGTCTGTTGAGTGCAAGTAATATTATTAGGATATTGTCATTAGTCGATATCTCACTTAAAAATGCCCTTTCCCCACTTACTTCTCATCTCTCTACCTATCTTCAAGTCTTAAAATTCCTACATTTTGCCCTCTATTTTATAAAGATTTTTACCACTCCATTCTAGATCAAGACTTACAACTCCTGTTTATAATGAAAATCTGTAAACAAACATTCTTATAGAGTTATAGATTCATAGTTCTCAGAGTGCACTGCCAGCAAGGTTACTGATGATACAAAACTGGGGCAAGTGGCTGACACACCAGAAGGTTGTACTGCCATTCAACCAAACCTGGACAGGCTGGAGAGCTGGGCAGGGAGAAATCTAATGAAATTCTACAAGGACAAGTGTAGAGACTTGCATCTGGAAAAGAAAAATCCCATGTACCAGTGCAGGTTGGGGAATGAACTCTTAGAGAGTAGAGTAGGGGAAAGGGACTTGGGGATCTTGGCGGACAGCAGGATAAGCATGAGCCAGCAATGTGCCTTCATGGCCAAGAAGACCAATGGCATCCTGGGATGTATGAGAAGGGCCATGGTGAGTAGGTCAATAGAAGTTCTCCTCCCCCTCTACTCTGCCCTCGTGAGACTGCATCTGGAATATTATGTCCAGTTCTGGGCCCCTCAGTTCAAGAAAGACAGGGAGCTGCTGGAGAGAGTTTGGCGCAGGGCCACAGAGATGATGAAGGGAATGGAGAATCTCCCTTATGATGAAGGGCTGAGGGAGCTGGGGCTCTTTAGCTTGGAGAAGAAGAGACTGAGGGATAACCTCATTAATGTTTACAAATGTGTCAAGGGCAGGTGTTGAGATGATGGAGCCAGGCTCTTCTCAACGATGTCCAATTATAGGATAAGCTTGTATCAACAGATACAAGGTAGAACACAAGAGGTTCCAAAGCAACATAAGGAAAAAATTATTCAATGCGAGGGTGACAAAGCAGTGGAATACGCTGCTCAGGTGAGTTGTTGAGTCTCCTTCTCTGGAGACATTCAAAACCCACCTTGACAAATTCTTGTAATCTAGGTGGTCCTGCTCTGACTGGGGGGTTGGACTAGGTGATCTTTCAAGGTCTCTTCTAATTCTTAAAACTCTGTGATTCTGTGACAGAATCATAGAATTGTTTCAGCTGTATGAGACCTGGACGAGATCAAGTCCAACCTTTGTCCTAGCCCTACCAAGCATTAGACCATTTCCCTAAATAAAACATTCACTTGTCTCTTAAACCAGGGAAGGTGAGTCCACCACCTCTCTGGCCAGGCTGTTCCAATGCCTGAAAATCCATTCAGGTATTTTATTTAATTTCTGTCCAATGCATGTAATTTAGAAAACAATTATTATTGTTTAAGATATTAATCCTTGTACACTCTCATACGACCCATGGAAACTGTATCCAGTTCTGGGCTCCTCAGCTCAAGAGGGACAGGAGACTTCTGGAGAGAGAACAGCACAGGGCCACCAAGATGATCAGGGGACTGGAACATCTTCCTTATGAGGAAAAGCTGCAGGAACTGGGGGTGTTTAGTCTAGAAAAGAGGAGATTGAGGGGGATCTTATTACCATTTACAGATATTTGAAAAATGGTGGGTGTCAGGAGGTTGAGGCATCCCTTTTTTCTATAGTAGCTAGCAACAGGACAAGGGGTAACAGGATGAAGCTGGATCACAAAAAGTTCCGTTTAAATATAAGAAAAAACTATTTTACTGTGAGGATGATGGAGCAGTGGAACAGGCTGCCCAGAGGGATTGTGGAATCTCCTTCCTTGGAGGTCTTCAAGACCCATCTGGACATGTTCCTATGCGACCTGATCTAAATCAACCTGGTAGAGTTGGAAGGTACCTTTAGAGATCATCTAGTCCAATCACCTGCAGAAACACGTCAGCCTAGATCAAGTATGTATTTTTTCCTATTCGCCGAATCAGAATATACAGACAAATGAAAAAAGTAATATTTACTTCAATTATTTTTTAAAGATCTCCAAATTATAGACTTATTTTAAAGAAAGCTAGGAGAAAACCTCTCACTGTTTCAGAAAACCAAAGTGTAGGAAATTACTTTCTTTCCAGTAGGGAATGATCTAGCACTTAAAAAGATCAACATTGAGCTAAACAGTATTAATCACAACTGGATAAAAGGAAGGCTATTCACTGAATTTTATAGGTCAGCATAATTTAACCTAAGCTGAGTAATAAAGTCTGAATTTTGCCAAATCCTGTTAATATGACTGTGTGAGATAGAAAGAAGCATCTATGCATCTGACTGCTGCAATACCATGATACCAGCAGTCAGGCTTCAGTTTCTGTTATTCAGTGTGAGGCAATCTGTCTCTTTTGCATGTGCTTGGAAATTAATTTCTATGAATTTCCAGTCTTGATGGAATTTGCTACTCGAGTGTCGAAGTTGATTTTCTCTTTTCCTATTAGAATATATAGTGAACTGTTTTTTTACTGACTGTCAAATGTATTTCACCTGTAGATAAATAAACTCAGCATTTTACATAATATGACAAGCTTCTTTTTATTCTTTTTTTCTTTTTCTTCTGGATTCATGGAAGCGCAAATAATGTATTTGACAAGAATATTTCCTGCCATTAATGGTAACTAGCATCTCATACTATCCATTAAAATTCATAAAGTATACTTGCAAAAAACAAATTATTCTTTTTGTCACCACAGGAGATGAACAAGCACCAGAAAATTTCAGTCATAAGCAGTCACAATTAAACATAAGCAACCACTTCCTCTAGGAATCTTGTTACTCACATCTTCACTGGAATAAGGATGGTAACTGACAGCACCTTCTGAGAGTTCTGGCAGTGATGTATGAAGTCATGAAAGTATGATGCTTTGAAAAACATACAGTTTTCACATCGATCCATAATGGAAGTGAGAATACATAAAAAACACCTGAAACCACAATCAAAACTTTAATTTATTTTGAACTGTTGTCATTTGACTGGTAATTCTTACTATTGACTTTTTTTACTACTGAGTAAAGGTTACATGTATATTAGAAGAAATTTTGATTAAAGTAGTTACAATTACTTCAATTCCTATCCTGTTTCTATTTCTTAACTGTTCAATGCTCTTATGAAGAGCTATTATCTTTACATTGCCCAGGTTTCAGTGCTTAAAGAAACATTTTTGAGCATCTCTCTTTTGGGAATTTACAAAATCAGATTAATTTAATGAAATTAGTTTTTCATTAACGATATAAGTATGTATAAATCAAAATTAATCTGATACATAAAGTTATAAAAGTTATTATTTATTACTAGTTGTTTCCACAATAGGGAACAGTCAAGAGACAGAAAAAAAAAAAAAAACAAATGAAAAAGGAATTTTCTCTGGAAAATTAGAAAAAAAAAGTATTTTGTATTGAGCTTTGTTTTGGGGTTTTTTTTGACATAAGCTTAAGACTTCTATTATTTAATTGCAGGCAATTTTGCAGAAAAAGTTTAAAAACATTATAAAAATGTTTACCTTAGAAAACTGTGGAAACTTCTTGACTTTTTTTAAAAATAAAATCTCCATCTGGCAGTGTTACTTCAAAAGCATGTATGTTGCCCTTATTTAGCTGACGAGATTACTGCCTGGAAGAAACTGTTTAAACTAAATGTAATATTATTTTCTTCTAAGAGAACAATGACATACTAGGCAGATATCAGAATTGTCTGTTTCTATAACATGATGTGCTGGTTTTGACTGGGATAAAGTTAATTTTCTTTATAGTAGCTAGTACATGGCTCTGCTTTAGATTTGTACTGAAAACAATGTTGATATTACAGGGATGTTTCAGTTTTTGCTGAGCAGTGTTTACACAGAGTCACGGACTTTTCTGCTTCTGACGCTATCTCACCAGCAAGTAAACTGAGGATCAATAAGAAGTTGGGAGGGGACACAGCTGGAACAAAGAACCCCAACTGACCAAAATGGTCAATTTGTGATATCTCATACCATATGATGGCATGGTAACGATATAAGGTGGGGGGAAAAGGCAAAGGGGGACATTTGGAGATATGGCATTTGTCTTCCCAAGTAACCGTTACATGTGATGGAACCCTGATTCCTGGACACAGCTGAACATCTGCCTGCAGATGGGAAGTAGTGAATTAATTCCTTCTTTTGCTTTGTTTGAGTGTGTGACTTTCACTTTAGATATTAAACTATCTTTATCTTTTATTCTGTTTATTCTCTCCCCCATCCTGCTGGGGAAGAGTGAATGAACAGCTTAATTATTGGCTGGGTCTAAACCACAACACACCAGCATTTGTAGAAGTAAATGTCAGCTCCATGGATGCTTTGTAGCTGAGCAGTGTTTCTTTTGGACTTGTGCTTAATGAATTTAGCAAACACATAAAGTTGAATCCTATGTAATCTTCAGCTTATTGTAGGAGCAGGAATTTTCTGTGTGGTGTTCCTGATTAATGTCAGCAGAAGATTCACTGGGGGCTCCAATTCTCATTTTGTGTCTGCATTAAGAATGAAATCTGAATATGTTGACATCACAACTAAATTGTTTTGCTGCTTCTGCCTACACATTGTTTCTTCTCTAGTTTCTGTTTTGGAGATCTTTTGTGTTCTTTTGTTGTGTGGTTGAAAAAACAGAATGGTTTCAAAATTAAGACATTTGTCTAAATATTAATATCCTTTCTTGAGGGTAGGTAGCTTGCTCCTGAGAGACTGGAGGGAAGCTAATGTTGATGGTACCTTGGCTGAGTGATGCCATCCTTTGAGCTATATTTCTCATAACACAATACTGTAAGAAACCATTTATACAAACCTTGTTGTAAGGTCACATTAAACATGAAGAGAACTTAAATAAACTGAAGCAGTTGCAAAAATGTTCTGGGAAAAGAGCTATGTAGAAAATACCTGCACACCTGGGTTTGGTTTTACCACATTCATGGGGGCTATGAATAGTTTCTGTCTTCCCCAGCATAGTAATAATCTACACAGAAGACTCCTCTGGTGACTAGTTTCCTGTGGAAACTTCTTCAAGCAAATGATATGCATTTAGCTATTAAGGTTTAATGCCAGGTAAGTCAAATGTAAAATGAAAACAAGGATTCAATCATTCTCAACTAGTAGAACTATTGGTGAAGCTGATAGATAAAAAGTCAACAGTGGGTGTATTGTCAAGCCTGAAATCATATTAAATTCAATAGTACTTCCAGTTCAGAGGAAAAACATAAAATCTATACAAAGCAGGCATATCTGAAAACACTAAAGAAGCAGCTGCTGTAAAGTACAGCACAATAAAATGTTTACAGAAAGTACAAACTTTTCTGCAGTCAGGTTTGTTTTCTGTAGGATTGGACAAAAAGGTTACTGAGATAATCTGGAAAAAAAAAAATCCAAAGAAAAATGTAATACAAAATTTTGAAAACTAGTTTACTGAGCTTTGAGTAATTAAGTGAATATGAAAAACAATGTTGAAACCTAACAAAAAATAGATATTGCAGAGTTAAAAGTACATATTTCAATCCTGACCATAAATTTTTGTGTTGCTATATTGTATGATGTATGTGGTTAAAGTATGAGGGAATAATACTTTTTACAGTTCTAGCTGATTAGAAATTATGTAGGCTGGAAAAGTAGAAGTGGATGTGATTTGTCTTTGACACAGAAGTGTACCAGGCAGTAAAAGTCTTGTGATGCATAAATATGTTATAATACTACATGGCCAAAAAAAAAAAAAAAAAGGGTTAAATGTTTAAATGTTTAATCAATAAAGGAAGCTGATGGAGTATATTTAAAGTGTTTGTGATCCTGATAATTTTACAAGTATAAAATTGATATGAGTTTGTAGGATTTGTGGTTTGGTTAATTGCAGCAAAAAATGAATACCCTGAAAGCATTTTGATATATTCCTATGCAGGTATATTAGACTTTTTAAAGTATTGTGCTCTCTTTCAACTCATTTAACAGACTTAAAAGAATAAAATCAATAAACAATTTGCAAGAAACTCTGGAATTCTGGTTTAATGTTTCCTTCTTAGCAAAACCAAGCTTTTCAAATTATTTTGAATAAATTAAAACTATTTCTATCTATATATTTAGTAAATCAAATATTTATACTCTTCAGAGCTGTTTTGAACATTAGTTTCCATAATTCCTATTTCTTAGTTAAATTAACAAAAAGAGTCATTTAATCAAATTCTTCTCTGAAAGTTACAGTATAGAAGTATAGAAATAGAAATAAGAAGACATTTCTGAAAACAATGCAAGCTTTTAAACTGATACAGTATTTTAATGCTATAAGTTATGTGGCTACTAGCTTCATATTTTCCATACAATTATTTTACTTTTTAATTAAAAGAAAAAAGCCAGAAAAATACATAAAAGAGAAAATACAAAGCTGTCTTAAGTTTATAATGTACATTTGAATTACAGATAGAAGGCAGATAAATGGAAAAAAAATAAAAAAAACCTGAATGTAACAGAGAAAAAGGATAGAAGACAAGGGTAAATTTTATTATAGGCTTTCCAGTTAGAAAGACATATAGTTCACAGGACAATGACCAGTGATAAGGATCTAAGCATGTTATCTGCTTGTCATCAGACATGACGATTCAAGTTCATTTAATGACTCAACAAATAAAATTAATATCTTACAGATAATTCTAGTTGAAAGAGAAAGCCACAATAAATCTTCAAAGACAGTACAAAAAGGCTGTCTCTTAACACTGAAGGCTAAAAGCTGAGCTTTTTTGGACATGCTGTAAATCTGGAGATAGCTGTACACAGCAGAATGTAACAGAGAAGTACAAAAATCTCTTCTTGCAGCTGATAAGATGTGAAATACATAAATAAAATGAACAACAACAAAAAACGCAAAATAGTTAAAGTGTATTTCATAAAAATCTAGAATAGAAAGACTGAAGATCAAAGACATTTATTGAAGAGTATGCAACTCTGAAATGCGGCTTTATTCAATGTTATCCGAGGAAAAAATTGGCACTAGACTGAATTTTTTAAGTTTGGGATTTTTTTTTTTCATATCTGAGAACCTGCTCTGACAGTAACATATGAAAATAGTATTCTATGTGGATATAACCCCAGGCAAAATCAGGGATTTGTCTTATGCTGATTATACAGTATTTAATGATAAATTTATATTTGTTTGACCCTAAAATAACTCACTGAACTACAATAAGTCTATTGAACAGAAACAAACAAGATGAATACTAGCTAACTATTTCAAGCCATATCTCATCTTTCCAAAACTTTGAAAGGTGTAGAATTATTTCTCTTTTATTTTTCTGATTTGAAATTGCTTTGGTGTTATTTTCTGTTATGGTAGGATTTTCTTCCTTTAACATCTTTTTGAATTTTATATGCAAGTGTGGTAAACATATAATATTTCTGGAATCATATATGTCTTACAAGAAACTCAGAGAAATAGATTAATTAGAGATCAATTTTGATATTTTTAAAAAATTTCTTGGGACTTTTTTTTGCCTTGGATAAATGTAACTGAGGAGTGAGACATGCTGGGGTTTCATTCCCAGTTGATGTAAATGTTATTTATTAGATGATATGTGCTGTCTAAATATGATGAAACAGAAAATGTAATCTTTTATTGGGTAAAGAACAAGAGAGTAATAGATTTTTTAATCATTTGACTATTTGTTGGTTTTCTTTTCCTAACACAGTCTTGTTCACAGTCTTGTTTTTCCTTACTAAACATGTGCTGACTCTGCCAGTGACCTCTTGCCAGAGTACTTCACCTACCACTATATTGTAAGCAATTAGGTGACAGAAAATAATCTTCTCTCTCTTGTCAGTCTTTTGGACCTAAACAGATAGGACAATTGTAAAACAATATATAAACAGTATATTCTTGTCCATCAAAGAATATTAAGGGCACTTTTTTGCTTCTCAAAAGTCCATAAATGATATTATTTTCACAATACCATTCAACATTCAACTTGCCACCCAGAAAAAAAAAAAAAACAACCCCACCCAAACCAAAAATTCCCCAAAAAACAAACAAAAAAAAAAAGATCCCCAAGCCATAGCTGATCTATTTGCCCTGAATAAATACCCTGTCCCGAAAATTTGGAATAAGAACAACTGTGTCTCCAACCCTGAGGTTACACCAGAATTTGCAAACAAGAAGGTCTTTCCTGGGGATGAATTTGCAGGCTTTATGGAAAAAAAACCAAAAAAACATCTGGAATAAATGTCTGTGAAGTTCCTGAGAGCAAAAGATAAGATGTGCAAAGGCTGTGTCAGACTTTTTAACTAATGTTAGTCATAGACAAGTTCTTAGGCCAGAATAAGTCATGCATTTCATAGTCCAAGATTGCAAAGTACGTTACAGTCTACTTCAGATTTCTGTTCTATCTCCTTCTGCTTGTTCTCCTTCCTTCTCTCTTGCTTTTCATAAGACTGAGGGATCTACTTTTAACTGAGCTCATTGTCAGTGGTGGTCATATAGAGGTTCGGGAGTGACACTGAGAAGGGAGGAGTAGAGATATCAGGAGCAGTGTGCTGAGCCTGGGAATAAGGGAGGGTTGGGAGAAGGAGATCTTAACGTGCTGATTGTATTTTTCTCATCATCCTACTCTGTTTTTTGCTTTCTGTCTGTTTTCTTTCTTGTAGGTAGTAGAATAAACTTTCATTACTTTTCTCTCCAAGTTTAGTAGTGGAGTCTGTTTTGTCCAGAACTGTAATTGGCAGCGAGTCCTCTTTGCCCTTGTCTTGACCCATAAGGTCTTCGGTGAAATTTTTTCCTTCCTTCTCGCTGGGACGTCTGCCCTCTTAAGGAAGAGGGCAGTTGATGTGGTAGGTGAGCATGAGGCTACATGTTAGTTCATTGCCAGTTGGGCCTAAACCACAACACTCAGATTACAGTGTGCTAGCATAGATATCATACTATTTTCATTTATTTAAATTAAATTGATTTCAAACTAAAAGTGTCTTTTTTAATGGCTATTGAACATACACTGAACTGAAATACAGACACTTGCTTTAACTTTCCTTAGCTCTCTAAATCCAAAAATTCAAAGCTACAATCATACTGATTATTTGATGGTGACAGAATTACTTTTAGACAAGTAAAGCAAGACACCTGGTCTCCAAATACCAAAGCAGAAGTAGTATATAAATACATACATATTTCTTTTTCATTACTAGTGTAATGTACATTGCTTTACAGAATATTATTATGATACAGAGAAAAATATTTTTATGTAATTGTGTAACTTGTCTTTATATGTTGTGAAGTACAAGGAAACATTTGATAAAATAAATATTACTGAAGAAATTCATTAATGAGTATCTAAGAGACTTGATATCTTGACCTCTAGAAATGTCCAACCACAAAGAACTCTAATTTAGTATTCTGACTTACTGATGTATAAAGTAGGAGAGCACAATCCCACCTCTAACCTTCACGCTTTTGTGTTACACATTTAGGCTTGCATACATGTATATCCTGCCAGATGCAGAAAGAAAGAAAAATAAATAAAAGAAAAAGTGAAGATATTTACAAGGTATCTTCAAGAGCTAATTTACAGCTTCTTCAAAATAGTTCAACTTTAGCTCTTTGAGGATATTATTTCTTGTAGCTTCTACTTCTAGGCAACCTGACATGTTCTCAGAGCAGACGCCCTTGTTCCAAATCAGCCATAAACGTATACAACCCCATAAGCGTGTCACTGAAGCTATGCTAGTATGTCTTATCGTTATGTTATTTATTTTTAATATAACCTATTCTATTCTATTCTTTCTTAGCCCTTAAATGTTTTATCTCTTCAGACATCATCTTCAGAACAAAGATTAGGAATTGACATCGCTGAAGATATGAGATGAAATCTTGAGGTGTTCTGAATCTCTATTGATTTCATTATGGGCCTAGATTTCTCTCTCAGATTTCAAGCACCATTTAGAAGTACATATACTTGAGCAAATGCTGAATTTATTGCTGAAATAGAGATGAGGATGTTAAAATAAAGAAAAATGTAGCACTTACAGTTTTAGTTTCTTCTAAAACACAGCATATTCAAGGTAAAACGTATCATTATAACAACCCAATTTCTATTCCTGACATACTGGTAGCACTTTAATACCAGATGTAAAAGAGAAATACCAAAGAAAAAAAATATTAAATTGGTAAAGCACACGACATCGAAATAATTAAAAAAAAAAATAGAATCATGAAAAGAAGATAAAAACATTTTTTTCCACAAAATTCTATTCTATAGATGAAATTAACATATTTTTCATTCTGAATATAATAATAAAATAAGACTTGAATAGCACATTTTCTACTTGATGAAATTATATGCATTTTATGTAATTGTAGTTTTAAAGAAAATCCGTGTGATTACATCTAAGAATGCTAAGGAATTCATTGTAGGTTTTAATTTTGGGTTTTTTTTCCTTATAACTATGAATCAATACAGCATTTCTAGTACAGGGATTTACTAAAGAACAGACACCATGAATCACTAACTCAGCTTGCTTCCTAGCAGCAATATCTGAGAAGTAATAGAAATCAGAATTCCATCAGAATGCCTTAATATCCATGATTTTTAATTATTCTGCCCTTTAAGAGTAATTTACATCTCATTTTATGGAAAAATGCACATGCATGTAGATTCTAGTGCTTGTTTGGCTAGAGAGCTTTGGGAATGGCATGGAACTGCACATGTAAAATGTAAGAAAAAGGAAAGGGAAGAGAGGGAAAGTAGAAATGAGAAGAGGATTATTAAAACACAAGTTAACATAAACAAATTGTTAAAATGCTTTGTATTTCCTGGGTGATCAGGTTTATTGTGATACAAAGAGTTTGAAAATATATGTCAAGATATTATTTGAGCTGTGTTTATGATATTTTGTCCTACTCCTAAATCCCTAGGTTCTGAGGATCTTGGCTTTTGGTTCTAGGGATCCCCCTAGGATCTGAGGATCTAGGTTCTTGAGAATCCTGTGTGTGTGTGTATGTGTGTCTGTGTGTGTCTCTGTGTCTCTGTGTGTGTGTGTGTGTTTCTGTGTGCATCTTTTTGTCTGTCTGTGTGTCTGTGTGTCTGTCTGTTTCTTTCTGTGTCTGTGTGTTGATCTTTCCTAATCATTGTTCTTGTCTGTTGAAAATTATTGTTAACGTAGAAGTGTGAATGGAATTTTCTCTTTCATGAATGGATGGAGATAATAAAAAGGTACTTGAGTGCCTGTAATAAAGCAGACAAAAACTATCACTCTCTGAGCTGGAGAGTTGTGATGAATAAGGTGTCTAAGTGAACTTTCAGATATCTCATATTGTTAGCAATAAGAATTACAGAAGGCCGAAGGAATATTGAAAGAGTTGGAAAGGAAATAAGGATAAAATGACAAGGAAAAAAAAAGAAACAGAAAGAACTAGTAGGTATCAGTGATTATCTTTGCATATTGTTTTTAAAATAATGTATTTTTTCTCATTCAGAAGTATTGCATTCCTGGTGTGTGAATTTATCATACATTAATTAAATTTTACTTGCAATTTTCATTTAAAACAAATTCTGGCATGTGGAATGAGAAATTTTTGTGCTTGTTTATGATTATGTGTCTACAGCTCCATTGGTACTGGAATAGCTGTTAAAAAGTAGAAGGTAAATATTAGCCTATTCAGGTAAAATTAAAGGTGGATATTAGACATTCTTTGACATTTAATATGTTTAGTAAAACAGAATATTCTCAGCCTTGGGTTTTGGGTTGTTTTTTTTTTTCCACTAAGCACAGATTTTTTTTTTTTTTTTTAAATTTGCAGAAATACTGAAAAAATAAAGACATGGAGTTGATATTTATTTAAACTTACCCTAATACCATAACTGAGTTTCCAGTTGTGGTGGTTTAACCCTAGCTGAACAATAACAAAAACCACTTAGTTACTCACTCCTCCCGACCTTAACAGGATGGGGAGGAGAATCAAGAGAGAGTTCTAGAACTTTGTGGGTTGAGATAAGGACAATTTAAAAGAACACCACAAAGAGTATGCAGTTACAATGATGGCTAAAGGACATAGAAAAACGAACAATGCCTGGCGCAACTACTCACCTCCTGCAGCCCTACACTCAGCAGAACAGCACAACCGTCATTCCAGATATCCTGAGTGTGAGGTCACATGGGATTGACGCCATGGGTCATGCCCCCTGGCAACGGCTTTGGAGAGTTAACCAAAGAGAGTTATTTAGAAAATAGAGTACAGTGGAGTGCAGTGACTTTCGTAGTGACAAGTGTAGGTGTACTTTCATTTTCTTGGAACAATGTGAAGACACAAGACATATAGGAAATATATATTTGCAGAATTTTTCAAGTCACTGCTTGTCTCATGCACCATGGCAATCTGGATTCTCAGTTTTATCTCATGCTTGTTAGATTGCTACCATTCTCATTTATTTAGCTCATGCTGTGAACTGGATGATTCCTAATGATTTTCAAGGACTCAGTGGTAACTCCCACAAAAACACCTCAATATTTAAATTATTAGAATAGGTTTCATTTCAGTTGTAAAAATGGTCCATAATGTTAACTCTTAAATAAATATCCATTGAGTAAAACAGTATAATGATTTTAACTTTTTTTTTTTGCCATTCCACATGACTGGAGAGTAAAAACTTCTTTTTCATTATTGAAGGGGAAAGCTGGAAAGAGAAAGACTATTGAAAGTTATGACAAAGTATAAAGCAAAAAAATATATACTGAGGTCAAGAATCAAAGTTGAGAAAGTGAGAGTGGGGAAAACAGTGAATGAAAGATCTCTTGGAAGATGGAAAAATGATAAAAG
Organism: Colius striatus; assembly: GCF_028858725.1. Classification (NCBI taxonomy): domain Eukaryota; kingdom Metazoa; phylum Chordata; class Aves; order Coliiformes; family Coliidae; genus Colius; species Colius striatus. The sequence goes on along the minus strand of NC_084759.1, from coordinate 48,148,358 downwards.
ATAAGGATAGAAGAGAGGAGAGAGCTCAGACAGCATCACTGACAGTACAAAAATCCAGTATGTCTGCAGATAAGACCACAAGACCAGTTTCAAGTCGATTCTCCAGAATTAATGGACTATTTTTCCTTAATGTATGGTATGTTTCTTGTGGCAGGGAGGAAGCAAAAGTACAATTAGCATTCTTCAGGGAAGCTTTAAATAGGATGACTCAGGAGACTTTTCTGTCTGCTCCTAAGGAGCTCTGCCTCAGGCAATACAAGCCTTTAACATTTTCCTTCTTCTTAAAAGAGAGATTGCCCCACATATAATAACCTTGTTTAGTATGGTGATTTCATGTATATCAATATTTATGTCATAATGAGATGGCCTTTAATGAAGAGAATGTGACTATATAGTTAGCTATTGTCTTCAATTTAGGATTCTGAAGAAATGAAAAAGTATTTATGGAACAAGAAGTTCAGTTTCTACAGTTTTCAGAAAATATTGGCAGAATTTTGTGATCAGATATAGCAAAATCCAATGATTAGAAGCTGAAGCTGTAAAAAATTAGTCTATTTCAAAAATCACATTCTTACAATGAGAGTAAATAATAATTGAAGTAATAAAGATTGCAGTGAGATTTTTTTTAAGTATAACATAGCATTTCCTAGGGAGATGAAGCATCACGTTGATCCATATCTTACAAAACCATCAGATTTATCAGACTGAGTTATTAGTTATTTATGCTACATCAATGATATTTTACTAATCAGTGGATCCCCTGCTATTTTACACTTCCAAATACATTTTTTCACATTACTTTTTCCTGAGGCTGGGACTGTATGTACCAACACAGTTACATATAATAGCAGTCCCATGCAAGAAGAGATTTCTCATAGTAATTTAGAAATTACTAAGTGACATTGGACAAAAATTGTACAAACTTTATAAACCACAGTGCATACAAGTCAGTTCAATATTGAGAATGCAAGAAGTCATAGGCTTAAACTGTATATTTGGCAGAAGAGCTCACCGCTATTTCAACTATCTTCTCCTAGACACTGCATTAGAATAAGTCAAATAAGTAGTAAAGAGATACTTAAAATCTAGAAAATAAATTTTAAAAAAAAACAAAATGCACCCCAAACTGCCCCTAAATAGTTACTTTTCTCTACTATTTTCTAGTCCACAGACATAGGCACTCTGAAGGCTGTAATGTGGTAGAAAAATGTGGTAGAATATTTCCATTCCTTTATCTTTGGTCAGTGCCTGGTGGTCAGAGAAAAGCCTTGTGAGCTTCATACCATTTATGGCTGAAATAAAAGCATACTGACAAATTTGTAACATGGATAAGTGCTTTGATTTGCACCAGTAATATCTGGGCATTTGTGTAATCTTTTTGTATGTATTTTCTTATAGGAGACAGTACTGTATCAAAAATTATTTCTGTTCTTACCACAGCATATACCTGTGACTTGAGAAGACTTTACGTCTTCTCTGCTCTTCGCTTTTGTTATTCTATGACTGCTTATTACCTTCCCTAAATTTCTCTTCAATATCTGTCCAGCTTTTCAGTCTTTGTCAAAAGTAATACTGTTTCAAGTATTTTAGTACCAGAATTTTTAAAAACCTATGTAATTGACTTCAAAAAGCAATTTTCTCCTTTGTCACCAGAGGCGCCATATTACTTGAAACTAGTAATCTCCTGATTCAGCTCCTGTTAAGCACAATATTCTGGCCTTGGTTTTTTTAAGGAAGAACTTTGCATTTGGACCGTTTCCTGATCTTATTAACTTTATAACATTTGCAAAGACACATCTACATTACAGTGCTAACAACTCTGATGATAGACTAAATTTATGAACATGAACCAGTCTGAGTTTCCTTTTATTTAGTTAGATCTAAATATCATATTGTCATAATAGTAAGGAAAAAATAATTAAGTGTACTTTACATGTTAAAAATTATTACAAAATATTTTTTCAAAAAAACCCCATTTTTTTCTTATTATTTCCAGAGATATGACAAGAGGGAAAAGGAACTTCTGGAGACAGTCACTCACAGGGCCACCAAGATGATCAGAGCAGTAGAGCATTTTCCTTATCGGGAAAGGCTGCAAGAACCTGAGCTGTTTAGCTTCAGTAGGGGTTTTGACACCGTCTGCCATAACATCCTCATAGGAAAGCTTAGACAGTGTGGGTTGGATGAGTGGAAGGTGAGGTGGATTGAGAACTGGCTGAATGACAGAGCCTGGAGGGTGGTGATAAACAGAAGTTGAATTGGAGGCCTGTGGCTAGTAGGGTAGCACAAGTGTAAGTTCTGAGACCTGTTCTGGGTCAGTTCACCTCCAATCAAAAGATAACTAACAGAAATATCCAGTGGAAAAACGATACAGAGCAGAGTGAATTATGAAAGTGCAACTAGTCCTTTAAGATTCCCTCTCCTCAACCCCTCTTCTCTTCCCAGGGTCAGAGACTTGAGTCCAGTATCGTTACCTCCTGCCTCATTCAAATAGTGTTGGGGCCAGGGAATGGAGGATGCAGACAGTCTTTTGTGAATTGGATGTCTCTTGCTGCTTATCTCATTCCTTAGGAGAAGTGCTCCTCACCAGTCCTCCCCTGTTCCAGCGTGGTTCCCCCTACATTCTAGACAGCCCTGCACACGTTGCTCCAATGAGATGCTGTAGCTCTGCCTCATCTTCTCATCTACCTCTGACCCAGGATCTCCAACTTTCAACCCCTCTGTCACAGAGTATCTATATCTCACCACAGGCTGCGGGGATGTCTCTGATCTGGAATTGCTTCTCCTTTCCTTCTTTCTTGACTGTGGGGTCCACATGGTTGCCACTCAACACTTCCACCTCCTCCTACTTACTTCAAATTTCCCTTTTTAAATAGTGGTGGCAGATGTGGCATATTGGCCCAACTGGGCTGGAGGTGGGTCCAAACTCAGAGCTGGGGTAAAGTCCAAGAACTGTTTATGGAGGCAGCAGTCCCCTGTTACCAAGCAAAAGTGATTCCTCACAAACCCATGACACTTTATCAATGAAGTTTATCAAGTTCACTATATGATTGAGAAGAAAAATAATTTGTAAATCAGAAAGAAAAGAACTGCTATGTAACAAAAAAATAAACGACTTTTAGAGATTTTTAAGTTATTTTTTGTTTCTTTCTTTCTTATTTATTTCCAAAACCATAGGAAAAAAGTTACCACCAAATTCACCAAAATTCATGCATTTTAGAGTAGATTGCACTGGACATTACACATTAATCTTTCTTGTATTAATATTGTTAGCTAATAATTATTGAACTGATGTATTTAATATATAAATATTTTACTAGTAAACAAGTGGAAAGAGGGGAGGAACAGGCCAATGAAAGATTTTGATGTCATGGTTCACAGGGAAAAAACAAAAGAAGAAAAAAATCTCACAAGAGCAATTCTTACTGCTTTTTAGGAGAGGGAGAGGGGGGAGGGGCAACAAAACCAACATGAAAAACCAAACAAATAAACAAAACACCAACATTACCACCCAAATCAAAATCAGAAAAAAACTCCCTTAGAAATTAAATAGACCTGTTCCTCAAAATATCAAGATATTACAAAAGACCTACTGGACTTTGATCATCTCCATCTTTTTATGTTAAAGAGCAGGTTATAAATATAGGAGAAGATTTATTACAGAAGAAATGTGGATTATATACTTTTTTTACTTTGTCAAACAAATATCCTGTTTATTGTTTATTTAGGGGAAGAAATTGCTTTTTAGGAGCAGAAAATGAAAGATGTAGGTTGTTTTCAAAAGCAGAAAAATCTTTGAAAGCTACAGGTTTTTTCTTTTTTACCATTTCTAGTCAACTTTCCTCTCATCGTTACCTTTTTGTACCTATTTAAATTATCTCAGCTCTATTAAGAATGTTTTCTGGGTCTTCTACATTTTCTATAGCACTCCACTGTCACCAAATTTACAAAGCATCACGGGGACTTCAGAAACGAAGTTTATTTCCAGCAGATAGGTGCTGATATGTGATCTGAGGGGGCATAAAGCCTGTAGGTACTACTGGAAACTTTTGGAGAATGGCAAGTGAAATCAGCATGGTAAATGTAACGTGCAAGGTATCATATGTTATCTTGTAAGAGTATGGTCTGCCTACGCAGTGGTAATCAGTTTCTTTGCAATATGACCCGGTGGACAGAATCCAGGAATATTCCAGTATGATAACAGTAAGTAAAATCAGTGAACTCCTCCAGTTTATAACAGGTTTTTTTGTTTGTTTGTTTTAAGTTCTTTTCCCCTTAAATAAACTTGTTTAAATCAATCTGTCTGCTTCCAAACTTGTAATAACAGTGTGAAGTACAAAAATATACTGCAAGATTAGAAGAAGACGTTAGTCTTGTTGGTTAAAGTTGGTCATAAATAATTGTATTTTGTGGGATATTGGCCAAAGCACATTACTAACCCACTCATTTTCTTTCTGAATTTATTTTGCAGTCACAAAACTAAACTATTTAATTTCAGACCATATTTGACAAGAAAAGAACCTTTCATACTCGTATTGCCAAAATACAATAAAATAGTTTCACAATGGCAAATTTTCTTTTATTGTGATAACATGGAAGAAGATCTGTGAACATTTAAGTTTCTATTCAAGGCAGAAATATTTTTTCTCACTTTCCAGTCAAATGTAACTGCAAAACATAATCCATTCAAATAATTTAAGAATCTGACTCAGTTAAAAGAAAATCTGGATTAAATGGCCCTAAATTACAGAGTTGCATTACTTACATTAACGTACTACATCTGTTTAAGTGGAATTGACTCATTAAGTCATAATTATGCATTTAGAATCTTGCTTTAATTTATTCTAAGTGTATTCACCTTCTTTTTTTCTTGTTAATAATTCATACTTTTTGTTCTCTCTATACTGCCTTCTTTAGAATACAAAGGTCTTTCCTGTTCAAGCTAAAGTTCAATAGTAATTTTCATTTTTATAGTATTCAAACAGAAAAGAACAGAGAGATTCCCATAAAACCTCCTAACAGATTGTGCTTTCCTTTGGGAAGCAATTATTTTGCCCTTAGAGCTTTTAACATACTACCTGATTCTTCCCATACAGTATTACTAGTTCAATGCTTCTGTAAATGTCATAAAACTGTACCGGCCAATTGTCACAGTCTTAAAAGTATTTATGGTTTGAGGTAGAACAAGATATATTTCTAGTTTAAATATTTGTACTTGTATTTTCAATTATTTATTAATATTCTTGAGCATATTTAGGAGAATTCAAAGCCTCAGAAATTAAGCTAATAATATTAATCATATTTAAACATAAATTGTTTGTAAATACCCCAAACAATGGAGTAGCTCCCATCTCCATATTATGTGAGACTTCACAGTTCCAGTTACCTACCATATTTTGATTGCATAGAATAATTCCATAGGAAATAAATCCAGATGCATTGAAGGGCACTGTAGCTATAAACTACAGCACTAATGTGTCTGACTAAAAATTACCTGAAATGCCTAAAGTAGGGAGTAGAAAGTAGAAAATGGAAGTAGGAAGCTATGAATGCAATCATTCAAGAGATGGGTAATTTAGATCTGAAGTAATGTTTAACACTTGTGAATCACTGTCTAGAGGTTTCTGTCTTTCCATTAACACTGTAATATGTTTAAGCTAAATTAGCTCCTAAATTAGCTATTTTAGACTAATTTAAACTCCTAAATTAGCAGATCAAAGCTAGGCTTATGATTCATAAACATGATGGCATGGTAGATTTTCTGAAACATGTAAAAATTTGGGCAAGTATCCATAAATGAAACAGTGAAAGGATGACGAATAAGGGCTGAGTCTGAATCTTTCTCACCACTATTTTTAGGAAATCTTAGAATAATGGAGAATAAACTATGGTTTTCAGATATGTAATCACTTTTCTATTCACTTCTGAAATGGTATTGATATTTTATATTTTCTATTGTCAACCTCATTAAGAGGTGAGAACCTACTTTATTCCTTTTTATCTGTAAAGGAATACAATATGAAAACATTTCTTTTACTTTAAAATAGATGGATTATTTTTTTGTTTTTTTTCTAAATTGGAAGATTTTATATAGACTTGCTTTTTCAGATTAATTGGATATGACACTTCATTGTACTTTATGTCTAAAAAAAAAAAAATCTACAAAATCCTAAAACAAAAGTTGAAGAAAAAGAATGAGAAAAAAAGGGCACTTATGTTTATTAACTGTTTTTAATATTTATAATCAATAAAGAATTATGTAGTTAAATTGGTGGAAATAAATCAGAAATATTTGAATTGCAATTTATATTTCAGAAAAAAATGTGTGATATAGTTAAGGATAGTTTATCATTAAAGAGACCAGAAACAGAAACGTATATCCAAGGTGAGACTGAATGGGCAAAACCTCAAATTGCGTAAATGTCAGAAGTCAACAGAATGGTAATGTATCCTAGGCAATGTCCTGTCTTCAAATATATATTAATTTGTAAGATCTGTCAAAAGCTATTGTTACCATCTACCACCCGTCTCATGGTATTTTCCATGAGTAGAGTGCAGAGACATTACTCAACAACTTTACTCTTGATGAGATCATAAGGGAAGATTATGAGTGGATAATATCCTCACAGCATCAATTTGGGACACTATAGAAACAAGCCACTCATTGATATCATATGATATTGAATGTATAAATGTGATTGTTGGGATAAATTCAATATAAATAATATTTTTTAGCTAGTAAACGCAACTTTTATGTTGTCTGCAGGGGATACATGTCTGGAGGAAAAGCAACAGCTGAAAGTTCATCACCAGATGAGAAAAGTGTTTGATGGACTAGCAGAAACACTAGGGATGAAACATAAGGTAATTTCTGACAAAAAAAAAATCCAAACTATATTTATAGGTAATTAAAAAAAACCATACAGATATATTTTTTTTCTCTGTTTCATGTTGTGTAGCAGGAGTCTATGGATAATTCAAGAAATATTTATATCCTTTCAGATACTTTTTTACCTTGAAGTCTTCTTATATCCAAAACATATTCTGTCTAGGGATGAGTAAGAAGTTGCTAGGAATTTTTTACTACAATTTAGAATTTCTCATCCTTTACTCTATTGTGATGAAACCTAGATTTTTATCTTTGACAACTCCAACTCATCTTTCCCTCTTTGTGCTATCTGTCCTCATGAGTATTAATTACTAACACTTTCCCCTTGGCAGTCAGTTTAAAAGTGTATTTCATTCACCCAGGTTTTAGCTAGTTGATGTCTTTTCCATAATATGATTTGTTTATGTACTTAAACTTTAAAATAATCTATAATATTAACTTTATCTGCTGCTCCCTCTCTTGCTTTCAATCACACTTTTGCCTATGGGATTGCCTGTCATACAGAGGTTACAGCTCTAACAGCTTATGCTGGAGGCCAGCTTCAGGCTTTGCAGTTGGGTTTACATCTCTCTTCACTTTACCTGAGGGCACAGTAACACAAACACAACATACAGTTTTTCAAAACTCAGTAAAGCCACCAGCATCTTTTTGTAATGCTTTGGAAAAAGCATATCCTATTGTTACAGTGAGTATTGTGCTCTGGTTTGCTGAGTTTATAAATGTGGCAATCTTCTAAGCAGAAGCTCTTGTCTCCAGAGGCCACTTACCATCAAGCAACATGTTGAAATGTTCCTTAGAGTCATAATATAGTAGGACCATTGCAGAATTTGTCTTGTTTATGTAATCTCAAGTCGAAAAGAAGATCTTGTTCTGGTAAAGAGGCTGAAAATTTAGTCCTTCAATCGGTTAAGATCAAAATTATGAATGAGAGAGAAATGTCATTTGCTGTTAATTCAAAATGTATATAATTTTTGAGTTACAGTCCAATGCTAAAACATATTAAAGCTGTGTAAAAAATTTATTATTAAACATTGATCTCTAAAAGTTAATCTTCATTTCATATTATCTTCTCTGTTAGTGAGAGATTTTCAGAGGTTTACTTAATTTTAACTGAAAAGAAGGAAGGAAAGAAGTTCTACTCATTGTTACCATATTCACAACACATTTAGAAAGAATTTGTTGATCAAGACTCCTTTCAAATAAGATAATCTATCTCAGTTCACAAACATTAATCAGGTAATACAAAAACTGCAATCAAGGTTGAAAAGGCATTGTTTACAGTGCTTGTGAGATGTTACCATTTCTGAAGAGCCTGATGATCTTTAATGAGATCCAAAACTCTACAGAGGTATTACTGTAGCAAATTCACAGCTGGAAGAATTCACTTGCTTAAAAAGAAAACATGGACATTTACACTTCCCAGGAAAAGTAACAGAATAAATTCCCCACAATAATCACTGGTTAAACTTACAGAGAATCATTTATCAGCAATCTCACATGATTTGCATGTCAGTTCAAGGAGAAATAATTTGGAAATTTTGTATGTGGGAAGATGTAATATTCTTATCAAATAAGGTTTGAAAGCATTTTCTCATGTCTGTTAGAAATTTGTAAACTATAGACAAATATGTTAAATTAAAATAATAATTCTTTTAAGAGAAAAAGTCATACAAGGTATATTTTATTTTTTCATGTTCATTATTTTTAGTATGATATTTATGTTTGTAATTATAATAACATGATTATAGTTATAAAATTTGTTGGATTTGTAAAGCATTATTTTATAATTTCATCCCAGATATCTAAGCTTCTGATCTAAGATGCTTTGGTTAACTTCACTGACATACATAATTTGGCAGGGCAGTTCTACTTCTCTGTTTTATATAGTTCTCTTAGTGTTGTCTGAAAAGTGTATTTGTTACCTGGTGTGCAACTTGCCAGTAATAACACTCTCAAGAGAAATAATGCCTTCTATGAGGGCATAACTGGCTGGCTAAATGAAGGGAAAGCAATGGATGTCATCTACCTTGTCTTAACAAGGTTTTTACACTGTCTCCCACAACATCCTCATCAGAAAGCTCAAGCAGTGTGGCTTGGATGAGTGGACAGTGAGGTGGATAGAGAGCTGGCTGAATGACAGAACCTAGAAAGATGAAAAGAACTCAGATCAATGGCACAGAATTGAGTTGGAGGCCTGTAGCCAGGGGAGTTCCACAGGAATCAGTTCTGGGGCCACTCTTGTTCAGTATCTTCATCAACGACCTGGATGAGGGGACAGAGTGTCCTCTCAGTTGGCTGATGACATCAAACTGGGAGGACTGGCTGATTCCCCAGAAGGCTGTACTGCCATTCAGTGGGATCTAGACCAGCTTGAGAGTTGGGCAGAGAGGAACCTCATGAGGTTCGGCAAGGACAAGTGTAGAGTCCTGCATCTGGGAAGGAACAACCCCATGCACCAGTACAGACTGGGGATTGACCTCCTGGAAAGCAACTGTGCAGACAGTGACCTGGGAGTCCTGGTTGATAATAAACTGACCATGAGCCAGCAATGTGCCCATGCAGCCAAGAAGGCCAATGGCATCCTGGGATGCATCAAGAAGAGTGTGGCCAGCAGGTCAGACTATACTGTGTCCTTTAAAGTGAGGATGTTTTGTTCAGTATTTTTTTTTCTTACAGTCTGTAGACAATGCATATTTGATGTTCCTTATATGGTAAAAGTAATGTCACTTAACCATTTAGAGTGTCATTATATATATCATATTTAGTTCCCTCAGCTTCTTAAAAAGTCAATGGATAGTAGTATTTTTTTGAGGATTCTATCACCTAAACAGCCTCCAATGTCATTTCAAAGAGCTTTGGGCAGCCAAGATATCAGGATAGAACTGATAGATATCAAAAGAGATCTCTGAGACACACCATCTGGACTGCAGCTGGAGCCTGTTAAGAGCCTGGAGCTAGAGAGGTTAAATAACTATGTACTGTTATCTACCTGCCACAAAGAACTTAATCCACAGTGTAACTGTGTTTACCTGCTGACTAATGCAAGCGATAGCTATGATGATTAGATTTATTCCAGTAAAATTCCTCAAGGACTACATTTTTGTTCTTATTCATATTGAAAACTGCCAGGGTCCAAGAAGGATGTCTGTCTAAATATCTACACAATGAGTACAAGTCTAAAACAATAACTTTCTCTCTCTAGTAGTGGAAGCTCTAAACTGTTTTATATCTGATAACCTAATACTTGAAATATAGAAATGAAATGTAGAAAATTAGCCCTTTGGATCTGATGCCACATCTTTTATTTTTCCTGGGTGAGTGTTGCCTAATCTTAGTATGTAAAATAGAGGCAATCCTGGGGGAAGAATCCCAATAAAATCATTTTTCTGTACAAAATATTTAAGTTGAATCTGAGAGATATTATTGCAATGGTCATGAAACAGTTAAGATCTTTGGTTTCAAGAAAAATTCCAGCTCTAAAAAATGTGTCTCACCTTTGCAAAATAATTTCTTTTCCATGTGGCAATATACTTGTACTTCCGACATTTCAAGTCCTCTTTCTGAATGAATAATTATTTTTCACTTTAGACTGTGAACTTCAGAATCTCTCATTAGAATATTCCTCCGTCTGTGGGAGGTTTTGAACAGAAGTACTTAAGTCAATCTTTTCAGTGGAAATAAGTAGTTTAGATTTCCATAGTCAGAAGAGGCAGCTGTAACTAGGTTTTTCATTGCCTGAGGGATCAACGTTCTTGTCAAAGAGCTATTACTCAGTGTTGGTTTTCCAGACTAATTTTTGTTCACAAAAAATAACATATTTAAATAAAATTAAAGGGAGAGGAGATGGAACCTTTTTAGAAGTCAGAATCAGGTATGTAATCTAAATAATTAAAGATATTTGGCTTACATCCTAGATTAATAGTATTTACTTCTGGGTAGTTTTGGTGAGTTTTATATTGAAAAACCTTTCCTGTTCATTTAAATTTTAATTAGGTAATTCTAGACTGTGTTGTTACCCTGAAAATTAAAAACTCTAACAGGTAAATCTTGTGAGGATTAAACTGCTAAATGTAGAAGATGAAAGAAAAAAATGTCAATAGGTGGCATACAAGAATATATACAATAGTTTGTTGATTTGCTAATTATGTATTTTTCTGTTCAGTATTGTAAATAATTTTCACTAGTGTTAGATCTGCACATTTATGTACATATTCTCTAACAGGAAATTAGAGATTACTGAGATGGGAATGTTTCAAAAGAACTTTAATGAAAGCCTTAAAATCCATAACAATTCAGTATGAATCTAAGTTTCTTCAACACCAGTTTATAATTCTTTGCAAATTAAATGCATTTGCTATTTCTATTAAAAATATTTTACAGTTTTCAAGTTTGAATTTATGAAAAAAATGAAACTTTATCTATTGTTTTTTCAACTTTTTTTCCTCTAACCATCTGCTAGTTGTAATTAATAGTTTCCAATGGAAACATTTTGAGAAATCTTATTAGTTTTTATTCTAATGAATAAAAAAAAATTAATCACAGAAAGTTTCTTAGCCACCTCTGTATGGAAAAAAAAAAAATCCAAAACTAATTGTTTTTTGTGAAACTGATAAACTGATGGAACACTTTCAAAGAGGTATATGTCTTCTGAGGATAACAGGCAACGTTTTTAAAGTTAGGTAGCCAAATGATGGATGTCATGCTGGATAGTTTGTTTGATTGCTTCTTGTTTTAGCTGACTGTAGCATACATTTTCTATTGAAAAGGCCAGAACTAAGTTGCGACCAGTAGAGCATTGTTGAAGACATGGCAATTTATGATCCCACAAATACCTTTTCATATCTATCTCAAATCATTTGACACATAAATTGCATTTAAAAAAATGGCAATTAGGCCATTAGGTAATAGAAGACCTTTAAGATGATTAATGGTCTTGAGCATGTGCCAGTGAGAAAAGTCCAGGGAAGCTGAATTTGTCTGGCCTTTATGAAGAGCATTAGGGTGAGATCTGAGTGCCATCTTCAATTATCAAATGGGTCTGTTATACAAAATACAAACATTGTCTTGTCAGAGATGTACAACAAAAGCAGAAAAAGTATATGACAAGAGTTACTGAAATTTTTTACAAAATGTAAGTAAAAATTCAGTTTTGAAGTTTTTTTAAGAGTAGATATCTACTGGACCAGGATGCCTAGAGTGATTGTCAAAATTGTAGTCTTTGAGACATTCAAAACTTGACTAAACAAGACTCTGAACAACTTGCTCTATATCGGAAACTATTTCTTCTTTAGGCAAGGAGTTGAATTAGAAGAGCTCTATATGTCCTTTCAAATGTAAATTATTTTATGTTCTCTGATTTTCAAAGAATTTATAACAATCTAAGTCAGACCTTCTGCAGTGGAAGAAATAATTTAACGTATTTTAGAGTAGAAAAACTGTGTTTCAAATAGCAGTGATAAGATTTGCTCCATGCTACATTACAAACCTCTAGTAGAACAGAAAACTGAATCTATAACTTCTTTAAAGTGAAACTATTCTCAGTCTATGTGTCAATGCTCCATGATTACCAATACAAGAATTGTCACGGTATAATTAGATTAGATCTTGTGATGTCTGTAGATTGCAAGTTTAGTAAACAGAATGGAATCTATATCAGGTTGCCTTAAAAACAGACATAAGTGACCTAAAATAGCGTCACCAACAAGAATATGTAAGCATCGTACCGCACTATAGACAAACACTATGAATGAGTGACCGCCAAAAGTGTGAAGATTGCAGTTGCGCTTCAGAGGTATGCAAACATTGACCTGAGTAACAGAAATTGCAAGACAAACAACAAAGAAATGGAAACGATAATAGAAACAAAAGTGACTGCAAATAGGCAAGAAGTCCTACCAAACCTATTGAGAAGTATAACTGGAAAAAACTTGCAAATGAAGAATAGCAAAGGAAAATCCTAATTCTGTATGAGTCTGTGTAGGGAAGCACTCATAGCTGCCAATCACATAAGTTTTCATTTCATCTTTTCTAGGATTCATCTCTGGATATTTAATGCATATAATATCATACTTTAAAAAGCGTCATCTGAAAGCAACTCCAGTGAAACACTTCTTCAACTTTATTAATTTCGTCCAAATACAATTTTCCCAAAATTATAAGAAGGCAGAAAACTAGAAGCAAGAGTGTTGTTGAAGTAAACCAAGCATAAGGTGTTGGTAGCAAGAGAGTTCCTGAGGTAAGTAGTTGCTACTAGACTATAACAGGAGCATAACAGACTGTGTTGGATTTTTAGGTGAGGAAAATAGTTTAAGTTTGGCTGTGACCAATACATTCTAACTGATCTGATATTAGTGCTCAGCTTTGATCTCTCCTCTCCTCTCCTCTCCTCTCCTCTCCTCTCCTCTCCTCTCCTCTCCTCTCCTCTCCTCTCCTCTCCTCTCCTCTCCTCTCCTCTCCTCTCCTCTTCTTTGACTCAAAATTCCTATAAAAAAAACCTCTAAACCTAACCCAATATATTTTTCAAATGCAGATCAAAAATAGCTAAAGTCTTCTCCATGTCATTTAATTCTGCATCTATGATAATCTATGTCTTCTCAATAATGGCAGTTCTCCAAACCGTTATGTCATCTGCAAATTCCATAAGGGCTTTTACACTTTCAGCCTACTAAGTTAAAATACTTAAGAAAATTATAACAATCTCTTATTTCTGATAACCCCTCTTTCAATAGAAATTATTGTGCTTACATTGGCACCTTATCCTTGTCAAGTCCTTTCATTAATGCAATATAGAGTATTGGCTTAAACCAAGCTATTTGGCTAGATCTCTTTCCCTTTTCCTGAATATATATATAATGTTCATTATTCTTTTTTCATCATTGTCATCTCAATTAACAATTCAATTAAAGTTATCCTAATAGACTTAAGTCTATTCTTTCAGTATTCTGAATGGAGATTATTTTAAGGTCCTAGTTTCCCTGCAATAAAAGGTTTACATTTTTTGTTCATCTCATTCATGATGGATTTTATTACTTAAATTGGGCTTCCTTCAGAAAAGCTGTGTATTTATAGTCCATATTTATAACCTAGTGCATTACAATGTAGACTTACCATTTTGTATACCTTGTTTTCAAATTCTACATTAAAGATGGAATGCTGAATTAAATTAAAAAGACAAGCAAAAAGAAAAGCAAAGACAAGCAAAAAGAAAAGCAAAGACAATCAAATGGCAAAGTTAGATGTAGGAAAAGGATGAATGTGTCTCCTGGAAGATTTATTATCATACTTGCAAAAGCAAGTAAATAAATAAAAGAAAAGATACAAGAGAGCATCAAGATCTCTAATGTGTTAAGCCTGTGTACCCAGAGGACTTCAGAAACAGTTATCTTCATTCTAGTCTTTGAGAAATGAAACTTGAGATCCTGTAAATTGAAGCAAAGCAGGAAAGCTTAAAAGTAGTGCACCATTTCTTCACTCAGTGGCCCTGAAATAATGAAAAATTGAGACCAGTGATCATCTGTCTCCATAATTTCAGTCACAATTGGCAAACACAACTGCCAGGAAACCAAGTTGATCTCAGACCTGGAGAGGGAGTGAGTATCTTTTCCAATTTCTTTACCCCACTACAACAACAAAAAAAAATCAAATACATTTGTGGCTATCATTATGAAGTCCTTGCAACTTGCATGTCAATGTACTTTTAAGTGATTCTCATCAACTCCAAAACAAAGTTTAAAAAGTATGAAGCTAAGAGAAGCACAACAAATAATACATTCAATTATCTTTGAGGTTAGAATTGCTAAAAGATTTAGTTATCAGTGTAGAAGTTTTGATAACATTCAATACTTCCAATAATATTTAATAATTTTTAGAATTTTATGAATATTTGTGCTACCAATATAATAAGATGGACCCAGGGACATGTGTGTTTGTGCAGCTTTTGAAAATACCCTTATTTTCAAATAAACTAATGGAAAGAAAATTATCATCATCATAGACGGTTTGAGTTGGAAGGGAACATAAAGTTCATCTACTTCCAATCCCTCTGCTGTGTTTAGGGACACCTTGCACTAGATCATGTTGCTCAAAGCTCCATCTGCAACTAAGTCTGGATGCATCTGCACCTAAATTCCCTTCTGAAGAGGACTTTAGAATACAAGGGGGGTCCTTTTTGAAGTCAAAGGGATGGTCTCTGATAGTTTTATCTGAACCTGTCCTCTATGCACTAAATATCAAGTAAATCTTGCCATTGAATCTTGTCACCCATTTATTCTTGAACTTTGTTATGGTGCTATTTTGTATCAGTAAATATATTGCTACTTTTTCTTATGATTTAAGTATATCTCTTACATCTGTATGAGAATACTTATATCAAAGACTAGCTTTCCCTTTATTATGTCTATTCAGTTAGGAAATACACATAGAACATCTAAAATTGGATGTATAAGTCTGGAGCTGAAATCTCTTGTTGGAGCTTAATCTAGCTGTCTGAATATACATATATAAAGATACTTTCAAAAACATTTCAATACTTTAAGTTATACATCAAATATCAGAAAAATAATATTTTGTGTATTTTTAGTTTAATACTGTCTTCGAAAACACAGACGGTGTATTTCTCCAGTACAAAGCATTGTGTCAAATAACCATCTAGTCACTTACAGAAGTATGATCTGGAAAAGAAAAAAAAAAAAAAGAGTGTTTTCTAACAACAATATTATTGAAATTAAGATTATGATATTATACATTTTAACAAATAATTCTGTGGCTCTTTTTTCCTTCATATCGTCTCTTTCAATTAGCTTTAACATTTCAGAATTCTAGTTCACTGAATAACAGAATCAGAGAGCACTTGAGTTTGGAAGACAACTTAGAGATCATCTGATCCAGCTACTCTTTCAAATGACGGTCAGCTAAAGCAGATTTTCAAAGACCATGGCCTGCAACATTATCTAACACAATATGTGTGTTTCTCCTCTGGATATGGCTTTTGATTAGTCAAGTCTATTCTCTCTACCTGCAGGTTGATCACTTTTGTCAGGGCAGCTTTCTTCCTTACACTAGTAAATTTTCTAATCTGCAGACTAAAAGGATTGATTGAGATAATAGTAATGATAATAAAATTTATTAAGCTTTTTTTCATGAAAGAATATTTTAACACATATATAAAATTGCTATATATATTATTTTATAGAAAAAAATTAAAAATGTTTTATATCTTTCTGTATAGTTTTGTATAACTACTTGATTTTCTAATCTTCATCATTTTTTGTTTGGTAAACTACACTAACATTTTTACTGGCAACCATGACTCAATGACTTGTTTAAATTAAAAGTTTCCTTCTCATGTGCTCCTTTGCCATTATGTGTGCTAGCAAGGAATTGCATTTATCTTTCAATTCCCTTTGCAATATTAATCCTTTAATGACTGAACAAAGTGAAGGGAAATTGTCGAGTGGATGTAAACAGTAACATCAACCATAATTTTCTGAAATCTCCATAGTCAATTAACTGAAGGCAGAAAGTTGACATTAGATATTAAAGAGCTGGTTTTGTTTCCATCACTAGGTGCCTAATCAGTGATTCCTAAAGGGCTGCAGTTATTTGCCTTTTCCGGGAAAGCCATTAATAGATGGATCAATACTGGAACAATGAGAGCAAAGAAAACAAATCCAGAATGCAGATTCAGTCATCTTACAGATAGAAATTACTAGGTGACTTTGGACCCTAATTAATTTGAAAAATTTACCATAATAATTACTGGGGAGGGAGCAGGGGGAGAAAAAGGAAAAAATGAGGAAAATAAAAAATATCTTTAATACATGAGTGCTTTGAAAAAAAACATTATTTACTCTTAAATAATTGTTACTGAAAGTTACCATGTCAACAAGACAGAAATATGTTGGTGACCTATGATCCCCCAGATTCCTTTGTCCCAAGCATAGCAAAAAAAGTCATACATAGAGCCATACGTGTCACACAAAGGTAGATTTTTTAAACATTTCTTCTCTTTCCCTTTTTGTAAGTTTACCTTCATCTCATACAGAGATTATCAACCTTTGATAGTTATACACATATCAATAGTAAGTCTGCTTACTTCCCTCAGTAACTTTCCTTCAGGGTTACATATAGAATATTAAGTTAATAACATTGAAAATAATTTTAGATGATATTGTAAGGAACTACTGTTCAGTGGAGTCCCCAGTTTCAATGTCATAACATGCAATAACTAAATAGAAGAAGAATCAAACAACAGAACCAATAGAAAATTAAAGATCTAAAATTCAGGCATAGATTTTATAGCAGTTGATTAATATCTCTGGCCATCTTTAACATCACAATAAATAAAAGCGGGATGAGAGGACATTAAATGTAAACCAGAGGAAACAGAACAATGAAGACAATAATATTGTACCTTTTAGGTCAAGTAAAAGAAATCAGTTAACACAAAGCAGAAATCATGGAGATTTTCTCTGTCATGATGAAAGACCACTAGAGATCATGCTAGCAGCAGAAAATTTAAATCCATCTACAACAAATATTCATGGAGAAATAACCAGATCTTCTGGATTGTTATTGAAGAGAAAAAAAGTTCACATTTTGTTAGTCTAAGATTCACTAAACCAGAGGAAAATCAAGTGCTACATATTTGCGTAAGTGTTATAGAGCATTAATTTAAAGAAGTCTAAATGTATGTAGATGTTAAGATAATCAGAAAAGAAAACAATCCCTCACAAATTAACTCAGGAAGCTCTTTGCTAATATAGAGGTCTTGTAGATTAAGATTACATTATGTACTTAGTGTTAATTCAACCTAATTTTTAGAAGTTATTGAGGAACTGATCTTTAATGAATAATTTTATTTATACAGAAAATACACAATAGACAAGCCTAAATGTGATTTTAATTAACAGAATGTCGAGTCACAAGAGAGGCCAGACTGAAGAATACAATAAGGCATTGACATTATTTTCTTTTTTTCCAAGAATATTTGCATTGCAGATAATGAAACCACAATCTTATTTGATGGCTGTTTTTTAAATATGTTGATATAAATAGCTGCTTGAGAGAGTTCAGTGCAGGGCCACCAAGATGATGAAGGCAATGGAACGTCTCCCTTACGATGAAAGGCTGAGAGGGCTGGGGTTCTTTTGCTTGGAGGAGACTGAGAGGTGATCTCATTAATGCTTAAAAATACGTAAAGGGTGGGTGTCAGGAAGATGAAGCCAGGCATTTCTCAATGATATCCAATGACAGGACAAAAGGAAATGAGTATAAGCTAGAACATAAGGAGTTCCAAAGAAATGCAAGGAAAAACTTTTTCACTATGAGGGTGAAGGAGCACTGGAACGGGCTGCCTAGATTGGGTTGTGGAGTCTCCCTCTCTGGAGACATGCGTGGCCCACCTGGATGAGTTCCTGTGTAGCCTACTCTAGGTGATCCTTCTCTGGCAGGAGAGTTGGATAGATGATCTTTCGAGGTCCCTTCCAATCCTTAAGATTCTTTGATTCTGTAAATCCACATTCTCTTGCCATCAGGTCTTTTACTAAACAACACTGATGAACTTAGCATTAGCTTATTTACAACAATAACCAAAGTTAATTTCCTCAGTCAATTACTCAATTAGTACCTTCATTTAATTCATTAGTCTATGCCACTTTGTTACAAGGTGTGCTATAACTTACTTCAATGTTAGGCAAAATTCAATACACTAATAGTATCTATATTTTAGAATAGTTAAGTACCTTAAATTAACAGCAAATTTCAGCTGTGCTGGTGTTACAGAAATTAATTATAATTACCAATCTGTACTCTGTGTGACTTGTAATTTTAATTATTAAATGAGAAGATTTAAAAATTTTACTGTAAGAATATCCTTAAGAATATTTCTACTTTCATCACCATCTTTTAGACACTTATTTTGTGGTATAAATCCACACCTTAAAATTCTAACTAATCAGGTGATATATCTATTATAGTAGCTAAAAACTTCAAAACAGTCTGTTTTTTTTCAATTATCAACTGACCACATTGTGATTCCCTTGACATACCTCTTCCTGCATTGAAATGCTATACTTGCAGTTAGCAGTTGCTCATAAACTGAGAAATAATTGTCTTTTCAGTTCTGGAAATAAAATTGAATTCTAAATGTTGAAGTCTAAACCAATCGTGGATGCAGTTTACTAATTGGAAAGCACATCTTGCAATTTCCTGGAAGTAGGATAACGTCAGCTTACTTGTTGTGAAGAGAGAAGCATGTATTTCACAAGAGAAAGAAATATTTTTACATCTGGAGATGTTCTTACTGGTACTGTTTGTTCAGAAACAGCATGAGAAGAGAGATATTTAAAAAAAGAAAAAGAAGAGAAGATAAATACAAGACAGCCTATAATTCATCAGCTACTTATACTGTTAGCAGCATGATCTTGCTCCTTTTATCTAATAAACCTCAATGCCTCTGTTGCATTACAGGTAGTGAAGTTCTTCAGCTGCAAGTGCTTGAGAGCTAAGTTCCCCTGCTGTGACTATTTTTGCCATCTCCTACAATATCTGGAGTTACCTAGCTAAAGGTCAAATAGAAAGTTAATGAATAATTTTACAATTTAGTCCTTTTATGTGTATAAATGAAAAAGTGAACCAACAGTCCCTGTAGCCAGAATCATTCTACATTACCACTATAGGTTATTAAGCTAAAGAATAAAATCTAGTGACATAACATTTTTCAAGAAAAACAAATCTTCCCCAAAAGCAAATAAATTGAGTTTTGAGAATTTTACAAAAATGAAATATGCTTCTTAAAACCAAAACCAACCAAACAAAAAGCATTTCACTGGCATTGTGTTACTCCTTCTGGTAGTAAGAGCTTTCTCATTCATGGAATCATTTTAACACTCTTGATTAAAAAGGTAAAATGAAGATTTTCTGTATTGTAAATTAGTATTAAAAATCAAATATGTTCTAATTTTGGGACATTCTTTCTTAATCTGTGTTATAAATTAATAGGTTTGCTAACTTGAAAACCTAAGGCAACAAAAAAAATACACAGAAAGGATCAGTACTACTATACGATTAGCATATTTTGCCAGAATGTTGTGAAATGGTACTTTCCCTGGATACTCTGATATCTTTCTAGATATATTTACTGGTGGAAGCCACCGAAGGAAAAATCCTGTAGGTAAATCCCAAAAAGCAAGGTCTGTAACGTGCAGCCCATTGAATAGTTATGATCAAAGCCTAAACTCCTGTTTGTCAAACAAATGATAGAAAGACAAGTGGAGTAGGAAGAAGGATATCCTCTGTCTTAGTACATGTATATATTGAAGATTATTAACTTCTGTCATTACTTGTGGTTTATTTTCATCTGCCTTACATGACATGAGATCTAACAAACCTGATTAGAGCAAGGAATCCCTTACTTATGGAATTCTTGAGTAGGAGGAAAAGTGTTTTGATATTTCAGTGTTTCCACCAATATATCTGAGGAATAACAAAAGGGATCTCAATTGCAGTTATGCAGTGCATGCAAGGATAAAGTGAGAAGTTAAATGACCTCCAGTGTAAATAGATGGAATCAAAGTCTCCTTCTGTGAAGTGCTTCTTCTAGAGCAGTCGTGGTGCTTCACAGGCCAGAGGCAGAGAACATTTGTAGGCAGTCTGAATAAATGATAATATGAATACATGAAGCTGGACACATACTAGATTTCAATTTCCTCTTTGATCAGCTCAAGTATATCACAGAGCTGGAATGTAACATGTCACAGTTATAGATTATGCAGTATCATTGGACTGTATAATATTACTCAACAACAAAACACTCATGGACATACTGGAGTGAGTCTAGTAAAGTGTCACAAAGGTGATGAAGGGGCTAGAGTATCTCTAATATGAGAAAAGACTGAAAAATCTGGAGCTGGTTAACATAGAGAAGAGAAGGTTAAGAGCAGATCTCATCAATATTTATGAAGATCTGGTTTCAGGGAGCAGAAAATCTGTAGCCAGACTCTATCCGATTTGAGCAAGAGGCTCAAATTGACACACATTAAATCATATTAAAACAAAATAAACAACTTTTTTACTTTGAACAATCTTTGCAATTGCTTGCCTAGAGGAGTTCTGGAGTCTGCATACATGAAGATATTCAAAACCCAACTGGATACTACTCCAGACAACCTACTTTAGCTGACCGTGCGTGATCAAGGAGTTGTTCTATACAAGCTAAAGAGGTTCCTTTCAACCTCAGCTGTGACATGATTCCACATTTCTGTGATAAGTAATTAACACAATTCAGCATATGCTGAATAGAACAAAATCTCAGATCAGCTTTTTGTTTATAGTTAAAAAAATAAAACCATGAATCCAAAGTAGTTTCAGAGTTTCCAAGGGATAAGTGTTACACTTTCATAACCAAAGTAGCTCTTTTATTTAATTTAACTTTTCTAGGAAATTCACCTTCTCTGTATATCCTTACCATCACACCTATGAAGACAAGGAAATAAAACAAACTTAAAAATATTTCAGTTAGCTGAATAAAAATGCTGGTCTAAGTTGACATTATTTGTAGTAAAACTGAGTACTTCTAATGACAATTTTTTGCAATATTTGTTCACAGGTAGAATGGTATAAGTGAATTAACTTATATTACTGTGCCTAGTCTTATAAACTGTCTAAATATTAAGAAATGGCAACCTGGCTAACTTTTCTCATAGTAAGTGTGCCATAACAACTCCCTTCCTGTTTTCAAAACAAATCCTTTTGATCTCTGTTATGAACATTCTTTTTTTACTTCCCTTATTGCTGCTGGAAGTTGCTCAATACTGTTCCTATTTAAAGTTTTCAGACTATTGTACTTACACACTCTCTCTTCTTTATTTGTAGTTGCCTTGAAAAAAAACCTTTGTTGATATACAGTATTTGCCAGCTTGGTACATAACACTTCTGAACACACATTGAAAATTCAATTAAATGAGAACTGAAGTGCTAAAATAGTTTGAAATATTTTGTGTTGCCTTACTTTGTTTTGCTCCTATGTGTACTACCTTTGCAGTAGACTGTGTTTGATGAAACCAGAAGAGTAATGTAATGAGGTACAAAACTCTGAAATATAACGATTAATAAAATACAAATTTGTAAGCAAGGAAAGATTGGTTTAAGGTTTTACAGTTGGTTTGCAGCCCACTCAGCCACAGACACTAATATAGTGGTAGAGGAGACAGGCAGAAGAGAAAGTTGCAAGACTTTCATTTCTAGTAACAACCTTACTGGATAGAAAATAGAGGATGTTTTTACTGGCTGCTGTGACTAAAATTTAAAGCTTCACTATATATACAAAAACTCAGCTTCAGAAGAGTTACCTACATAACCATTACCTCCACTTTGTCTCAAGTATGTGAGCTATCAGATATCAGAAGATTACTTCTATAAGGAATATTTATATAAATCTTGTACTAAAGAAAACCAGAAGAAAACACTGCCCGACTTCTCATTTTACACACAAACTCACAGGCTGCTATACTGTTTATGCTGCAAAATCAGAGAAAAATAACAAGAATAAATATATCATGTAACCTGTAGATTTCAAACAGATGCTGTCATATCCAGTGTCCTGTGGTAAAGGCTAGAGATAATTGTTCCTGTTGAGATAAAAATTTTGGAAGTGGGAAGTTTTCTACATGTTTGAAATAAAAAACAAGTAAATAGACAAAGCTATGGGAACAATGTGTGAAATAATCATGAATACCATCATAAGCTCACATATGTTGTTTAACACTAAGCAGCTCCCTGTTGATCATACAGCCTCTTGTAGATGATAATATATCTTTCTTTTTGCACTGTAAATCCAACAATGCAACAGTGAGCATCCTGAAATCAAATGTTTTTATCAGAGAATGATTTGAGAGCCTGCTAGCTGCAGCCTACTCTAAAAGCTTTTCCTGAAGACATAGGTACATTTTCCTTGTTATTCTCATATGGTTGTTCTCATAACTGTATCTGATTAATGTACTCTAGTCAGAACTAATAGCATCACAAGACCAGCTAACATAATTTGAACAGACTTCAATGAAAATTGTGCAATATTAAGGAAGAAAAACCTCATCATCCTCATTGCCACCGGTGCACTGGAAAGAGTCTCCAGAGGAAGATGCTTATCTGCAACCTTTCTCTGCTCTTTCTGACTGGTCACTGGAAAGACTTTTCCTTTTCCTTTTCCTTTTCCTTTTCCTTTTCCTTTTCCTTTTCCTTTTCCTTTTCCTTTTCCTTTTCCTTTTCCTTTTCCTTTTCCTTTTCCTTTCCCTTTCCCTTTCCCTTTCCCTTTCCCTTTCCCTTTTCCTTTTCCATCTTTGTCTTTATTTTTCTTATTCCCTCCCTCCTTCTCTCCAGATGTCTCCCTCTCTCTTCTTTTTTTTTGTTTTTAATTCAGTCATTTTTTTTCTGAGGAAAAACTTTAATAATTTAAACACTAGAACCATAGGTATACCACCAGTTAAGCACCTCAATAATAAATCTTTCTGCCTGGTGACTCAAGATCCTCTGGGCAGCAATGTGTATTACCTGTAAGAAGTTACTAATTTTCTAAACCTTGTCATTTTGTATTTTCCAACAATTCTAAAATGCATTAAATTCACCAAAAAAGTTCAAGGAGCTTTAAGGATCGTAGCAGTAATAAGTAACATTCTGATGTAATATACTATCTTGTTATGGTGATAAGTGACATCTAAATATGTGGAATGATATATTAATGTACCTTTTCTCAAAAAAAGATGGAACAACTCATTTTTCAGCATTTTTCCAAAGTGAGAGTAATAGTCATATTAATATTTCACACGTTATAGTTATTTTGATAGTGTTAATAATTACATCAGTCCACAGTATTCACTGAAAGATTAAAAAAATATCATGGTATTGCAGCTGCCTGTCTCTATGAACCCTGAGGAGGCTATGTACAAAGGAAATTAAACTTACCAGCTCATTTGTTCTTAATTTAATAACTCAGGTTATTATAATTCATGATTATATTATTTATTTTAAGCTCCTTCATTTAATGCCATCACACTTCACTTTCTCACAATGATTTTTTGTCAAATTCTTTCATCCTCAATTTTTTTCTTATCCAGACATTCAAAAAATTTACTCTACTTCTTAAACACTTCATATTTACTTACATGATAGTGCTTCTAACATTTGCAACTCTCTGTTCTTAATGTTTCCTCACAGCTTTTTGACCTTTCTTTTTATCAGCATAACCATTTTTCTTGATATTATCTTATTGAGATGAGAAAATTAATTCTAAAATTTCACAGCATTATTTTTTTTACACGGAAATTTAAGAGACAGATTATTTCTGGTTTTGCAATTATGGTTTATTGGAAAGTTGTAAGTTTTCATCTGAACCAGTCTATTGATGCATTCATCTCGTTTTGTGTTGCTTGTTTGGTTGAAGTTTATTATTTTTGCCAAGGTTATACCCTTTTCTGTTCAAGGAAAAACCTTACAGCTTGAATATTTCAGATGTGTGAGTGTGATATGACAGAGATTTTCAAACATTTTAGTTTTGTCATTGCTTAGTCTTCTCAATGTCTTTTCCTGATAAACAAATCATTATGATTTATATGCGATCTTCTTCTGTTTAAGATCAAACTGAAGATGTGCTGTTACCTGAGAAAGAATCCAGAATTGTCATGCATATCACTTATGAGTGTTTTAGGAAAATTCATATACTTACAATTTTGAGGGAGCTCAACATAGTAATTTCATCCCCTCCCCCCTTTTTTTTTCTCTGACAAAATTTACCTTCACTTTGACACACAATTTGATACAAATTACAAAAGAGAAAGTCAGGCTCCATTGTTTTCACATTTCACATAGATATTTTTAGTTCTGCATTTGGATTAATGAATGGCAGATTAAATGTTTGCAAGGTTGACATCTGTATCTGAACAGATGTATCTCTGGTTTCCTTCACAGAAAGTAAAGAGAAGATAAATAGCTTTATTACAGACTTAAGAAATTTACTCTGCAATGACAAAAATCCTACCTCAAGTAGGTCTGTCTCTTTCTGAATAGAAAGAATCTTAGCCTTCCTAGACTTGGATCTAAAAGTTAGGTTTCATCTGAGATGCCATAAAGCATCTAAGGAGCCCAAGTGGGGATAATACACAAGATACAGGACTTAAAAGTACTGTAAGTACTCGAAAATGGAAGCTGAAAGTCAAATGGAATATCTTACAATATTGCAATAATACTAGACAGTTAGGACTTAGCGACTGAACTAAGAATATATTTAGTCTAATAAATCAAATCCCTAATATGAAATCTAAAGCACAGATGAAACACAGAATCACAGAACAGTTTAAGTTATTGCCTCTTTTTGTTGCCCATACAGCATTATCGTGGCTTGGCCCAGCTATCACAGCAGCACCACAACAGTGCTCGGTGCCCCCGTTCACCCCTACCTTCGTTAGGATGGCAGAGACCCCAGCAAAATGGGAGTAAAAAGATAACCAAGGTTGTTGTGGATTAAGACAAGGGCAGGGAGGGCTCACTGCCAATTACTTTTCTGGGCAAAACAGATTCCAATATTTGACTTAGAAAGGAAAGTAGGAAAGTTTATTCTACAAGAAACAGAATGGAATAAAAGCAAAAAGGGAATAGGATGATGAGAAAATTACAACCAGAACCTTAAGATCTCCCTCCTCCATCCCTCCTTTCTTCCTGGGCCCAGTTCACTGCTCCTGATATTTCTACCTCCTCCCCTCTCAATGACTCAGGGGGACAGAGAATGGGTGATGTGGTCAGTCTCTCACAGATGGGCTCTGCCACTTCTCACTTCTCAGATGAGGATGACTCCTGACATTCTTCCCCTGTTCCAACATGGAGCTCCTCCTCCAGGACACAATCCTTAATGAACTTCTCTGGTGTGAGTTCTTCCCAGCAGCTGCAGCTTCTGCTGATACAGAGTCTCTCACATGGGACGCAGGCCTTGGTGAATATCTCTGGTGTGGATTCTTCACTAATATTGCAGTTTTTGCAGTTATAGGGTCCCTCTCTCAGGACTTGGCCTCTTCACATAAGTTTAATGAGCTGCTTTGTCATGGGTTCATCTCCACAGTTACAGCTGTGGATATCAGGTCCATTTTTCCAGACACAGCCTGCTCTGGACATAGTTTTAAAGAAGAAAATAACTGTCCCTGGCTCGAGGTCTGCAGTGAAGTGATTGGGTCCCTACCACGGGACACGGCCTCCTCTGGCCATAGTTACTGTCCCTGGCTAAAGGCCTTTAATGAAGTGTATCACTGCCCTTGGTCTGGGGTCAGCTTTATCAAAGTGAGTCTCTATCACTGGTGTAAGGTCTTTAAAGAAATGAAAATAAATCTCAGCTTCGCCAGTTATCTTTGTAGAATGCAGGGGAGTCTCTGCTCCAGCACACCTCCTCCTCTCTTTCATCACTGACCTTGGAATCCGCATGGTTATTTCTCTCACTGTTCCTACTCCTTGCACCATCACCAGTTAGAAGAAGAAGAAGAGGCAGAAAAAGGAAAAAAACAGGAAGAAGAAGGAGGAAGAAGCCTCCTCTTCCAACTTCTTCTTAAAAAATGATCGTGGAGGAGTCTATTTGGCTCAGCCCCAGAAGTAGGTCTGGCTCAGAGCTGGGGAGAGTTTTGAGCCATCTTTACAGCCCCTTCCCCCTTACCAGAAATGGCTGTCATGTCAAATCATGACATGCATGCACTGGTGTAGGTGCATTTCAGATTGGTTACTGATTACACTTTTTTGGAGTTCTAATTCCTAAGTAAATGTTCTCAGGTGCTTTTGTTGTTTCTAATACATGAATAAACCCTTGCATCTTTTCTGCCTTATGGATCTCCACTGAGATGGCAAACAGAGGTTGTTTAGCTGGAAGAAAATGAGACTCAGAGGAGACCTTATCATTCTCCCCAACTACCTGAAAGGAGGCTGTAGTGAGCTAGTTATCAGTTTCTTCTCCAAGGTAAAAAGTGATACTACAAGATCAGCTGGCCTCAGGTTGCATCAGAGAAGATTGAGATAGGATATTAGGAAAAAGCTCTTCACTGAAAGTTTTTTTAAACATTGAAACAGATTTTCCAGGGAAGGGGTGGAGTCATCATGCCTGAAGATACTTAAAAGGTGTGTAGAGGAAGTGCTTAGGGATATGGTTTAGTGGTGGGCTATAGTGGTTTTGCCTAGGCCAGGTTTTGGTAGCACACGTAGAGATGCCAGAAGCTTCCCTGTAGCTGATAGGGCTAATGCAAATCAGTTCTAAGATGGACCCTGGAGATGATCAAGGCCTGGCCGATTAGTGACTGAGACAACACCTCTGTGAATACTGTATTTGAGAAGTGGAAGAAGTTACTGTGAAGTTGCAAAACTGCAGTGGCAACAGGGAGTGAGAATGTGAAAACATCTCTGCAGACATCAAGGTCAGTGGAGAAGGAGGGGGAGGAGGATGCTTGGGCCCTGAAATGAAGATTCCCCTGTGACCTCTGCTGAAGACCATGGTGAGGTAGCTGTGCCCCTGCAGTCCATGGAGGCCATGGCGGGGCAGAGACCCACTTGCAGCCTGTGGAAGACTCCATGCCGGAACGAGTGGATACCTGAAGGAGGCTGCGACTCCGTGGGAAGCTTATCCTGGAGCAAGTTCCTGGCAGGACCTGGGACTCTGTGGGAAGAGAGAAGCCCAAGCCAGAGCAAGTTTGTTGTCAGGACTTGTGATCATGTAATGGGCTCAGGCTGGAGCAGTTGGTACCTAAAGGACTGTTCTACTGGTGTGTGACTCACATTGGGACAATGTGTGAGAAGCTGCCCCTGTGGAAGGCTCCATGCTGGAGCAGTTCATGTAGCCCATGGGAAGGACCTATGTTGGAGAAGTTCATGAAGGACTGTCTCCCGTGGGAGGAACCCCTCACTGTAGCAGTGGGAAGTGTGATGAGGCCTCCCCCTGAGAAGAAGCAGCAGCACCAAAGCTTCTGTAATGAACTGACTGTAACCCCCATCCCCCATCCCCTGCGCTGCTGGGGGGGAAGGAAGAAGAGTCCTGGTAAGATGGAGGGATGGGGAGCAGATGTTTAAAAATTTGGTTTTATTTCACTTTTCCCTGCTCTGTTTTTATTGTTCATTAATAAATCATACCTTTTTCTCATTAAGTTGAGTCTGTTTTGCCTGTGATGCAAATTGCTGAGTGATCTCCCTGTCCTTATGTCAACTCAAAAACCTCTGGTTCTATTTCTCTCTCCCCTGTCCAGTTTAGGAGGGGGAGTGATATTATCACTTGGTGGACATTTGGCACCCAGCCAGGAGCAAACCACCACATGGGCTTAGGAGTGTTAGGTTACTGCGTGAACTTGATGATCTTAAAGTTCATTTCAAACCAAAATGATTATATGATTCTACTACCAAAGTTTTTCACAAATGCACTATCTCTCCAACACTGGCATGCTGTCCCCAGGCTGATCTCCAGTAGACCTAGTTTTATCGCCTCTCCCTTCAGACCTAGTTTAAAGTTCTTTCAATTACTTCTGCTAACTTCTGTACAAAAATCCTTTTCTCCTTTTCAGACAAGTGTATCTCATCTGTCACCAGAAGAACTTTTGTCATGTAAACCAACCTATGATCAAAAATCCCTGAATTTTGCTAGTGCAACCAGACTCAGAGCCAGGTATTGATCTGATGGCTCTTTGTGTTCCTTCCCTCATCATTCCCTGATACTGGAAGGATAGAGGAGATTAATACTTATTCTTTGGATCCCATAACCAGTCCTCCCAAGGCTCTGAAGTATTTCTTGATTTTCCTTGGACTTCTTCTAGCAAATTCATCATTACTTATCTAATAAAACAGCATCTGAGGGCTGTACCAGGATAGGAAGCCTCCTCTTCATATCTTTAACCTGGACCCCAGGGAGGCAGTAGACTTCCTTAAGAAGTGGGTCCAGTCTGCTTATTGGGCTTTCTGTTCCCTTCCAAAAGGTTTCTCTTCTGACAATGACTCATCTTTTTGTCTTAATGAAAGCAGTTTTGACTTAATCTTGGTAACAGCTCCATGCTAGAACCATTCTCTTTGTTATTGTATGGTTCCACTTGCAGAGTCTCATACTTATGGAAGGGCATCTGGGAAGGTGGGATAGTGACAGAGCAGATGATGTAGCTTCTGCAACAGAGAGGAACTTACTGTCATTTTACCCCATCCATTAAGTCACTGTGTTCAACCAGGAAGAGAAAGGACAGGGAATCCTCCATACTATGCATCCCATCTGTCTGTTGGGCCTGTCCCAGGAAAGGTAGGATGCGATCCCAGTAGTCTAGCTTTCTCTTGGACTTCCTGATACTCCTTAACCTATTCTCCCTGAGCTGTCACTAAGCAGAGTAGTTCCTCTACCTGAGCAGTCCAGTGCCACAACAGTATATGTCATGCAGACATGGCTATCATTAGTATGGATATATTAAGATTTGATACAAGCAGTGAAAGACTCCCACAATTACTTTTAATCAAGAGAAAAATATCTAGATGTATTTCGGAGGTGCATTTGATTACTTCACTTTTTAGTTTTTCTTCTGTCATGGTTTAGTACGGAGCTGCTTTTGCTTGGTAACAGGGGGAGAGGGTTGCAGTGAAGGCCGGGTAAAAAGTTCTCGGAATGTCCCCTGGCTCTTGGGTTCACCTCCCACCTCTGACCCAGCTGGGCCAATCTGATGCCTCTGCAGTCACTATTTAGGGATGGGAATTTGAAATGCTTGGGAGGAGGTGTAAGAGCAGTACAAGATGGAGGTGACTATGCAGATCCCACAGTCAGAGACAAAGGAAGGAAGGAGGAGCACCAGACCAGAGACCCCTCTGCAAGCTGTGGTGAGAATGGAGGCTGTACCCCTGCAATCCATGGAGGGCAATGGCAGGACTGAGAGCCACTGAAAGCTCTGTGTGAGTGGAGTCGAATGGACGAGAGACTGTGTGAGGAGATGGACATGGCGCAGGCTGTGCTGGAGAGCCTGCACACTGCAGAGCAAACACACATGAGAAGCAGAGGAGATGCAGCCTTTGGGATGAATGCATGTCAGAGCAGCCCGTGCAGGGCTGCTGTGTGTGTGAAGTACCCCACAGAGCTGCAGAACCTGCCTGCCCTGAGGAGAGACAAAAGGCAGAAGCTGTCAGGAACAGACTGACTGAAACCCTCATTCCTTGCCCCCCTGAGCCATTCAGAGGAGGAGGAGGTAAAGACTCCAGGATGAGGACTCTGAGCCTGGGAAAAGGGGAGGAGTAGGGAGAAGGCAGTCTTAAAGGTCTGGTTGGATTCTTCATTGTTATACCACTCTGTGTTATTTTATGTTGGTTATGTTATGATTTTCTGTTTTCTTCCCCAAGCAGAGTAGCCTGGTCTGTTTTGTCCTGGACCTCAAACAGCAATTAAGCCCTCCCTGCCCTTTGGCAATCCTCAGGTCTTTCCAACTTGAGGCTAATCATGGTCTTTTGTTCCCTGATGGACCTAAACCAGGACACTTTCTGAGTGAAGAGTTTGGTTGTGTAGAACTAAGTATTGAGTACTACCTGAGGTGTTCTAGTATTTTCTCTATGGCCTCCAGAAACTATCCCAAGAGGGACTGGCTAGTTTCTCACAGGTTTGTTCTCATACTGCAAACCTCATGTATATGTCTCCACTGCCTTATGGAGCCTCAAGTAGCATTCAACATTTACAAATGGGCAACTGAGTCATGCTCTAGCAAACATAATCATTGAAGCCTAAAGAATGACCCAGCTGCCTAAACTAAGCATTTATTTTAGGATGCATTATACACATGTCCAGACTTCAGTGAGTGCATTTACAAGATCTCATTTGGTTTTAAAGGGAGTTTAGATATCTAGTTTTGTTACTGACACCTACGTTTCAAGTTTGAATTTGGAGCTGAATCCTACTTTTATACTTTTTAATGAACAGAGATATAAACATTATCACAGCTCTTCTTTATTTCTGAATTTCTGAAGATTCTTCTACTATTTTTTTTGTATAGGTTTTTTGACATATTCTTATCATCCCATCTGTTATATTATTTTTTTAATGACTATATAAACATAGACTTACAAGGCAAAATATATTGAATTAATATCAACAGAGGAAAAGGAGTAAAAAAATCTCTTTTTGTTCATAGTGTTAATTTTTCAGAGTCTCAAAACATTTTTTTTTTCTAGAACTACAATAAACAAGATCAAGTAAGTGACAACTTTATGTATCTATGAAGATGTGACTTGTATGGACCACATTTTCTGAAGAGAACACATAAATCTTGTGTACATTATTTCCTAATACAGTAGAAATATAGGTATGTTTTTTTTCATTTATTCCCCTATGAGAGAATTTTAAAGATACTATAGGAATAACTGAGAGACATCACCAGATATCCATTTTTCCTGTTTAAAATAAACCTTTTTTTACGAACACGGGAGCTTCTTAATAGCATTTTCTGACTTAACTTCTCATATAGTCTTATCTTTTTTTTCCTTTCTTCTCTGTTTTTGACCTTCATGCGTCTATATTGAGGATAGAAGGATTGTCTTTTAAAATAATATGAAATGACCATATGCTTTTAGACAGGCAACTTTGTTGTATAGGGAACATAATGTTGCCATATCAAGGTAGAATATATTATTCAGTCTGCTGTGACACACTAAATAAATTGCTTTGCAATGAAGCTACAAATTGTGCTATGAAAGTATATCAGAATTTTTCCCTTTTTATCACTCTTTTAGTTAAAGCAAAAGAGATCTATTTATATGTATACACAGGAACACTTTATTTTAATGTATAAAATACATAAAGATTTTTAAACTAGTTTTTGATATTTCCAAGTTCATCACAAATCAAATCCCTTGTATTCTGATATATATTATGCAAATGTTTTGTCATGTCATATTGTCATTTTAAATAAATATAAAAATTATATGCATCAACAAAAACATCAAATATGCACTGAGATTTTCGTAGACATAATAGAAATATTTCTGTTTTCACGAGTCTAGACTAAAATCAAGATAGAAAGTACTGATCAGTAGTACAAACTCTCTTGGAATGCAAATAAAATATGATTGGCAGGGGTGAGCTCAGAGAGTGGTGATTGGTGGCACAGAATCGAGTTGGAGGCCTGTGGCTAGTCCACAGGGATTGGTTCTAGGGTCAGTCTTGTTCAACATCTTCATCAACAACCTGGATGAGGGGACAGAGTGTATCCTCAGCAAGTTGGACACCAAACTAAGAGGACTGTCTGACTCCCCAGAAAGCTGTGCTGCCATTCAGTGGGATCTCAGCCGGCTCGAGAGTTGGGCAGAGAGGAACCTCATGAGGTTCAACAAGGACAAGTGCAGAGTCCTGAACCTAGAGAGGAACAACCCCCTTGCACCAGTACAGGCTGGGGGTTGAACTGCTGAAGAGCAGGTCTGCAGAGAGAGATCTGGGAATCCTGATTGATAATAAGCTAACCCTGAGCCAGGAATGTGCCCTTATGGCCAAGGTGGCCAATGGCATCCTAGGATGTATAAAGAAGAGTGTGACCAGCAGGTCAAGGGAGGTTCTTCTCCCCCTCTGCCCTGGTGAGGCCTCATCTGGAGTCCTGTGTCCAGTTCTGGGCTCCTCAGCTCAAGAGGGACAGAGAAAGTCTGGAGAGAGTCCAGTGCAGGGCCACCAAGATGATCAGGGAACCGGAACATCTTTCATATGAGGAAAAGCTGCAGAAACTGGGGCTGTTTAGTCTGGAGAAGAGGCGATTGAGGTGAGATCTTATTAACATTTATAAATATCTAAAGGGTGGATGTCAGGAAGTTGGGGCATCCCTTCTTTCTATAGTAGCTAGCAACAGGACAAGGGGTAATGGGATGAAGCTGGAACACAAAAAGTTCCACTTAAATATAAGAAAAATCTGTTTTGCTGTGAGGGTGAGGGAGCAGTGGAACAGGCTGCCCAGGGGAGTTGTGGAGTCTCCTTCCTTGGAGGTCTTCAAGAGCCGCCTGGACATGTTCCTATGTGACCTCATCTAGGTGAACCTGCTTCTGCAGGGGGTTGGACTAGATGATTTCTAAGGGTCCCTTCCAACCCCTACCACTCTATGATTCTATGATAACTAGCATTCTTAATACATTGCATGATATTCTGAAATACAATTGAGGTTAGATTTACAGTCTTGAGGCAGAATGTCTGGAAAGCTGTCTGGCAGAAAAGGATTTGGAAGTGTTTATCAACAACTGACTGAATATGAGGTAGCAGTGTGCCCAGGTGGGTAAGAAGGTCAATGGCATTCTGTCTTGTATCAGAATGAGTGTGACTAGCAGGAGTAATGAAATGATTGTCCACCTATACTTGGCACTGGTGTGGCCAAATCTTGAATGATGTGTTCAGTTTTGGTCCACTCACGACACAAAGAATATTGCAGTGCTGTAGTGTGTCCAGAGATGGACAATGAAGCTGGTGAAGGGTCTGGAGAACAAGTTTTATGGGCAGTGTCTGAGGTAATTGCAGTGGTTTAGCCCAGAGAAGAATACACTGAGGAGAGACCTTATCACTCTTTACGACTACCTGAAAAGAAACTGTAGAAAGGGTTGTATTGGGTCTGAGACAGAGTTAATATTCCCACAATATCTCTCATAGTGCTGTGCTTTGTATTATTTGGATTTTGAGAACAGACTAAACCACATATCCAGACACAGCTTTTGTTTCTTTATCTCTGAGAACTATCATGTTAAAATGAAATCTTGAGAGAAAATGAATGCAAAACAAAGTTAAAAAGGAACAAAGCCTATTGGGTCTGAGACTTGAGACACTGCAGTTATATAAGAACACAGCAGTTACACAAATCTACTGAATGACCTTGTTAACTTGGTTTACTGTTTTATACTCAAGTTTCTCCTTCAGAAAAATCATAATACTTATCTTCTTGCAGAGCTGGAACAAAATTCACTCCTAATTAAAAACAATCAAAGCCAAATACATAAAGAACTTCTTGGAGATGAAATACTGTTAGCCCCCAAATATTTAGAACCTTAAGAAAAAGATTTGTTTTAACTTTTTACATCTTTCTAGTATGCAAATCAAGTTTTAACTCTTTTAATAATATGTTTCTTAATTATTATTTTTTGAAAGAAGTTACTTACTATAGTAAGTAAAATTAAAAATACTGATACACAAGAAAAAAACACAAATAAATACAAAGGAACACTCAGATTTCTCTCACTCTAAGGTAATCCACTAATTTTGAGATAAGATTTTGGATGAAGTTTTGCTTAGATACTCCTTCTATAAATTCTTCAGATAGTTTTAAAGCAGAGTATAGAGTAGCCAGTGCTGAAGAAATTTTGTCACTGTATGCATTTCAGGGAAGCTGGATTCAAATTCTGGGACATGAAAGTCTATTTGCAGCTAGATTTCTCTCAAGATCCTCCTCTGACATGTCTTCAGTTTCATCAGAAAAGGATTTAATTAATGTACACCAGGATCACACTATGATCTAAACTAAGGCATAGCTAGATGGGAAGAACAGGAATTATTCTTCAGAAACACACAGCTGATTCTACATAACAGAATCACAGAACCTTAAGGGTTGGAAGGGACCTCAAAAGATCATCTAGTCCAATCCACCTGCTAGAGCAGGATCACCTAGAGCAAGTCAAATAGGAACTTGTCCAAGTGGGTTTTAAATGGCTCCAGAGGAGACTTGACAACTCATCTGGGCAGCCTGTTCCAGTGCTCTGTCACCCTCACAGTGAAGAATTTTTTCCTTATGTTTCTTTGGAACCTCTTATGCTCTAGCTTGTAGCCATTACCCCTTGTGCTGTCACTGGACATCATTGAGAAGAGCCTGGCTCCATCCTTCTGACACTCACTCTTTACATATTTGTAAATATTAGTGACATCACCCTTCAGTCTCCTCCAAGCTAAAGAGCCCCAGCTTCCTCAGTCTTTCACCACAAGGAACATGCACCACTGTCTTCATCATCTTAGTGGCTCTGTGCTGAACTCTCTCCAGCAGCTCCTTGTCCTTCTTGAACTGAGGGGCTCAGAGCTGGACAGAATATTTCAGATGCAGTTTCAGGAGGGCAGAGTAGAGGGTGAGGATAATCTCTCTCAACATACTACCCACAGCCCTTTTAATATACCCCAGGATGCCATTGGCCTTCTTGGCCATGAGGGCATATTGTTGGGTGATGGTCATATAATACTATAACTAAACCCCTTGGATTTTATATATTCTGTCCAATTTATGTACACAGAACTCTAGCCTAAACTGTAATTATAAATATTTGCATAGTCATCCCAATAAAAAAAATCCAATATCTATGCTGTAACATAAGTGAAACAACTTTTCAGTCAAACAAAACTTTGAAATCACTCTGAAGAACTGCTATAAGAAGGAAGGAATCACCATTGTCCAGAGCTTTCTGATTAAGGTTATATTCTGCAAAATGAATTTGCAGAAAACTCCACTCCAAGGGCTGATAGAAAAGGCTCTGCTGCCTGAAGGAGAAAAGATACCGTATAAGGAACAGTGGTTCTTACTGCCTTCAAGAGATGGCCCATTGTTCTGAACTCATGGAGATATATTGCATGTGCTTGTGGTTTTCTGTCTCCAGCTCTGGATGTCTTTACATTACTACTGCAGAAGTACTGAATTCCACTATTGGCTGCCTAGCACTTCTGGATATCCAGAAGTACATTTTGCAGACACCTGCCACCACAAATTGGTACTACATAGACACTCAAGTTTGAACTTTCTAATTCAAGTTGTTCAATCAAAGACCCTATGTTTAAGAGACTTCAAATCCATCGTGGACAGACAAAGAAGGTGTTCTTGCCACTTTTGATATTTCGGGTCAAGTTTTAAAAAAGTTATAGGATATAAAATTCTCTATTAGATTGTTTTTGCCCAATGATCCTAGATCTTCTGTCCTGAGTAGTCAATATCAATATATTTAAAAGACTCAGGAGATCCTTCTGTGAAATATTTCATCAAACACATTCTCCATTGCCATGTAGTGGATATAAGCACATTAAATGACCTACAGATTTATATTTATATAAACATAAATGTGGTAGTTCAATACTAACACAACAAAAATGACCAGTCAGAAATAGAGAGTAAAAATTCTGGATTTTCTGCAACATTAAGTAGATTTAACATGCTTCATTTTGCTCTCTTACTTTCCTTATTTAAAACAAAAACAGTATGAAAAATATTTAATAGATGACAATTCAGTAAAGTTCCACTTACACAAAAGCTTAAAGACGTACTTATGCCACAAAATATGAAACTAAATAGCAATACATATGTAGTATACAGTGTCAATATTATTTACACTATGGATTGATTGTATTGAGTAATATATTCATTATTATTCTGTATATAATTAATATCTACTACATTTAAATAGTGACTTATAGTATTATGTTTAATGTAGATTTTTTATCTGTATGTTTAACCTATTTCTGAAACAGTTACTTAGTGTGTTCTCCTGATATATATGACTTCTTTACTCCCTCTGTTTAGTATTTTATATGCTGTAGTATGACTCTACCAAATTTTATTCTTAGTATTTGTAATATGCACATTAAATCTTTAGCAAATTATGTTTATACATTTCTAGATAAAGTGTATATTCAAATTTATAGTACATGTTCTATTGGATAAATTTTTAAGGTATAAATACTTTTGACAATCTTTGTTTCAGTATATATGAATGTAGTCCTGCTACTGCATTTCTTTTAAGCAGGACTAGGTTTTTCTACGTGTATTGTCTTTTTTTAAAAAAAATAAATATATTGAAAAATGCCTAGATCATTTGTGAACTAAAAGTCTCTGCAACTTCTCAGCTTCTAAATTAATTCTTAACATTCCTCTTAACTCTTTAATATTAAAACCTGGTACACATACTTTGTAATACCAAGCTTCCTGATATGAATTTATTGTTGTATTGTGAGAGCACTACAATTAATACTTCAAGAATAGAAGTTGCTTATAATTGCATGCTCCCATGGAGAAGTGATCAAGAGGAAAGTCAAGCTGCAATTTTTGCTTTAAATCAGTTTCATGACAGAGGTCTTGGTGTTGGCGTGAAGACAAGCTACTAAATCACTCCTTTCCTTTCCCTTTTGACTCACTTCTCTAAGACAGCATTTACTTATAGCTAGACATCCATCTTGGAATCTATGTCAGAGCAGTTTTAGAGAAGGAAGGAAGGAGACTTAAGTAAGAAGATGAAGACTTCAAGAATATTTAAACAAGAGTTTTACTTGACTTTAGACATGCCATTATCGGAATTATTACTGCTCCTCACTCACTGTTTAATGGATAGCTGTGAAAAATAAAGCATTGCTTTTTCCCTTGTATTTGACTCAATATTCAGATCTGGGGTTTAGACCAACCAACCAACCAACTAACCAAAGACTAAAGCTAAAATAAATTCAAACACCCAACCAACAATATACCTACATAACTCAAAAAAGAACATCAGACAAACATTCAGTTTATTTCTGGAGAGAGAAGGGATGATTTTGAAATTAAAGAAAGTTAAATTTATAACTACCACCAAGGTCAATAACATTAAATAATAAAATTTTAGGAAGTTTCACAATTAATACTCCTTCTAGGCTGTGACTATATAGTGAACTCATTTGTTATTACTTTGGTGATTCACTATACTATAGAATATCGGTTTATTTTTCTGATAGAACTAACAGTAAACAGGTCCCAACATATATCAGTAAACAGGTCCGGTCCTTGCATAGATCAGCAGCATCCTGGGGCTGAAGGATAGAAGTAAGGTACATTCTGCATAGGGCCCTAATGTGAAGGCTGTGTGCCAAGGCCTATCCTGCTGTCTCAGCCCTCACAAGGGAAAGAACATGGATCAGACAAGACATTGGCTCACAGGTTGCTACTAGAGTTCATGTCCAGTCCAATAGGGTCCATGGCCAGACATCATCACTGCTGTGACACAACAGTTGAGGTGGATGCAAAAGCTGAGATCTCTGGATTAAAAGCAGATTCTCAGTGTAGGAGCAGTCATTATTTAGGCATCTTCTAAGTTTCTTCATAAAAGCTTTTTGCACCAAAGGAGCCTGGAGTCCTGACAAATTTTGGCTTTGACTTATTTTCTGTGGAAATCTATTTAAAAAAAATCTTACTTTGTTCCAATATTGTATTTTTATAAAAGAACATGTAAATGTATAAAGATACTTTCAGAAAAGTTGGAAAATGACACTAATTTTACCCAAAACCAGGAAAGTTGTAAAGATTTTACCAGGAAAGATGTAAAATGTAAAGTAAATTGAAAATATTTGAAAACTCTCAGTCCTAAAATATTTAATTTATGGTTCCCCTGTGAATAATTTATTTATCCTGGCAGTAAAAAAAGCCTTGACATAAATAATTATTTTTTTAAGAAGTTATATGCCCATGTTCAACTGAATGTAAATGGAGAGACAAACTGATATGAACTAATACTACCTGTTTATTTTAAAGGTCTTTTTCAGCGATCCAGAAGTTGATTTCTGTTTGCTTACACATATATTTTATTATGGCTTGAGTATCTTTTTTTCTTCCATTAGAAGAATATATTCAACAAGTTTATTGTTTTCTTGTGTTCCTCTTTCAAAATGTATGCATATTTCTATTATTTCTTGGTCTGTAAGAGTTGATTGTATTCAGTCAGTCTAACAAAACAAAGAATGGCTAAGACTGTTGATTAGATTGAAACTCTAAGGTCTTATACTCACCAAAGTGCAATCTCGGTTCAGCCTTTCAATTGTATTAACTAGGGCCAGAAACAGCCTGTTTTAAGCAGAGCTGATTTGTTTATTCTGAGAATTGTACAATAATTCTGTCTGTGACAGATTGACCTGTATGGAGTTAAAAAGGATGTTTATAATTTCTTTAAAAAATCTCCAGCTGGCAAAATCTTGAAAATGTAACTGCTATGTTACTCCACAGAGAAGACACTACAACACAGACAAAAAAGTAGACCACATAAAAAAACAGATTATGCTTACAATTCTTAATTATTACTTGTAGTTCCTTCCTTTGTACAGTCATAAATACCCAGAACATGAAGTACAAGATACTACCTTTCACTATTTGTGTGTGAATTAACATATTTATCAGTAAGGATATTTTCTTTATTGTGATTAACCTTGATACAAAAAAGAAAAAGAAAAATTTTCATAACAACTCTTATCATACCAAAAAGTATTGTACTTTACTGAATAATATAAAACATCTTTTCTATAATGTCCTTTGCTGTAGAATTGTCTGAAAATCACGGTTTGTGCTGTGTGAAATTTTGTGGTTGATTTATGCATGTATTTTTGATCTGGATTGAACCGGGAAACAAATCACCAGAGACAGAAGATGTTTACACCTCAGAAACTTTTGTTTCTTATCAGTGTCATGTCATGCTAGGTGCATCCATGGAGTTTTAAATTATGCGGACTATTTAGATGAGAAAAAAATTCCCATGAAGAAGTCAAACATTGAAGAAGTCAAACATAGAAGTCAACATATGTTGTCCAGAGAGGCTGAAAGATCTTCATCCTCAAAGATGTTCAGAACCCAATAAGCTCCTGAAAATCTTAATCTAATAATACCTTCTTTGAGAGGGCAGTAGTAGGTGGCTTCTGGAAATCCATTGCAAAAGGAATATTTACTAAGGAATTTTTTATCTTCTTTTAATGACCACAACTGGTGGAACTATCCATTAAATATTTGGGATATGTTACAATGTAAAAATTGAAATTAAGAATATCATTGTGAATGTTTATCAGATATTATATAATCCTGATGGAAGAATTAAGTTAAAAACGAACCTGAACTAATAGGAAAATATATCTACAAGTCTACAGTCACAAATTCTATGACTTTCTTAGACACAATAAAAGGTTTCCCAGAAACACTTAGGTGCTTTGCTGAATGGAGAAAGATGACATTGTTCCCTCTAATCATCTTTGTATCACTTAACTTTGATTAAGTATTTTCAAAAGTTTTGTTTCAACACTCACTCTCTAAAACATACCTTATCTGTGACAACAGCAGTTTATTTTGTAATTTCTTTGTTCAGTGCTCTTAGTTTCCATACTTTGCCCTATGTTACTAAAATCTATGTTTGTTCTGTGTTTCTTCCTTTTCACAGGAAAACACAACTAACGTTATCATTTAAATACACATATAGTTAAATCACAAGCAGACTGCTATCACAGCTATCTTTTTTATCTAAAACAAGTATGGTTTTTTTCAGAGCTTCAAATGTTTGTCCTTTATTTCATATTGAAGGCACAAAGGCAGGGTTTTTTTTTTCAATAAAAGTTTATTAAAGAAAAATACATTCACAAGAAAAATACAGTTCATTAAAGGAAAATGCATTACTATGCATTAGAATTGAAATATAAGCTTTCTTGTTCAAGTTCCTTTAAAATAGATTTATTCAATGTATTTTCTATTGCAGTAACAACTCTTCAGACAAAAAAAAGAATTATATCAGGAAGTCTTCCTACCCTCTCTATAGTTTAAAATCCATTTTGTATATTACTGCCTATCAGATTTTTTAAAATTATATCTTTTTCTTCCAAGTATTTCCAGAATATAAAGAGATATTAATGACTCTTTTTGTTTAAAACCACAGACATCTTCAATCTCTCAACATCTCATTTCCTATTCTGTTCTGGTGATACACATCTTAATGATCGCACAGATTTACATTTGCCTGAATTTATGAAATCAAGATAAAAGATATATATATAGCTTTTACTGGCTGGAGGTAGAAACAAGAGGGAATACAATTTCTTGTATCAGCTGAAAGGGAAAACAAGGGAACAAGGAAAATAAAAAGGCTTCCTTTTTTACTTCTCTGTAGATAAATTCTACCTCTACTGAAAGCTGGTTAAGCTTTTCCATTGATTTCAGTTCTTCAATACCCTACAGTCTTCTCCACAGCCATTCAGTAATAAGGAATGACAGAAATTTCCTACTGAAATTATTAAGACCTTTAATGTGAATAAAGGGAGATTTGGGATGGAATTTGGCCATTGTCTTTTTTGTGTGTCTGGTAAAATTTATTCTAACTAATTAAAGCATCTGAAGTGAAGAAAAGGGCATTTCATGTCTCATTGAGGGCAATCAGTAAGTGGAGAAACATTTGATGGAAAACTGCACCATATAAAGGAGACATATCTTTTGCTAAAACATATAGGAAAACATATATTTTGCTAAAAGATACCATACTTTTAA
Source organism: Colius striatus (assembly GCF_028858725.1). Lineage (NCBI taxonomy): Eukaryota > Metazoa > Chordata > Aves > Coliiformes > Coliidae > Colius > Colius striatus. Next base: position 48,107,213 of record NC_084759.1, on the reverse strand, counting down.
TTATTTCAAGGCTGCAAAAGGAAAAAAAAAAAAAGCAATACCTATGAATGGCACCCTTTTATCTGCAAGCAAATTTATGCCTAACAATTTTGATACTACCTTTCGTGTTTTAAAAATTCTTATAAGGATCAAAACAGAAGAAACGGACTTATGGAATATAGATTAGACAGCTCAAGAAGACTTCTAAACTGCCCACCAGACAGCATAGAGAAAACAAGTTATGGTATCAGCGCATGTACTTCTCTGGTTTTCTCCATTGACTGTAAAAAGACTTTGAGGAGACTAATTCAGCTGTAAACTATTAGTCAATTGAAGTTGAGAGAGATGAATCCCAAGTTCAAGGAGAGACTGAAAACAAAAACCTCCTAAAGAAACCTACAAGCAAACCACATTAGGATGTATCATTGTGAACACTAAGCGACCCCAGTAGTTACATACTGTGTTTGAGATCCTGTGAACATTAATGGAAGTGGGCACAAGATTCAGATGTGTATATTCACAGAGACCTGAATGGCTGGAGTTGGATAAATTACAACTCTGAGTCCTAAATCACTATTCTCAGTAGGTCCCAGAAATGTTAAGTGTAATTTGATGAATTTTTAAAATTATTGCTTATTTTATGCATCTCTGAAAACATGACTGCTGTCCTTGAAACACAAACTGACAATGCTACAAAGTCTCACATTCTACATTCTCCTGGTGTGTTTTGTTTTCTTACTATCATTTAAAAATTATACAGAATTTTACATGTATAAATTGCACATTACCTGGTGGGATATATGCTTCTCCACTCTCTTTTAGCATACCAAATGCTTGAATAATAATGGCTAATTAATAACATAGAATCTTAAACATTTGTGGAAAAGGATGTATCTTTATAAAGCTTTCTGTGTCTGATACATCACACCTGATTAACATGTTATATTGAATCATTGGATTGGTGTGTTTTATTAAATTGAATTGGTTTTAAATGTTCCTACCATTCTAAAATACTCTTTTAACAAATGTTGTCCAGTAATACCTCTGAGAATTCTTATTCTTTCAAGCAATTCAGAAATGCTAACATACTTTTAAGTTATCACTATTCTGTAAGCAACTTTTCCGTTAATAAATGTAGACATTTTTGTAAGGATTTGCCTTTCTGCTTTGTTAGTCTAACAATGTTCATAAATGTTACTGCCAGCAGAAAAGAAAGCCAGAAGAATTTTTAGCATAAATATCTCTAGGCATGTTGTTTCACTTTTAAGTCATGAGCATATGCTCTCTATTTAATCGCTGCAGAGAAATAGATGCTACTTGAGCACAACTCAGCCACCATATCATGCACCTGGTCTCTTTTTCCAAAGAAAAGAAGACATTCTGCATTCAGATGCCACTGTACACACAGTTAGGGTGTGTATCCGGATGTGCAACATGGGAATAAATCCCATCTTTTATACTTCACAACAAACTTTAAAAAACTAAGCTGGATTCCTTAACTAGATGGCATAAACATACTTTTATCTAGTATGTCCTTTCAGACAGAGACACATAAATATTTTATCTGTTTCCACTGTGGTTTTGAGAGTTTAAAGACCAGTTACACTCACTTTCAGTCTGTACCAGACATATACAATCCTGTACAAAATAATGAGAGGCTGTCTGTATGTGCCTGAATCCACTTTTATTACAAAATTTACCTATGGGTAAAAAAGGAATATATCTTTTACTTAGGCATGTAAATTCATTGATAGTCTAAGTAATGTTTTAACAGTGTAACCAAAATCCAAAAGCAAGTGTCTTCAATCTAATTACAATGATATTAACACTTTTAATTCAAGTTATTAAATTATTCATATTTCCCATTAATAAATCAGTTAAAAATGTTATGCACTCTAATTTTCTGGTATCTTCCCCTGTTTCCATTGCTACAGTCACCTTTCTAAGCAACTACAGTCAAAGGTCAAGAGCCATTTTTTGCAACATGTGATGCTGTGATGGGTTGCCAGAACCCAGAGGTCTTCATCAAGACAAGTATGGTGTCAGTAATGGTGGTACTTCATGTTCTTTCCTCTTCAGTCTTGTCTGTAGTGCTGTTTCTCATGTTTTCAGTCTGTTGCTAACACGTCTTTTTGCCCAATGCACAAATTCAGCTTCAAATATTATTAATTTTTATTAAACCTCTACCATAGGTGGTACAGTTCCTTGATACAGTTGCATAAAGCTAAGTTGAAGCTATCAGCAAGTTAGAAGAGAGTCATCAGACTGTCGAACAATGTGGTGTTGCAGCTAAAACTAAGCTGAGACAAAGTCAAAACCAGACATATTCATAAATGCCTGAAAAGCTGTTAGCCCTTTTAATGTCAAGTTGGTAAAAGAACTATGGTGGGATAATAACTGTGAAAACATTATATTTGTTGTGTTATAGTACTATACTTGTGATTGGGTGTCCTCTGAAGTCTTAACAGGATTTAAGGTCTTATCACTGTATGTGGCTTCTTAAATTGCCATCTTTTGTTTCATTATTTTGCTTGTCCATTTGAGGTTTTCCTACCTATAGTGAAGCTTTCTCCAAAGGTAGCCTTCCATTCCCTTTCTCCCCACAAAAGTTCAGTCTGCTTATCTAGCTGAATTCTCTTTGAATATCTAGATTTTAAAAGTATAATTTATTTTATCTAACCAAGATTTTAACAAATTAGTTTTCTGAGGCTAAGCTACTCATTCAAAGATCTTATAACCCAGGGATAAACTGTCATCTTTGCATTTATGTCTAAGGATATATCCATCTGGATTGCATTTACGTACCTTGCACAAAAAACACATATATTTCTTTTATGCATTAATATATGTTGTTTCACTTTGCAATATGTCTAAAATAACGTGAGAATTGTTCTGTAATTCAGCTGAAGTATTTTTATAGAATAAAAGAATGTGTGTGTTGGGAATAAACTCAGGACACGTAGGAATGCCTGAACAGGAAAAAACCCAAACAGAATCCAAGACATATATACATATACACATATACAAAATAAATCTGTAATGTTTAGCTTCACCAGGTTACTCTATTAGATTCTCTGTAGTCTAATTCAGTTGAGACTTACAATATTCATACTAGACAGACATCTTATAAATAGATCTAATGAAAGATTTTCTTTCTGATCTTTCCTCAAAACCCACAAAAATCGCAATCCCATAGACTGAGCTTCTCAGAATCTGAAAACTTTTTTTTAAATAGAAAATTATAAATGAGTCATGTATACTGGTTTCCACAGACTCCTAAATACATTTTTTCTTTGTCTATACTTGGACACCATGTTAACATGTTCAATTATTCATATACTTTTTCATTTGAGCATTCCTATCGGTACTGCTTTTTTTGGTTTCTGCTTTAAGACAGGAAAAGTAGATTCAAATCTTCCTTGTAAATACCTCTTTTCAGAAGTTCTTAATAGTTTATATTATTTTGTATTTCATAATTTTGTGACAGAAGCAAACTCTATTTTTCAGTAGTTTCATAGTCTTTTCTTTGATCTTGCTTGTATCTTTAAACTAAATTTTCAGCTGTGAATTGCTTTATCCTAATGTAGAGGAGGCTTTTCAGCAGCTGCCAGTACTAGTCACTGTGTATCTCCTTGGCTTCAATACAAGTGCAGTTATGACAAGGCTGGTTGTGGCTCTGAAAACAGTATCTGCAAAGTTTTATTGCCTCCTTTTTAAAAATAAAAAATAAACTATTAGAGTGAAGTAAATGGTCTCTACAAAAGTTAAGGAAAAATATAATCTAAAATACAAAAAGTAAATTTAATAAAATCCAATTTAATATTTGAAATCCAGATAACAAAACAGAAGATTTATAGAAAAAGAGAGAATAGTAATTGTGTAGGAACTGTGGTTTTCTTCTGTTATATTTTGTTGGTGGTGTTTTTCTGTTTGTTTCTCTGCCTGATGCAATGTTAGGGTTTTTTTATAGCACAGACTGTCACTGTAATATAAAAGCTCTGTTAGTTTTGACAGCAATAATTCAGCAATACTTCACATTTTGCTGTGGGGAGAGATTCATCAAGCAGTTACTGGAGGCATTCAGACACCCACAGTAAAAGTCACAACATTTCCAACAGCAATACATAGAATTATATATATAGAATACCCTATTTTTCTCTTATAAAATTACCATACTTAACAAAAAAAATTCACTATAGGGAATTTTATTAATAAATACAAATACTAGCAGCAAGATCTACTTGAGTAATGAAAATGTCCATAAGATATTATCTATGATATTTGACTTGATATCATATTATGCCATAAGCTCCACTCGTACCAAAAATACACAATATGACTTTGGGATAACCAGAGATGCACTTAAGACTGCAATGGAATTTCCATTATAACTCAAAGGTCTTGTTTTTTATTCTACAATCAGAATAACTGCTAAAATAGACTGGAAATATTTTCCCTTTGGGATATTAAAAAAAAGCTTCTAGGTTTTTCCTAACTGCAATATTTTATTGATAATAAAAAATAATTTTTCATTTATTTATTTATGATTATTTATTTATTTCCTGGACAGCTGTATGAAATCTATTTTTCTTTTTTTTTTTTTTTGTAAATTGGTACGAGTTCATTTGAAGAACTGGATTGCTTGTTGGACTGTACATATAAATAAAGTGACTGACAATAAAGACAGGTATAAATTGCCTTTTGTTCTTCAGATAATAAACAAGAACATTCATCCATATGCTATTTCTTTGACTTGCCCACTGAGTAAGTAGTTAGAGACTGAAGCTGATAATTCATAAGTAGGAGCTAGCATTTCATAAATAGGAGCTGGCACACTGAATTGCACGTTTTTAAACGAATGAAACTACATGCTATCTTGTTTTGGAGTCTATATGAAAGTCAGTTTCAATACACACTATATTTTTGAGAAAATGTTTGGGGCTGGGATTACTCTGCGGAGTTGTGGTTTAAACCTGGAAGGGGAGAAGGAGGCATGCTGGAACAGAGTCTTAACAGCATCCCATAGTTAGATGGCTGCTGTCCCTCAGCAAACCAAGGAGGATAATGTTGGAAGTGAGATCTACTGGGTTCTCGTGGTAGACCCCATGCTGGAGAAGGTGGCAGTGTCTGAAGAAGACTGTGACTCTGGGAGGCATGCAATGGAGTAGTCTGATGAAAGATTACTTCTTGTAGAAGAGACACACACTAGAGGAGTTTGGGAGGAGCTGCAGCCCATGGGAAGGATTAATGCCAGAGAGGTTTGTGAAGGGCTATATCCCATGGGATGGACCCCATGGAGATGTCTCCCTATGGGATGAAGAAAGGGAAAAATGTGAGGAGTAAGGAGCAGCAGATACTATCTGTGATGGAATTACTGCAACCTCTATATCCTGCTTTTCTGTTCTGCTAAACCAGGGAGGGGACAGAAAATTTGGGAGCAGGGAGATGAATCTGGGAAGAGAGGAAGGCTAGGGGGAAGGAGATCTTAAAGAAGATCATCATATTTCTGATTATCCTATTCTGGTTTGTTTTCTGCTTTGTTCTGATTGGTTACGAATTAGATTGATTTTATTTTCCTCCCCAAGTCCATTTTGCCTGTGACCATGATTATCGTTTCTTGTCCTTCTCTTGATTCATGATGCTCTTTTCCCTATACCACCATGGGGAAAGGAGAAGTGAATAAGCAGCTGCATGGTGTTTTGTTCCTGGCTGGGCTTAAACCATACCACCCAGACAGTTGACTCAAACTAGCCACAATGATATTCCATACCAACTGAGGGATGTTTGCTGTGAGAGTCCAATCCTGCTTAGGCATCAATCAGCAAGTGGTAAGGAATTACATTGTTCATCACCTGTTTTATTCTTGGGTTTTATTTCCCCTTTTTGTGATATTCATTTTCATTATCCTTAATAATAATTGAAAAGTATTGGTATTATTACATTTTGTTTCATTTTAGTTATTGAATTGATCTCAATTCTTGTTAATTCTTCTTGTCATTCCACTGGGAGGGAGAGGAACAAGCAAGTAGCTACATGGTGCTTACTTGCTGCTGCTGATTGTGGTTAAATCATGACACATTTTCAGACTTTGACACATTAACTGCAACACTGATATCTTTATAGCCACCAAAGACTCAGTGTGGCAGTGGAAGGGATGCCAAAGTTGCATTGGGAAAGTGCTCATGCTGATGGCAGTTGGTACCCACCACTCACTGAGGACTTGTTTTCTCATGGTGACCGTGATGTACATGCACGGCTTCTTTACTGTGAGTGCACAACAAAACTAGTCCTCTTCTTCTCTGGCCCAGGGATGTGTCTCCTCTGGGGTATCTGGACAAATGTGCCAAGCCTCATCCTGCTACAGTTTGTGCTGACCAGAATGAACTCACATGGATCATCTTAGCAGGATTTTATCTAGTTATTATCTAGTCTGTGTATTATTGATGTTAGTTTCAAATAGCATAGGTCAATAGCTGCTTTCCTTTCTGCATCTTTCTTCTTAAAGCTACAGTTTACATATTTATTTCTCTCAGATTTTAGCACCAATAGAAAGCCAGTCAGACTCCTCTCAAATCTATATGCTTGCAAAACATGTATTTCAATATTTTGAATTTAGTTTTCTATTTAGCTATCAAACAAAAAGGGAACAAATAACTCACTTATGTAAACTACTTAAAAACATATTTTGAACATTTAAAGTAAAATGTTTAGGCTCTTTTTCCCCTGCACCCATCATTGAATTTAACAGAGATTTCCTAGTGTACAAAACTTTCAGTACAGCTTTTCTAGATTTGTAACGCTGTAATCTATGACAGAATGGGTTTTAGAAAATTACATCTAAACCCCTTTTGCACTGAAGGATAAACAGCATAAAAATAGTTTTTCTTTTAAAATCATTACCTTTTTTTTAGTTAAAATTTAAAGCTTTCACAATTTTACGGTTAAAGTATCATTCTTCAAATAAAAATCTATAAAACGATTAAAGAGCAAAAAAGACAAGAACGATAAGCAACAAAAAGCTATGTAGAAGATGTACTTGACAGAGAAGTACAAGGATTAGCCTTGGCCAACAAACTTCTATCCAGATGCTCTCTCTCTCCCTGGCAGGAACAGAAGAGAAAACAAGGGAAAAAAAAAAAAGAACTTAAATAAAGTCAGAGACATCACTTACTAATCACCACTACAGGCAAAACAGACTCAACAGGAGGAAAACCAATTCATTGCCAATTAAGCAAGACTTGAGTAGCAAGAAACAGAAACAAAAATATTAAAACTGCATTTTTCATTATTCCTAGACTCGACTTCTCATGTTCATCCTCAGCTCTTCTCCTTCCTCCCTGACACAGTAGCACAGGGAAGAAGAGGATATAAGTGTTGTGGTCAGTTTATAACACTTAAGTCTGCTTCTCTTTCCTCCTTGCTGGACTTCCCCTAGACAACAAAATGCTTCAATCATGGAGCTCCTCCTCCTCTTCAGGTTTTAATCTTCTATCTGCTTTTTTTTCACTCTTTTTGTTTTACTCTCCTCTCTCTCCATGACGTTTTTACCCATTCTCACATTTTCCAGAGATGGCATCTTCTCGGCTGAGAAGCTCAACTACATCCTGTGGTAGGTCCATTGGAGCCATCTGGATATGGGATGAAGCTGTAACACAAAAAAGTTCCATTAAAACGTAAGAAAAAACTCTTTAACTGTGAGGGTGTCCAAGCACTGGAACAAACTACCCAGGAAGCTTGTGTAGGCTCGTTCCATGGAGGTCTTAAAAACCCACCTGGACACGTTCCTATGTGACCTGATCTAGGTTGACCTACTACTGCAGCGAGGGTGGACTAGTATGATCTCTAAAGGTTCCTTCCAACCCCTACCATTCTATGATTCTATGATCTGGAACAAGTTGTGTGCAGCATGGAGCAGTCCCAGTTTCTTCTCACAGACATCACCCCTGCACCTTGCTACTACCAAAACTTCATCACCTACACCAAATACACTTTAATTCAGCTGATATCAAAAAGGACAAGGCCACTTCCTCTTCTATTTGTTCTTGTAGTATCCTTCTTTCCTTGCTATTTTTACTTCAATCATGTGGTGAACAGAAAGTGGAGATTTATTTGCTGAAGACTATCCTTTCCATCCCTGCACAATAGATGAGAAGAGAGGAGGCCAGAGACAAGGACCATTGCATTTGATGGCAGTATAGACTTATTTAAAATGAAAATAGTGCAATGCTATATTTTAAGGTAGTGACTCATCAGCATCAGTGAATAAAGACAGATAAGAAGTCTTTTCTTATGACTAAGTAATCTTTCTGATATTATTCATCTTGTTCGTTCTTTCCTAATTACTGTAGGAGGATCATCTTAGATGAACTCTCAATTGACACATCATGTATCATCTGGCTTTTGACTCCTTTTCTCTTTCCTTACTAGGTAATGAAAACTTACATACATTTATCAAACACACAACTTCTAAATGTCATGAAACATTTCAGATCCAATGAAAGAACTTAATGTCATTTATATTTTCCATTGCAAAGAACATTAATGAGATATGTACACTGTGTTTATGATTTATACAGGAGACAGAAAAGCTTGCGTCACAGTTTTAGACACAAGAATGAAATATTGAAAATCCTAGTGAAAGAATTGAACACATATACTCAGAGGCTGATGAATAGAAGATATTTCTAAGATAAAACATCATTTTAAAGAAAAAAAAAAAAGCATGATTTTTCATCATAGAATTATCAAAATAAAGCTTTTATCTTCACCAAGCTGACAGTGTTATCAGAACTCAAACCAGGATATAATGAAGTAATCAGTTTTCTGTGTGGTAGATCTAGTCCATCTGTCCTTAAATCTACTTGTTGAGTTTGTTACTCATTTTTGTTTCCTTCATGTTCCACATCTTCAAAAGCAAAGCCAAAGAAAAAAATCTCCCTCTGGATCTCCACAGTATTTGGTGGCTTGCAGAGAACAAAAAGTCCTGAAGACAATATGAAACTAACATATAATACAGGAGACAACAACTGAAGGGAAGAAAAAACAAAAAAAAAAACCAAAAAAACCCCAACAATGCAAGCAAATTCCCAACCACTTTTTAATTCATATCATACTCAGTAATCACAGGACATCGACTGTCTAACTGTTAACAATCATTTTGAAGAGATTGTGACAGTAGACAAGTTACCAGAGGAACATGAATGAAAATAGATGCTAGCTACATACTAGCTGACAGTCTTGACTGGGTAAGAGTACTGCTCATGAGGCTGAAAAGCTGTTCATGTTGGCATTCTCAGCCACCATTTATTAAAATAAAATATTTTTTCCCTATACAGAATGCTCTTTCAAGATATGTAAACAGTAGAAATCTCTAAACTTTGATATTAATGTTAAGGTTTCATAACACCAAGTAGTGGATTAGAGATTTGCAGTAACAGCAATAACAATATAATTTCTAGTAGACTTGAAATACAAATTAGGTGCATTTTGTTGTAGAGGTATATAAAGATTTATTTGTACAAGTTGAATATCTGAACACCATCTAGTTGCAAATCTGAAGATTATTTATGTGATTCATCTCCTATTAAGCTTAAAAATGTCTCTCACATGACATATCAAATATGAAGTATGATATGCAATGCTTCCACTATATTTTAAAAATCATCTTTATGAACTTGTGATTAATGTCTCCAACAAAATATAGTAACTGAGATCCTTTAAGGAAATGACATTGTGATGTTCAGCTTTATCTGCCTGCTCCCTACCCTTCTGATAGAATCAAATCTCTATGTTTTTAAATATATAATTCATATAAGATCTATAAGTAAATTAAATATCTCAGAATGAAACCTCAGAATCACACAGAATCACAGAATGCTAAGGGTTTGAAGGGACTTATAGAAATCATCTAGAAATCATCCAATCCCTCAGCTAAAGCAGGTTCACTTCAATCAGGTGGAACAGGTATGCATCCAGGCAGGTTTTGAAAGCCTCCGGAGAAGGAGACTCCACAACCTCCCTGGGCAGCCACTTCCAGTGCTCCACCATTCTTATAGTAAAATTGTTCCTCCTCAGGTGCAAGACTCTGCACTTGCTCTTGTGCATGAAATTCATCTCTGCCCAACTTTCAAGCCAGACAAGATGTCACTGAATGTCAGCACAGCCTTCTAGTGAAAGCACAGTAGTTTCTTGATTGATGCATGAAATACAGCAAACTTCTTCAATCTATCACTTGTTGACTTCTGTTTCCTGTCTCCTAAAGATGATTGAGAAGGATCTTTATGTAATAAGAAATTAAATGCATCTTCTTTGGACTAAGCAGGCTGGACAAGTTGTTCTCTAGCAAATCAAGACTGTTCCATGTTGATCCTTTCATGTTCAGTCAACTAGAATATTTCAAATGTTAGCAGGACTTGAATTTCATTTGCCATATTTATGAAGTTTCTGTATGCACAATTATTCTATTTAATAGCAAATTTTTTACCCTAATATAATAGGGTGAGGCAAGGAAATAAATTAAGAGATTGTTCATAGACTAATTACTTTATGATAAAAAACTCACTCTATTTTTTATTTGGAAACTGGGGGAGGGACATTTTTTTGAAAACTTTCTAAAATGTGATTTAAACAGTATATGTTTTCAAAGTGGATGTCTAGCAAGAAGTAGAGAATGGATCTGAAAGCAAGACCATCAAGTTTGTCCTCATATGTCCATTCTCAGTTTTTATGCTGGTACAATTGTTGTCCAGTCACGCACCATTTTGTAGCTTCTGTTGTTAGTAACTATTCTGCCTGAAAAAAGAAGCTCAATGATGAATGATATCATGGTTGCAATGCTATGATCTTCACTTTAGAGGTCTTAACCAAAAAGAAAACTGTTTCTTAGAGTATAATTTTAATAACTATGATAATTTTTTACGCACAATCTTCTTTGTCATCACAGACTTTTGCTCATTTGTTTCAATGTAAAAAATAGTTGTCATTGTGCAGTTGGAAACACCTCTTTAAGTCCTAGAGTATGTACAAAATTGTAAAGATTGTATAAATAATTTTCTGATATAATATAAGCCATCTAAAACTATCCTGTAAAAGAGGAAAGCAAAACATATTCTAATTTGTGGAATGCCTTACTGATTGAGGAAAAAAGAATGTTGAGCCAGCTGGAACAGTTCATGTAAGTTTTCAGTAACTCTCTGCCTGAGATTGGATGTTCAAGGAAATATAGTTAACCAGGGAATTTTCGACATCTGACAATACTTAAATATATAATGTTGGTAGTGTTCATAATTTCCTTTTTCTTTTGTTTTTATCTTTTTCTCTTATAGCATTCATGATCCAGACTCCTAAATTATGATGTCTACAGAGTTAAAGCTACTCAGAGATCACATGAACTCTCATTATAGCCTTTTGAAAACCAGTCTTAAGAGATACTAATCTTGCCATGAAGGACATAACTACACTGAGATAGTTTGGGGCTTACACAGGACATGTAAGGAGAGGAAGAGGGAAGTCAAATTGTTCTTCATGGAGAGAGAAAACTAAGGAGGATTTAATTTTCAGTTACCTGTCTGAGGAGAGAAAGTGTTATAGAGATCAGAACCTTCTCAGAAGTGCATAATAACAACGTAATTCTGTCTAGGACATGGAAGATCCCAAAAAGAGTGGAACAGGCTGTCCAGAGAGATTAGGTATACAACTTTCTTGGAAACATTCAGACTTTTATTGGATAGAAATTTGAATTTAATCCTTGTTTGAGTAAAGGCATGGAACTAGATGACTTCAAGAAAACATTTCCAAAGTCAGATGTGACTTCGATTTTTCTTGTTGAACAAAAGCAACTTACATTAATAAAAAAAAAAAAATATTGTGAAGCTCTGTCACTAACATCTACAAATTACTTTAACTGTATTATCCAATAGAATCAAGCATATTGCAGAATAACTGTTCTCAGAAATAGTTGGTGAGACAGTAAAATCCTGGTTTTGACAGTTAACATACATACATTTTACAACTTAGATTTACCCAAAAGTTACTGCAATAGTTACTTGAATTACTGTCATGCTCTTTGCACAAAGCTCAGCTAGTCAGTATAAAATGTCATTTAAGTCCGAATACACTTCCATTATAGATCATTTTCCAAAAGTATCTTTGTTAACAAAGATAAGAATATAGAGTAAGATAAAGTACAGTTTTGCCTCCAAACTTCACTTGATGACAGTTTCTACCAGAAATAACTAATTTTCATCTGTTGCATACCTTAAAACTCGTCTCCTAAATATCTGCTACTTAGGTTGGTCAGAAAGACAGCCATACTTATAAATACTTCTAAAAAGGTAGAGATGTGTGAATTCGAATATACTTTCTGAAATACTGAATACCAGAAAGTATTCCCTTTTGAATGGTAATGATTTTTAATGAGGGAACATTCATGACAAAAAAAGTTTAGAAATTATGCAATAAAACTTGGTTAATGAGAAATTTGGAATATTTTTAATCTTTCCAGTAGGGAACATACATTTTGAAATACTTTGTTCTATTAACCATCATCCTAGATAACAAACCAATTACCAATGATATTTAATCTCAGGGATATTTATTTTCTTTAAAAAAACCCAGATTTAAAGAAACTCATTTGCAATGACAAGTGGAGCTCAGAATTTTAATACAGAAGAATAGAGAAGAAATGTCATTTATTTGAAACTGAGCTCGATTTTGAAATTTAATAATTAAAAGAAGAACAGGATATCAAATTTAATCTTCAAAATCCTACAGGAGAGAACATTAAGGTAAATCATCATTATCATGCACAAAAGTGCTTGCAATATTGCTGAAATGAAATTCATTATAATCCTTTTGTGTAAAGACAAATTTCTTAGTGAATGTGCATATAAATAGAATCTGTATTAAATTTAAAAAAATGTAAACAGATGAAAAATGGACAGACATTTTTGTAAAACGTTTAGTTCTTGCTGAGATTTCAATATACTTTTTTTCAGACTGCATTTTCCTATTATCTTCATATGTTACATAATTTTTGCTATTTATTTTTCATTTTTTGCAGTGAAAATTTTATTTCTTTACATTTCCAATTTTAATCAAATTTCAGAAATTTGTTGCAAGAATAGATTTAGGAAGTTGGAATCAGTTTTGGTTCTGTTATGTTCAGCTTTAGTGAAAGTTAAATGGTCACAGAAAGACATTATTTCAACAGGACGTGCTTTTCATAAAGCCATGATGACTGGGCCTGAACCCGTGATTGTTTTATATGTGCCATGTGATGGCACTCAAGATTTAAGTCTTATCTATTTCCATTGTTCTCAAAAAAGCAATCTTTTCATCACTATCTTCATATTGAACTGCAAAAATGAGAGGTATGATAAATTATAACTACTGGGAAGTTAATTGGTGAACAAAATGCTATAGCAGTATTTTTCTTTAGATTAAAAAATCTTTCATTCCAACTTCTTTAGTACTTAAGAAAATATTTTATTTTTTTCTTTCTCTGTATTGAGGAAGGAGAAGTCATGAAGAAGAAATGGTAATAACTGGACAAGGAATATATTTGATACAACCATTTCCATCAAGTGAATACTTGAGTTATTGAGGAGTGAAAATGTACTTTTGGGGTCCCTGTGGCTTCTGGTTATTTTCATTCACCAGATTCAACATATTTTTACATCTCCCAGTAAGATCAGGGAAGAATGTAGTACAGCAGGATGTAGATTGCTTTATTTTTTAAAGTGTTTTATTGAAAATAATGGTATTTCCTAAGAGAAAGAAAATTACATATAGATATTCTTTGAAGAGACGAATATGTTTACATTGTTTCTACTTGATGTTTATATAAGTTTCTGTTAAAAAGTAATCAAACAGTCTGGGTTTAATGTTCTTTTTTATTTACCTCAGCCCCTATGTATGTTGTTGACTCATTCTATGATTACTCTTGTTTCCTTGCCAAGGGCTTCAAAGGTATCAACAGCTACACTTGCTAATACTCCCATCATCACTTGGAGAGGCTTTCATTGTTACTTTGATGCTGGAGCTATATTATGCCTTTGAATAAAACATGTTTGCTGCAAACATTACATCAGTGGGACTCATTCTACAATTACGTCTTCCTACTTACTCTCTACTCAGTTATTTAATTCCAGTACTTTTTCTTTCTCTTCCTGTTGTTCTTCCCACACAGCCAAGATATGAACTCTTTCTCTTTCTTTCTCCATACAGGCCACAGGGATTTGTTTTGGACTGTTCTGACTTTTTTCAGGAATTCTTTGCTATGTCAATAATTTGCAATAATTACAGTGGCAAACTGCCTTATCAATTTCAAAATAGATAGTCTCACTAATGCCATTAAAACCTCAATTTTGTTTTTCAGAGTTTTGTTTTGGTTAGGGTTTTTTACATGTTAAGATTTCTTTATGGGCCTATCTGTAATTAGTGTGCTCATGAGAAATTCTGACCCGCTTCCACATGAAAAAACGTTTACACATTATCCTTGTAACAGTAACCCATTTAAATAATTTTTACATCTCTAGATAGGTAAATAAGTCTAAAAGTGTTATCTGTGAACTTAATTAACTTAGCTCTATTTTTCATATGTAATAAAATATACAATGAGTTACTCTAAAATATTTTTTTAAAATATTTAATTTTTTTGTTTGGCCATATATATGTAACCTTTTTTTTTTTTGTTAAATACTAAAATTCTTATGGAAATAAAAAGGAGTGAAGAGTATCCAAATTTTTAAAACATGTAAAACATTTTGAAAGGATATATTCATTGTCAATATAATTATTTTTCAGTAGTGATTAAAATAAAGAATTGCATACTATTTGCTAAACACTAGTATTTGAAAGGATTGTAATACATTTATTATATAAATAATATTATTTTATATAAAAAGAGGTTTGTGAGTCGAGATAATGACAGGGGGATCACAGCAATTAGCAATACAAGCAAAATAGACTTATCTTTGGGAGAAAAGGGTTTGATTTATTAATGAATAATCAGAACAGGATGATGAGAAATAAAACCAAATTTTAAAACATCTCCTCCCATCCTCTTCCCAGGACTCTTCTTCCTGACCCCCCAGTGGCACACAGGATAGGAGATGGGGGTTGCAGTCTGTTCACTTCAGATGGACTTTGCTGCTGCTTGTTCTCAGGGGGAGGCCTCATCACACTTCCCACTGTTACACTGTGAGATCCCTCCCACAAGAGACAGTCCCTCACGAAATTCTTCAGCATGGGTCATTCCCGTGGGCTGCAGTTCCTCATCAACTGCTCCTGCATGGGGCCTCCCATGGGGACAGCTCCTCACATACTGCCCCAGCATGGATCATCCACCAGGAGAACAGTCCTTCAGGTACTGACTGCTCCAGCATGAGTCCCTCACAGGATTACAAGTCCTAACAGTGAACTTGCGTTTTGATGTGGGCTTCTCTCTCCTGCAGAAGCTCCAAAGTTCTACCAGGAACTTGCTCCAACATGGGCTTCCCACAGAGTTACAGCCTCCCTCAGGCATCCACCTGCTCTGGCATGGGATCCTCCATGGGCTGTGGGTTGACCTCTGCTTCCCAATGGCCTTCGTGGACTGCAGGGGGACAGCGGCCTCACCATGGTTTTCACCATAGATCACAGGGAAATCTTTCTTTCAGGGCCTAAGCACCCTCCTCCCCCTCCTTCTCCACTGACCTTGGTGTCTGCAGAGATGTTTTCACATTCTCCTTCTCTATTGCCGCTGCAGTTTTGTAACTGCACAGCAACTTCTCCTATTCTCAAATACATTATTCACAGAGACATTAACTAAGTCACTAATTGGCCAGGCCTTGGTCAGCTGCAAGGTCCATCTTAGAATTGATTTATATTAACCCTATCATCTACAGGGGAAGCTTCTGCAGACTTTGTTTAAAGAAGCCACTTGTGTAGCCCCTCTACTAACAAAAACCTGGCCCTGGCAATAGCACTGTAGAATCACAGAATCATAATTCCTATGAATTTGTTTAAGACTGTAATTTTTTTCTTGTTTTGTGTTTTTTAAAAATTTCTTTTGTTTTTCTTGCATTAATCCTTACTATCTTGTGTGTGTGTTAGCTGAATAAGAATTGGTTTATACTTTTAAGTTGCATTTATCGTGCTTACTCTATGTTTTTGCATATAGCTAAAGACATGATACTATAGTAGGGGGTAGTATTCGACTAATTTTCTTTCTGTTTGAAACAATTAAAAGTTAAATTCTTGATAAACTAGTTCTAAAATAAATTTTTAGTTGTTATCTGAAAGTTTTCTGTCTTAAGACCGAAAAGTCACATTAAGTCCTCTGTGCTAATTACAATTTCAATGATATAGAGCTTTTTAAAAAAGGTTTATCAGCCTTTTGTTAACGTATCCTTATGTTTGTGATTTGCACTAAGGTCTTGTTTCCTAAATTTACTACAATGAACGTCTCCTAATGATAATAATTAGTACTTATATCTAGGGCTGACCCCAGAAAACATCTTAAAACAATTTCGCTTATATTAAAAATCCAGTTTTCAAGTCCTCTAGAAGTTTTTAATACTGCGTACAGTTTCATGGATAAACCCTTATAAAATGAGTTTAAGAATGTAGATATTCAAGTTCATACCTTATTTTACAACAAGCCAAAGAGTAGATTAACTCCTAATCTTCTAAACCAATGAGTTCTTAGATGCATACAAAGTAAAAATCACACATCATTGGGAAAAAAACCAGTCTTTAGTGTTCACTGTTCTAGATGTAGAAAACATAGTGAAAGTCAATTGTTAAAATCTAAAAAAGTTTCAACATGGCATAAAATACAAAGTCTGTATGTTGATTAAAAGCACTTGACTTGATGTCAACACAAAGCTCAAATTCAACCATTTCAAGGCATATATCAATGTTGACATAGTACAGTTTTAGTACCATCATTGAATAGTATTGACTCATAACATCACAAAAATTAGATTTAACTAAAGTTATTTTCAAAATTCTTTTTTGTGTGCCAGCCATGTGATAATATGATATTCATGAATCTATCATGATGAAACAGATCAATGTACCATTATCAGCATTAGTTTTATCAAGTGACATCATCTTCAGGGTTTTGTATAAAGAAAAAAGGGAAAAAAATAAGGGAAAAGACACTACAGCTGTATTATTTAATAATATACATAAAACAGAATAATTGCTAAGTTATTATTTTTTATCTGCATAATAGAATTTTATAAAAGGAAGACAATCAGTTAAGATTGCTTCAGAATTGAGAAAGAATAGCAGAAGAAAAAGTTTTGTATTATGTCTTCAACACCTCCCTGCTTCCTTTAGGAGATTTATAACATCTGTTAACATACACCACCACATGGTGCATTTACATAATAATTTTATATTCTTTTCAGTTATGGAAATTTAAATACTGCCATGTCACATTTAGGAATGATCATGTGATGAGAATGTTCCTCCCTTTCTTCAGATTGCTAGCCCTAAGGTTCTTATGTGATCAAACCTAAATTTGTAATTAAATAACCATATTCCTGGGATATTTTAGTTTGTCATGGCATGTACCCACAGGTTTATGCAAATCTTTCAGAAATCTATACCAACAGAAAATAATCCCTTACATTCTTTTTGTTATACAGACTTCAGACTCTTCTTCCCAGCAAAGTTTTATGCTATAGGGTAATATCAGCATAATTAGAGCATATAAAGAACTAAAGAATATAAATAATATGTAAGTAGCCAATATAAAGGATAACAAAACTGCTGCTAATTAAGCACTTGTAAAATATTTTCAAATATAGCAAGCAAATGTGAATAATGATAATCAACAAAACACAAATTCAAAATACTGAAGACAAACAACACATAATATTTTTCAGTCACTTTTTCATTGTGAGAGAACAAGTTGAATTTGCTTTGCATCTAATCATCTCAATCCTCTGTAAGCAAACTTATGAGAGATATATACTCAAATCAAAATCATGGAGGAAAAAAAGTTTTCAATGTAAAACTTAAATTCAGAGAATTGTTAACTCACAAATACATCACAAAAAATAAAGTTAAACAATTTAGTTAATGAATTTGCTTGCTTGAATGTAGGAAATGGAAAAGGACTTACAAGTCTCAGAAGATAAACAATTTTTCTCTTTAGTCTTTACCAATCAGATCTCCCAAGGTTTTGTGGGTTTGAGGTGGAGAAAAAACGCCAGCAGCTGGATTAGGATCTAATCAGGGATTACTTGAGCAACTTTTACTCATAAAAACACTAAAATTACTGTTCTATTGAAACCAAGAAAAGGGTGCTGAAAACTTATGCATTGATATCAAAGTATCAGAGAGCAGAAAGGGCTGGCTGCTCTCCTGTGGTGATAAGCCAGGCACCACAAGGATGTAGAATATTGCATCCAGTTTTAGGCCTCTCAGTTCAAGAAGGACAGCTCCCTTATGATGAAAGGCTGAGGGAGTTGGGGCTCTTTAGCTTGGAGAAGAGGAGATTGAGGCGTGATGTCACTAATATTTACAAATATGTAAAGAGTGGCTGTCAGGAAGATGGAGCCAGGCTCTTCTCAGTGATGACCAATGATAGGTCAAGGAGCAATGGATACAAGCTAGAGCTAGAGGTTCCAAAGAAGTATAAGGAAAACCTTCTTTGCTGTGAGAGTTATGGAGCACTGGAACAGGCTGCCCAGATGTGTTGTTGAGTCTCCTTCTCTGGGGACATTTAAAACCCACCTAGACGAGTACCTGTGTGACCTACTCAAGGTGGCCTGCTCTGGCAGGGGGTTTGGACTTGATGATTTTTCGAGGTCCCTTCCAAACCTTAACATTCTATGATTCTGTGATCTCTTGGCAAAATAAATCCTGCCAAACAGGCACCAACCTATTCTGAGGGTACTGGGTAAAATTAGGGGCCAGTAATAGTATCTATAAGCAGCTCCCAACACTTCAAATGGTAAACCAGAACCAGGGTCTGGCTGATAGATCCTACAAGTAGCAACAGAAGACAGGGCAAAAGATTAACTACACTGTGGGACCAAGGGGACTGTCCAGGAGACAAACAACCCAAAGTGCTGGGCTGAAGTCCAGAGATGGGTCTGAGAACTCATATACCCATGGTGTCCCTGTGGCTGAATGCCCAAGACTACATGCCCGGGGCTGAGTACTCAGGGCTGTGCTAAAATAGGGGCCTTGAGATCATTGTAAAGGAGTTCAACGAGGTTCCAGGTAAGGCTGGTAAAGACCAGTAAGGCCTACTGGAGTCCTCACAGTCCTTACCCAAAGGACATGCATAGATATCAGACCATTATATTATATGATACTTTTATGTTTCCCTAAGTAACTTCTTGTATTTCTGCATAGTTCTTGACAAGATGTTAAGTTTGTTAACAGGAAAATAAGAACTTATCGGAAAGAGGGGAAAAAAGATAAGGAAATAGAAAGACAATGATGGAGAGGATGATGGTATGGTGTATGCTGAGATTGTACTCCCAAATCTTCCACACAACATGGATTAGGAACACAACAGGGGTGTATAGACAATAAGTATATAGGTATTGATTTGAAAAATGATATCTAGCTCTATGTTTATAAATTCAGACAGAAGGTTCTTTTTAAAGTTCAATGTTCAAGCAATGTTTGGAAAATAAGGAAAGGTTGTACATAATTTCTTTGGTAAAGACAATTTTTGGGAGCATTTGGTAGTATACGAGACACAGAGGTCAGAATAACATTAAGAAAAAATTTAATGTTCAAAGAATATACACAGTGTGAGGATGCACCCATATGATAGAAAGAAAGAATAAGATGAGAAAGAGAATCAATGAATCTCTCAGACATCTGAAAGAAACCTCAGAGGTCTAAAGCCTTTTTCTGGTACTCAGGATTTCATTCCTTTCCTTTTATGTTCTCATTTGTGAATTTTTTCACAGATTTCATTGAGATTATGGAGCCATTTGTTTCAGTCAGACAAAAGAAAGAGAGAGATCTAATAGATAACCTTTTAAAAGGTTATACATCCATTTAAAAGATGGTTTATGCTGCCAGTTTTACTTAGTCTGAACATGCTTCACCACCCTTGTCATGATACACATTTAGTAACCTTTAATTCAATTTTCCAGGCTTTCCTGATATTCTACCTACTGGTAGTCACTTGCTTAAATATCTCCTGATTGTTTCCAGTCAAAGAATAGAGCCCCTGTATAATATTACTCTACAAGTAACTGAAAGCAGGAAGGCAAACAGAATCATTTCAGTGAAAATCAGTACATAGGATCAAGTCTGGTGATGGAACTAGAATGAGACAAAACCCCAGGGTGCTGGGAAATTACAGGTCAGAATCAATGGGATCAAGTACTGCCATAGCTAAGCTGGATCTCATCAAGATTATAACACAGCTCAGGTAACAACTGAAGAACCAGCCTGAAATGGGCCTCCTGAACCCATGGTTAGGGTATGTAGGTGGAGGGACCAAGTGAATTTGATCAGGAACATTCACATCTATTGTTACCTTCAGGACAAACTATATTTCTCCATTGTCTCTAAATCTTAAAATCAAAGAATTTCTCAACTGGCGTTCTATACACATGGTAATATACAGTTAAAAAAAAAAAGTAAAGAAATAATATGGATATACACAAATCTTAAGGAAAAAACCAAAAAGGTTAATTTTATTACACACTTTATTGACAACTGTGTTAAAAATAAAGTACTACCAACAAGTTCAAGTATATTTCATTAACATTTGTTTCTAGATACAAGCTGTGAAATTAGAGTTTAACTTGTAATTTTTCTTGCAAACACTTGATGACAAACTATAGAAATCATATAGGTCTAAAATGAAAAGAATTTTTAATATAGACTACTCTTATTGGCTATATGAAACAGGAGCAGGAATCAGTTCTTAACACTAGGGAAATGATTTGCTTAAACAGGCTTCTATACACACTTCAAAGTTTACTCTTTATAAAAGCAAGTTGGCAGTGCCCCTATTACACTCAATGTCCTGAGTCCAAAATAACTCTACACATTATTATTTTTTGTGCTTTTTCCAATTTACTTTGTTATCTTGTCAGTATGGTACTTAAGACCTAGTTGCTGAAGTTAGCAGCTCTAGTTCTGGCACAAGCAAAGCAAAGCTCTTTAGTCTGGTGCACAGGCAAGTTCCTACACATGGAGCAGACAGAGTTGCTGGGAGCCTACAGCTTGTACAGCAGCAGCAAAGACCTGGACAAGGCCAGGAGTAATAGCAGCCAAGTCCCTTCCACAGCTATAAAAGAAACTCTTAGGGAGCGTAAATGATCAGGAGGGCCAAAAAAGGGCAGGCAAACAGGTCATGGTGCATCAGCAATGGCGTGGTGTGGCAGTTTGCATATTGTTCATGTAGAAGAGCATGCAGGAAGAGCATTGCAGTTTTGTTGGCTCAACCAGGGAGCATTGGCATACACCAAGCAGATGGCTATGTCCACTCAAAACTCTACACTTACTGGTGCAGCTTCCCAGAGGAACCTCTGATGGAAACATTCTGTAACTCACCTGTCAGGTTGTGCTCTGCTCTTTCTTGAGTATCAATGGCAGCACTGAGAACAGCTGTGAGTGGGAGGTGCATCTGGGTAAAAAAACTCCTCTGCTTAGTGATAAAGCTCCAGGAGGTTGCTAGGTTGAGGAGTATCAAGCTCAGGAAGGTGCTTGAGTTGCTATCTCTGAAGGTATCTAAAAGATATAGAAATGTGGTACTTAAGGACTTAGTTTTAATGGTGGATGTGGCAGTGCCAGAATTATTGGTTGAACTTAGTGATCTTAAAGGTCTTTTCTAACCTAAAATATTCTGTGTTTCTGAAGAAACTATAAGACTGCATGTACTTAGAATACTGGTTAAATTACAGCTTAAAAATATATCACCTTTCAACAATAATAAATAGCTCCTTTAAAACTTCACAACTACATGCTGCCAATGTTCATATTAGGCTTTCTCATTCACTTCCACGCTTGCTTTCTTTGTGACATAGCTTGCTGGAAGTAGTGGTAGAGCTTCCTGAACAATTAAATGATTATGCATACATTTAAAGGTCAACAAGATGAATTCCAAACTCAGTATGTAATGAGGCTGTTTCTAGTACATTACCTGCAAGAAAAACATCACTGTTTGGCATACCACTTGATTTAGCTT
The DNA here is from genome assembly GCF_028858725.1 of Colius striatus. NCBI lineage: Eukaryota > Metazoa > Chordata > Aves > Coliiformes > Coliidae > Colius > Colius striatus. The sequence continues at coordinate 48,085,069 of NC_084759.1, read as the reverse complement.
TGCTATGGTGCTTTGTTGAGTTAATAAAGTCATAGTTGCTCACATTTGTTTCTGTTGTAGGGAAAATAGTTCTGTAGGACAGACTAGAAGGGACAATGCACAGCACAGGACAACAATGAACAGTTTATAATATTTTTTTTTTAACTAGAGCTGCATTTTTTTATAGAAAGCTATCCTTTAGAAGTATGTGTAGTACTCTTAAAGCTATGAGACGGTAAGGGTTATTTTGATCCTTCAAAATGTAGATCTACTGTTTAGATGTAAAATTTATTCAGATATTAACAGGCTTTGGTGCATTAAGGTAACAGTTTGAAATTCCCTCTTTTCTGCAGGAAAAAAGATTAGATTAAAATGAACATAAGAATTACAAAATAGTGGGGGTTGGAAAGGATCTTTAGAGATCATCTAATCCAACTCTCCTGCTAAAACACATTCACCTACATCAGGTCACGCAGGAACGTGTCTAGCAGCTCTTGAAAACCTCCAGAGGAGGAGACTCCACAACCTCCCTGGGCAGCCTGTTCCAATTCTCTCCCACTCTCACATAAAATAGTTAGACTAATTTTATCTGTATGTAATAACTTATAACAGAATTTTAGATACATTTTTTATATATTTATCTAATTTTCTATTATTTTATACCTTTTCCTGTAAAAGTTGTTTTTAACACATAAAAAATATACATGTCAAAGAAATGTTACATTATTTTACACTCAATTCTTGTCTCACACAAAGAAATAGAAGATTCTGTGGATAATTACATAATTATCTTATGGCATTCTGATAGCACATATAGATTTATAATTATATCAGATTTTTATTCATTTGTATTTTTTATAGTTATCCCCTGTATCTGTAATTTTATGTCATAGTAAATAAAATTAAGGGTGGAAGTGTATGGGAGAGGTGAGCAAGAGGCTGTGTGGTGATTTATTGCATGCTGCGCCTGAACCATGACAACTGGATTATCTTTTATATTATTTAGGATCAGAGAAAGCAGTTACATCAGTGGAATGGTTTTGTTATCTTATTGTTTTTATAATCTCTTGGTATCATTCATGAAAGGCAAAAAGAGCAACATAGAAATCATGAATTGGCTTTTACCACGTCAGTCATTTGCATTCTAAAACAAAGAAAATGGAAATGTTTGTAAATTGAGATCTTGTTAATATGTAAAATTCATAGTTATAGTTATTTTTTTGAGTGGCACAGTAAAGGAAATGCAATAAAATTAATTTTCAGAGAATAAATAATACAAGGTTTGATAGGACACTGAAAGGTTTCTGTTTCCCTAAGGCAGGATAAAATATATCTAACCTATTTCAATTATTTCTGATTTTTAACTTGGATTGACTTCTGAGCATGGAGATGGAATTTGATCTTGAGCCTGAGTAACATGCTTGGATTTTGAAATACTTGACAATCAAAAGCACTGCCTAAGAGAATCTGATTGAAACATGACTTGTGCTTACCATTGAAATGCAAAAGCAGTGTTACAGATCATCATAATAAAAATATTACTTTCAGCAACTTATAAACATTTTAAAATTGTATTAACTAAAATAAAACTATATGTTAAATAAATATCTAGTAACACATGTCATTCAGTAATTTTCACTAAATGGCAGTCAGAAAAAATATCACAAATGAAGAATTTGTACCAAATGATTAATAGATGAGACTTTAAACTACATTATCTACCTTGTCACTAAGATATTTCAGCACCAGTACCACAAAAGGTTTATTTTACTTGTCATAAAATTTGTTCAATACTTTCAAGAATTTTTTTGTATCATATTTTGCGTTAGTATTAACTCACTTGAAGTTATCTTTACTAATGTAAATTTAAAATAAAATAGCACACACTAGAACCATGCCATACAAAAACAACCTAAGGAGAAATTACTTTTATTAACACAATTCAAAATAAGCATGGTAACTATAATGTTCATTGAAATCTTGACTCAGACTTTGGCTTTAATTAAGCAGTTTTGCTGTTCTAAGTTTTTTCTGTTCTTAACAGAGATAATCTATGCATCACTGGAGACAGTGTTAGAATGAATACTTCGGTTTCAGCTAGTAAAAGTTATCTTTAAAGAGTTGTATAATATCATTAGAACTGATTTATATTGTTTTAATTCTTAAAGAAAGGTTGAATTGAGATATTGATGAAATATATACACTTCATACTGGAACAGTTTGGAATGTGGTAATGGATGGTCTAAATGCATCTCAACTGAGATAAAGCAGTGGATAAGAACCAAAAAGATGGAAATTAAGACAAAATGAGCCCATAAGTTATTAATGAACAAGCTTAAGGGAAGCTATGGAAGCCAGCTAAATGTAGATAAAGGCATCTAAGAATATCCATTTATTGTATATTCAAATCTTTCTGTATATGTCATATATTTTATATTTGTCTGTTTTTTTCAGGAAACATAGCTGTTCCTTGAAGTGTTACCTAGTAAAGGAATTATGTGTTCTGTAATGTAAGATCAAAACCACCTGCTATTTATTAGGTTCATACTCAGAAGCCCTAGCAAGAATTTCTCTAATATCACCCTTTTCAGAGTTCAGTTATACAAAAAATAGATTAAGGCTATTAATATCTGTCAAAAAATAATCTTTTTGTAATTATGTTGTATGGATAATGTAGGACTCAAGTTTCTTTATTAAACTAGTCTGGTTTACCTTCCATGCCTCACTCCATTTCCACTCCAGTGCCCCAGTTATAAATCCAAAACTTTACATTGTCATAGAAGTCATTAAAGCAATTTCAAAGTAAATCTGATATTTGACAAGCAATTGCACTGTGACTCTCTCTCAGTACTGGAGTGACATGTTGAAGTGCTTGGAGTGAGTTAAAATTCTGAACACAGCATTTTCAATAATGTGCAGCTTAGGCAGCATTTTCTTAGACATCCATATAAATAAGATTGACCCTTTTACAGTACTGGTGGTTATTGAAGACCAGCCTGAGCCTCTTAAAATACTGTCCAGTTTTTATTTGTACTAAATTTCCAGAGTTGTAGAAAGCCATGCTGAATATTTTTACATAAAGATTTTCAAAGATTTAAAAAGCAATACTCATTTCAGAAAAGTTTGAAAAGAACCTTTCAAAGTAAGGACTTTAATCCTCCACCATTGTGTGATAAAATGTAATGGTTTTGACTGTCAGAAATAAAATTGACAAGTCCTTACATTCATAAAGAGAGATAAAAATGCTTTTATTACTTAAAATATATGAGACTACATTCCCACTTTTCTTGCTTTTTTGGCCTAAACAAATATGGATCTAATTTTTATTTCTTTATTTTTTTTTTATTCCATTACAGGTTTAAACTTTGGAGTTAAACTCAAAAGGTAGGGGAAAGATGTTTTTAAACTTTTCTGTAATACAAAACATAGACTCACTCTTAGGGAGATAAAAGTTCTGAAAACAAATTACACATAAGTTTGTTCTGTGATAGCTAGAGGATGGAAATTGCCAAGATGCTCTTTTGTATATTTCAGGTAAACTAGACAATGAATTATTATGTGATTACTGCAAGAAAGCCATAGACTATAATTGCTGGAGTAGATAGGCTACTGCAATGCAAGCTGGTCGGACTTACATTTCTATTGTAGCTGTTCCCTATCTGGACCAACAGTGAAATTAGGAATGTGTTGGCACTGTGCAGTTACCTCAGTTTTCCTGCCTTTCCTTTACTGTCCTTGAGAATTTTTATTTTGTGTGTTTGTATAGATCATTTCTCTTCCATTTCACAGACAATAACCATTCTTAAACATTTTTTATGACCATCTCTTGATTGTATGTCATTAAGGCAATGGTTATTACACTTCTCTATGAACGTGCAGAGGTCTTAGACTGAAGTAATGACTTATGTTAATTAGATTGAACCAATAACTAAACAGAGGAGGAACTTCTGAGGAGGTTACCCATGACAAACTTTTACAGCCAAGAGCGAATCCTCTAGTTTCCAATTTCCAATGAATCAATTCACTCTTTTCACTACAATTGGAGGTATGACTTACTTGAAGATCCAAATATTAGCAACAAAAGGTCTATAAAACTGAATACAATTTTGAAAAAGCAGTAGGACGTGACAATGCTTCTATACAAATAGATTCTTTTATATTGTGCTATTCTATTGATATGCCTTCTGTGACGTTAAACTTGTCATTAGATTTTACCTTATAAACCAATATAATTTCTAATATTTGAATAGCAATCCTTGTTGCAAGTAGAAATCTGAATGTTTCTTAATAATTTCTTGAATTACATTGTCCCTTCTAGTAAAGTGTGACAATGTTATTTGGGCAGTGATTACATTAATAAACTGTGGACAATGGAGGAGATGTCATGTTTCTCCCATTTTCTTCATTTTAATTCTTTCATCTCCTAGTATTATATAAATCATTATTTGAAAGTACCAGAGACTATAGTTTGATCGGGCAAGCATATCAGCAAATAAAACCTGAGTGACACAGAAAGCTCCAAGAGGAACATGATGCAAAGGAGCTTTACAGTGTTCTGTAAAAATAAAACAGCTTTGAAAAGTTGCCAGAATAACTTACACAGTGTGGGATAAATACCTGTGTCCTTACTGCAAGACTAAAACCGAAATGGCAGAAATACAATATGCACGTCAGTGAATATATTGTCCTTGGCTAACAGAATTTTTCTAAAGCTTTTCTAGAGTACTTCAGAAAATAACAACATAAGATGAAACTATATAATACCAACTGAGTAGGTATATGCATATAATACCAGAGGAAAATAATCTGAGTTCTGGTGGGGTTTTTTTCAGTTGTTTTTTTTTTTTTTTTTTTTTTTTTTTACTATACTAATACTGCACATTCAGAGACATAACAAATTGGTGAGGTATTTTGATGGGGTTAGTGGAGGGAGGGGAGTTGAGAGCTAAATGTGAACTGTTATTATAGATATAATGTTTTCACTTCTCATGTCTGATTACATATTTTTTATAGTTGTTTTAGTACTCTTAATTTTATGAAGAGAGATTGCTGTTTTTACTCTAAAAACAAAAAATGTACAAACAAACATAGTATTAAAATATCCCTGAATTTATTCTGTTCTACTCTCTGTATGTTTTTTAGTTTGGGCAAAGGAAAAACACCTGGGAGAATACTCAGACAGAGGCTTCCTGGTAATTCATGCTGCCTCAATGTGAATGAGCTCACTAGTTTTGTTCTGAACTACTGCAGCCACCTTTCTACAAAAAGTGTCTGTTATAGATAGGGCTACCCAAAATAGCATATATATAAGCCAATCAGTGTCACTTGGCCTTGCAGCAGATATCTGGCCTTTTTAATCACCATTGCAGGAGCAGTCTAGTGGATATTCATAATTTCTTTTTAGGGAAGAAGATGTGACACACTAGCATTAATATTCTGGGGTAAGCAAACCTACTGAGAAATGTTGAAAATAATCATTACAGAAAATAGAAATTGGGAAGAAAATTCTTACTAATACCCTATGCCAATATCATGTCAAGCTTCAGAAGAGACAGGCTTTTCAAATTTTATGTGCCATATAATTCTCTTAACTCTGGAATTTTCTCCCCTGGATGTTCATCAGGTGTTCCATAAAATCTGTTCAAATAGAGTGTCTCACCAGACTTGTAAATCAGATGCTTTTAGGTGGTGAAAAGGAAGTCCTTTATAGTGTGGAGAATGGAGAAGGGCCTTGACAGCTCAATGCAGGCAAAAGTGATTAATGATAGATTTCTTCCATCAAAAAAAGGGGAACAAAACAATGAGCTACAGAGAAAACCATCATTCTTTTAATAGTACAGGCAGTATAAGTTTTTAAAATGCAGCTTTGGAAAGGAAGATTCCAAGATTTTTCTCTATCGGCAAGAAGGTGAGATATATATTTCCCTATGACTATTAACTTTTCAAGGAAAACCTTATCTGTCCTTGCTATTGAGGAAAAGGCACTGAGACTCTTGACTTGGTATCTCTCTTTTAGATCTGTCAACCATATAAGCTTTCCTCAGCTGAGCTTCATAATAGTCAGTATCTGTACCAGAATATTTTACTCTTTTTAGAGTTTATTTAATAGCCGATATTTTTCAAAGTGGTGTTTCTTCAGGTGTAGACAACATCTCTGTAAACCTTATTCTCAACTACTTTGTCATCAAAACTCTCTGGTTGCAGAACAGGAAAAGAAATAGTATCACTTAGAAGGGGAGATAAGGAGAGGTTTTAATACAAGAGCAAAGTAGTCATGTAAAGCAAGCCATGTCAAAAGTGAGAGAGTGGAATACAGTAGATGTGGGAAAGGGTTGAAAAATGAAACATGTAATGGGTTACAGAACAAAGGAAGCACTAATGTGGGTAGCAGCATTGTGACAGAGAAAAATTTTATCTTTTTGTAACTTTCAGGAAATACCATCCATAAAAATGAGGAAAAAATATTCTTAATGAATATTTGCAATTCTCACAGACGAAAAAATATTTAGTATTCCTCTGTCTACAATAATTTCTCATTTAATTTGGCTGCAATCCAGAGATTATTTGGTTTTAAATCTTGAACACATTACCATTTTAAATGCAAACAGACAAATGTCACAAGATAATATAGTAATAAAGTTTAATTTGGAGAAATCTCTGCCTGTGGACATTTGAAAATAGTAAGTTGTAAATGAAAAAATAATGAAATTAACTCAGTTAACATTCCATCTTACATCAATCTTCTTCTGCCTTTGAGACAAAATTGTAATCAATATAATCAGAGAGAGAAACATTGCAAGGCTTGATTGGATTGTTCCCAGTGTTTTTATAAGAGAAATAAATTCTGCTTGTATCACAGAATATGTTGGATATTTTTCACAAAATTTTTAAATGTAATTGTGTACTAAATAAGACATCACCACACAGATTTTGTTCTACTGAAATCTGTGAAATCCCTAATTTATTCTAGTCACACTGGGACATTAATACTGTTTTATTCTACAATAAAGATTACAATTAGAATTAAACTTCACACAGTATATAATTGAAACTTTCAAACCAAATAAATGCTTCATGTCAAGACAAATAATGTTTTGTAACATTACCCTAAAGGAAAATATCAGCATAATGATGACTTTCTGACTTCTCAAGTAGAAATCACAATCCGTGATTCAGAGGTCCAGTTCACTATAGAATAGCTACAAATAAAATACATTTTATACAGTAGATGTGGTAATAATCACAGATCTTAAATAAAGTGATTGTTCCTCAGAGCTGTTCTCAATTTCAGCTGTGAACATCTTTCAAGAAAAATAATCTGTAAAGTTTTTATATAATTGTGCTACCCCTTTCTCCAAACTATACATTTATATAGCTAGTACTTATGATTCTTTGCAGGCCATAGACAGAAGATCCCATTTTCTGAGTAGTTAGTTAACATAGGCATTTCATCTATTCTGATTTATTTTTGTTTAAAATCTTGTGTGCTAAAACTTCTTGATCACTCATTTCCTTTTTAAATAAAAACTTTTTTTCTGAGTTTTTTTAGTTTAAAATTATCTTTCACTTCAGATGTGAGTCACATTTTGACAAGTGACTTTCTCCCTTAATTATAAATCTATCCTAGAGGAACAAGCTCTGAAGTCTCCTATAAGACATGTACATTTAGTAAGATGAATAGTACCTCCATATCTATAATATGGAAAAATATGCCTAAACTGAATCTACTTTATTCCTTTCTCTTTTTGTTCATGACAAGTCTCATGTCAAAATGTTTAAAAAATGACCAAGATAGTCATAAGCTATAAAGTCTATAAGCCAGCATTGTCCTTATTCCAAACAATTCTTAGATGAACCGAACACTGATTATGCTCATGGTATTTCTCATTGTCCTATGGGATCAAGTGCACATCATCATGATTTCTTCTTCTATCACTCATTGTTATTACCCGAGATTCCTTGCTTATGGAAAAAAGCACAAAATCTATGATCCAAAAACAAACTGCATACTCAGGTATTTTCCGGAGTTAAAGACTATATCACATTTCATGGTGTCACAAATTCAAATAAAATACAAAACAATACTAGTCCACAAACTGCTTCTCTTGATGTGCCAATGAGCAACTGTTTTTTTTAAGTTTTCTGTATACTGAGACTCTTTCTTTCTCTACTTCCTCAACAACATTCAACTGACTTTCTGCTAACTTCAACAAGAGTATGACTTAACATATTTAATTCACTTCCTGGAAATCTTACACATTAAAGTGGATATCTAAAGGTAATATCTTCTAAACTACTTTTAAGGTCAGTATAGAAAACCAAATACCTTAAAAACTAGTTCATCTGGCTTTACTAGAGATGGCTTTTAACATCTGACGCATCAATCAACTTTTTTGGTGAGTATTTCTCCCTATTGATTATAAGAGAAAAATAAAACCAGAAGTTAAAACTTAACTCTCATATGGCTAGACTTAGGCAAAATGAGCCTTGCATAATAAAAGTACTTGTAATACTTTAATGCTTTCATACTCCAACTCTCTCACCTTGACAGAAGGGAAAACGGGCAGAAAACAAAGTGTTTTCAGGAAAGAGAGAGGCAGTGTGCTTCAGAGGCAAATAATTTGAAAAAGACAAGATTTTCAGCTTGACTAAAAGAAGATTCGGAAGGTAATGTGGACAGTTCTGCCATAGATAATGCAGAGGAAAGAAGTAATTTCAAAATATTTTTTTTATGGCTTAAATGAACAAAGAACAAACAGATAAAAGACAAGCTGATCCAAGACAGGACTTGCTTTAGGAGTTTCTTCTTTATGACCTGTATTTCATTCTGAGAACAGAACACAAGCCAAAATGCAAATATAATTTGTCAAATTGTTGTCTTCTTTATGTGAGAGAACATAAATAATGCATTATTTTGTAGACTGCTAATGGAATTTTCCTGTAATGTCTGCCTTGAATTAGAAGACTTAGTTTTCTTAATTATAGATATGTCAGTCTACTATGAGTCATTAAAATACTGTAGAAACTTCCATAATTCCCTCTTCTTTTTGTAGTCAAGCTACAGTATACTAGGTTAATAAAACTGGTTGATCTCTTACTCTCAGAGTTCATTACAAGTTGCACTGTATTATGATCATAAAAGTTCAGTCTTGAGACCCAATGTGCTGAAAAGTTTCGACTTTAACTTCAAAATAAACAAAATAGTAAAAATATTCTTCTGATACTGATGTGTTCTCCTAGTTTGACATAGTACTCGGACTTTGAAATCTATTCTGTTATCAACTTTACTAAAAAAAAAAAAAAGATAAAACCAAACCACTAATTCTAAAAAAAAATATTAAAATTTGTAAATTGACTGAATATTAAAAGGAAAAAGAAAACAATTGATAAAGATTACCTAGCTATCTTTTTTTGGTCTTCTTTTTTTTTCCCCTTAAGGTCATGTGATATGCCTTTTTGACTTTCACTGGAAATACATGTGTTTGCACACAATAATTTGTGTCATTCCATGTATGTCTATTCGTCCTCTTTTATGCAGAAATTGAGTAGGCTACGCATCAGCTTCTGCAGTTAGTGGAGTGGGGGGGATGTTGTACAGAAATCTTTTGTGTCCTATAATTACATTTATTTTTAAAACCTTTGAGCAAGCCTAAATTTGGTAAGAGCCGTTTAGATTCAGTTCTTATTCCAGCTGAGTGACACTTTGTGTAACTATTTGTTCACTCTCAAAGCAGGGGCATAAATCCAGGCTCCTAACTGCAGTAATTTTATCATTGCATACAACCTATGTTTGTATCGCAACTGTGTTTCTGTGCCTAGAAATATTATTATCTCATTAAAAATAAAAAGAACAGACACTCTCCCCCTCCCTTTTAACTAGAATTTTTAACTCTATTTTTTAAAAATGCTTTCCCAGAGACACCACCACAGTGCCTGCTCTGCCATACCCTGAGATGGGAGCCATCTGGAAATATCTGTGTCCAGAATGGAGAAACCCCAGCCTCTCCTCACAGATGCCACCACTGCAGCCCCCCTCTACTAAAACCTTTGCACCTGCACATCGCAATGGAATTTTAACCTGCTGTCCATTAAATTATATTTAAGGAGAAATTTCCTGTGACAAAAGGATTAGCACATATTCTAATTGGAAAACTCAAAAAACCCGGTCTTGTGATATTCAGAGAGGAAAGAGAAGTTTCCTTCATGTATATTCAAACTCAGCACAGTAACAGCATTCGGAGATAGATGAATACACTCCAGAAAAAGCTACAATTCACATTTACAAATTGAATGATCATTGATCAAGGCAATATCACAAGTTATCTGTGAGTAAATGCTGTCTACATATAGAACTTGTTAAGTTACAAAAGAAATATGGACAATTCTTACAGTATGGCTGTGCTTACACACAGCTTGGATGTTCTTTAGTCTAAATTTTGTTGCAATTCTTAAAAGAAAGAACTATGTGCATGACTGTGTCCCTCTATCTTCTAATTATTTGTTGTTGGAGAAGGAATTAAATCAGGAAGATCTTTGAGGTCCTTACTCTAGTCTGGGAACTTGGTCAACGCTCTTAGGATACCTAGGATAAGTGTTTTCTTCCACCTACTCTCTTCATTCTGCCTCTTCTTTTGTTTTCGCTTGTACAGAAAATACTTCTACTTTTGTCTGTTCTAACTGAACACAGTTTTGTTCTTACTGTTATCTGTTTTTTCTTTCAAAAATTTCAATATATCTGTGCAGTCCTTTCATTAATAAAATATCTAAACCCTTGAAAATGTCGTCAGTGAATTGTTGAATTATTCTTTTTTTCATACTCTTTTGTTGTGGATATGTTTCTACCAAGGACTTGCCCTGACCTATTTGTACGTTTGTTTTTTATTTTTGTAACATACCTGTGGTGTTTTGCTTTCTTAAAGAAAACAAAGTCAAATTGAGCATGTACTCTGGCTCAGAAGTGTTGTAATCTGTGCTGATTTTTAGTTTCTGTGGAAATGGATGTCCATCAGTCAGTGATGCCAGTTACCTGTCTTACGTGACCTCAACCTCCGATCCGACATCAATATGACCTTGGTGGTGCTCACTGTTCAATAGAACTGAACATGTATTTTGAAAACTTGAACATGACTTAACTATTTCAGGCGAAGAACAAATGTCTATTATATTTGTGATTGTCAGGTTACACACAGTAACATAATAAATGAATCAAATTTTCCAGAATACTAAGGCCATAAAAAGATAATTATGACTAATGCTAGTCATAATACATTGATATGCATCTAAATCTGTTTAGCTGGTCAGATTATATAAAATATTTATCAGGCTGTTGCTATGTTACCTCATTTTATGAATTTGTATGGAATTCAGACATAGATTCAAGTTGCTCATAAAATTTATTACATGAGGATTTCTGCTAAAGGAAATTGTACCAGAGCTGTAAATTATTTTTGGTATTCCTTAGTGTGATTAATTTTCACTAGAATTAAGTATAGAAATCTACACTGCTTATTTTTTTCAGTTGTCAAATTTTGCAGTAATGCAACTTCTTAGACTCATTACACCCTAAAAATACCCCAAATTTGACTTTGTCTAGAGAAAGAACAGATTTTTAAAGAAGTCTCAGAAAGAAGTCCTGTAGAACAATTGTTTCCTGTGTCTTCAACCATGAATTATCCAAGGAATATTGAGATTGATATATTAATCTGTCCCTTGCATGTCAGGATGATGATGTCTCATGATCAACAATGTCATGTGCTGTTGACATGTAAGGAGAGAAGCTTACATATTTTCTGTCTTTAGTCATTCATCACTGCTACTCGTTTTATTTCTATATCATGCTCTCATCTGGATCAAGATAGCTGTAAATAAACAATCTGTAGGACTGTAGTGGTATATCTTGATGTAGAAAAGAATATTTTTCAACATAACTATTTCTGGAAAATTATTTTATTTTGAAAAATATAAGAAAATACAAAAAAAGGAAGCAATAGATGGGAATATTACTGATGATATTATTTGTATATACTTTGTGCAAGAAAAAATGCAAATAGAGAAAATAAAGAAACACAAACCTTCTTCTAAGGAATACCCATAAAGTGCTGCAGGAAAAAAAAAAAAATAGCATAGTGATGTTTTGGAATATAATGATAGCAAATACATTAGAAAAAAAATAACCAGTTTAAAAAATAAAAAATAAGACCAGGAAGAACCAGTGAACTCAAAATATTTGCAGCGAAGTAATAAAGGCTGTGGATGTGGTCTTCCTGGACTTTAGCAAAGCTTTCAAGACAGACTCCCACAGCATCTTCCTGGAGGAATGCCCATGACTTGGATGGATGTATTCTGAGATGGGTGGAAAACTCGATGGCTGGGCGCAGAGAGTTGTACTGAATGGAGTTAAATCCAGTTGGTGACAAGTCACTAGTGGTGTTCGCCAGGGCTCAGTGTATTCAAAAGATGCATCAAAGAGGTGCTAAGGGATATAGTTTAGTGATGGGCTTGGCAGTGTTAGCTTAGTTGTTGGACTTGATGATCTTAAAGGTCTTTTCTAACTGAAATGATTCTATGATTCTATGAACTTTGGAAATGCATTCAGACAAAAGAAGGTTTTTTTTACCAAATATAGATAGTTGCACAGTAGACATTTATATCTGAGGTACTCTATTGGTTTCAGCTCTGATAGAGTTAATTTTCTTTATAGTAGCTCGTATAGTAGTATGATTTGTGCTAGAAACAGTGTTGATAACACAGGGATGTTTTAGTTACTACTGAGAAGCACATACCTGGAGACAAAGCATTTTCTACTTCTCGCATCATCCCATCAGTGAGTAGGCTGGGGATGTACAGATGTTGGGAGGTGACACAACTGGAACAGCCAACCACAACTGACCGAAGAGACACTCCATACCATATAAGAATGTACTCAATAATAAAATCCGAAGGAAAAAAAGGAGAAGAGTAATTTGAAGTTATGTCAGTCATCTTCTCAACTCAGCACTACACATGATGGAGCTCTGCTTTCCTGGATATGACTGAACATTTGCCTGCCTAGAATAGAAAGGAATTTTTAATTTTGCTTTGCTTGCTCACATAAGTTTTATTTTATCAATTAAGTTGATTTTATCTCAACCCACAAGTTTTCTCAGTTTTAACCCTTCTGATTCTCTCCCCTATCTCACTGGCTTGGAGTGAGTAAGCAGCTTTGAGATATTTAGTTATAACCCAACAGCTAGTCAGTCAATGTAATAGACAATATAATGTCAGGTCACCTTAGTATTTTTCTGTGGCTCATACAGGCTAATGAGGAACAAACAGAATATGTTTTTTAATCTGTGCCCAAATGATTAGTTCAATGACACTCTTTCTCTATAAGGAAGAAGAGAATAGTAACATATGGATTTTAAAAATGCAAGGGAAGAAGATTTCTTCTGAAGATCTTTATGATAACAGACTGGCTACAATAAATAACAAGCTTGTTTGCTGAAGAGTAAAAGGAGGCTGGCCGGTATAGATTACAACTTCTACATAATACAAGGGCATCAATGTTAAATGGTATAAGCTTTCCTACTTAGCTTCCTTTACACATAATTATTAACATGGAACATTATGCTCTATGTCAGTATTTTTAAAATGATAGCAAACAACATCTCACTATATTTATTCGTATTCTTCAATATTTTCTTTTAATACTTTCCTTTATAAGATCAAAGAACGAAGGTAATAGTATTAATTAAATAGTACAGAAAAGATCTATGAGAATTCTGCCATAGTGTCAATAGCTCAATCGGATTAATACAAGTGTGAGGCAGTAAGATGAACAGATACTCTTTATCTTTGAACATTATTGTAGTTTTCTACCAAACTTTGAGAAACTGATCTATTCAAGTAAACAATACCAGTAGGTTCTGAATGTTAGTGGTGTAGTTATTGTTATTGTCTCAGGACTGCAGAAAGATGTTGACTGTATGACCTCTGGAGGTCTCTTACAACCTATGATGAATACCATCAATAGCATATCATGAAGGAGAATCATGACAGATACTGACATAACACCTCTGCTACACTCAGGGTCTCATTCAATGTATTTGAGCTGTTGAAATATTAGGAAATTCTTGATTTGCTCTCTATTCAAGAAGGACTATAAAACCACAGAAAAGAAGAGATAATACTACTTGAGCATGCTTTTTTCTTTTTTTTGACATAATTTTTCCTAACACACTTCAACCGAGCACTTACCTCTGCTGTTCTTCCTTCACTTGAGATCTGAAGGTTCACAAAAGAGAAAGTCTCCAGCAGCACACTGGTAGCCAGGATATTCATATTGCTTCACAGTATCTGATAGTTCATTCTCTTTAGAACTTCACTCTACTGGTCCTTCAGAGAAATTTGCTGAAGGGAAGATGAGCTCATCCCATGCACGCTCTGTCACAAGGGAAGCAAAAATAAGGCAATGTTGGCAAGTCTTTTTATTGCTGTTCCCTCAGGGATCCTGTTCACCTACTCATTGATGTTTGTGGTGTTGGATGATTTGGCATTCCCTGAAGTATCTTCCTGTCTTTCCCTGTCACAAAAATTCTAGACTTTTTCCAGTGATGTTTTCCTCACTAGCTATATATGATTGTGGCTTTCTCACTAAATGAAATTTTGTTCTTCTTATACAATTGTGAAATATTTCTGATTTAAATTCAGATTTTTCACTGTTGTCCATTACCCTGTGCTTTCTTGGTAGGTGTTGGAGTAGTATAGAAGGGTATCATCTGCAAGTCTCACGGACTGCAAGGCTTTCATGGCTTCCATGAGCTCACTGCATGGGTCAGAAAGGTTATCTTGCATTGGGAAGAAAAGATACAGATTTCTGTTGTGCAGAGTGTGAGGGAGAATTTATTTTTTAACTGACTTTGCAGCAGAATGTGTGAGTTATTAGAGAATAGAAAAATACAATATTATCTTTATAGCACACGTCAGCCAGAAGCTGAGGAACATAACCAATGGATCTTTTCTCACAGGAACTGTAAAGGAAAGAAAATAGAAGGACAGAAGTTTTTATTTCATCAAGGGAGAATCTTGCTTTTCTTTGGCAAGAGAGGTAAAAAATTACTTTCTAATCTTCAGATCCTAATTAGCTAGAACTGCCTCCTTAGGCATTAAGACATTGTTTTAGCCCCCAGAGAGGGAACAAACAGACTTCAGCATTTTCCTTCTATCTCCTGAAGAAATGCAGAACAAGCAAAGCTTTTCTTTCTCCCTCTTGCTTTCTCCTGCTTCTCATGCTGCAGATTATTCTACTTACACACGTTTTTCCCAGCTAACTGCTTTGTCCTGTAAGAAATCTGTTTGTTTTGGGGTTTTTTTCCTGCTAAGGCAGCATTCTCAGGCACATGCCACTGTAAAGAAAAGGTCAAAAAAGACAACCAGGGAACACAAAGAGTTACTATATCTGTGCAAAAAAATTTCAGAAACAATTAGGTTGTAAAAACTAAATACTAAGACTTCCTAACAAATTAGAGAGAGAGATGCTGGCAATCTGTTGCCTTTTATTCAACCTATCACATACGCCATTGATATACACTTACATTTCTCCAGTCTCATTTAGTCCAGTTTCAGATATCCAGCACTTCTGTGTACCCTTTTTGAAAGAAGATAAATAAAGTGTGATAGATATAATTGTCCTAATTGCTTGAATGTGTGGTTACCAAAACCAACAAAAGTGCACTTTTTTTCCAGTAGGTATAGATAGCCTCACTTTTACCATCAAAGCTATTGCACAGAAAAGAGCAGATACCCATAACTGAAAATGATGGGAATACAATTTGTCCACTATGTTACACAAACAATATCACAGAATCATAGACTAATTTAGGCTGGAAGGCACCTTTACAGGTTTTCTGGGAAAATACTAGCTCATCATAGATGGATACTCCATGATCTCTCTGGTCAGTCTTTCTAGCATTTGAGCATTCTTGTAGAAAAAAAAGCTTTTCCTGCTACCTAACTGATTTTTTCATTGTTACAATTGACACTTGTCCTCCTACTGTGCACCTCCAAAAAAACACTAGCTGAATTTTCTCTATACAGCAGGTAGACAAGAATCTTCTGTTGTGCTTTTTCTTGAGACTGAGCAAGACCATTTCCATGATTTTTTCCTGGTATGTCAAGTGCTTAACTCTTCAAGCTGGTCCACAAAGCTCTCTGTTGGACTCACTCTCATAGTTTCATTTCACTGAAAAGCCCATACCTGGGCCTAGCTTTCCATAATATGGCTTCATTAATACTGAGTAGAGAAAAACCACTTCCCTCAAGTTCAGTATCAACACTCTTCCTAATAGATCCCGGGAATCTGCTGGCCTCCTCTCATGTGAGAACATTGTTCTGACTCATGCTTAACTTGTTACTCACCAAGAACTCTGTTTTCTAAAAAAGTGCTTTCTATGCAGTTGATGTCAGTTTGTTATTCTGTCCCAGATGCAAGATTTTATATTTGCCTTCAAAGAATCACAGAATGGTAGGGGTTGGAAGAGATCTCTAAATATCATCTAGTCCGACTCCCCTGCTAAAGTAGGTCCATCTAATCAGATTGCACAGGAAAGTGTCCAGGCAGGTTTTGAAAACCTCCAGAGAAGGAGACTCCTCACCTTCTCTGGGCAGCCTGTTCAAGTGCTCTTTTAGCCTTGTGAGAAAAGTTTTTCCTCATGTTCAAGTGGAACTTCTGTGTTCCCGCTTGTGCCCATTACCCCCTGTCCTATGGGCACTATAGGAAAAAGACTACCCCCATCCTATTGACACTCATCCTTTAGGTATTTGTAAGCATTGATAAAATCCCCTCTTTGTTGATCTTTTTCATTTTGTTTGCATTTTATCTTGTTTAACACCTGGTGGTCAATCAACTAAAAGCACATTCAATATTTGTTTTGTATATGGTCAGAATTCAGCTCAATCAAACACAAATTTTACTGTTATCCAGTTATGGCCTAACAACTCAGCAGAGGAAATTTATGCAGCATCTATAATGATAAAAACAGGCACCTCAACACTGGAAGCATACCTGGGAGAAGAAAGGTTCTGACATTGCAAGGCCAAAGCTGGAATTTCAGAAATTTAGTTTTCAAATGTCCTTTCTGTGAAGCCTTGATTAATGTCTATTAAACTGCCAATTTGTTCCAATTTGGTGAGCATACAAGTGACAGCATTATTTAGACAACCACACACATGATGAGTACTCTGGTCCTCATCAGCATGTTCCAAAGTATAGGAATGCTCAGAGAATAAAGGCAGCAAGTATCTCATAATTTAATGCTTTAAGAACAGGGCTTACAGAGATTATGATCATTATTTAACTTACAGTAGTCTTGTTTCTTGTTATGTTGTTGTTCACCAATACTACACATTAACAATGATTTTCTAGATTAACAATGCAAATCTATAAAAGCTAGTGATCCCAATCCAGCTTTGCATGGAATGTTATTGCAAAATAAAGTATTTAATGTGCTGACAAGTGATTATAATAAAATGATGCATTATAATTGCAAAAATAGAAGGAGAAAACTTAATGGAAAAAATAATTTAATCCCATATATTAATCTGATATTCTGGTTGGACTCGATCTTAAAGGTCTTTTGCAACCATAACAACTCTATGTTTCTCTGATTTGGAATTCACTCACAGTTCTTCCTGGGGAAGAACTCATTTACATTCAGTGATAGCTTGTTTATTTGAACATATTGTGATTACCTTTGATTAGTGTATACTGTGAAGAGATTCTGGAGAATACCTCTAAACTGATGGTTATACTTATCTCCAACTTCCATTCAAATTTTGAAATCCATAAAGAAAGTTTTGATTTCCCTTTGTTATTTGAATAGCCTCTTCTTTCTCCACTTAAGGATTAGAAACATACTACTCTAGTTGTATTTTATGTCATTCTGTAATGAGGTTAACTACAAAATACTTTTTTTCTAGTTAAAATGTATATCTTTTTCCATTCACAGTTTTCCTGGCCATAAATATTGATTTCAGCTACAATAGAGTTAGTTTTTTCTCATAGTAGTTTATATGGTGCTGCACCTTGAATTTGCGATGAAAACGGTGTTGATGACACACTTGTGATTTAGCTATTGCTGACCAGTGCTTACACAGAGTGAAGGCCTTTTCTGGTTCTCATTCTATCCTGTTAGCTGAGGCTGCATGAGGAGCTGTGAGGAGACACAAATTAGACAACTGACCTCCACTGACCAAAGGGATATTCCATACCATATGATGTCATGCTCAATGATAAAAGCTGGAGAAAGCAGGAAGGATGTTCTGAAAAATGATATTTGTCTTCTCAAGTAACCATTACATGTGATGGAGCCCTGCTTTCCTGGAGATTTCTGAACACCTGTCTGACAATGGGAAGTGATGAATATATTCCTCACTTTGATTTGCTAGCATAACTTTTGCCTTACTTTATCTCAACTCACACGTTTTCCCACTTTTCTGATCCTCTCTTCCATCCCACTGATGGGCACACAGTGGCACACTGTGTGGGGTTTAGTTGCCGTCACAGCAATAAATCACAACAATAAACTAAAATTTGTTTCTTCCAGAAGGTTTTTAATTATTTTTAAGGAGGATAGCAACTGTAAATAGCATTATTAATCGTTTAATAAGAAGAGAATTTTCATGGGTAGAGCATTATTTTATACAAGTTTAAACTAGTAAACTGCTCTTCCAATCTAACCATTCATTGCTAGACCAAAGAAGATTTTATAGGAAAAGATCCTTGGAAAATTATTATGGCCTATTTTCCTATTAAGTTTTGGGAAAAACTGCAAAAACACATACACATACACAATGAAATTTTTGGTGAAAATAAGATAATAGTACACTATAATAGTCTTAAAATATTTCATAGACTCATAGAATCATTATAGCTGGAAAAGACCTTTAAGATCATCAAGTCCAACCATTAACCTAACACTGCCAAATCCATCATATCCCTCAGCACCTCATCTATGGGACTTTTGAGTATTTCTATGGGTGGTGACTCCACCACCCTCTCCACCAGCCTGTTCCTATGCTTAATAACCTTCTTGAGGAAAAAGTTCTTCTTAATGTCCAATCTAAACCTCCCCTGGTGCAACTTAAGCTAGTTTTCTCTTGTCCTATCTGTCACTATTGGAGAGAAGAGATTGACAACCACCTCACTACAACCTCTGTTCAGGTAGGTGTAGAGATCAATCTTGTCTCATCTCAGCCTCTTCTTCTCCAGGCTAAATAATAATACAAAATGCAGATAAAAATTATCACAAACAGCTATATTTTTAGTATATCCATTCTAATAAACATAAGAGGGTCAGGAGTGAGTTCAAACACCAGACCTCTGTAAGCTACCCTGCTTAAACCTCAGTCTTCATCTCTGTTTATAATGTCTCCAAAAGGCTCTCCATGACAGGTTTACAGTAGAGTGAGTTAATTCTGATTGGAGTCTGTATTTATCTGTATTATAGGCCTGGAAAAAGTCCACAATCCTCTTCCATAGCAACATGGGCACTTATCATCAGCTTTAATATTTCCAACAGCTCTTCAAAATATAATTAGAATAAATATTTTGCTAATTGATAAAAAAAAGAATAATGATGTTCTATTAAAATGAGAGAGAAACTATAAAGGTTAAATATTTGCTAGAAGTTAAAAATCACACATTTTCTTCTGTTTTACTATTTTTGTTGCCATCTGCTAAAGAGAGATCATCTTTATTTCTCCTTGCTCATAATTTACCATTGTCTACCTGTAGGTTGACCTGCTTCTGAAGGGGAGTTGGACTAGATGATCTCTAAAAGTCCCTTCCAACCCTACCATTCTATGATTCTATGACTTAGTAAAGAACCAAGACAGCTGTAAACTGCTCCTTCTTACTAGTGTAATAAGACAGTAATTCCATATCTTTGATAACACCTATATAATCCTTAAAGATAGATTTTAATTACAAAATAAAATAGTTTTACAAATTCCAATGGCATTCCATTTTGTGGGGCTCAGGAAACTATGTGTTCCACCTCTTTAACTCAACTATGTAAAATGGAAGATATCTTTGGAGCTAATGTAAATACCTGGAAGACAAGATTAAATAAAAATAAAATGAAAGAAAAGTAAGGAAAAGGAAAAGGAAAAGGAAAGGAAAGGAAAGGAAAGGAAAGGAAAGGAAAGGAAAGGAAAGGAAAGGAAAGGAAAGGAAAGGAAAGGAAAGGAAAGGAAAGGAAAGGAAAGGAAAGGAAAGGAAAGGAAAGGGAAAGGAATTTTCAAAGTTTTTACTTTATTTTGTTGGGTTTTTTAGGTTAAAAAGAACTTTTTATTGTTTCTGGTTTTGCACAGAAACCTGATACTGCTTTCAGATAGGTGAAGGTGTTTGCATAAAGTGGGACACTGGTTAATACACAAAAGTGGGACACTAACCTTGAATAAAGAGTGATGTATTCAAGCTCTCCTGAAAAATGTGTTACAAAGTCTTTCATCTCAGACTGCTCTGATTCAAATGGTCAAGGATTCTCATGTATTCTCTGTGTTTTAACTGATAAAATAACTATTCTTTGAACTTAAACGTTCTTTGGCCAGATAATTCTTGGCAAAAACAACTTGTATCCATGAAAAATATTATTGTAGACAAAAAGAATTCATTAATAGAGCAAAGAAAGTTGAGCAATGTCAATATTTAACTCCATTTTTCTTTCTGCTGTAATTTTTTAAATGCCATGTTGGGGTGAATGCTCAATATTTTCCAAACTTTTTCTTAAATATTGAGCATAAACATAAATTTTGTGATTTATCTTATAGAAACTTTTGCATATTAACTTTTTTTTTTTTTAAATAAATTAACTTCACTGTGCTTTCAAAATTTTCACAATTTTCCTGTGCTATGAAAGTGTCCTGGTTTGGGCTAGGATAGGGTTAATTTTGATGAGGAAATAGGAAGGGGTATAGCATGGCCAGCTGACCCAGGCTGACCAACAGGTATTTGATACCATACATGCCCAGTACATATAGGGCGGGAGCTAGTCGGGGGCAGCACTGTGGAACCGTGGGTTCAGCTGCCAGTCGGGAGCGGTCATGTTGGGTCCTGGGTGGTGAGCAGCTGCAGCACACACCATTCCTTTTGTATATCCCCTCATTTACTGTTATACAGTGTTTTTTACTAATTGTACTGTTCATATAAAACTACAGATAAAGTCATAAGAATTTAGAAAGCAGTTACAGGATCACAGAATGGTTGAGCCTGGAAGGAACTTCTGGACATCTTCTGATCCAGTGCCCTAAAGAAGATGGGAGCTTGTGAGATGCTGGTACTGGACCAAGCTCCTAGCAAGATCTGGAAACCTGTGGAAAGAGTTTGCTGTCAGGACTTGTGACTCTGTGGGGAACCCATGGTAGAACAGTTTGTTCCTGAAGGACTGCCCACCTCCCGTGGAAAATGCCCACACTGGAGAAGTTTGTGAAGAACTGTAGGCTCTAGGAAGGATCCACAATGGAGAAGTTTGTGAATAACTATCTCTCATAGGAGAGACCCCTTGCTGGAGCAGTGGGAAGTGTGAGGAATCCCTTCCTGAGATAAAGTAGTGACAGAGAACATCTGTGATGAACTGACTGCAACCCCCATTCCTCGTTCCCTTGTGCCAGTAAGGGCAAGGAGGTAGAAACTCAGGCTGAAAGGAGGGGTTGAGGGAGGTATTTTAAGATTCATGTTTTATTTCTCATTACCATTCTCTGTTCTGATTGTCAATAACATAAACTAATTCTTCCCAAGTTGAGTCTGTTTGCCCATGACAGTAATTACTGAGCAAACACTCTACTGAATGACCTCAGTCCACAAGCCTTTTGTTATATGTTCTCTCCTCTGTCCATCTTGGAAGAAAGAATGATGGAGTAGCTCTGATGGGCACCTGGCATCCAATCAGGATTAAACCACCATAAGTCTTTATGAACCTACAAGGAAGAGCTCTGCTACGTATTTCAAGCAAAGAGAAATCATAAGAGTTTAGGTTTTTTTTCAATTGTTAATTTCACATAATTGAAGTTTTAAATAAATGTGAACTTTATATGTCTTTTACCTGCTCTTAATTTGTTCCATGTTTATATTCTAATGTTAGTATTCTCCAAATGTAATGACTTTGCTTATTAGCACTGACTGCATTAGCTGATATAGCAAAAATGTATACATTACTTAACTCTAAACTCAGAAATATCTTTGAGAGCAATAGAACCACTTGAAAAAGTAAGAAAATGTGAATTCATTTTAATAGTTGAACATCATAGAAATGGTTGACAGGGATTTGATTCATCCCATGTAACAGAAGACAATTAATTGAGATGCTTAAATTGACAATAGTGAAGTTTGAAAAAGTCCCTAGACTGCTTCAGTAGTGGTGAATTATCTTAAGAGAACAATAAAATTCTTGCACAGGCTAATTTGTTATTTCTTTTTTTTTCTTTTCTTGATTGAACAGTAAAGGACACAAGGGATCATTAACCTAATTTAGATTAGCTTAATCTAACATAAAAATTAACTTCATGAACAAGGTATATATTGTACTTTAATTAGATATAAATAGTAATAGAAAATCAACTTGCCTATGTGGATACTGTTTCTACACTATCAAATTAAATAGGCCCAAAGCCCACTCTCCAAATGCTTAGTAAGTGACATAGCACTATTCATACTCATTTTACTAAAATTTGTTCTACTCAGAAAGAACGCTTATTTATACCATCTATTTCTAGCGACCTCTAACTCTTGATGTCTGTGAAATGATAAACTACCAAGAAATTAAGTGATCCCTGCAGACATTAGATCTGTGTTACAGACCATGTTAAGGATTTACAACTTGGATATTCATGGCTGAGGAGTGGCTTGATATTTTAGTTCTATACACAGAGCTTTCAGGCCTGATTTTCTAAATATTAACCTGAGATTACATATGATGCATATTTTCTTTATGAAAGTCTATGACTTTCAACCTTGAACTGTTTTATTCAACTTTTTTCTTTGTAAAATATCATTTTATATCTAAACATGAGGTGGATGGTAAGGCCTTGAGACAAAGACATAAAAACTGAAGTAGATTTTTAAAGAGACTGGAGTCTCTTTATTTCTCCTTTATCCATCCAGCTGGCATGAAAATGTAGAAATGTCTTTCTAGGAGAATGTAGTAATAGCCTTAATTTTATATGGATATTAATTAGGATGTACCACTTCAAGCTTTTTTATTATAATGTGACAATTTAATAGGTAGGAGAGATTTGAATAGACAAACAATTATATAAGAATAATTTCAGTTTTGTATAAAGACATATCTTTGGTACCCTTGAGGATCTGGTTTTGCAGCTACAAGCAAACCCTAATTACAGGTTTTGTAAGTGAGATTTTTTTCCACTTATTTCTATACCATAATTTTGGTGAAAAAATTCCTTTCAGCTACAACTCTCTGTGTGTCGGAATGGTTTCCTACATATTAATGAATTCAAACATCTCAATTTCCATTATTTATTGCAAATTTTATTAATCTAGTTTAAGAAAAAAATAGTGTATCTTTACTATTATAACAAAAAAACCCCCTAAAAAAAGTCATGGGCTGAAGGCAACCATAATGTTTTGAAATAATTTATATACATTTCAGTATAGAGAGACTATTAACTAGGAACTAATCTTTAGTGAATACTAGTCAATAATAATACAGGTTTAAGTATTTTTACACCCATGTGACTTTAGGAGTATGGATTGCAGACCTCTATGTTGTTAATAAACATATGAAGGAAAAGCTGGTTATCAAGGGAATCACCATGGACTCACCAAGGGGAAATCCTGTTTAACCAACCTGATAGCCTTCTATGAGTACACGACTGGCGGGCTAAATGAGAGAAGAATAGCATATGTCATCTACCTTGACTTCAGCAAGACTTTTGATACGGTCTCCTATAACATCCTCATCAGAAAGCTCAAGTAGTATGGCTTGGATAAGTGGATGGTAAGGTGGATTGAGAACTGGCTGATTGACAGAGCCCAGAGGGTGCTGATCAATGGCATAGAATCGAGTTGGAGGTCTATGGCCAGTAAAGTTCCACAGGGATTGGTTCTGGGGCCAATCTTGTTCAATATCTTCATCAATGACCTGGATGAGATGACAGAGTGTACCCTCAGCAAGTTGGCTGATGACACCAAACTGAGAGGACTGACTGATTCCCCAGAAAGCTGTGCTGCCATTCGGTGGGATCTCAACAGGCTTGAGAGTTGGGCAGAGAGGAATCTCATGAGGTTCAACAAGGACAAGTGTAGAGTCCTGCATCTGGGAAGGATCAACTTCATACACCAGTACAGACTAGGGGTTGACTTGGTGGAGAGCAGCTCTGCAAAGAGGGATCTGGGAGTCCTGATTGATTATAAACTAAATATGAGACAGCAATGTGCCCTCGTGGCCAAGAAGGCCAATGGTATCTTAGAATGCATCAAGAAGAGTGTGGCCAGCAGGTCAAGGGAGATTCTGCTTCACCTCTACCCTGCCCTGGTGAGGCCTCATCTGGAGTCCTGTGTCCAGTTCTGGGCTCCTCGGCTCAAGAGGGACAGAGAACTTCTGGAGAGAGTCCAGCACAGAGACATCAAGATGATGAGGGTATTAGAGCATCATCCTTATGAGGAAAGGCTGCAGGAACTGGGGCTGTTTAGTCTAGAGAAGAGGAGACTAAGGGACATCCTCAATATTTAGAAATATCTAAAAGATGGGTGTCAGGAGGCTTAGGCATTCCTTTTTTTCTGTTGTACCTAGTGGCAGGACAAGGAGTAATGGAAATAAACTGGAACACATTTAAACATAAGGAGAAACTATTTTATCTCGCGGGTGAGGGAGCCCTGGAATAGGCTG
The DNA here is from genome assembly GCF_028858725.1 of Colius striatus. Lineage (NCBI taxonomy): Eukaryota > Metazoa > Chordata > Aves > Coliiformes > Coliidae > Colius > Colius striatus. Next base: position 48,060,206 of record NC_084759.1, on the reverse strand, counting down.
CCCAGGGAGGTTGTGTAGCCTCCTTCTCTGGAGGTCTTCAAGACCCTCCTGGAGATTTTCAAGAGCTCTCTGGACATATTCCTCTGTAATCCGATCTAAGTGGACTTGCTTTAGCAGGGGCATTGGGCTAAATGATCTCTAAAGGTCCCTTCCAACCCCTACCATTCTATAATTGTACCCCCCACCAAAATGAGGTTCTTTATTCTTTGTATCATTAATCCCTGTAGTTTATCCTGTAGTAAGTGATTGCAGACCTATCCTTAAAGCTCTTAGATGATACTTTAGGACATAAATTTATTTTTCCTTCACATCAAAGACAGAGTGAAATGATGGCTTGTATACAAAAAGATAGTTGTGAAATACCTAAAACAGTACAGCTATATCTGAAACAATGAGACTATGCCTGAAATAATTAGGCTGTTAAGGCAGAAACACTGCAAAACCTGAAACACGACTGATCCAGCTATCTCGATCTACAAGAAGATGCTCGAAAGGGAATAAAAACTAAAAGTTCACCCATAGGACAGCCATGAAAATACCAACAAGGGTCACTATAACTGCCAACAACCATTGAAAGAGACCCTTACCAATCCAATGTGATCACATAACGGCTATGTAAATATGATATTGCTATCTATAATTCTTCCCTCTTCTTCTTCCTACTTCCACCTCCTGAATTTTGTTCTGTGTCCTTCAACATGATTTTTTTTTCTACCAACTAGTCTACTCTTGCTTTTCCAACTTTTTCATAACAGACATTCATTGCCCTTTAAACTATTTTGAGGATAGATTTAAAAGTTTAGAAACCTTTTGTGAAATGTTTTCTCATAATATGTGCTCTACATTATGCTTCTAGTCAGAAGGAAAAGATAAAAATTACTAAAATTTTATAATAAGAATGTGGTTTATTAAGGAAAGAAGTTAATAATCTAACTCTGGTATCAGTAGACTAAAATTTGGGATTTAGGAGCTTTAAGTCCCTGGTTTGATATCCTGTAATCTCACATTTTGATTATTACAACTAGCTTAATTAATTAACAACATATTTACACTGTAAATCTTGTTACTATAAGAGAATTTTTCATTAGTTTAGTGTACAAACATTGAGATTTCCTTGAGATTTCTGGCAATTAATTAATATTTGCAACAGTATTTTAGGGAACATTTTACTGCCTCATTTTGAAGACAGTAAAAATTTAGAGAAGGAAAAGAGAAACTCTTTTTGTGTATATGATAAAATTAATTATTCTTAGTTGATAAATCATTATGAAGTTTAAAATAAAGCTGTTGAATTGTCTCTTGTATGTATTGTTTCCTCTTACCTTTGGCATTAATTCAGTAGATTAGTTTACTTCAAAACAGATATTCCAGGAAGAGAATAGGTTATAGGAAGAGCTCCCAAATGTCCAGTACAGTTTAAATGTTTCTTAGTCTTCTGGAATCTGTGTGGCCAGAAAAATGTACAGAAATGTATCTTTGGAGTAATTTAATTTACCAAGGTAATCTTGATATTTTTTTTGTAGGATTTAAAAGGGAAAATGGTAATATGGTCTTACTACATGGGTTTGTTAGTGTTTGTGTATCTGTTTGTGTACACAATGACTTCAACATGTGATTTTTAAAATTAACTTAAAATATTTAATGACAAGTTTCACAAACAAGATTCCAAAGAATAAAAAGTAATAACTAAGAAAACTCCATAAATGTTAGCATTGGCTTGTAACAGTCATGGAGGAGAAAACTATTTTTTTTTTTTTTGTGAAGATACTGTATGAATTAACAAAGATGTTTTCTAACATGTTTTATGAAAACAGAATTTATTTGACAAATATCTGTAGTGACCACAACTTCCTCTCAGGTAATGTAGAATCCCTTTACACTCAGTAGGGAGATAAGGGTACTTTAAGACTATCTGAATTAATAACTTAAACTGTAGTAGAATTTTAAAAACTTATTTAGTATCCTTCTGTTTCATACATTGAGCACTCAGGCAATTCTCGTGGATGTTCAGAACATCCCCATGATGTCCCTTAAAAGTTGTCAGAATAAGACCACACAGATTTGGAGGAATATTTTAAAAGGCAAGTGGATATTACCTCCAGCAGCTCCAGGGTATTTCTGGGACCTGAGGGATCCTCCTACAGGGCTACTGAAGTCCAGATCTGACTGCAGTAGCTGGCATCACTCCCATGCCTGAACAGAAACAGGATAGAGAGTGAGATTACAGAGAGAGACAGTTGAGAAAAGATTTAATAAGAGAATACAAGGAGGAAGAATAAACTGTAGTGATCAGGTGCAGGTCTTCACCAGACAACTATATCAATGTCACTGAAATAGTAAATGAAGACAGGGATTTGGAGTCTGTAAATAAGAAATCTCTGAAGTCTAGTGCCAATAAGAAACAGCGGATTACATGTTACAAACTCCTTTACAGCTTTCTGTTTGATTCACCTCTGTTTTTCCCCATCCACTTGCCCAAGACATTCCATTGCAGGTTTTACATAATCCCACAGATCTCCCTTGATTATCTCAAATCTTCATTTTCCTCTTGTTTTCCACATTTTATCAGTTACAAAGTCCAAGTAGCTCTTTCCAAAGTTGCCCTGGAGATTCCTACTGGCCTGTCAATTAGTAAACAGAGGCATCCATTTTTCCAGTGTCTCTTTTGACTCTTTGTTTACTAAATTCTTGCCTCCAAATGTTCTTACTTATTGCTCCATCCCCATACTTATACAAATGTTCTCATTTTCCACACATCCTTGCAAAAGAGTTTACTAGAATAAACCTGGTTCTTGTATGCCAGTTGACCTCCGTACTTGCAAATGTTTCTAGACACATATAATGTCAATTCAATATATGTCTTCAATTTTAATTTTGTGTAGTTACCAATTAAAGTCTTAGTGTATTACTGATGTGAAGCATCCAAATCCAATGCATAACCTATTGCTTCTGCTTATATTCTGAAAAAAACATCTGTATAGTCTAATGTAGAATATTAAAAGCAAATTTATTTTTGAAAACTTTATTTAGCTAACAAAATACCAGTTTTCCGTTCTCCTGTATAAAGAATAAAATACCAGCAACCTTAAATAGTTGGATTAATTCTACTATAGGTCAGATCTTGAAAGTTATCTTCTTTGGATATGTCCATGGATGTCTCTGGGGCTTTTTGAGAACAGACACTAAATTAGTTATAAAAATACATTAAGCTACAGAAGTCTACATAATTTCTCATTAGAAACAACTGATGTTCTACAATCAATCTGAGTCCACCAACTGATTGTAGGTATTTTAGTCATCCACTGATAATGCTTCTGCCATCTTTTAAGTCTTCACCACATAACCAACTCACATGTTATATTTAATTAAGTTCCAAAATCAATTATTGATAATGTGGAGAAAGATTTTTGCTACATTTTATTAAACTCATTTTATGAAAAAACATCATAAAAGTTACATTTTTTTGAGCTGATGTGTTTTATTGTGTTTTTCAATTTTGCTGCTGAACTTACACAGTACAGTGTACTGTGATTACAATGAATAAGGATTTGCTTGTCATTATCAACACCTGGAAATAAATGACTACCTAAATCTGAGGTGAGCTTCAATTTCTTTGATGGATATAAATGCTCAGTAGTAACGTATGATCCTAAGTATGTTACAGTATCTTTTCCAGTGATTTATAACAGCCATATCAAATGAAGTTTATACTTTATAAATTCCAACACATGTTTATCCTCCCAAACTCATTTAGCTTCTATAACATGCAAAAGTAATCTGTCTTTTCTGCTGTGTTACATTAAAACTGGAATTTATTGTACATTTCCTCTTTTCTCTTTTGCAGTCAATGCAGTAAGGATTAAAGATCAAGTGCAGAATAATCTGAGGATGATACTTTCAAATGATATAGCTTTCAAGTCCAAGAAGCTCAGCAGAAGTGTTGATGCCACTAAGATAATAATGGAAAATTGTAATTAAGAGTATTGCTATTGTCCTTGACATTTTAGTAATCAAAACTTATAAAATGACAGATTCACATTCAACTGCTGTTCCTTAACAGTAACTCCATACAAATAAGATAATGTGTAGAGGACAGAAAAAGTAAAAATGTCAGCCAGTAACTTACCTGTAGTACTTTATAGAATGTGCTATTCTCTTCTATATAGATAGAATAATAAATCTAACATACAGATAGTAACTGAGTGGTAAAGTACATTTAATTATATTTTTAGTTGATGTTGCTTTCACAGTGGAATTCTGAAAGATTTTACTATCTTTGTAAGCATGGTTCCTATTAATAGTACATACATAGCTGAATGTGTGAAGTCCGTTGCATAGTAGCATGTCTAAATTGGTTCTGTACGTTTCTGTGATTCAAGAGAAAAAGTATAAAATTGCATTAAAAGAAAAAAAAAAAAAGAAACAAGGAATTATGAGCTTGGTAACATTAAGCATCAGGCCATTTCAAATAGTAGAGTGCATTCCTTCCTCCCCTTATTGGCAAGTATCTGGTCAACTCCTAACATCCTCTACAGGTAAACATATAATCACAAACATCTACTGGACTAAATGTATAAATATTCTGAAAACTTTATCAGAGAGATAGAAATGTTTCTTTTGTTGCTGTCATTGTCTGAGTGTGACTAACTGATCTATCTGTGCAAGTCACAAAAATTTTGAAAGATGGAAGAAATTCAGATGAGCAATGGCTTACTTTACAAATTAAATGGAAGTAGTGTATCTAGTAAACTAGTGAAATATTTGTCCCAAGTCAGACTAATCTTAGAATTATCTTGTTAAAATTCTTAGGATCAAAACATCTTAACCTTAACAGTGGTTTATAGTGTCCTGTACAATTCACCATAGAGAAGACACCAAAGGTAGCATTCAGATACTTTACTATAGGGTTTTATACTATTTGAGACAACCTGAAATATCCTCCAGATCTTTACCTGCAAGTTTCCAGAAGGATGGTTCCCAGGACATGCCAGCTGCATGTTCTGAAAAGCATTAGGGCACATGAAGTTGGATGGATTCCAATATTTGGCCAACAACATACCTCCCTACATTTCTGAGGTGTAACTTGGAGGAAATCAATCCAATGTTCTTTATGTGTATATATATATATATATATGTATATATATATGGTTGGGGTTTTTTTTCATGAAAAGCTTTTACAGAGTACAATATATCTTACCTATTTGTTATATCTGCAGTAGAAGAAAATTATTTTTCAAAATATATCAGTTTATTTCTATTTCCCTGAAAAGTAAGATTAAGCTATGTATCTCACAGAAGTCCAACTAATAAATCTGAATTAGTGATCAAAGTAAATTGTTCAGTTTCTGAAATTTTTAAGGTTTCCTAGAATTTACTATGTAAGGACATTTAGTTTCTGAGATATTATCTTGCTCAACTTGTCTGTGCATGCTGGTGACTGCCTCTAATCTGAACCACAGTTCTGGTGTGTAGTTTCTCTCCACATTAATCATCAGGTTCTTGTTGCAGTGAACTTTTGTAGAGCACATCTCATCAACTGTACTCCACAAATGTGAACTGACAGTAACTGTCTTCTAAGTGTAGCCAGAAGAATCTCATATATATTAGCCCCATTCTGTCGATGACTTGCTCAGAGTTTGAGAATCTGAGGGCATTCCTGATGGGATACCATGACCTTTCATCGGGAGGGAGTAAAGCCTACAAAGCTTTTTTAATCAAAGAATGTTCAAGCTACCTAACCATTGTGGAGGTCACTTTCCTTCTGTGTAAGTTATGTTTCACTCCCAACCCAATATTTCAATGTTTTCTGACCCAAGAGAAGGAAAGGAAAAGGTTGACAGTAGCCAGATAGTTATAACACTCACATGGCAGTAAGAAGTCTTCTTTAATTGAACCTTTCAAAGTCACTTATTTTTTAGAAATAGAAGATTTTCAAGGGAAAAAGAGAGAACAGATTTCTCTCTTTTCTGTGTTTTCAAATCATTTATAGTCCAGGACTGGAACACAATAGTTATCAAATTCCTTTTTTAATAATATTTTTAAAACAACGCTAAAAGATGTACAAGGAAACTGAATAGTATACTGCTTGTGAGAAAATAGAGTTATAACTGTAGATGACCCCTGTATCTGATTGTCTAACTTATTCTCAACATTCTTTGAAGAGTGACATTTACAAGCTCCTCGTGTAGTTCATTGACATGTTAGAAATATTCAGAAAATCTTTGTATTACTTTGTCTTTTTTTAATACCTAACTTTAATCTGTGTAGAGGTAAAATATCTTCTTGTTTCATCTCAGTGCACAAGAACATTTTAGAATTTCTGTCTTATAGTAATTAATATTTCAAAAGTTACTATCTTTTTACTCAATTGTTTTCTGCTTTTTTTGCTGTTCTTCCTTTTATATTTCCTGCTCAAGAAGATAAAGACCATGTTCCGTTGATGTAACATACTTGACTCTATCAATCTAAGGTTTACAAGCATCTATTCTTTTTCTCATCTTTTGTCATCATTGAAACTTGTCTCATGCTTTTATGAGCAGTAATTAGTGGAAGCATTTTAGAGAACTAGGCCTTGTTCCCAATGTGTAACTCTAATTGTCTAATTGCTTTATATTTGGAGTCCTGTGTCCAATTCTGGGTTCCTCAGCTCAAGAGGGACAGACAACTGCTGGAGAGAGTCCAGTGCAGGGCCACCAAGATGATCAGGGGACCGAAACATCTTTCATATGAGGAAAGGCTATGGGAACTGGGGCTGTTTAGTCTAGAAAACAGGAGACTGAGGGGAGATCTCATTAACATTTACAAATACCTAAATGATGGGTGTCAGGAGGTTGGGACATCTCTTTTCTATAGTAGCTAGCAACAGGACAAGGGGTAATGGGATGAAGTTGGAACACAAAAAGTTCCACTTAAACATTTTCCTGTGAGAGTGAGGGAGCAGTGGAACAGGCTGCCCAGAGAGGTTGTGGAGTCTCCTTCCTTGGAGGTCTTCAAGACCCTCCTAGACATGTTCCTATGTGACCTGATCTAGATGAACCTGCTTCTGCAGGGGGTTGGACTAGATGTTCTCTAAAAGTCCCTTTCAACCCCTACCATTCTATGATTCTATGATGGAATGTGATTCTAGAAGTTCCTTTTCTGAGTACACAAGGCAAAAGTAAAGATGAAAGAGTCAAAACAGCAGAAAATATAAGAGATTGTGCTTATATAAAAAGTTCTTTGAACAACTCAGTAAATGAGAATAGGACAGCCTATATAAGTTACATAGGCAACAACTATAATATTATAGTGTATCTGACCACATTATGCATACCAGAATGTAGTAATGGTGATAAATTCTTGACAGTGAAACTCCAAACAGGATTTATCTCCCCAGAGTAGTAATATTACGGTCAGGGGCTACAGGTAGTTCTCTGAGTCATTCAATTCATTTCAATGTAATTCATGCAAACTCTTTAAAATTATATGTTAATTCACTGAATTCACATCTCAGATTTCAAACTATACAGTTATTTAGTTACTAAAAATAAAATAGAGGTGAAAAAAAGAATGATATTTAAATAATACCAGCAAAATATTGTTCTCTGTCCTTCTTGTTCATTTTTTAATTTATTGACTTATCTTTCACTTTTATAACATATTACTAATCCCATTGAAAATGTAGACTTTTTTCATAGTGTACAGCTTAATCATAGGAACAATGTTAATTTAGTATTTGCATCAGAAAAATGTGAGGGTGCTAATTTTTTTTCAAATAATATTCTAAAAAGACAATTGTTTTTTCAGCAAAGGAAAGCAAAATTATAATTAATTGTTATGACAACTACTGGAAACCAGTTGATCAAAGTTCATGAAATTAAGATGCATTGGTCTCACAATAATTAAAACTTGGCTTTTGAATTACATTTTTCTGTGATATAAGAATTCAAAAATAATCTTGATCCTAATTTAGTGCAACCATTTTTAAGAAAGTTTTCAGGATGAAAAAGTGGTTATATTTATCTTGTTTTTTGGAGGTTTTGGGGGGAGAAATGTTACCCGTAATAAACAAACTAATATAGATGGTGAAGTACTTACTCTCTTTGCTAATCAATGCGATGAAATATGTAAGTCTATGACTAAAATTAAGACCTAAATACAAGAAATTGTATCAATGAATTATTTTAAGTATTTTTTCATGGAGACATTTTGTGAATGGCTGCACAGAATATATCAGAAATAAATATTCTGATACTACTTACTGCAAAACTCTATCAAATATGCAGTTATTGCATCCTATAATTTAAGAGCATCTTGCCCTCTGTTGTTTAGTTTCTTGTTTGGTAAGTCTTAGCAAAAACTTGTAGCTGATCAATAGATAACAATTTTTAGTGAAGCTTGCAACACAATTCAAGTATGTAACAGATAGCACCAATCGGTATTGATTTGACAAGTTCAGTTTTGTAAACAATCATTCAGTTTTGTAAACAATCATTAAGTTTTGTTTGTTGGGCAAGTTCTGGGAAGTAAGATTTGGTCTTATTATGTATTCAAAACTCCTGAATATAACGTCCTAAATCAGAGACAGAGTTTAGTGTAGTTGTATCAACATAAAAGCCTAATGCTAGAGGAGAAGTCTACCAGTGTCTGTCCTGGCACACAACTGTCAGACAAGGATTTTGGTCCACTACAGGTCCAGTAGCTCTATAGAAATGTCATAGATATTCCATGGTATCTCAGATGTTACAGAGGACTTATGTTTAGGCAACTGTATCAAAGTCCAAAATTATGGAAAAGAAATCATATCTGTAATGGGACCAATAAGCCATTAAAAGATAAAACAAAAGGAAAAATGTGGAGAATCACAAGAAAAATAAGGTTTGGTTTCAGATCCAAATTCAGACGTTCACTTTTCAGTACTTACTATGCAGATGTATAGAAACAAACTGGGTTACTAAACTCACACAACAATCAATAAAGATCATCCCATAGTTAATGAAAACATGGAAAGATGAATGTTCAGCTTAACCAGAATATACATCTGATGAGTTGAGTAGCCGTAGGCTCCATTAAATAGGGACAGGATTAATTTCCTTAGTATAAATATCTAGTCCTTTTTTTAGATACTAGACTACCAGAGATGGGACCTGGCAAGTGGAGAACCTTAATGTCTCTGAATGCAGTCAGTAGATGATTGTTTTACACAACTAAGTCCTGTCTCAATTTTACATGAAGATATCTACATTTAGGTGCCTACGTGTAGGTGTTCACACTCTCATGCCAACCAAAACTGCAGTAGACATATACTTACCATGTGACTTAAAAAAAACTCTAACTAAATATTTCTGAAAGAACAGATTTTAAGGCATTATCTACTGAAACTTAAACCTGTTACATTACTTGATATATTTTCTTTCTTAATTCCATCACACCGAATCGTAATATCTTAAATATTTCATCTGACAATCTACAAACAGGTTCTTTTTACTACAATATGTTGTAAGGTAGAATAATTATCCATTTTATGGTTGTTTTTATTAAGTTATATAAAAGGAATACTATATATACATATATAAAATTCTTATAAACCAGTAAGATAAATTTGAGAATGGAATCTGCATATAATTTTATAGACTTCCAGTAAATAAGACACAGAATAATGCTTCAGAACTTTATCTTTATCTATAAGATTTGGCAGTAGTAATGTGGCTAATGACCAGATAATAGCAAAAATGTTCTTTGAGATGTTAATTAGATTATCAAGCAAACCAGAAGACAGATGAATATCCTAAGTACTTAAAACTTTTTAGAATTAAAGGCCTTGCCAACTTCTTATCATTTCATATATCTTTTCCTTGACACACATTAAAAAGAAAGACAAGTAGTTTTGTTTCACATTTATCCAGATAAAAGCTGTATAAATGCATTTTTCATTCATAATCAATATTCTTCAGGCTACTTCTATTTAGTATTTTTCAGAGAGATATTTGAATCTTTAATGATTCAAGATCAGTAGCATCCCACCATCTCTGTGTAACAGTCGATAGCACAATTTACAATGTATGAATGGGTCTCATCACTTCAACATGATAAACTCTTACATAAGGTCCTTGTTATAGTCTTTGACAATAACAATTAATTTCGTAAAAAGCTGAGATAAGACTTTTATTTTTAGTTACATAAGAAGTAATTTAATGCTTTCATGTATTTGATATATATATAAATACTTAGATACAACTTCAGAGCGGAATACTGTTTCAATTAATTCACCGTCTAAGAGCCAGAAAAAAACGTGTGAAGTTTCCAGTTTTTTGTAGTCCTTACTATAGCCTTAGCTGTATTTCTTAAGATGAATTCCTAAGGTCCATCAAATCTTGACAAAATGCTATCCTTTGTGCGAACTTTGCTCTAAGATGAGTGTTCTTTCTTTCTCTCTGGGAGGTGGTGGAACCAGTTAGATGAGAGATAAGCAACTAAGCAGACCTCGAGGTCAGCGGGGGAAGAAAGGAGACACCTCCCAGTATCCCATGGGGAAATAGTAGCTGTCCCCCTGCAACCTGTGGAGGGAAATGGAGAAGCTGAGATCTGCATCTAGCTCATAGGACCCCATGCCAGTGGTGTTGACATACCCAGAGTGGTCATGAATTTATGGGAGGGTAGCATTGCAGCAGAAGGTGCCTGGTGCTGGCTGCAGAAGAGCCTCACGCTGGAGCAGTTTGTGAGAAGAAGCTGCAGCTCTTGAGAAGGACTCACACTGGAGAGGTTCGTTCGAGACTGTATCCCTCAAGAGGGACCCTGCATTGGAGCAGGGCAAGAATGCTTCTCTAAGAAGAAAGAAGTGGCAGAGATCATCTATGCCCTGAGATGGAGGAGGCAGAAATATCAGAAACAGTGAGCTTAGCCTGGGAGGTGGGGAAGGAGGGAGGGAGGAGGTCTTAATGTGTTGACTATACTTTTCTCTTCATCCTGCTGTGTTTTTCCTTTCTATCTGTTCTGTTTCTAGTTGTTAGTAGATTAAATGGTTCTTATTTGCTTCTTTAAATTGAGTAGTTGAATCTATTTTGCCCGGCACCATAATGGGCAGTGAGCCCTCCCTGCCCTTTCTCAATCCACAAAGTCCTTGGTTATCTTTTCTCCTCTCATCTCGCTAGGACCTCTACCAATACTACGGAAAATGTAGGAGTGTGTGTGAGGGGAGTGATCAAGAAGCAGTGTGGTGCTTTGTTGCTATCTGGGCTTGAATCATGACAGAAGGTTAGGGCATGGTTATGGTTGGACTCAATGATCTCTAAGGTCTTTACCAACTTAAATGATACTGCGATACTGTGCTTCATCTGATCTATCTGATATTCCTGCAACAAAAAGAGGTAAATCTTATCATCTGCCTGTTGGCAGACACCTCAGCTCTGAGTCCAACTCATCAGTTTCACACAGAGAATGTGGAAAAAGTTCAACAATCACAGCAATTGTGTTAAAATATGTGGAGCACAGCTCTTACCATGGTACTAGAGGACAAGTCACAATCAAGACCCATGAAATAAAATATAAGTCTAATTGTATGGCAATCAATAAATTGGGAAGACAGAAATGAAAGTATTTGTGAAAATTTCAAGAGCTCAAGACATATTTAATCCGTAGTTTAAGATTACAGTTGCACTATAGTAATTGTAGTTATTGGACACCTAAACTTAGTACAGATTCTGACAGAAACAGGTAAATCAAGACAGGGTTCAGGATGGTGTTCTAGCTAAAGTACCTCTTTTCATTACTTTTTGAGGGAGTTTTATGGATCATATGGATCATAGTCTTTGTTGCTCTTAGAATCATAGAATCATAGAATGGTAGGGGTTGGAAGGGGCCTTTAGAGATCATCTCTTCCAACCCCCCTGCAGAAGCAGGTTCATCTAGATCAAGTCGCATAGGAACATGTCCAGGCAGGTCTTGAAGATCTCCAAGGAAGGAGACTCCACAGCCCATGTGGGCAGCCTGTGTCAGTTTGTCAGTATATGATGTACTAGTGTTACCTTCCTAAAAACAGTAATCTCAGAAAACACTGAAGTCATAAGATGATGCTTAAGATTGCATATAGTGAAGTTGCTTACATGTTTTATTCTTAACTAGAGATAAATACAATTTTTTACTCCAGATTCGCAGCCACAACTCCCCTGAAAAAGTCAGATATCACAGTCATGCTGAACCTTTCAGGAAAAAAAAAAAAAAAGACAGTTATGGAGATCAATAGCCCTCAGATCTTTCTGAGGAGAGGTTTAGAGGAATAAAACACTCACACTAATGCAGCCAGGTAAGACCTGAGAGTCTCTAGTTCCTAGAGATGTCTGCTCCCCAGGAAGAAATACGGTCTCTCTGAAATAACAATGTTTTCACAATGCTGTGGCTTACCAAAGTCATTTTGGAAACAGCAACTGGAACATAGAAGCTAAATATACAGCATCCTGTCAGTTTCTTAATATATTATGTGCTTAGAGAAAAAACCATTTTACACAAAAGATATTTCATAAATGAAATAAATGGAGTAAAAAAAAATTTTAAAGCTGCAAAACTGTCATTGCACTTCCCTAACTCTCTGAATATGCTATGAAAATGACACTTAAAATAATAGGATCTATTGTAGTCATAATTTTCTCTCTGGAACAGCCTGCTGGGTTATGTTACAGAACAACTGTCCTTTCCTGTAATAGGTAAATATGTTCACGATCAAAGATAAGAAATAGAACTATCAAGCAAAGAATATGATTCACTGTAAAAATATTGTAAACACATCATAGATTTACTAGCAAATATTGATTGGAAAACAGTATATACAATTAAAGTAAGTACCAAATCTTGTAGCCTCCTCTTGTTCATAGACAATATTCTGTATTAAGTCAATGAAAGTTCTATGTGAATAATTATAATAGGTACAGTGGTAAAAATGTAAGCCTTAAAAACAATGTTTTTCCTTGCTTTAAACAGACCACTTCTCTTAGTATGGTATGTTAAGAAGATGTCTAAATATGTGTCTAATGTCAACCAATCATTACCTGACATTACATTTTTTTTTTTTACTTAAATATTACATTTTAGTTCATGGATCTTGATTATGACTTTTCCACATATACTTCTTGTACCATGGTAAGAGTTGTGCTCCACACTTTTTAACACAATTGCTGTGACTGTTCAACTTTGTCCATGGATGAGCTGGACTCAGAGCTGACACATCTGCCATTAGGCATTCATTTTCATTCAGAAATTTACTTGATAGAATTAACTCTACTGTTTTAATAGAGGTAGGATTTATCACACAAAGATTTAGCAATTTTTAAAAGAATGCATGTAATCTAATCTAGGTGTTTAAATTACTTATCTGGTCAAAAGTCAATGAAAGACTGCTCCAGAGAGAAAGGTAAGTTATCCCTCTTCAACAACTATTGCAACAGTAGTTGCTGTATTGCACCAGCTTTTGCCATTTTTACTCAGAAGTCCATGCAACAATATACCTAAATTTCAAATATCTGAGTAATGACCTTCCACCCATGGTATGAAAATATTGCAATCTTAATAGCCCCCCTGTCTTGTGCAGAAGACAAATAATCTTTCCAGCTTAGGTACTGAAAACGTCACACAGTAAGCTTGTATTATACAAGCAGTAAAGTCATTACAGAAAGAGAAAGGTAGGAAAGAAAGAAAGAAAAAAAAAGAGGTTTGATTCATCTCTATAAAACTATGTATGCCTGTGTACAATTGTTTAGCCAGAATTAGTGCTAAAAAAATGAAATAAATACAAAACACGAAAAAGCTTTAGTAACTGCTCTGCAGAATAACAACTCTTTGTACCAATAGACATTGCTCATTTTTATTTAAGGTCTCTGACAATTACGAACAAAAAAGGAAAAAGTAAAGTTTGTAAATTTGCCAGGCAATTAATAGCAATTTGTACAATTAGCTCCATCTGGATAGATACATAAAGAAAAATCAGTATTTTTATTTTTATTAAAATTACCAAAAATTATGCAAACAGTGAAGTCCAGAATTTTCAAATATTAGCATTGAATCAAAATTTTGTGTCTCCAGGTGTTTTCCAGCTGGACCTCGCAGAAGTCGTTAGGATAAGAGTTATGTTGTGCTGTTTTCCAGCTGATCACCTAAGGACTCTGAACTGCAGTGTTGAGAAGCCATTTTGTTTCTACCCAGAGAAAAGTAAAGGAAATAAACCAAAAAACTTAGACTTCACAAATTCAAGTGGTTTTTTTTTTCAAGATTCTTAGAAAGTATTTTCCCCACTTGAATTTTCTTTCTTTGCTTTGTTTTTGAAATGAAACTTTCTACATCTTCAAACTAAAAGTATGCAAAACAGTTTGTATCATATCAATTCTGACATTTTGGAAGCTGCCTTCATTCTGCTTAAATGCTGAACAGCATGAAATATAAAAATAAAAATTAGTTTTGCAGAACATTGACAGATATTCAAAATATGTTCAGCCTAATCTGTTGTAACCTATTAATTTAATCCCTTGTAAATTAAGACAGTCAGAAATTTCCTGAATAGTTTCCATTCATTAATAGCACCATTTATAGACAAAGCAATTTTGCTTTGTGCCCCTATAGATAAAGTATTTCTTTACCATGTAGTGCAATATTACAATATTACTAATTTTTTTTAGTAAAGCAATAAATTGCACTAAAGTTAAAATAAAACTTCAGTTTACCTATCTGTAAGTTAGTTATGCATAAAAAGACACCACAAAGTTTTGCAAATCACAACTCACTAATGCTGTGATATGAAATATTAAAACATCTAACTTGAATAGCTGTACACATATTCCATACTCTATTTCAGAAAAACTAAAATTAATGTAGAGAATGTGATACCAGCATTTATTACATCTTTATTGGTTAACTCTTCTGCATGATATGCCCTGCTCTTACTCCAGTATCAGCAGTGAACCCATCTGTGGAAGGTCTGATCAAGTAGAGGAACTCCTGTACAAGAAGGACATGGAGGTACTGGACCATATACAGAGACGGGCAACAAAAACTGATGAAGGGTCTAGAGAACTTGTCTTATGAGGAGTGGCTGAGGGAGCCAGGTATGAGAGGAGATATAATCACTCTCTACAACCACCTGGAAGGGAGTTGTAGGGATGTGGAGATTAATCTCTTCTCTCTAGTAATGAATAACAGGACACGAGGAAATGAGTTCAAGTTGCACCACAGAAGGTTTAGATTGGACAGTGGAAAGAAATCTTTTTACCGAGAGGCTTACTAATCATTTGAATGGGCTGCCCAGGGAAGTGATGGAGTCATTATCCCTGAAGATATTAAAAAAATGCATAGATGGGGTGCTGAGGGATATGATTTAGTTTAGTGATGGGCTTGACAAGTAGTTGGACTTGATCTTAAAGGTATTTTCCAACAATAATGATTCTATTCTATTCTATTCTATTCTATTCTATTCTATTCTATTCTATTCTATTCCTCCTCCACTTAATCGAAGAGCTCCAGGAGGTAAGTAGGTCGAGTCTGAGAGAAAGATGGAAAACTAGAATTGCACTCTACTTTTCCTGGGACAGGCCTGACAAGCAATAGAGTATCTTTCTCTGGAGACATTCAGAACCCACCTGGATGAATTCCTGTGTGACTTACTCTAAGTGGTCCTGCTCTGGCAGAGTGGTTGGACTAGATGATCTTTTGAGGTCCCTTCTAGCCCTTGAGATTCTGTGATTCTGTGATTTTGTGAAATAGGCCACATGAAAATTGCTTCAATAAAGACAGGAAGATGGGTCACTATCATAGGCTCTCTCTCTATCATAGGTCTACATAACACCAGTCCTGCTCATGACAAACAGAGTACACCTGACTCAAAGAAGGAAAAGGACCTTTACACAGGAGTTAGTAAGATTCGTGAGAAAAAAAAAAAAAAAGAACTACATTTGGATTGGAAGGGGATAAATCCAGTCTCCCTAGAGATAAGACTGGGGACAGCAGATCAATGTTTGAGGGACATGCTAGTAAGTTCCTTCGTACTGCAGTGAAAAAAGTCTTTCTATTTGACTCTTTCTATTGCAGTGCATGATATCATCAGAGTACCTGGAAATCAGCTTTTCATATATAAAATTTAAAACTTCATACCATTTTCAAATAAAAAATGAAATGTAATTTACGGAGACACTTATATATATATATAGACACATATATATTTGTAAGAGTATATCACTGATCTACAGTTTTACTTTTTTATAGGAAATGTTGAGATCTGGTCAGGATATAAACAAATTTTTAGTTTTTTGTTTGTTTGAACTGCAAAATTGATAAGAACTTTGAAATAGTAAGTAACAGACGGTTAAACAAAGAATCCCAACCAACTATCTAAAAAAAATCATTGTAGCAGCAAATTTAATGATTATTAAAAATAATCATTGTAGCAGCAAATTCAAGAGACAGGTGGCCATGTCATGACAGTCAGACATAGCCTTGGTTTTTCTTGCTTTGCAGTTACATTTTTTTTGTGTTTTACTCATGTATTATTACACCAAAATTAAGTATGACAGATAAAAAGCCATCTTTTGCATTCTTTTGTACCTGAAGCAGCAGGGTAATTTATAAGTGGGGAAAGAATCACCACATGTTGTCACATAGGTCTCATTTTAATTGAAGTATCATTTGCTTGTTGATAATAGAAAATTTCTAAATAAGTCAGACACTAATATATGTAATTCCCTCAGAGTTTATGATGTCTCTTAGTTATAGGTTAAATTAGTGGTTTTAGTCTCTTTTTCAATGAAATATCCACATCTCTTATAAAGTGATAAACATGCAATTCAGAACAACACAGATCCAGAGTGCAAAAAACATTTCTCGGAGTGTAATCTCCTTTAAAAGCATTTTCCATTTATAGATTTTCACTATTTGAAGAAATTCTTCTACATCTATAATGATATGTTGTATCCTGTTTTTGTGTCAAATAGGCAGCATGCAACCCTATACCTTAACAAATGGTAACAAACCCCAGCTCTGGTCAAGAATAAAGTATCTTTCTCTTCTTTTTTTGCATCTAATATCTTGGAAGGTAGATGAATATTCTGTCAATTGGATATTTGGGCTTTTTTGAAAGTGGAAGTTAAAATGTATGGAGATGTTTTGGATTTTCTAAAACAGGTTTTGAATTTATAACAAAATATCAGAGTCTCCATTTACAAGTCAGAGACAACAACAATGATTCTTGAGCATTATGGATGCCCAGCACAGATACTTATAACTTTGAGATGATTCTCCATGGATCTTATTAGTGCTGTACTTTTTTTGTTTTCACAATGAAATGCAAGAAATACATTCTGAAGATCTCTATGTAGAAACAGCTGTCTCATAGAGTAGCTAGATAATTCCATCAATTTGAACCTCTCAGTGAATATTTCTGTCAATTGTAGAAGAAATAGTCTAATATTATTTAGTTACAATATTCTACTCTTAATATTAGTTTGAAAGGGACTATAACAGAAAGCTTAAGTAGAGGTCACTCTACTTCTCATATACATACAAGTAAATGTGTGTATACACAAAACATTCCTTTATTTCAATTTTTCCCTTCCATTCCTTCTATGTCTTGTCATACAGTTAAATGTTATGTTTCATAAAAGCATCTATTTACCATACCTGCATTTTAGAAATTAGAGAAATTTTCTACAGCTTTCCACAATACATTTTGTAATGATGAATTCAATAACAACGGTTTAATTTTATTTAGATTTTTCTTATATAAGAACTCTGACATAGATGGAAAATTATATTATACTTATTTCAAATTTTTTAAGTAAAAACACTAAAAGGAAGACCTTCACTTTTTGTAAGTTACTACTTTTCACTGTCTATGTTGGAGTTACCTGTGGCTCCCAACAGACATCCTATCTCCCATTGCATTGCCTGTACTTCCTGCTCGTTAACATAGTGCTAGTTCTCTTCTGTCGTTCTGCTCTGTCACTCTGTCACTTTGCATGCTTCTCAAAACAAAAACTCTATGTCCTTTTTCATACCTTAATCTTCTTCCAGATCTGTGGTCTGGAAGTGTAGGTATGGATATTCAGTATGAGGACAAGTAACAACATTAACTGATTTTATCATAACATCCTGAATTAAAGTGGTTCAGATCATAACAGAAATTAGAATAAGGCAAGTATGTGTTTTAATATGCAAGTACGTACAGGTCTCTGGATATGTCTTTTGTTTTCCCAATACTAATAATTAAATTTAATATGGTTTTATTTTCTTGTTTGACTAACAAGAGTGTCAGTTTCCTTGTGTTTTTCAGAAATAAATAGATGAGCACAGAGATAACTTAAATATGTGTACAAGTCAATCAGGGCAAAAAAACTACAACAAAAAACCCTAAAAAAACCCCTAAAATCGCCACTGTGCTGAAAGATAAACACAGTAAAAGTAAAGAAAATCTAGCAACTTTATAAGCTTTTCTCATAACTGTCCTTACTGAAAAATACATTTAAGGTATCAGATATTTTCAGTTCCTTCTGCACTGAAAATCTCAGCTGTTAATAATGGCAATTTGTGAATTACTCCTTCAGCCTTATAAAGACTCAGCATGCATCCTTTTTTTCTCTCTTTTTTCAACTTGCAGACATGCAAAGCAGAGACAAACTCTCTTTTCTTGCACACATATACAGATGCATCTGTAATGCTCATTACAATCTGAGAAACCTCTGGCTTGCTTCACATTGTCAGCACGTGGACAAAAATAAAAGTAAAATGTGATAAACTCCATTCTTATGGATTTGCAGCAGTATGTAATTGCTATGAGGAAGTATGCCAAGAAACCTGTTTAGATTGTTACAAAAGAAAAAAGTTACTTGAAGGGGTAAGTTTCCTGGTAAACACTGATGAATGCATCTTTTGACTGAAATAAGTCTTATGTATTTTATTATTTGATTTACCAAAAAAAAAAAGAAAAGTAGTATCACTTTGGGAGCAAGTGATGCTACATAATGATATGAGTATGATTTGATTTATATGATTGATTTCTAAAATTCAAAGTGCATAGAGAAGGTTTATTTTCTTTTCAAGGAAAACAAGTAATATGGGAGACAATTTTAAAATCATAACTATACCAGATATTCTAATAAAAGAAAGCCTTTAGATTTGTTCACATTATGAAATCTTCAAGGGAGAAAACTAGGAAAAGAGCTGTAGGAGTAAAGTAGTTTATAAAGGGCAGAATGATTAAAGTAGAATTAGTGGAATTAAAATAGGTACCATTTAATTAATATTTTGAAAAAGTAGGAGAAAGAAGAGAAGCCATGTGAGATGAGGCATACAATCAGTATCAGGTAGTTAACTATACAGACAATGAAGGTTGCTAACTCCAGTCAAGACTTGCAAAGGAAACACCTGTTCGGAAAATGTATATATTCATAGTTTCTCCAGTTGTTCATCTGATTCTGGAGATTACTGTTTTGCTTTCCTTTTTTGACCTGACAGCCTTACATAAATAGATAACTTCACATATTATGCTGATGTTGGCAGAAGCCTGAGTGTAACATAATAGATGAGCATGGACTATATTCCAGAGCAGCATATTACATTAATTTATCAATGGATTTCAAAGTAAAACCAAATGATCATGGAATGAAAGCCTGTCACTCCAAATCTTTCTCAGTTTTGCAGTCATCTCTAGGTGAGCACAAGACTTTTTATTTATCCTCTGTATATTATACAAGAATGCTGGGTTAAGTTTGGACTACTAAATTAAATGTGTCAAGGATTCCTCTCTGGGACTGAACCCAACTGTCAGGGAAAAAAAAATTATATCTGTCTGTATTAAAGACTCCCAATTTTCAGAAAAATTTGTAGTGCTTATTGGAAAGAATTTCTGGTACATGACAATTGCCAAACCATACTTGGGCGCCCTTGGGGTTAGTATTAATTGTCACAAACAACTCATACTAGGGATTTCTCTCATTATTTTGACATACAGGCAGTTTGCAGTTTCCATGAGTGTTTCCTGGATCTGCTTAATTTACTGGTAAAGATGGAAACTTGCAGTCTTGACTGAACAGTGGCACAGTTTCATGCTAGAGACTGTCCTTCTGCAGGATATTCTATGTCCTGGTGAGTTCCATCTGCAGATACCTGCTTTCAGATATCAGCCTGAGAGCTAGATTTCCAAATGCCTGTGGTAGTAGATGCAAAGAAGTCACTTATTTCAAACTTCAGTTAGTAAACAGACTTCTGAAACCAATTCATTTGGATATCCCAAATGTCCTCCATATATAACAACTCTATAGCTCTTTCACATATCCTATATCTTATCTCTCATCACTTCATGAAAGTCACAAATATACGGTAACATTTGAAATTATACTATATGCCAACATTTAAGTAACTGACCCACCAGACACTTAGTTCAAGATAACCAGATTATTTCCTAAATTACTGGTAACGCCTATGTAAGAAATATAGATATAACACGGGATTTACGGAATGTCTTGTGGGCAGTTCAGGACACTCTAGAACACCTACCTTAAATCTAGGCCTCATGTTCACGTGACTTGAAAGAGCTTCGAGTTCTGTGATTTACAGGCTTCAATAATCCTAAAAAGCCATTGATGGTGTTTGAAGATATGTGGAATTTATGTCCTTAAATCCTAAACAAAATAAATTTTGTATAGATTGTATAGATTATAAATTTTGTTTAGATTTGGTATAGATTTTGTATAGATCTTAAATGAAGAATTTTTTAAATAGTTTGGACTTTGTGATTTATAATTGACTAGGCAAGCACTTATTTCTCCTATATATACTTCATAAGTATAGTCTTTTTACTTAAAATAACTTACATAATTTTTAATTTTGCAATTGTTGTACTATTACAACCTTAAATTTATTTTTACTTTAGTACAGTAATTATCTAAAATACTTTCTACTTCTGATTTTCTCCATTAGCTCCAAACTATTTTAGTTACCACAGATTAATTTGAATAATTCATGTGAGACTGAGATGACTCTGTAGTAGTAGTAGAAGAAATGTTACTTAATTCCTAAAGACCAACTGGTTTTTCATAGTTTCTCTTTTTCATTTGGGAAAAATAAACATACAAATCAATATATGAACTTCAAACAAGTATAAAATTAACCTTTGACCAGTACTTCAGAAAGTTTATTTAAAAATGTCATGGCTTTCTCTTGATTCATGCCAGTGATGAGAGGAAAATGAAATATTATCTTTTTTCTCTTTTGTTTTCCTCTTTGTTTTAGGAATATTTGATCCCCATGTATTCATCTTAATCGTAAACTAAAATGATCATTTGAAAGCTTGAAGGTTTACAGAATAAGGAACATTCTGGAATAAATGCTGACATAATAATTTTTCTCTACTCTGATCTTGTGGACTAAAAGAACATGGCTTGACATTCATTTCTATGCAGAGGACAATGAGATAGTTTTACATGCACTGTTCACTGTTACACAAAGAACAACACGCTTACATGCCCACACATTTATTCATAAGATCCAAAGTTGGTGACATACATTGACTCTAATAGTAAAATTGTGTTAGAAGGAAAAATAATTAAAAATACATAGATGAGAAAGGGAAAAAAACCCTTTTTCAATGGACATCTTAGAATGGAAGCAACATGTTCCCAGATATGCATTTTTTGGTAACCTTTTAAGAGTATCAGTATCAAGCGAGGATAAGTGCATTTGACAAATCAGGGGTTGTAGCACTGACCCTTCAGCCTTGAAAAAGGTAAGTGGAAGGTCACAAAGTTGCAAGTGAAAGGAAGTCTACAAAGTGAAACAAATTAATATAAAGTTATGTAAATGAATAATAATGCATGTAATTAATCAAGAACAAATTAACATCATCCCAGAATTGTAAAAACTGAAAAATAATTCTGAGTAAAATAAAGGCAAATGACAACTAAATGGCAATTATTAGTAAAGAAAAAAAGAACTAATTTAATTTTAGAAGAAAATAGTAAATATAGAATTATTTTCCAAAGGATTCCAGAAGCATAAAAGTTGAGCAACAGTCAATGACTATGAGAGTTATCTTAATCATCCACAGTTGAAAGTTACTTCCTGTGAGTTAGATGTTCTAAGATCTCTTCACATTTAAGAGAGAGAAATAGATACTTTTTAGAGTACAATTTGTTTGAACTATTTTAGATTCCTCCTTTAGGATGAAATGCATCACACCAATCTTTTACTTTTAGCAGTATATAATTGTAGTATATTATAAACAAAAATTATCTGAATTCTCTATGTTACTCCAGAGTCATTTTCTCTGCAGAACCCAATATGAGTTCCAAACTAATTTTTTAGACTAAATTCTGTATGAATTTCAAACTAAAGTCTGTACAAAATTGACACAAAGTCTACTTCTGCAGTTTCCTTCAAAATGCTACCACAGACAGGATTGTTCCTATCAACAGTCAAAATCTCCTATTACTCTTAAAATCCTCTCTTCTGTAACTGCTCACTTTCAGTGTTTTCTGACAGAAAGATTCCTTGTTTTGAACTTGAAATTCCTCAAAACTTTTAGGAACATGATTTAATGATGGACATATCAGTGCTAGTCTAACAGTTGTACTTGATGATCTTGAAGGTTTTTTTTCTAACCTAAATGATTCCGTGTTAATGTGTAAAGCCAGTTATTTAACAGAAATATTTTTTATTTCTCCAGTTATTACTCAATTTTATTAATAATCCCCTATCATACTGCCTCTGTAGGAATGGTATCAGTTGTGAATTATAAGAAATAATTCCACCCAATAAATCCCAACATTTGTAATATGTAAGAATTTTTTTTCCTTCTCTTTTCTTTTAAACATAAGATTCAGCAATAAAGAACCTACTGAGATAGAGGGACCGTCTCTATTTTATGTTTATGTTTAAATAAATACAACATGTAAAATGCTAATTTCAAAGACCTTCCAGTGTACACAGACAACTTGAAAATTTAATACTTTCTTGAATCTGGAATAAATTGAAAACTTTTACTTGCATTGTAACTATGGTTGTCAAATCCCTGCAAAAGAAAACATTGCTGTTCAGACTTTGTAGTTGGTTCATGTGAAGATGCATCTTGAATATATGTCGTTGGTATTTACTTCTCCATAGAAGCTTCATTTTTACAAGACCTGTAGTTTTATAGTCCCAAAACTGAAGAACATACAAACTTGTCAAATTGTATAGATTTCACAAAGTTCTTTTACCTATTGCAGAGAAGATGAAAACTTTTGCAGAGAATAGTATAGAGTTTTTTATCTTTCGGGTTTTTTGTTAAGTTCCTCTGTGTTACTTAGCATATCAGGTGGACAAAAAGAGTAACACAGTGACAACAAGAAGGATATATTTACAAAAAGTCTAGGATATCTGATGGTGATGGACAGATGGACATTTCAAAGATGCATCAAAGATGTATTAAGGATTATCTGTTATGGATTAAAAAATTAGAAAAACAGTTTCTGGGTAAGAAATATAGCAGAAATATGCTACTTTTTGGTTTTTCTTTTGTTGCTAATAGTGATGAGTTGGAAGGGAAGTTGAAGAAAGAGGGTAACTTTAGAAAGAGAAACTATGCAATTTATGAACCTTAAAAAGTCGAGAAGGAATATTGGTAAACATAGAATATTGTCTTCAACGAGCTAGTCATTAGTAAATTCAGGAAGTCGCAATAAAAATCACACACAAGTTAAGTGTAGATTAAAAAGAGGTTAAAGAGATGTGTCTTACATAAACAATATTTGAAGGGAAGGCACAAGAGCAAATTATCCAAATGCCTTAAAAGTATACAGATGCAATCAACTAGCAACTTCCCTAAGTGAAAATAGAGGAAGGATAGTGAAAAATGAGATAAAACAGTGGGAGTAAATAAAGAATACCATGACAATACTGGGAAAATAAAAAATAAAACGTGAAAAAAAATGTAGGAAATTGATACATAAATACAGTCTAGTTTTCTACACAATGTGCTCCATACATGCATATGCACAGATATTCACACATACTTCTACATTGTCTTCTCATGGCAACTTCTCTTCTTCTTTTGGGTCCTGAATCATTTCAAATTCAGTAAGTTTCACAGTTTGTCAGTGAAATGTCTCATATCTTCAGTTGTCCCTGAAGGCTAGACTACTTTGTCATGCTTTACATCATGCTGAGAAAAAAGTTACATCTTGTATAGAAGCACATCTAAGTATTCCAACAATATATACAAAAGATCTGTGTCTGTACAATTCTTAGTTACTGTAAGACTCCTTTGCTTTGTTTTATTGATTCCATACAAATTATGTAAAGATTTAAAAGATTAAGAGACTAATTTTAGTAATACAGGAACAAAAAGATGATAGTTCATTTAACTTGAAATATTTGAATATGCATATGATCAGTTAAATTCACATCAAAACTCTATTGTCAGTGGAAAAATTCAGCTGTTTCTAGGGCAGATTCATTAGTACAGTACATATCTGTCTTTTATCAAGTGAAAATTACATCTTCCATTTTCCAGGAATTATAGAATAGGCCCTGGGAATTGACTTACATGTAAATATATCTACTATCAGGTCAATTCCTCTTTAAGTATGGAAACTTTGGTTCCAAAATCAGAAATGTTAATGCAGTGCAGAGACTATTTTTTTTTGTGTTCAAAACAGAACACAAGCTGCCCAGGAAAAGCAATTTGTTTTGTGTGCTGATTTGGTGACATTCTACTTATAGAATGCTTAAGTATTTCTTAAGTGAATCTTTAGATTTTGGAGATTGTATCTGATTTATCTCATTTATTAAGATACTAGATTTTCAGCCAAAGATATTCAGAAGTCAGAAGGTAATTAGAATAAAAATATTAGTTACTTTTCAGCTACATTTCAATCTGTTTAAAATCAGAAGAAGTTCTTCTTTGATGTTTATGGAGGGAATTGTATTACTGGAAATTTCCATGCTCCCCTAGGAGTCAGTTTGACAGATTAGGTTTTCCAGTTTCATTTGGCATAATATAAAGCAATTATAAGACAGATTGCAATTGTTTACTTCAGGTAAAGCAGCTGAAAGTTCTAAGAAAGCAACAAACAAACAAATAAATAAATAAGACCACTGCACAGACCCCTAGAGCACCTTTTAAAGAGATGAAAATTCAAAGAAAAGTATCTACAAAACTCTATTTCATATTTTTTGTCTTTGAAATGCATACATTTCTTTTCTAAAAGATCACTCCATGTATATATGCAGGAGAGCGGGAAAAAAAACAGAATTAAATTCCAGAGCTACCTGCATAAGTGAAAACTTTTGGATGTCAAAGTGAACTTAAGGAGCTTGTCTTTTAAAAAACAAAAATTTATAAAAGAAGCAACCACTGACTTCTGTATCACTTGGAAAAATTAAAAATTACCTACACATCTTTGATTCACCTCTTCTCCTTAAACTTCCTTCTTCCTGTAGTTTCTTTTTCTGATATGGAATAATATATTCCATCACCAATGCTTCTGATAGCCTCTACATCTCTCCAAATTTTATATGGCCTGTATATGGTGAATATGTCCTATGAGGAACAAATGGAAGAAAATCTTAGTTGCTGGAAATAACATGCAAGATAGTACTAAAAACCAAGATATCAAGGAAAAAAAAGAATAAGAGGGAAATGGTAGAGCTTTGTAGGAAACACGTAGATAAATTAAAAAAAAACCAAAAAAGATAATCGTGTCTCAGAAAATTTTAGAAAAGTGTAGTTTCAAAAGAACCTTCACAGGAATCCGATGGCCCAGCTTTCTGTTAGAAACAGAGCCTGAGGTTTTGTTGTCTATGGCATGGTTCTGTTACCAAAGTCATCAGAAATTTTCTGAAATTTATTCAGCTCCTGAATTTTATACAGTTTACCTCAAGTAATCTCAATTATTTGAGACAAATCTTTTTCTATTATTTTTTTTTCTACCACACTGAAACATCCTAGATTTCTAACAGAAGAGATGAAAAATAATTTTAACCTTAAACACACTAATATGGCATGAAATTTGTAGAAAATCAATGAGTAGTTGAAGACAATAATGAAGTCTCATATTTACCCAATATCAATATTTACTAATTTCCCTGGTACTTTCTTAGCATTATAATATCCATCTGTGCCATCCCATGAAGATTTTCATTAAGTACACAAAATCAATTACATATTAGAATTACAATATCAATTACAATAGAAATACTTTTCTGATAGTGTTATTTAATAAAAAAATGTGGTTTACAAACTTGTTCTTATCTAGATTATATGTTTACTGTAATTCACAAGTGGTCATATATGATCTTTTCATTTATGGTTCTTCACTGTGTATGCATAAACTGTTTTTTGTAAGTTTAAAGAGAGTTGTAGATTCATTTGTACTGTGATCTAGGGTTAAACAATGAAATTCCTTTAATTTTTGTCTACCAGGTAAAATAGACTGACACATTCAACACATTTCTCTGTAACATATTTCACAGTGTTGATGCTATGTGCAATGTAGTTGTGTAAATGAACTACTTTATAATGGAAAACTAATAAGAAAAGAGGAGTTTTCTAAACAATGTATGTGTTCTAGATGGACCATGCCACTATAGATGGAGAGTATTCAGGCTAATAGCTGTGTTAAAAAAACCTGTCCAACAGAGAGGAATGGTAGCACCTGAGTATGCTGCTTTCTTGTTTAGTGTCTATATCTGATAAATATTCCAGATGGTCAGCGGGTAAACAAAACTGTTCTTAACCTCTTAAGAGATTGATTCATAGTGTTGACATGGTGGTAGTTACTGTATACAATATTGGGTATTAATAAAACTTTCTAAATAATTCACAATCAAGGACTTGGTGTACATCTGTTCAATGAAAAGTAACATCTGAAGCCTTTGGATTGCAATATGTTCTTTATAATTTGCTCTGCCTTACCTCTGGGTATATTTCAATGGTATCATATTTGCAAATTAAATACCATTACCTTTTTAGAAGTGTAAATAACATAATATAAAAGATATTTATCAGCTATTATTATTTGACCATCGCAAATATTCAAATTTTATGAGGATACATATATAGATAAGCTTTCCTTTTGGAAAACACAACTCAGAAAGACTTGCAGAGAACTCAGTTTTCAATAACTGCAGTGATAGGTCTGCATGAACAGCAGGGAGGTCTTTAACACATTCATGAGATCTGACTTAAAGGAACCAAATTGCTTCAGGCCGAGTTCCTACTTTAGTGCAATTTGAAAAACATTAGCAATATAAATCAAAAACACATTCCTCTAAAAATCATATGCTTCTGCAACTATCATGTAATTATACAGAGGATTCACTTGGAACACAATAAGTGGTTGCTGAGGTATTACATGTGCCAGTATGGATGCTGGGATATCTCATTACTGCTATGATTAGACTGAAGTAAACACTTCACTGAAGATGTTAGAATTTAAAGTAGCAGTGACTGACACATAAACAAGAGGTAAAAAAGAACATGACTCCTAAATTTCATTCTACATTGTTTACTGCTGACCTTAGTCATACCTTGAATGTTAAAGTCTGCAGACAGCCAATCCTAACCTATATCTAAACCAACAAGAAAAATGCAAAAGAAATGTCAGAAAGAAGATGCATCACAGATAACAAATGGAAATTAATAGCCTGAGTACTCATCATAGTAGAACTTATCAGGGCAAGAGTTTTGTAAACAATAATGTTATAAAGTCATCAAGACCATAGTCGATGACTTAAAGGTAAGAAGAAATATATTCCTTATTTGGAAGTTGATGACCATGGTAAAAGAAAAGAAGTCAGGTGGGAAGAAAGAGGAGACAAAATATAAAAGAAAGTGAATTTTGTTACTGACCTGTGTGTGGGATACTGACGATGTAACCTGAGCTAGAATACATTTGAGATGTGAATGTGTTTTTACCTTCTTTATCAGGTGTACTTTCCCTGATGTCAGTGAGGGAACATCCAGAAAGGTTTGCCTAATGTAACAACCAGGAGAAACAGGTTTGTTGGGTTTTTTTTCCTGCCCACATGAGTCAGTTTCTGGTTGACAAATGTGCCTCCATTGATACAGAACCATAGAGTCACAAAATCACAGAATGACAGGGGCTGGAAGAGACTTCTACAGATCATCTAGTCCAACTCTCCTGTTAAAGCAGATTCATCTAGATCAGATCACACAGGAACATGTCCAGGAAGGTTTTGAAAATCTTCAGAGGAGGTTTATCTTTAGGGATGGTGACTCCACCACCTCCTTGGACAGCCTATTCCAATGATGAATAATCCTGTCAGTAAAAAGTCCTTCCTAATATCCAATATAAACTTCACCTTGTGCCACTTGAACCCATTTACTCATGTCCTACCATTCGTTACTAGAGAGAAAAAATGGACACCGCCCCCCCTTTCACTACAGTTCTCCTTCAGGTAGTAGAAAGTGATTGCATCTCCTCCCAGCTTCGTCTTCTCTAAGCTAAACATCTCCATCTCCCTCAGCTACTCCTCATAAGATTTGTTCTCTAGACCCTTCACTAGCTTTGTCCTCTCTGGACATCTCTGGACATGCTCCAGCATCTCAATGTCTTTGTTGTAGTAAGAGGCCCAGAACCAGACAAAATATTCAAGGTGTGATCTTACCAGCACTGAGTACAGGGGGGCAATCATGCCCTCAGTCCTGTTGATAACACTATTTCTGATGCAAGCCAAGATATCGTTGACCTTTTTGGCCTCTTGGGTACACTGATGGCTCATATTCAGATGGCTGATGATTAACACCTGTACATCCTTTTCTGAGGGGTAGCTTTCTAGCCCCTCTGCCCCAAGCCTGTAGCATTGCATGGGGCTGTTTTGGCCCAAGTACAGAACCTGGCACTTGGCCTTGTTGAACCTTGTGTGATTGGCCTCAACTCATTGATCCAGCCTACCCATGTACCTTTGAAAAGTCTTCCTGCTCTCAAGCATGTCTACACATTTACCCATCTTGGTGTCATCAGCAAATTTACTGAGGGTACACTCAATCCCCTCATCCAGGTCTTCAATAAAAGCAGAGAGTGTCTAAGGACTGCAATTGAAATTGTGTTAACAACTTGACAGGAAAAAGAGACCAGTAATTATACGTGAAAATGTAATAGAAATTTGTTCTTCATGCAACTGAATGACATGAAATCAAACATAAGTCTTTAAAAAAGGCTAAATAACTTATTGCATATGTATATATGGAAGTGTAAAAGAAAAAGATTAATGGAAGAGAATATAGAATGGTGTGCTGATTTCCACTAGTAGTTACTTTTATAAATCAATGCATTTGGCTTGTAACAACAATTCATCTTTCATCTTTTCCACATTACCGTGACATCTGAAGATCTAAAAGTGTTCAAGCAGCTAACAAATATATTTAACTTGGAGACTAAATTACACTGGTCAGTAAGAGACAGAGTTACTCAATGATAAATTGACTCAGCCTTTCTGACACTCATGTTTAATTCTCATAAAACTAGAAGAGAAGCCAAAAATGATTGTAAAAACCTTTCTGTACGTTTTTATGCGCAGTGTATTAAGTAATATATAATCATTGAAAATAATGACATTAAAAAAACCCCAACAGAATACAGGAAACCAGAGATCTGACTCCATTCATTTTATTACTTAGCCTTATCTAACCAGTTTCATATTCAGATTCTCCTCTGTGCTTCCTGGGGCCTCTGACAGCAAAATAGAATTTAATCAGTACAACGAGCTTGTTGTTGCTTCTCAGTAACAGGGGTAGAGAGAGAGCTAGTAATAGTGTGGAGAAAGTAACCAACAGGTGGATTTCTTTTCCTGTAATTTTTAATTTTTTGGCTCAGTAACTCTAGTTTTTCCAAAAGTGGCCCTGTTTGATCCACTTGTTCTCAGCTTGAAAACAGAGTAAGTGTAGCTGTCTCTACAGGTGGGATTTTAGGTGATCATCTTTTCTTGAAAAGTTATTGTCTTGTTAGTAATGTTGACTGCACCGTCTCTTTTACTCTATCTAGAAAATGAGTTGAATGGATCATTCTCATACCCAGTATTTTCAAACTATTTTTGTTGTTAAAAGGGACGGGATACAACATGAGTAAGTGCTACTTTGAGAACATCTTACCAATTAAGGCACTTCTCCTTAATGAAGTGTTCCTTTAATGCCACACTGATAACTCTGTGCAGTCTTCCTACTACATCCTGTGACCACTGAGCTAAACCAGCTTGATGATAATGATACTATGACCTTGGCAGAAAATCAAGTACAAAATACATTAACAGTTCAACTGATCAGTGCCTATTTAAAGAAGCAATATCCTTGCACGGAATAGTACTTTTCATTGCCTCCAGATTTAGAGGAGTTGCACATTTGGACATTTATTGTGTGTAATTTTTTTAGGATATGTCACTATAACTACAAAAAAATACACCAGATGAAACATCACTAGATTAAGTTGAGATAGATAGATATATTTATACAGTGTGCATAGTTTTCTTTGTGAATATTTAATTTCTGCAGGACACTTGCTATTTAATTTTTAGACTTTAAATATTTTTTTAATGAAAAACAATCTTGAAAAAAGTTTTTCTTCAACGTAAGGTAGCATTTGCAAATAACTATAATAACCACGTAGCAATTAACCTCTTTTTAAGAAAAGCAAAATGTGAGTAACCATCACAGAGTTATATCAAGTTTATATGTTTTGCATGAGCTTAATATTATTCCAATCCTTTCAAGTTCTTGTAACAAAACACAGTTTATGAGGGGGTTCTGAACTGGATAAGTCAAATAATTTCAAATCTTTAAATTTCTATGTTCGAACATAATTGCAAAGATTAAATAAGCTATTTGTTTGTTTTAATTTTCAGATATATTTTAGATGCATTTCAGATGTCATAGTTCTGTGTGAAGGTGTTTCTGGTAATCGGGAAAGGGCTGTAAAGTGGCCTCTATAAGAGTTGATTAAAACTTCCCAGCTCTGAACCAGTTAGGCACCTTCATGATCACTTTTTAAGAAGAAGATAGAAGTGGAGGATTCTTTCTCCTCCTTCTCACTGTTCTTCCTTCTTTTCCAACTGCTGTAGGTGCAAGGAGTTGGAGGAGAGAAAAGCAACCATGCAGACACCAAGGTCAACAAAGGAAGAGAAGAGGAGATGTGCTGGACCAGAGACCCCCCTTCATCCTGTGGAGAGGACTGGTGAAACTGAGATTTGTCAGCAGTTTTTAGAGGATCCTATGCTAGGGGTAGTGACTATGCCCAGAGGAAGCCATGAATTCGTGGAAGGATGGTGTTGCAGTAGGATGCACCTGGAATGTTACTGACCACAGAGGAGTCCCATGGTGGAGGAGTTTGTGAGTAAAAATCGTAGCTGTTGGGAAGAACTCCTGCTAGAGAAGTCCATTAAGGACTGTATGCCATGGTAGGGACCCTGTATTGTTGCAGAGAAAGAATGCAAGAAGTTGTCCTCCTCTGTGAAGAGAGAAACAGCAGAGACCATTTGTGAGAGACTGTAGGATGATTTTTAGTATACATTTTGCTGTCTGACAGAACATAGGCAATAAGAATATCTCAGTTTCAGCACTTCACTTGAAGCTATACAGATTAGCATTCATTCAAGCACCACACTTCACACATGATGAAATATATTATTAGATTATACATTATGACATTTTTTGTGCTATGATATCTAACTAGTTTTATAAATTGGAGACTTTTGCATTTGACATTTTGCTTTGTTTTTCAGTTATGTGTATCCTTAATCCCTTTTGATTGACCAAGAACTACAGAAAAAATATTGGTTTAATGTTAGACAATTACTTACAAACACTAACATGTTTAATGGATAAATTAGTAAGTTGGACTTACATTGCTTAGTAGTTTCATGTTTCATTCCCTTTTCTCATTTGGCATTACATTTCTTTCCACTGCTTTGAAATGTAAATAAAATGAAAAGTGAGGGTGAATCTACTATTTTTACTTCATTGATATCTGAAATACCTTTTCTATTCTTAAACCCTCTCAAACAGAAAGTTCTGTACTTGGCAGGAGAAGATGCAGAGGCTTTTTCATAACAGAGGGGATGGATTACTATAGAGCTATACAGATTAAAAAATACTCCAGAACTAATTTTCATATGTCAAGAAGGCAAATTGCAAAGTGGAAGCAGAAGTAGAGACACTCATTTGGTGATATCGAAAAATTCTATGTATCTTTAAATAAACATTGAGAGAGAGAGAGAGAATGGTTGTGTGCATGTGTACAGAAAGTAATAAAGGATTACTATGGTAACAGCAGCTTCTAATTAAGAAAGCATTTGGACTACAAATACATGTACTTTTGAAGCAGTTTACTAAAAGAAGCATTGTTTCAGCACTTGGACAAGATAATGACAGCTCTTATTCTTTCTGAATCAGAAAAGGAAAAGCTGCTCAGCATCTAAGTGTATGAACAGCACCAATATAAATTACAGACATAAAGGATCCAAAATGTTTGTTAAAATGATTACAGCTTGTATAGTCAGGGGAAAAAAAATCTTAATGGGAGCATTTTAAATTCAGTTGACCTTTTAAATGTTTTTATTCTCTTCTAAATGAATCTTTTCAATAGGCAGGAGACTTACAAAGAAACCCTACTACATCCTGGTGAAAGATAATTTAAAAAAAAAAAAAAGGTCATACTTGCAGAAGTCTTTAGTATGTATCAAAATTTATGAATGTTAAACAAGAGACAAAAAACACAGATTGAGTTAATACATTCTGATAATCAATATATCATCCTATCAGATAAAACACATCCTCCTCCACCCCAAAACAAGCAGCCTTTACTGTTTAATGAAATTTGAGTTAATCCTAGGGTTATCCTTAAAACTAGTACAAACTTTGATACAGAGTATACTGTTTCCTTCCAGGTAGGCGTACAATATCTGATTCATAAACTTCGTATCTGAATAACCCCTAGGAGATTAGCTATTCAATCATTAAAGCTGCATTGAGGTTAAGCATCACAAAGAAAGATTCCTGGAGGTGAGAAATTCCTTTATGTTAATGAAGATGATATGCACAATATCTTGACAGTGAATAATGATAGTTTTGAAAAAAAAAAAATCTATAAGAAAAAAACTCTCTAAATCTCATCACAACTTTACAAAATGTGTTACAGAAGTATGCCTACCAGGATTCAATAGCAAAATACTCATTTAAAAAATGTCCCTTATCAATCAAACATCACAACATTTTGCCCAACTGCACAAATATTTTTGATATCTAGAAGTGGGATTACTAGCTTTTGATTGTCAATTGTATCAAATAAAAATCCATATAGAAAAAAATTGGTTTGCTTATAAAATCAGATTTTAATAAAATTGTTTCAGGGTTAACTGGTAGTCAAGAGTAAATGTTAGGAAGAGATATTCAGGGAAGTGGTACCACTGTGCTGTTTTCCATCTTAATCTTCTGAGACTTTTCTGTGTATGTCTTCAGAGTAATCAAAAGCAGCAAGAGGCAAAACACACTGGATTATTAATTAGAAAAAAAAAATCATCAGTTAAAAATGGTAACGTAATGCTCTATAGATTACTATGGACAATAACCATGAAGTAGTTACTTGATTCTGAAAGTCTGTTGCACTTATATGTATAGATTTTTAAGTCAGTCTTTCACACCACAATTGTTTATAAGGAATGTCTGTTAAAAAATAATTTAAGGAAAATTTATTCATATAGAAGTTATTCATTGTACATTCATTTTAAACAAGAGTTAACATATTATAATTGATAATAAACTAACCATGAGCCAGCAGTGTGCCCTCTTGGCCAAGAAGGCCAATGGCATCATGATTTGCATCAAGAAAAGTATGGCCAGCAGGTCAAGGGAGGTTCTTCTTCCCCTCTACCCTGACCTGGTGAGGCCTCATCTGGAGTCCTGTGTCCAGTTCTGGGCTCCTCATCTCAAGAGGGACAGAGAACTTCTGGAGAGAGTCAAGCACAGAGACATCAAGATGATGAGGGTATTAGAGCATCATCCTTATGAGGAAAGGCTGCAGGAACTGGGGCTGTTCAGTCTGGAGAAGAGGAGACTGAGGGGAGATCTTATTAACATTTACAAACATCTAAAAGGTGGGTGTCAGAAGGTTGAGACATCCCTTTATTCTATAGTAGCTATCAATAAGACAAGGGGTAATGGGATGAAGCTGGAACACAAAAAGTTCCACTTAAACATAAGAAAACTATTTTCCTGTGAGGATGATGGAGCAGTGAAACAGGCTGCCCAGAGGGGTTGTGGATTCTCCTTCCTTGGAGGTCTTAAAGACCCACCTGGACATGCTCCTATGTGATCTGATTTAGATTGTCCTGCTTCTGCAGGGAGGTTGGACTAAATGATCTCTAAAATCCCTTCCAACCCCACCATTCTATGAGTCTATGATTATCAAAATTAATTAGGTCAATATTCTAAATATCTCTATCCTGTACTTTCAGAAATCATAGACTCATAGAATGGTAGGGGTTGGAAGGGACTTTTAGAGATCATCTAGTCCAACCTCCCTGGAGAAGCAGGTTCGCCTAGATCAGGTTGCATTAGGAAAGATGCTATTATTGCTGTATCATTTATACGTATATTTGTGTACAAAAAGTCATGTATTCTGTAAAAAAAAAAAAAAAGACCTCTTAGTTAAGCCACTCAAAGTATGTCAAATATTTGACATACTAATATTATTTTTTCCAATAAACTTCAAGTCAAACACCGACAAGTTGCACTAATTGATTTTTTTGACAAACAAATAGAAAATTGTTTATGACAATTATAAGATTTTTCTTTGTTGGAGAGTAGCTATTTATTCTGGTAATAGTAGATTACAGGGTAACACAATGTGAGATTTCTCTTTTTTGGACACATTTTTTATGCATCCTGATTAGTAAAGTGAAATATCAAAATAATAAAATGTCAGGTATTGGTTACTGGTTTTTCATATTCTTGAATATTAAATGAGATTATTAACTACAAATAACTAGGTCTTGTTGCCTGTCACTTTTTTTTACCATGCATTGAAACTATGAAGTGTTTTATTAAATTTATGTTTTAGCAGAGAGGTTGGACTAGACCTTTAGAGGCCCCTTCTCCTACCATTCTATCATTCTGTGATTCCGTGATTCCATTTTTTGAGAAGAATATAGTAAAAATGAAAGAAGTTTGAGAATATGAGAACAAAAGGCAAGTTAATCTCTTAATGATAGTTTTGTTTAATATATGAGACTGATGACTCTGCTTTCTGTACAGAACTAAGTTGTACTCTTATGATCAACCACAATCATAGAGATATTTGTCCTCACACTACTGAGTTATAGTACATATTGTTAGACTTCTGAAGCAGAATTGCTTTCAGTGTGCTTCCCACATGTAGAAATGAATAATCTAAAAATTATCTATAACATCAGCTGCATGCTCTTTCAAATTTTCCTGTTCACTGCAAGCCTGCAAAGGAGAAAAAAACATTCATTTGCAAGGACCACAAATCCATTTCCTCCCCCTTCTTCACAGTGGAATATCACCACATCATTTTTTTCTGCTCTCTTATGCACTGTGAATGTAGAACTATATAACCTCTGGACATCTGAAGGAGGTAGGCATCCTTGGGCTTTTTGCAGTTCTCCTTCATGTCTATGTTACAGAAGTTAGAACTCCAATCCTTAATATTTATATTGCAGTTGTGTTCCGAGGTTAAATTCAGTGATTCTTTATGCTAGCTCTCCCACAGAGCGATGAAAATTAAGCTTGTTGCTAAGACTTGATGCATTAACAAAAATTCTATGTATACAGGAATATTTTAAATATTGAAAAGGTTTATTTTACTGTAAAATATAATGATACAATTTAGATAGAAGATTTTATGTTTTCAGTACTGTTGTTTATTTATGGAAACCAGAGACAGGTTGGCATTTACTAACAGACCAAATGTTTGAGATACAATTCTCTGATTTTATATACATGCATACATAGATGGATAGATAGATAGAATATTTCATTATTTTCAGGTAAAATTAATATAATTTACAATACAAACAAGATGCAGTACCGAGATTTATCTTTGTTTGGGGATTTAAATGATTTTTTCCAGGAGGAATCAAGCATGTTTTCAACTATTGTTAGTAATGGTTCAAATAAATGATTAATGACTATCTGAATCACTTGATATGCAGACAACAAAAATGCCCTTTCACTGTACAGATAAATAAAAAATTATTTTTTTCTTTTCAAGGTACAGGAGTATTTTATTTATCTGTTTCAGTACTGAAATATTTTGCTTAATCTTTTCCTATATTGATATTGATAGTCTCCGGGATAGTCATTCATAACAAAATTCAATATAGATATTGTGGATTAAATGTATGAGTTGGGGTTTTTTTCTTTGTTTTAGGATTGGTTTGTTTGGGTTTTTGTTTTACAAAATTGATCCTACACAATGCATTTCACACTGATACACTATCCTACATCACTACACCTTTGTTAAAACAATCCTCTAAAATAAAGGATTTCTTACAGAGTATCACTTAGAAAACATAATAGCTATAGAAATAATCAAATTTTCTTCTAATATAAATGTATCAAACACATTGATTGGGGTCAAACGTAACCTTATCACTGTCTACAACTACCTGAAAGGAAGTTGTAGCGAGATGGGGTGTTTGGTCTGTTCTCCCTAGAAACGAGGAACAGAACAAGAGGAAACAGTCTCAAGTTGTGCCAGGGGAGATTCAGGCTGGATATAGGGGAAATTTCTTTATTCAAAGGGTTCTCAGGCATTGGAACAGCCTGTCCAGGGAGGTGATGTAGTTACCGTCACTTTGAGTATGCCAGGAACGTGCCAGTCAGGACTCAATAGCCAGTGTGACTATTAAACAAGTGTTTTTTATTGCAGTACTGGGTACACATGGAATCAATCCACCAACTGGGCGCTGTTTACAGTAAAACTTTCTATGTTTTTATAGACTAGATATGCATATTCATTACACTTCTTTATTAGTTTTACTCATTTTTCCACCTCAGTCCCACCCAGGTTACACCTCCATCACATCTCCTTTGGTGGTCATTGGGATTTGTCGAGGATGAAGATCTGAGTCTTCCTCATGGTGTATTTTTCACTTTTGGCTTCCTGGTGTTTGTCCAAATGCCAGGACAGGATTGAACCAGCATTTCTTCAGGCTTCAGCAGTTGTTTGTTCATTTGTCTTCCTCTGATTGGTCCAAAATAAGTTCTGTTCTTGATGGATAATAATAGAAGTTGGATGTTCTTCAATGAAGGCTTCTTGTGACTCTACAAGATTAACAATTTTGTAAAGCTTGTAACTCTACAAAGTTAGAAATTTTGTAAAGCAAGTACTTCTACAAGGCTAACAATTTTGTAAAAGTAGTATTTCAAATACCAAAGAGTTCTAAATGAATTCTCATAGTTTTGTAGCCAAAACATTATACCCTGTATGATGTTTCTAGAAACTCATTGGGAAGTGGTTTAGTGGTTGATAGAACTAGGACAAAGGCTGGACTTGATGATCTTAAAAGTCTCTTCCATCTGAAACAATTCTATAGTTCTATATTTATGGCCACTCTAGGTTGATCAAAAGCTAATTATTCAAAAACTTATATTGAAATTAAAAAAAAAACCCCAAAACTCCTATATGCTTTGTGGAAATATTCAAGCAATTAGAAAATGGTTTTGTTTTGATAGAATAAATATTGCAAAGAAGACGTTCTAAGATACATATTTCTCTATCAGACATAGCAGGTGAACTCTCTGAAATTTTCAGTAATTAGTGGGTTTCTAGGAAAGTTTATTTTTTTAAAATGAACATGTCCACACTGTAAATTCTTTTTTAAACTAATGTGCTCAAACTCTACCACAGAGTAATTAAAATAGTCTGATATTTGACAATATATCAAGCTAATATTTGAACAACATTTTTCAATATACAGGACAAACAAGATTTATGCTTGAATTCTAATATTGATACTGCCACATTGCTGTGTTCAGTGAGTCCTTGGGTATATTTAGAAATATTTCTAAGGTTCATTGTTTTTTGTACAAATATTTCTCAGAGCCAACTCAGTAACTTACAATCTTTCATCCTCAAAACGTAGCTGCTAAATGGATCCAAAAAAAGCCAATTGATAATATTTACTAAAATTTCAGATAACACAAACACTAAAATCTAGAAATTATTTAAAAAAAAAAAAAAGGTTTAGACATGTAACTTAACTAAAAAGATATTTTTCAAATACTCTTATGTGCAATCAATCTGGCCAAACATATGTTTAGCTTTAGAGTGAAATTCACTTCTTCTTAAAGAAGTAATCTAAAGAGATATCGAACTCCAAAGAGTTTTTATGTCTCTCTTCTGATTTACAAGGAATCCTGGAATGACCAGCTTAGATTTAGATATTAATACTCTAGATAAATTAGGTGAGAGAATTATATTTGCATATACCACTTCTACTAAAATAAATTCTTGAGACACTACTAAAAAGTAGAAATTTATTCCTGGGAAGTATTGTGATATATTTTCTTAAGCCTTAAGGCACACTTAAGAACATGAAACTGATCTGTATTTAAGATTAGATAATGGATCAATGTTTCTCTGTTCTATTTCTAAATTTAGTAGAGAACACATTCTCTATCAAATCTTGTTAAATATTTTGCAATCAAATACTTTCCATAAGAGTAGAGTAGTTGAAAAATTCAAGAAGAAAAAAAAAGAATCACTTCAGAATTAGTTTCATGATAAATAGAAGGCATTTGGGTATTTTGAAAACATTTTTGGAAACCTGATAAACTGTGGTTATATCTGTATGTGACCTTCACCTGTCTTTTATGGGAAGCTGAAACAGAACATGATGTCTTCAATGGAGATAATATCTGAATTCTGGAGACTTTTCTTTCATATTCAACTCAGGACAGCAAAGTCTTTGAGAAAAAAAAAAAGAAAAAAACTATATGTGAGAATATCAGAGAGAACTCATTACAACATATTCTGGTAAAAAGAAAGGCAATAATAATTAAAAAGTATAATGGTTTTATTCTGTTTTGTTTAATTTTTTCAGCAACTCTGCTCCACTCATTGGAGATTAAATCAATTTGAAGTTCAAGTAGTTCAGAACACAGCTTGATCCATAAGAGGTAGCACAGTTTTCTAGCTAGTCATTTGAGACTATGTGTTTCATTTTCATTGTGCTGGTTTTGACTGAGACAGGATTTGTTTGCTTCATAGTAGCTAGTATGGGGATATGGTTTGGATTTGTGCTGGAAACAGTGTTAACAGCACAGGGATGTTTGGTTACTGCTGAGCAGTGCTTACACGGAGTTAAGGCCTTTTCTGCTTCTCACAATGTCTTACCAGTGAGTAGGCTGGGGATGCACAAGAAGTTGTGAGGGGATGTAGTTGAAATAACTGGCCTCAAATTACCAAAGGAATATCCTGTAACATATGGCATTGTGCTCAGTAATAAAAGCTGGGAGAAGAAGGAGGAAGAGAGGACTTTCAGAGTCACGATACTTGCCTTCCCAAGTAACCATTACATGTGTGGGAATGCTGCTTTCCTTGAAGTGATTTAACATACACGTACTAATGGGAACTAGTGATTGAGTTCCTTATTTTATCTTTATTTGCATACATAGCTTTTACTTTACTTATTAAACTGTCTTTATCTCAATCCACGAGTTTGCTCTTGCAGGAGTAGGGTGAGTGGCTGTGTAGTGCTTACTTCCAATTTAGGGTTAAACCACAGCAGTAACTTAATAAGTCTTTTCTTTTTCCATTATGTTCCCTGCATTTTCATCTGTTAAAAGTAGATTTATTTAGAATTCTACAATTTTCCAGTATTTAGTATCCTTCTGAAACTATCTAGTACACACAAATTTCTTTCAGAGCCATTAAAGAATGTAATTGTCATCAGAGAAGATGCTACTCATATCTAAAGCATGTACCAATTCATTAGTTTTAGATATTTGTTCTGCTACATACAGATGGTTTCAGTTAAACAGATGTAATCTCTCAATCAAATATACACGTGTGTGTAAAAGAAATGGAGAAACAATAAATATTCCTTTAGTAAAAACAAATAAAAACCCCAATAAATTATCACATCAGGATATCGGAGGAAGAAATCTTTTTTATCCATAGTTTCCAAAAAACCAGAACGGTGTACATAGCTTTATTACCTTTTACCAATATAGTGAGAGTTTGACAAAAACAGTATAACAAAGAACTGTAATTTAATAATAAACTTAGAGTATATATGCAAATTGCCAGGCTCTATATTTTGCTGAGGAGGATTTGATTAGTCATATCAAACACTACTATTTGCTAAGGTCAGCTTATTAAAATCATGTGTTGGTAAAGAACTATTCAAATAAGTCTTGAAAAGTTGCAGGAATAAGAGGAAAAATATTTGAAAGAAATGATGATGAGGATCTGTTAGAGTTACAAGATGCAACGGAACAGGAGCATTGGAAGACGTCATTGTTAAGCTAAAGTAAAAAGAAATTTAACATGTTCGAGAATGAGTGAAATGTAAGATTATGCAAAAATAAACACAGAGAAAGCTAAAAAGTAGAGGTATATGTGAGTTCTGAACAGCAAGGTAAAAGAAGAGAAACTGGTTGTATAGTAAGGAGAAACAGGGAGACAGGGAGATATAGGATGTAAAAAAGCAAAGAAGGAACTGGAACAAGGACTGAAAAGAAAAGAGAAGGTTGTAGGAAGGAGATTTAAATTGTGTAAGAAAAGTCTCCTTAGTTAAGTATGTTTACCTAGTTAATTAAATAATTCTTGATTTAGTTTCCAGTGCTCTCTCAAGTCACCTACTTTCTTATCATCATCTGTATTTGTCCTTTCTTAATTGCCTGGGTGTCACAAGTTAATGAAGATGATTTTCAGAGCTTAAGTCTCAACTGGGACATATCTTGATGACCTTTCTGAAAGAGATTGTATTTCAAAAGTGGAATCTAAGAAATTGTGGCTACTCTTTTAGCATGTGAATGTGAGAACAATTAAACATCTACTTAACCCTCACTGAAATTTCCCAGACATATATTTTAAAATATTTATTTTGCTTAATTTAAAATGTGTACAAGGAAGATATATGAATTCAAATAATCTAGATCTACTTGTAATCCACACATTTGAAGTAAGATTTATTTTAATGTTTAAATATAACTAATTGGAATTTTTAACTTCTACTATTGTATATACGATTAATACAGTCTATGGAGTCTAGAAATCTCTACAGTTCCTGTAGTATACTTAATAAGTTTTAGCAGAATGGTTACTCCCCATATACTACAGGTACACAATACAGATATCTAATCTGGAACTGAAACATCTGTAGGAGTTGATGAATTTTCTTTAGTAGCCCAGGTGAGATTTCTTAATGAATCCTCCCTGACTTGCAGCATCCACTTTAGAAGGGCTGGCTTCTCTCATGAGACTTGTGTTATACTTCCAGTCTTGCGCATTGTGGCCTTAGATAACCCATAGTGTCTTAAAGGTCACCAGACACCTATGTTAAGGTAACTGAACCAGCCATCAGTTGTCTATGGCCTAAATATCTTCATCTGAATTAGTCACCAAGGCTTCCCATATAATTAATGACAGGAAATAGACTTCTAATGAGTAATATGTCTGAACTACTTTTAGAATGGGTTGAATTTTATTTTAAAAGAGCCTATTTTGAGTCAGGACAACAGAAGCCTAGGGAACTAGCCTGAATATAGGAATGTACATTATATAAGTCTATATTTAGTTGAATGAGTCCTATGCTGTGCTGTCAGTATGGAAGTCATCTTGTAAGGATAGAATGACTGCATATCGATTCTGTCATCAGATGAATTTATTTTCATTAGAATAGACAAACAAATAAGCTAGGCAAACCAGTGGAAAAGACAAATATATTAAATAATTTGTGATTTTGTGTTAAGACAATAGGGAATATAGAGAAATTTTCCTTTTGAACACCAAGTAGCACACAATTTACTAAAGTTACTAAGTACAAAGTCAGAATTTATTCAGTTTTTTAGGAAACGACATTTCACCAGAGAACAGAATGATAACTCTTACTCATAACAAACCAAAAGCAAACTAAATATTTAGGAAACTCGTTCATAGTGATGTCCCCCGCTTTGCGTCTAGGAGAGTGCTCAAATAATTATTTCACATTTGTCTTGGTTTTGTCTGGGATAGAATGATTTTTTTCTCCTAGCGACTGCTAAGTCTATGATTTAGGTTTAAGACAAACAGACTTGATAACACAGGACTGTTTTGATTATTGCTGAGCAGTATTTGAACAGCTTCAAGGTATTTTCTACTTCTAACCCTGCCCTGCCAATGAGTGCAAAAGAAGTTTGGAGGGAACATGGTCAGATCAGCTGACTCCAACTAGCAAAAGGGCTATTCCATACCATAGAACATCATGCCCAATATATAAAACATTGGTAGTTGACACAGAGTAGCAGATCATTGCTCAAGCATCAGTCAGTGAGTGGTGAAAAATTACATCATGCATCACTTGTTTATTGGGTGTTTTTTTTCTTATAATCCTTGTCATTATTATTATTATATATATTTGATAGTTATTGTTTTTATTATATTTTATTTCATTTTAGTTGATAAATTGTTCTTTACTCAACCTGATTCTCCTCCTCATTCCACCTGGGGTTGTGATGAGTAAATGACTGTGTGATGCTTAGTTGCTAGCTATGGTTAAACCATGTTAACACTTTATAGTTAAATATTAAAACAACCATATATTGGTTATGCTAATATAAATTATGCAGTTACTTCCTTGATATATTTTATAGAATTTTTCATTACTAAGTGACAAAGAAAGTTACTTAACACATGACTCTATGTCAAAGCTGAAGGATCAAGATCTATTTAATCCCTACTAAGTTTTATCTAGAGTTACCAAAACTCACAAGTTCCTGTTGCAGTACTGCTCTTCAACTGCTTACTATTTAACTTCTAGATGGAATCTCCCAGGGAAGATTTAAACCCCAGCACTGGCTAAAAATAAGACTCAACTACAATGTAAAAGAGAAGTGGTTTCTTCATCCCTTCTTTGAGACTTCTCTACATTTATACTATAATTAAAAGATCATTAAGGAAAAGACGTCATTTTATGATTCTTCTTAATTAAAAAAGCTGAACCAAGAATCTAAACCGGAAAGAATTTATAGGTAAATTAAAGATATATAGATAATACATAAATATAGATTTATAGATAATCAATTACCAATCACAAACACAGTAGGATGATGAGAAATAAAACCAAGTCTTAAAAATACTTTCCACCAAACCCTCCCTTCTTCCCAGGCTCAGCTACCCGCTCCCAATTTCCCTGCCTCCTCCTCTCCCAGTAGCATAGAGGGCAGGGAATAGGGATTGCAGTCATTCATCACATAAGAAGACTGTGTTGCAGAAATGTGGAAAACATGAGTACTTCCTGAAAGCTGCATCTCCTTATAAACTACTCATGGTCCCTTCCATGGTCTGAAATCTTTCAGAAACAGATTGCTTCAGTTCAGTCCTCCCACAGTCCCAGTCTTTTCCAGACACAGCTACCTGCTCTAGCATGGGATCCTCAGTGAGCTGCTGGCAGATCTCAGACCCACCGATACCCTTCATGGGTTGCAGGGATACAGTTGCCCTCCTGTTTTGGTATGCAGAGGATCTCTACTCCGGCACATCTCTTCCACTCCCTTAATTAACTTTCATGTCTGTATGGCTGTTTCTCTCCCATCCCACTTCCTCTCCTTCCACCTCTTCCTCTTTTCACGGTAGATTTTTCCTTTTTAGTTATCACAAAGGCACTTGATTGTCTCAACCTAGATGAAGTTGGATCTGACTTAGAGCCAGGGAAAGTACCAAAAAAATCCGTCTACACAAACGTAATACAAAGTGCTATGCAAATACCTTTCAATCACAGGAGGTTGTGCATACTATATTTGTGTCCCCTAGAATATTTATTAGAGTCATTCCTCCAAATAAGCACTTTATGAAATCTTATTTTAAGAACTTTCTTAGCTCTATAAATATAATCCTAAAACATACTTTTCCTTATTTCCCACAGCTCTTCTCAAAAGAAAATATCCAACAAGTAAGCACTGTTTAGAGTGGCAGTTGTAGATGAAGTTTTGTAATTGAACTTAGAAGCTTAGATTGCAAATACTGATTTTAAGCACCAGTAGCATTGTGTCTTTTCCCTGGAGCCAGAGTCACGTTGGATGTGTAGTATCTTTTCCAGGAAAATGACTACAAAAATAAATTCAATAGTAAAATTCCTTCTTCACAGTGCTCTTCTTTGGTCCTGTAAATATTGCAATCTTTCACCGTTTACTGCTTTCTGTCTTTCAAGGAAGCATAGAGAGAGATCTTGAGTTGTAATTTTCTAGATATATGTTACGTCTCTTCTACAAAAGTAGAGACAGGATATTTCTCAATCTA
Source organism: Colius striatus (assembly GCF_028858725.1). Classification (NCBI taxonomy): domain Eukaryota; kingdom Metazoa; phylum Chordata; class Aves; order Coliiformes; family Coliidae; genus Colius; species Colius striatus. The sequence goes on along the minus strand of NC_084759.1, from coordinate 48,015,744 downwards.
AATAAGCTCATAGATTTGTTTTCATCTGGACATCCTGTATCCTAATCATGTAATCTGATAATTTTCTTACTGTTTGAAAGGTAGATGACACCTATGAAGCTCATCTTAGTGTTGTATCAGATACAGTGGTGTATATGAAGATCAAGCAACTTGAGTGGTTTAAGATTTTCAGTAAATTTTTGATATCTAACCACATGTTTTAATCTTTTGGTGATATAAATGTATATGCACACATACACCTTCAAACTCTGCTACTTAAAATGTGAATACCTCACTTAGCTCTGAACAGTGTAAAAAATCAAGCTATTAATTTGGATATTTAGTAGTCCTTGGCATTAAGTAGAAGAAATGAGTATAACTTTATTTCACTTTAGGTTCTATCTTATGTAAGAGCTTTTGAAGACTGTGTTTGAGAGAAGAAGATACAGTAAACAAATTCAACCAGTTTGTGGCTTTCTCTCCCTTATGTTCTTTTAAAGAGAATCTCAGCACTTGCAAAGTTTTTAAGAAACATGGTTCAGCTGCATCAAAATCTGAAATTAACATCTAGGCAATATTAGGAAAGAAACACCACAGTGTTTTACCACTTTTTTCAGTTAGCTGCCATTTCCGCAGTACTTATTTCACTGTGGGTTAACTATATTTGTCATAGTGTTAACAGAGATGCAGAACTCTGTATTAAATTGGTTCTCATTGTTTTCTGTAAATGGCTACCTTCCATATTTATACCACATCCATTCAAAAAACCTGCCACAAAATTGTGTTGCATAGTTGCAGCTTAAATGGAATTTTGTATATGAGAAGGGATAGAGTCCAGCTAATTCTGAATGTTATCATCACCAACATTTCTAGAATCAGCAGATCTATAATATAATAGATTATGAAGATGTTGAGATGTTTTTGTGTCATGATTCTGACAAAATCTGTAGAGTTTTTATGGCATTACACTTCATGTTTATGATACATGTTCTCTTTTATTATAAATATCATATATTTGCTCCTTTTCTATTAGGAATAAACAGTATAAAACAAAAAACAGTAAAACCCAATTCAAGTGATAGAATGCATCCTGTACCATTAACGAAATAAATAGCAGATATATTGTGTATTACCTGGAAAATAAAATTAGTTACTTAAAATTAATTACTTCAAGAAGATACATGTTACTGTAAAGAGCTGACAAAGTTTCTCCTAGTCCTATTAATTTCCGTAAAATGTCTACTCTTTACTGAAGAATACTCCTAAATTTAGTGCTTATTTTACATTTCTATTAATTTTCCTTTAATATTATATTAATTAGTATTTTATTTTACTTATATTGCCTTTTCATCACTTTTAAGTAATTACTCTTGAATTTTAAAGGAATATAAGTGCTTAATTTTAAAAATAATAATGCTACTTTTTTTTCTGAAAGCACAGAGAGAATGCAACCTTCTTTTACTTACTCTTTTATTAAATATTAGTAATTCACAATAGTTTTACACAAAATGATTAAAACTAATGTTGATACGGTAGACTGTTTCATGTTAAATTAAAGAGCTTGTGCATCATTTCAATATAGATTATCATTTTCATTAAGACGAGAGGAAATATTTTGCTGACACAAAGAAAATAATCATTAATTGATTTCTTCCATGGGGTCTATTCCTTCTTTCTCCTGCACAGAACTCCAGTTTCACTAATAGAAATGTTCAGTAGCCTAGTAATATTTGTTAATTCTGAGTAAAGGAATTTTCTTTTTTTCCCCTTTTTTTTCCTCACCTTCAGTTCTTTTTAAAATGTTTTCCTTGTGAAACTTTAGAGTTTGAGGAAGAAGCTGATATTTGGTTGTTCTGAAATACCAGTATAAATACATTCATATTGAGTGATGCTTATAACCAGTTTACAGCAATACACTATCAGTGTAAGGTGCTGTTTGGTGAGATGCTTCTTTGAGATGATACTTATTATCTAAAATAAATACTGGTGCAAAAAGCTTCCTATCAGTGCTACAACTCACATTTTTAACTCTGCTAAATCTACAGTGGACAGGAAAACTTATGTAAAGATTTTTATTAGAATATCTAGCTGCTTTCTAGCTTTTATTTTTGTTTCTTACTTATTTTCCTTGACAATATTTACATCATCCATTCTTAATATTATTTACTGCTACATTCTTTACCTTACTCATATTGCTTTAGTATATAATATTTTGAATTACATTAACAAATCCATAAGGCAATCACATGCTGATAGAAGAACTGCAAAATTAATATTAGTTTACATTTCCTCTGTTAAGGGAGAAAAATCTACCAGAAGTTTCTAAGCTGAATATTTCAACTATTTGGCACATTTTTATTAAAGTAGCCTAGTAAAAAACATTGGACATTTCCAAAGATACGAATAGTCTTACAAATACAAATATTTAGTTCTTTTAAATTCTTTGATACTCCAACTTATAAACACTAATAAATGTCACATTGCACGTTTGGTCTAGGCTGCCTCAATCATACTGTAAGAATGATGACAGTCTTAGGCACCAAACAAAAGTTAGATTTTTGTGAATTGCATAGATTTTAAATAATTCCTAAAAAGTTGATAAGTACATTCCTTAAATTAATTTCTTTTAAATTTAAATAATATGGCTGTATTTTTTGATTTAATTTTTTTTTAAAGGAGAGTATTGGTAATAGATCATTTTTAACATTAAAAAGAAGTTTTGGAGTAAAGTATCACTTTCCGATCACGATGACTATTGACTCTTTTGAGATAATAGAATGGATATAATTTCCAGAAGACAATGTTTTCCACCAATTTTAAGTACTTTGCTAGTAGTTTACTCAATAGACTTCTGTCAATCAGTAGAAAATTTTAGAATTAATAAAAATTAATAAAAAGAATTATACCAAGCTATTGATTTATTTTATGTACAGTTACTAGCTGTTCCAATTCAAACAATTTCATTATTTTTTTTTTTAAATTTACTTACTTGGTTTAGGTTTTGTTAAATTTGCTGCTTTTGTTAAAGCTAGACCCCTACTTTGGGAAGCTTCCAGTAGCTCCCGCCAGCAATGGTACCTGCAAACCATTTTCCAATAGGTTGCTTCTTGCCCCAAGATGACCCTCTTCTCATTGTGGTTGATGAGTCATGAGAGAGCAGAGACTTGGCTGCAGAGCTGGAAAATTTTATCTAAATAAAGTAGACATTAAGTGTATTTCAAAAACTGCTGCAAATGGGTTTGAACCTGTACTAATGCATTTCTCTGCATTCTTTTATTATCATTCATAAATGTTTTTGTATACAAACAAAAAAATGGTTTGACTGTTTTCCGTATCCCATGATATCAAGTACAGAACAATACATGGTAATAGGCAGCTGTGGAATATATTAGGGCACGTGTGGTCAGAGAGTGAAATCAAATTACTAGTGTCAGAGCACTGCTGTAGGAAAATGACCTCATCAAATAACTGACACTAACAAAAATGTATGACTTTTAAACAAAGCATGAGCAAGAACACATCCTTGTAATATTCATGTAATATATGTAGCAGTTGTACAGCTTTCAAGGAAGGATGAAATTACTTCACCTAATTTTATCACACATTGAAAAAATTGGAAGTGGTGCTTCTAGAAGACTAACATCTGCAGATTTATGAATAAATGAGAGATGATTAGCATAAAACCATCGCTGTATTGATCAAATGCCATTTTCCTGGTTTGAAAAATAGGGGAAAAAATAATATTCCAAAATATAAAGACTGTATCTTTGCACTAATAAGTTATCTACATAAAGATCAAATTGTTAAGAATCTTGACAAATCATCTATCAAAGACCTGATATCAGTCACAGTTAAGTTAAAATACTACTATTTAGATAGAAGGAGTTTTCTCTTAAGTGATACTCTTCTACAATTTCAGTTGCAGGATATTCCCTTTACACTTTTCTGTTGCCTTTGGATTTTCATGCTAAAAAGACACATTTTTAATGTGTGAAATGGCATTGTGATGATTACTTTTGAATTAATAAATATGGAAGAACACTGTTGTTTATAATTAAAACACTGAAAATACTGTGGCAAATGCTTTATCCCACACTGTTTAAATACCAAAGTTTTTATCCTCAGTTCTTAAATCAACTGTAGATAGAAGAAACCAATTATATGTTATGAAGTTCATTCTATTCCGTGGTGAAATAGTCAGTCTCTGATCATGATGATCCTTAGCATAACTGAGAAAATTAAGTGGTTGTCATGGTCTAGCAAGGACTTGCTTTTGCTTGGTAACAGGGAGAGCAGGTTGCAGTGAAGACCTGGTAAAGAGTTCTCAGACTTTCCACTGGTTCTTGGGTTCAGACCCACCTCCACTCTGACTGGGCCAATCTGGCACCTCTGCCATCACTATTTAAGGACAGGAATTTGAAGTGCTTGGGAGGAGGTATAGGAGTGGTACAAGATGGAGGTGACTATGTGGACTCCACAGTCAGAGAAGGAGGAAGGAAGGAGGGAGCACCAGATCAGAGACCCCTCTGCAAGCCGTGGTGAGAATGCAGACTGTACCCCTGCAACTCATGGAGGGCAATGGTAGGATTGAGAGCCACCAACAGCTCCGTGTGAGTGCACTCGGATGGGCAAGAAACTGTGTGAGGAGGTGGCCATGGCACAGGCCATGTTGGAGAGCCTGCATGCCACAGAGCAGACCCACACGAGAGGCAGAGAGGAGCTGCAGCCTTTGGGATGAACACACATTGGAGTGCCCTGTGCAGGACTGCCATGTGTGTGAGGTACCCCACAGAGGAGCAGGGAGGACTGACAAGAAATCCACTTGCCCTGAGGAGGGACAAATGGCAGAAGCCATCAAGAATACATTGACTGAAGCCACCATTCCCTGCCCCCCTGAGCCATTCAGCAGAGGAGGAAATAGACATCAGGGCTCTGAGCCAGGGAAGAGGGGAGGGAAGGGGAGAAGGTGGTCTTAAAAGGTTGGTTGAACTCTTCATTGTTGTACCATTCTGTGTTGTTTTATGTTGGTTATGTTTTGGGGGTTTAAGATTATGTTTTAATTGATGTTGGATTAAATTATTTTCTTCTCCAGGCCAAGTACCCTGGTCTGTTTTGTCCTGGACCATAAGCAGCAATTAAGCCCTCCCTACCCTTTGATAATTCTCGAGTCTTTGGAACTTGAGGCTAATTATGATCTTTTGTCCCTTCATGAGCCTAAACCAGGACAGTAGTATGTATTGAATCTTAGGAATCAAGATATAATACTGTTTGCTTTCATTAACCTCTCTGATATCTTGTCCAGTAAGTTTCTTTATAACAGGAAACGATTTATTCTTTCTTTGGCAGCAGAGGGAAAAACTGACGTGTAGTCTTATAGATGTCATTTTCTTCATGAGAGAAAGTTATACTGATTAAAATATATTCACATGCCTAGAAAAAAAGAAATCTATACAAACTCTAAATGTGTTTTTTTTTAATTTCCTGATACACTTGTTGGACCATTTGTCCTGTCACAGTTATCTGATGTATCAACTAATCCTCCCAGCCCTGTATGATCCAACTGTGCGCTTATTTATCCTGTTTTTATCAATTTTGTGAGGATGTTACGGAAGACAGTGTCAAAAGCTTTGCTAATGTCAAGATAAACAATATCCCTTTCTCTCTCTACACCTACGGAGCTGGTCATCTCATCATAGAATTTTCTCAAGTTCATAAAGTACAATTTCCCCGTCATAAATCCATGCTGACCAACCAATTGAAAATGACTTTACAGTGAAATTGACCAAGCCCCTCAGCACTCAAGTCCCATAAACTTATGTCCATTCATTTGTCCTAAATGTTCTCTAACTCGATTCTCCTGTATTGATGAAAAGTCTTTGCTCCACACTGTCCCATCGATCTCAGAGACCTAGGTTTACTGAAGATCAGTGTTACAGAGAAGACCTATGTGAAGGTGGCATCAAGTATTTTGTCTTTTTCCATGAGCTTTGTCAAAAAGTCTTGTGCCTCATTCTGCAGATATTCCGCAGTTTGCTTAGTCTTTCTTTTGCTGCTGATACACATATAAAGTGGTTTTCTTGCCCTCCACATCATTTGTAAGAGATTTGTGAAAGGAGATATATAGTAATTGTTACGAAGCACTCAAATGCTAAAGTGAATACCATAGAGACAATAAGAAAATTAATAGTACAGTCTTGTTTAAAGACTTTGACCAGTGTAGAGTAAATAATAATGTCTGGGGCCATTGTAAAGTAATGAAAACAAAATATGTTAACTTCTTATTAAACAATCACAATCCAACCTACATATGAGTAAAAGCATATCCTCTATTGGGAAGGAGTGTAAGAATAGATGTTTATGTGATCTAACAGTAAACATACGAACATACACATATACTTCAGGAAAAGCAATAACATTTTTTGTGTGTTCTGAATTCTGGTATTTTCTAACACTTCAGTGTGTGAAAACTGACCTCACCACAGTTCTTTTTCCTTTTGCCTTTGCGTTACATTTGCACACAAGAGTTCCTCAAGATCTTGGATGACTAAGATCTTAGGAGAAGATATTCAGAAAGAGCTTTTTCTTTAGAAGTTTCAGTGTTAAAGGCACAAAATCATCAGGATACATCAAACATGAAGGAACATCTTAAAGCTATATGTACTATAATTCCTGTAATTTTGTATTTTCCTGTTAAGAAATAAATACTTTTAACAGATATTCTAAATTAAAATATAATATAACAAACTGTTTAAAAATAAAACATTAGTTTTTAATTTAATATTCAACAAAGTACTGCTTCATCCATTAATCTATTAGCCTATATACTTATCAGAATCTGAATCTTTAATTTTAACCCTCATGTGGTTAAACTGTAGCATATCAAGGTGTGGGATTTTTACGTGTAGATCAACACACTTTTTTTTTTGAGAAAACTATTTAAAATAAAGTAGCTAAACCTTGAAAAATACTTCTCCCTTGGAATAAGTGGAAGGTAAATCCAGGCAAACAAATAGTTTTTCAAACAGTAAGAGCAAAAACTTCAGAATATAGAAAGAAGTACAGTAAAGGTTTTTTCAATAATTTTTTACTAAAAGTTTCAACAAATTAAGGAAGAATTCTAAGTAGGATTTGCAAACAAGCCTAATACAGTTATATTTTTGTTATTTTAAAACTCAAATAATTTCTACTCAGTAGTCCAACTGTAACAGACTATTGATTCCTTGTTACTATATATTTTCTTTTGTTGTCTTAAAATTATGTAAGAAACAATGTTTGATATTATGTCTTCAAAAGTTCTGTTTTGAGTAACAGTGTTCAGAATACTTAACTATGGACATGAACAACTAGGCTACTTTTACTGCTTTTGTCTTTAAATATTCACAACAACAGATAAAACCTGTGCACAGAGATGAAAGAGAAGAAGAGCAAACATATTATATTTATTAGACTGTCTTGCTTGATTTCTTTCTCTTTTTAATATGCTGCAGGAACTCTGGTTCCAAACTTATGCCTTGTCATATTTTATTAGTCCAAGATTTCTAATTCTGTTTTCTCTTCCTTAAAGCTGTCATCTGTTGATGTAATATTTATTTTTTCAGAACTTCATTAGATTTTTTCAGGTTAAGAAAAGTGCCATCTTTATATTTTGAAGACTAAAAAAAAATTAAAAAAAAAAAAATCATTGACTAAAATAAATAACTTAATTTTGTACACTTTTTTTTTTTTTAATAAGATATATGATCACTCTCTATAACTACCTGAAGGGGAGTTGTAGTGAGGTGGGAGTTGATCTCTTCTCTATAGTACTGAATTAGAGGACACAAGGAAATGGACTCAAGTTGTGCCAAGGAACATTTAGATTAGACATTAGGAAGAATTTTTTCTCCAAGAGGATTGTTAAGCACCAGAACAGGCTGCCCAGGGTTGTGGTGGAGTCACTATCCCTTGAGATATTCAAATGACACATAGGTGAGGTGCTTAGTTTAGTGATGGGCCTGATAGTGCTAGTTTAGTGGTTGAACTTAATAATCTTAAAGGTCTTTTCCAATCTTAATGAGTTTGTGATTCTGTGATATGCACTTAATTTTTTAATCATAAGTCTTACTGCCACTTAAAATTGTGTTAAGTCTGGAGTAATACTGTTAATGTTTGTCATTTTGCTTTCTGAGAGATAATCAAAATCATGATTGCACTTTTCAGGGTCAGACTTTTCCCTGATCTATAGGTGTTAAACAACAAAGAAGAATATATTTTTGTTGAGATCTGTTCAAATATATTTCTGTGTAATCCACATGGCCATACTATCTTTGATGTTAATTCATTACAATACTTTGTTTTTGGAAGCACTGTCCATTTAGTAGCTGTGCATTGCACTATCTGTTGACATTCCATTCCAAATATAATTCTAATTGTTTTTTTCTATTTTTCAAGAACCATAGCTTTGAATGACTGAAATTAGAAGATGATTTTCATATCTATAAAAGAGAATTCTACCAGCATAAACACTAAAATACAGTTAGCTGGTTTCCTTAATCCCAGACCCTACAGTAAGAATATTCCCATGGAATAAATAAGTAATGTGGTAGTTTCAAAAATTACTGTTAAATAAGTCTGTAAAATATTTGGCAGACCTTAAAGTCAAAACACTAGACTGAGTACACTATTGACAGTGAAAGGGTAAATATTTTTTCCCTGTTGCTGCTGTTAAGTTGTGAGCAGTGAAAAGAACACAGAAAAAAATACTAGTGAAAGTATTTCCTTATAGATGATTGTCCTTGGAAATTTTACAACTAAGAAATAAAGAATGGTTATTCAGTCCATGAACAATTAAAATGTTCCCTTAAAAGTGAAATAGCTATACTTTCCATATTATTTCCACAACTCCTGATATTCTTTTTAGTTTCAGCCTTTAGAAAATAGCACTATTGATTGCCAAGTATGTCCATTTCAAATTGTCTATTTTCTCACAAGAAACAGTGCTTTAGAGAATTATTGGAAGAATCTAGTCATACTTTCAAACATGGTCATGAAGAAAGCGATTCGGTCAAGATTAGCAAAAGGATCATTTGTGCTGAACTAGTGTGTAACATTCATACAGTGGTGAAAGATCCTATAGCTTGCTTAATTAAGTGTGGAACATTACAATCATTCCTGGTTCATGAAGCAGAACTGCAGAATTTTCATACAGACAGGATGGCCTGTCTCTCGTTAAACATATACTGAAAGATGGATACTAAATTTTATGGTCGTTTATGACTGCCTCATGAGAAATATTTTGAAATCTTTTCTAAGTACCTATACTGGAAAATACTGGTAGTAAAACCATCATTTTAACCTATTAATAGAGTTCTTCTTCAACATCACCAAATAAATTCAAAGTATTATAACAAATTAATCAATGGACTAGAAGAATTAGAAATTAGGATTTGCAGGATTGCTGTGGTTTGGCCCAGCTAGCACAGAAGCACCACGACAATCTCTCCCTCAGTGTCCCCCATTCACTCCCACCCTCGTTCGGATGGCAGAGACCCCAACGAAAATGGAGGAAAAAAACTAAGGTTGTTGTGGATTGAGACAAGGGCAGGGAGGGCTTGCTGCCAATTATGTTTCCGGGCAAAACAGACTCCAGTACTAGACTTAGAGAGGAAAGTAGGAAAGTTTATTCTACTACCTACAAGAAACAGAACAGAACAAAAGCAAAAAAGAATACAGGATGATGAGAAAAATAAAACCAGCACTTTAAGATCTCCCTCCTCCATTCCTCCATTCTTCTTGGGCCCAGCTCACTGCTCCTGATATCTCTTCCTCCTCCCCTTTCAATGGCTCGGGGAGGGAATAGAGAATGGGGGGATGTGGTCAGTCTCTCACAGATGGACTTTGCCACTTCTCTCTTCTCAGAGGAGGATTACTCCTGGCATTCCTCCCCTGCTCCAATACTAGTCCCTCCCACGGGACACAGTCCTTAACGAATTTCTCTGGTGTGAGTTCTTTCCAGCAGCTGTGGCTTCTGCTGATACAGGGTCCCTCACACGGGATGCAGTCCTTAATGAATATCTCCAGTGTGGAATCTTCTTGACGGTTGTAGTTTCTGCAGAGACAGGGTCCCTCCATCAGGACCTAGCCTCTTCTGGGCATAACTTTAATCAGCTTCTTTGTCGTGGGTTCCTCCCCACAGCTACAGCTTCTGTGAATATTGAGACTCTCCCATGGGACATGACCATAGTCACTGCCCCTGGCATGGGGTCTTCTTTAGCAAAATGAGTCTCTGCCCTTGATGCAGGGTCTTCAACAAAATGCAAACAAATCACAGCTTCACCAGTCCTCTCCATAGAATGCAGGGGACTTTCTACTCCAGTACATCTCCTCCTCTCTTTCCTCACTGATCTTGGAGTCTGCATGGTTCCTTCTCTCTCTCTTACCACTCTTTGCAGCATCACCAGCCAGAAAAGAAGAAATGACAGAAGAAATTTAAAAAAGGAAGAACCTTCCTCTTCTGGTTTCTTAAAAAGTGATCATGGAGGCGTCTAATTGGCTCAGTCCCAGAAGTGGGTCTGGCTCAGAGCTGGGGAAAGTTTTGATCAACTTTTTACAGAAGCCATCTTTACAGCCCCTTCCCCCTTACCAGAAAAGATTGTCACATCAGATCATTACAATGATTAATCAAAATCTATCAGTTTAAGATTTGAGGATTTTTTTAATTTTCTAAATTGGAACACATACATTCATGTATTTGTTGTGAATTTGTGGTACTTGAAATTAATTTATTTCTTTGTCAAAAGAAAAAAATAATAAAGAAATCTAAAACAAATAAATATGGACACTGTTTCAAGCACGGGAAAGGTAATGGAAGAAAGGTGAAATGCTGAAGTTCTTAAAGGCTTTGATTTTCCCAATGGTATATGTACATTTTAAGATCTGTGAATAGAATTAAGAAATTTAGGTGCATGAAGTGTATAAAAAGTGTGCAAAAATGAATCCTGAACAATACAAATTTTAGTCAGTTTTAAATTATTCTAGCAATTAATTGCTAGGTGTGATGATTATAATTTCTCTATTCTGCTCTTGAAATATTTTCTTTTAATTCTGTAGCGTGTTCACGTTTTGAGCTAATGTACCTTTGCTTCAATGGCAGCTGCTTTTTATAAGAATATATTTTTATTCCTTTTATTTTAAGATTATATGTAGCAAGTAATGCAATATTCTATCTTTCAGACAGTGATCAGCTAGTAGTTTTCTCTTTGTTGTTTTGGATAACAAAATTTCTAGAGGGGGAACTCAAGTGGTTTTAAAGCTTCTCCATATCCTCTTAACTAGCTAACAAATATCCTGTGACTGAGGAGAATATCCCTATAGCTAGCTGTGTAATTGAAGGGAGACATTTGTTTTTGCAATCTTGGCTCCAAATGCTTAAATACTATTAAATTATTATAGACTGCTTATCAGTTTGAATGCAGTTGAATTTAAGTCATCTCTTCACATACAGATTTTGCAGCATATTGTGAAACATTATCTTTAAATATAGGCCTTAGCTTATCAGAAAGAGATACAGGACAATTGGTTATCTGGAAAAGATTCTCCAGAATGAACTAATCTAATTAGTTTATTAAAAAAAAATGAAGTGTATTAATAATGCATAGTAGAATATACTGAAAATACTAGTCTCTTAAGGAACTGGAAGATTCTGTAGCTGATGTTTAAACGTATTTAGACAAAAAGAAAAATGTAGTTATTTGACTGTGAAATTATGTAAATCTTAGAATTTTTTTGAAGGAATGTGGTGAATTACAAATTTCTTTAGAGGTTTTATCTACTCATCCACAAATTATCAGGTATCATCTGGAGAAGTTATGTGATCTTTGAAAAATATCAGAAAAATAAAGGTATTTTTTCATCTGGATTTTATATGAAGGACTCTTATATCCCTTAATGATTTCAACTGTTATCATGGTTGAAATTCCGCTTAACACCATACAAGAAGAGATTTGAATGAGTTGATTCCTTTACAGCAAAGGGATAAAAAAAATACTGTTATTGAAAATCACACATCAAGCATGTTAGACATAAATCCCTCAATTTCTTCTTAAATTCACCTAAAACCACTACCTAAATATATCCTGTAATTGTAAAATTAGTAAAAATGGAATGGGAAAATGGAATCTTGGTAATCTGTTGCCAAAATCTTTTACCAAATCTTGGTAGAATAGAATGCAAACTATTTGCAGTGTTTTCACATCGAGACAAGAATCTGTGTAACAGTTTGCTGAGCTATAGACATATTTGCTCTTGATTTCCTAGGTATCAGAGTCAGTATTTCAGATGACAGTAATTTAAATGAACCGATTCATGATATCTCAAGGTGTTTAGCTTGGGGTCAGAAGATCCATAAGAGAAGAAACAATTCAGAAACAATAAATTTAGTATTAACATTTCTTTTTTCTTTTTTCTTTTTTTTTTTCTATGTAGCACTGCATAGTTCACTGTAGATTTTCTTAGTAGTTTTCTCTGAATTTAATTAGATGTTTAGAAGTTTAGGATGAACTACACTCCGGAGTTTCACTAAATATCTGTTTCTTTGAGGGAAATAGAAGTTTTTAAAGTTGGAAGTTATGGACCTTTATTAAGTTATATGAAAGTTTATATATTGTTACAAATATTATAACTGGTCAATTTTTCATCCTAAAAACATAATCCTAAAACTAAAGTTTAGAAATAAAGTTTTCATCTTCAATACTTAGCAAAAAAATATTAATTTTCAAATGTAGAGAAAATACCTATAACAATTGAATTATTCCAGATCCATTACTATTTAATTCAATATTATTTCACATATGTTACCAAATATATAAATTTGATTTGGTTCGGGTTCAGTTCAACTAGTTTGGATTGAGACTTTCCTATCTCACAATATCCTGTGATACATTGTTCACTGTGCAATGCAGTAGTATTATTCTACAAGTTGGGAGATGGGGGTATAAACTTCTAGGACAACATCCTTTTTCATTTAAATTTTACATAAATATTCCAGCAACTGGAATTGGAGTTATTAAAAAAAATATTCACAAAACTTTAAACTTAAAAACAGGTTCTCTGTATATTTTTTTCCTTTTTCATGATCTTAGAACACTAGGTAAACATCAATCCTCTGTATCATCACTAGAACTGTTTGATCATTCAACGTTGAAGAGATTTTGAGTATTTTTAAAATTATTTTTATTAACGTATTTATTTAATGTTTCTAGTATTGAATGTCAAAAGAGTCTTCCCAAAAAAAGAAACAAAGTTCTTGAGAATATTTTTTGTGATCCAGTCCTACCATTTCATACACTGAGTGACATTAAGATAGAATATTGTTGCTCTACCATTAGTGAATGATTATCATAGTAAGTTCAAAAAGACATCTTATTATTCTCAAAAAACTCCTATTCTCATTCCTGCAGTATCTATACAAATATTACATTATTTGTAAGTATTGATTTCAGTGAGTAAATTCTTTATATATTTTTAAACTACCTATACAAATGCAAAACATTATCCTTCATAAGACTGGAAAAAGTTTGGAAAAGTCTTCTCTTTTGAGAAAAAATAAAGTGCTTCCTTAATAAAATGTTGATTACCTAAATACAGGTTGACTTTACATTGTCTTTCGTTCTGTACTGCCATTGTACCTGTCAGTTGGATAATATTAGTTTACTGTTTGAAATACTTTTTAAGTAATATCTTCAGGGCATGAAAGTTGTCTTCAATTGTGCTTTATAAATAAACATCTGTTATACTTTACTGCAAAATAGAAATTATGAATTGCGATATTTGATTTTACAACAGTAGTTTTGACTGTGAGATATGTCACGTTAACCTATATCTAAGCACTCTTCTGTAGCTGTCTTTAAAAGGTGAAAAAATGTTTCTATCTCTTTATCTAGTTGCTGTGCTTTACAAGTATTATATTAATACAATCTTCAGAAAACTTGTTTCAAGAGTATGCTTCTTGAAATATGCCTTTTCCATTTCTATTACAGAAGGGCTGACAGGCTATATTTAGATTAACAAATTAAATGTCACTGAGACTGATTATTGCTGGATAGCCTGCATTATTTTTGCTAAACATTACAAAACAAGATGTTTGTACACAAATATCTATTTAGAATGTTTCTTACACTAAGCCAACTCTTAACTCATGAAAAATATTGACTGGCAGAGTTGGCCTAAGCAAAACTTCTGACAGATACTCTTCTAATCTTTTAAGTGTGTATGTTCCTGTGCTGCGCAACATTCTTTGTCAATATTTATCATTGGTAGCTGATGATATAAATAAGCATTTTGAAACAAGCATAGTTAGGAATAGAACACAGAATATTTAGCTTGTTGTCAATTGGTTTTAAGAAGACAGTATATTTTCTCTTGGGAAAAAACCCAAAATAGTTTTTGAAGTATTGTTAAAAAGCTGTGAATTATTTCTAAAGAGTGCATAAAAAAGTAAAAAAAAGAAAAGTATGCTTGTCACAAAGAATTACAGTATTTCCAGGTTGAAAATGTCTGAACACAAACATCAGGGACTTGGATAGAAAAGGAAGAAATTCTCGCTGAAAAGAAAGACAGGGTCTGTGTGGGAGAATGCTTCAGAAGAGAATGAAAAACAAATATTTATAGATTTCTAAAGAGTAGACCCATACGTGTTTAAGGAAAGATATCTAAATTACAACACAATAAGTCTCATTTCCTGTTGGAGAGATATTTCATGTTAGCTATTTAAAATCAGATCTTGCTTACATCATACCTCATTAAGCATACTGTTTAAGGATTGGGGGATAAAGTGGCAGTAAAACATGCAGTTCTTACATTTGTGTATTTCAAAAGATTGATAGAGGTACATCTGTACTGTGTGGCATTCAGACGTGTTTTACACTGGAATGTTACTTGCTCATTCCATTGTGAACAGATTAGGTGGAACTTCCAGACTGTTACCTCAGACTAGATAGTTCGCTTGGAATCTGGTCACAGATTGAAGGACAGTCAGTACATTGGTCTGGACATTGTATACACTATATATGCAAGTGGGGGAGCTATCAACTCCTATCCAATTTTCTAATACAATTTACATAGAATTGCACAAAATGCTAGGTCTTGAAATACATTAGGCTTTGTTGAGATAGAATAGAAGGATTCAGTTTGTCTTAAGTATAAAAAAGTTGTCACCATTCATCTCATGACTCAAAAGGCAGAAGTCATCAAACCCTACAACAGAATGAAACAAAGTGAGATCTTTCAAAAAATAAACTTTCAGAAAACAAACAAATAAGCAAACAAAACCCTCACAAAATAAAAATATGAGATTGAAAAATATTATCATTATAAATAATTTTATAAAACTCAATAAAGTCTAACCTGAAATATTTTAGTTCTATTTTTTTAACATTTATTTAAGACCCTTAAAAGGATGGTCTGTTATTTATTGAGTTACAGAATCATAGAATTACAGAATGATAGTGTTGCAAATCTACTGTGGAGAAAAAAAACTTATCTACACAAAATTTGGATAAACAGAGACGTCCTTCATTTGACAACGCACTGGGGACACAGGATCATTCCCAAAGAATGGCCAACAAAGCATTAAAATCCCACTACAAGTAAAAGCCTGCTTATAATTGTTCATTAAATTTACCCTTTACCTTGATTAGTTATTTGTTACTTTTACACATTACATCGCTCTTATCAATTGACCTCTTATTATACAAGTTATACATATTCATATATATGTCAAAATCATTTGGCTAACTAGCTGATTTAGGCTATTGTTTATTTGGTGTTCTGAACCAGAATGGTACTAATTATCTGGTGCTCTGGACCAAAATATTACCTGGTGCTCAGGACCAGAAAGTTACAAGGGTTCAGGACAGGGAAGAGCCTAATGGTTAATATAACAAACTCTTTTCTTCCTCTGAAGCAATCACTCCCAACGTTGTTCTTGGATGCTTTATGTCTTGCAGGTGCATGGATAGTTTAAACAATCCCCCTCATTATCATTCTTATTTTCATTGTGACTTATTTCTCATGCATTTTTTTCTCTTTGGGAGCAGCTCCACCAAGGAGGCCTAGTTTTGCTTAGTTATGCTAACTTACTTATGAATTTTACTTAAAAATATCTATGATAAAATTAATTGAATTTTATTATCTTCTATAACAGTAGCAGTTGGAAGGGATCACTAAAGATCATCTAGTCCAACTGCCCTGCTCAAGCAAGTTCACCTACAATAGGTTATACAGGAACGTGTCCAGGCGGCTTTCTAAAACTTTCAGAGAAAGGGACTCCACAAACCTCCCCGAGTACCCTGTGCTAGGGCTCCCTCATTCTCACAGGAAAGAAGTTTCTCCTCGTATTCAAGTAGAATTTCCTGTGTTTCAGCTTGAGCCCATTACCCATTATCCTGTTTCTGTGGCACCACAGAAAAAAAGACTCTATCCTCTTGATATCGGCCCCTTAGGTACGTGTAAGTGTTGGTAAGATCCCCTCTCAGTCTTCTCCAGGCCTAATAGCCCCAGGTCACTCAGCATTTCCTCTCAAGAGAGATATTCCAGTCCTCTAATCATTAGGTAATTGCATTTAGGTAATGGAATGATACTCTTTTCCTGTATCACTTAATGAAAATGAATCTGCAAGTGAAAAATGAAACCCATGGGATACTTAAATACTGCAAATAAACCTGTACTAATGTACTTAGTATCTGGTTTTGGTGCCACATACGAGATCAGTATAAAAGGAAGTATAATATATAATGCATTTACATTATAGAATTAGATACCTAAAAGAGATGTAATACTGCTAACCATTAACAAAAGATACTTTTTCATATGAAGAAATTTAAATGCTGAGTTATTTATTTATGATATTGATTCAAATAATGTTGACCTACAGTTGTTTTGTCTCAGGAAGCAATGTGAGATATGTGATAAGATCAGTATTTTTTTATCCTGAATTTTTTCATAGTATATGTAACTCTTTATATCTATCTAGTCATCTTTGAATTACAATTTTTTTTTCCACTGAGAATGTTGACAGTGACTAAATCTTTAGTCATGATGTTTTATGACCTCAGCTGTGATTAAAATTCACTGTTAACATAAGATATCATGTAATATATCACAAAAAAATGCAATAAAATAGCAGCTTCTGGTGACACTGATATGATGCTAACACGTCCAAGATACTCTTGGAAATCATATTTCAAAATCTGTTCAGACAGCAGAAATTGACATTGACTGACTTCCAGTGGCCTTTGGATCAGGTTCAATGGCTGAAATCTTTGAATCTCACAGTCTTGTTACTGCAACTGCACTTGCACATTCATTTTTTTCAGTGTAAAGCTTTCCAGTACTTGTTATAGCATCTCTCCAGCTCAAACTAAATATTAAATGTAATTTTTCTGTACAAAGAACTTGGTTCAACATACAAATCAAGTGGATTTGTACTTGATATACAAGTACGCAAAAATCCAACACAAAATGTAATTCTAAAAGTAGTTTTCTATCTATTTGCATAGGAGAAAAAAAATGAGAATATATATTTCATTACTTTATGTAAAAGAAAAGCTACTGATGAAATTCTGCTTCTACTTAAAGTATATTTCAGTAAAGATAAAATTGTGTGCATTGAAAAATATCAATTATTTTGCACACCTAAAAAACTTTAACTACATTTAGATTTCCTGAGTATGACTCAGCTTATGTTTACCTTTTTAAGATAGCTTCTTAGTGTCATGGTTTTGTGCGGAGTCCTTTCTGGTAATGGGAAAGGGGTTGTAAAGATGGCTCCTGTAAGGATTTGATAAAAAACTCTCCCCAGCTGTGAGCCAGACCCACTTCTGGGTCTCAGTCAATTGGGCATCTCCATGGTCACTTTTTAAGAAGATGCCAGAAGAATAGCCTTCATTCCTGTTCTTTTCTCGCTTTCTTTTCTGGCTGGTGATGGTGGAAGGAGTTAGAAGACAGAGAAGCAATCATGTAGACTCCAAGGTCAGCAAGAGAAGAGAAGAGGAGGTGTGCTGGAACAGAGATCCTCCTGCATCCTGTGGAGAGGACTAGTGAAGCTGAGATTTGTTGGCAGGTCATAGATGACCCTACGCCAGTAGTAGTGACTGTGCCCAGAGAAGGTCATGAATTTGTGGGAGGACAGTGTTGCAGCAGAAAGTGTCCAGAATGCTACTGATTGCAGAGGAGTCTCAAGTTGGAGTTTGTGAGCAGGTGTAGCTGTTATGAGGAACTTGTGCCAGAGAGGTTCATTAAAAACTGTGACCTATTGGAATGATCCTATATTGGAGCAGGGGAAGAATACAAACAGTTGTCCTCCTTTGAGAAGAGAGAAGCAGCAGAGACCATCCATGAGAGATTGACCACATCCCCCATTCCCTATACCCCTGTGCCATTGAGGGGGTAGGAGGTAGAGATATTTGGAACAGTGAGCTGAGTCCAGGAAGAAGGGAAGGATGAGGGATGGAGATCTTAAAGTACTGGTTTTAATTTTCTCATCATCCTGCACTCTTTTTTTCTTTTTGTTCTGTTCTGTTTCTTGTAGATAGTAGAATAAATTTTCCTTACTTTCCTCTCTAAGTCAAGTAGTGGAGTTTGTTTTTCCTGGAACCATAATTGGCAGTGAGCCCTCCCTGCCTTTGTCTTGTCCACAAGGTCCTTGGTAATCTTTTTTCCACCCATCTTGCTGGGTTGCCCACCATCCCAACAAGGGTGGCGGTGGATGGGAGGCAGTGAGCAAAAGACTGTCGTGGTGCCTCGTTGCTTGCTAGTCAGAACCACAATATTCAGATACTTCAGTAGTTTCAGCTAGCAAAGCATAAGCAGAATTTTCTCAAAGTTAAAGAAATGAGACAGCAAACATTTACAGGTAGATAATATCCTTGGAAAGATGTATGATATGACAATATCCACATGAAGGTCATATTACAAGATGCAAAGAATCTTACCTGAGAATCTAGTTTATTAAATGTAAATAAACATTTAATTGAGAATTGATATAAGTTTTTCGTCTTTCACCCCACCAATTAGATAAAATATTCATTCTTTAAATAAGGAGATATTACTCTAGTTTAAGAAAAGTATATGACAGTTATATACTTTACTGTTTTTTCTGGGTCTCCAAATTCCTATGTTAAATAGGATTGCCTCAAATATCAGATTAATAAGTTTCCCATGTATGAAATTGATTCCTCAGCAGTGTCTTCTCATTATTTTCTAATTTTCCCCTATGTTAATATATTTTTTCATACAATAGTAGAAAAATATCCTAATATCACACTGAAATAAAATAGATCTTTGATCACCTTTCTGATCATCTGTCTCCTCAGTGTTTACTTGTGATCTTGCTTAGAACTGAAATTAGAGTTTTCTTCTCTATTTAATTCACTTTATCTTTCTGTACTATGGATGTTATAGACAAAGCATGTAGTATTATGTAATATTAAATAATACTGTAAATAATATTAAATAATAGTGTTGCACAGATTTATAAAAAACTAATGTTTTCACTTGCTCTGTTATTTTTACTTTTTTGAAAGAAGAAAATAATTTTATGTATAATCCGTTGATGTATATACAGTTATAACATTGTGTTTCCTTCTCTGTCAGAACTACTACATAGCATTGTGCCCTGCTTCTTTGATTGTTATGTATGTATATATTTTCTTGAAAGGATGAATTAAAAAAATGAATATTTACATCAGCAAAAGCAGGTAATTTAAATTATAACTGAAATTATAACATTTCTTTTTTAAGATACAAACTTTTGGATGCCTTCTATCTTTAAGCTTTTTGTATAATCTCTACTATCATACAAACACAGAAGTTTCATGTACTCAGAACAATAATGTTCTTGGAATTATATTGTAGGAAGGAGTCAATAGGACTGAACAGAACATTTACTTTTTATGTAGTTAATTTCTCCCTGCAGGGTTTCATACATTCATTCACAGGTCCCATGACAAGCTGGATGAAAACCCACAAATTTCCTGTGAGTTTTTAATTTTTTTTTTTTTTCTAAATCCTTAGGTGAAGAAATATTTTAATAAGAGAAATTGTTTCATCTCCAAAGTATAATCTTTCCTAGGTTCTTGATCTTGTCTGATTTCTTGATTATTCTGTCTGTTAATTTTGAAGAGTGTTCTACAACATTCCAGCAAATGAAACTGAAATATTTTGATTCAATTAAACAAAATTCTTCTTAAGAACAAAGTCATGTCAAATGACATTTCAATGACATGTTCTATTTTGATGAGTTTGAAGTCTTTGATCTTGTTTTTGACACTGTAATTGTTATGACGTATTGATAACAAGTTCTTGTATAAAAGACTGTGTTAAACAAAATATATTTTTATCTCTTTTTAACACAGCATTTCATTACATATTCAGAATTTTCAAATTCTTCTTCCCAAATCAAGACAAAACTAGTTTGTTTGCATTTTATATGGAGTCTTAGTGGTTGTACAATCATAGCACCACATAAAATGAGACATCAAATATTCTTTAAAGGTCGTTGAGTCGTTGACTTCCCCAAAAGTAAATATCCTATGCTTAAACTCTTTATGTTTGACCTGCTCTTTAAAATCTCCATTAACAAGATATTCTTTGTATAATGTCTTCCTGTTATCCATTACCTCTATCTTTGGAAAGTGCAGTCAACAGCATGTTTACATTATATCATTCTCACTTCATCTTACAGATAATCTGATTTAAACCAGTTTGCATTAAAGTTCTTATTATCTAGGGTAAGACATCTATAGCAATCACTTTTCTTGTCTTTGATTTTAACAACTTGTCTCTACTGTGATTTTTTGTTTTTCTGCTAATAACTTTAAGATGGGACAATAGTTTTTCAGTTTCATTGGCATTTGTTTATCATTTCACAATCACCAAATACATCCTGAAGTACTGAAAAAAACAAAAAAAATCTTCAATTAGGATGTATCTAAAGATTAGAAGTAATATACCTAAGCAAAACATGAATATGTAGTACACAATGAGAAAGATCACCTTACTGCTTATGAAAAAATACTAGCAAAAAAAAAATCTTCCTGATTAACTTTCTCTCTCATATTTTCCTACCCAGTACAAATTTCAGGATCACTGCTGCTTGAATTTTTTGTTACTAGACTAAAGAACTGGAAAATAAGAATAAACAGAAATGAAAAAAAAAAAAAAAGAGAGAGAGAACACGAAAACAAGGAGAAAAAAGGGCTGGGCAATGTATTTCCTTTGTGGAAATCAATGTCATTTATCACTTAGCTGTAAGCGACTAACAAGATCTACAATGATTTTGCCTCAAGTTTTTCATGCCCCTGAGAACAAACTACTTGAGCAGTGGAGTCTTTCCACTTTAGATGGCTTAAAGTAAAATATCTCTCTCTGAGTTACACATCCTAGTCTTCTGTACTGTGAACAAAGAGAAACTCCTGCAGGGAACAGTTAAATTTAACTGTGTTGGTTACATCACAATAAAATGGAATCAAAAACCCTAACAATAATACCTTCTTCACAGTGGTAGCATTAGCCTCGTACTTCCAGCGTATGATACTCAGAGAGGCAGGGGTGGAGGCGATAACAATGGAGTTATATCAACTGATAAGTTATCCTCAGTGTATGTTTCATTTCTTTAGTCTTTCATTGTAAATGCTGCTGTGGAGCAAGATACGTTTAGAAGTTTTTGGGTTTTTTTTTTTTAAAAAAAAAGAAAAAAGAAAAACTGAATTCTTTATTTTCAATAAAAACTGCATAATGAAGAAGGTTTTTGGGAGTCTGCTTTAATGTCAAGATTCCACAACACCCCTGGACATCCTGTTCCCATGTTCAGTCACCCTCACAGTAAAGATACTTTTCCTTATGATAAAGTAGAACTTTCTACATTCCAGCTTTGGTCCCTTACCGCTTGTCCTATCACTGCACACTACAGAAAAAAAGTACTGCCCCATCCTCACTTCTGAGCTCCCTAGTACAAGATGATGAAGGGACTGGGGCATCTAATATATAAGGACAGAGTGAAAGAGATGTGACTGCTTAGTTTGGAAAAGAGAAAGCTCTGGGGCAATGTGATCCATATCTCCAAATACCTGAAGGAAGACTGAAAAGAGAATAGAGTTAGACTGTTTTCAGTGGTGCCCAGTAACATGAGTCAATGGACACTAACATAAGAGATGTTCTCTGAATATAACAAAACACTTTTTTACTGTGACAGGAGTGGAGAACTGATACAATTTTTTCAGGATAATTATGGAATCTCCATCCTTGGAGATATTAAAAAAACATTTAGACGTGATCCTGGGCAGCTGACTGTAGGTGGCCTTCCTTGATCAGAGGGATTGGACCAGATGACCTCTGAGGTCCTTTCCATTCATAGTTGTGATTCCTCTTTTTTCGATCTAAAACCATTTCAGTTCTGTACATATATGTTAGTGTTTACAGCAGGCACATATCTTTTTAGACCTGTCTACACTTAAAGTAAAATATGGGAAAGTAGAAATAGGTATCAATTTGTCTTCCTTAGTTTAAACACATAAGAGATGCTGACATTTTAAAAAATCCAACACAACAAAACAAATCAAAAAGTAATGGCAAAAGGACTATGTTACTCTATGACCTTATAAGTTTACCTAGCAAAGCAGCATTGTGTTTGTTACAATCACCTTGTAAATAATGAATTAGCATTACACTCCATTGTAATTCTCTCCTTCCATTCATAGAAAGAATGAACTGTATGAAAAATACTAATGGTGTTATTTAACATACTTTTGAAAGATGCATTGCTAGTATTTAGTATGTGACGTAGATATAGACGATGTACTTGGAAAGGATAGAGAAAAGAAGAGGTCAAATGAAGGGACAGAAGTGAAATTGCTTCAGTGTGTCATGATTGGCTAAAAAAGCTGTAGGCTTTCCTAAACTGAAAAAAAGACTGTCAAAAACTATATTGATTTAATACTTCAAAAGGCAATGGAGTGCATTCAGTACAAATAAGAAGTCTGACAGGGGATTTCGAGAATGGAATATTTTCCATTAATTAAGTATACAGTCACTCATAAGCTACCAGAAATTTAGCTGCATGTGAATTAATTCCTGAATGCATTTGCTTAATTAAATTGTGTTCAGTGTTACTTCCCCATAGAATGAGTAATTTTGGTTCAGCTGGAGATGAAGGTGTTTTAGAATTATAAGAAGCACCTAAAAGGAAATTATTCCTTCCAACTTCAGAGTTAAATTGCATGTGTTAGATTTTTTTTTAAAGACTAACAAATTTGAAACAGAAATATGGAAAATAAAAGTAATTTTAGAAAGCAATAATAGATTCTCATGACCATGACAGCCTTAGCTTTTACAAAGTTTTAGACATGAGGGAATGTCAGTGTCAAAACAAAACAGAAGCAAAAGTAAATTAGTAAGGTCTATTCTATTAAATATTTGTATAAAATACTCTAAGGGAAAGAAGAACTGGATAGATTTGATCAATTCTGAAGTTTTTTTATTTATTAGAATTTTATGAGGAAACTGTAGATTACCTTAAATACCTTCACATTCCTCGGTTGCCTAAAGATACCTATTGGAACATAATTGTCATCCTCCTGCGTAGACTTTTTCCTAACTCTCTTCATGAATGATAAGTAAGCATCTTTAGATAAATCAGGTATTTACTGCCTAAGTGGAATTCCTCCTGAGGGAAATGAGATGCCACGCTTGTATTTAACCCAATAATATACATATTTTTGTACAGAGATTAAGACAAACTAAAACCCACAAACTTTAAAACATTTCACAGATACAGAGTTGAAAAGATACCAGGAACTTGAGTAATGTTAGTTAAAACATTTCAAGCTTCCTTGCATATTTTTCAAAATATTATCCTGCCATGAGCCTCAGAAGACAACCTAAACACATAAAGGAGTTATAAATCTGGTTTACTACAGATTTTGGTCAAAAGACAGAGGAGTGTGAAAAATCTACTATTTTGATTATTCTTTTTGAAAAAGAATATTTTGTATACATAAATCACAATAAGAGCAAAAATGTTGTACACCAAAGTGTTCTAACTTAATGCCAGCATTATGATCACTCCAGTGCATGCCATGTTTCCTGTCCAAAAAAGGATATGATTTAATTTTGAGACTTTCTCTCTTAGATTTCCCTTCAGGAAACTCTATCATATTTCTGAATTGGAAAATATGAACTGGAAAGTATGAGGAGTGCTCCTTTGGATAGATGTCTCACGGTCATCATTTCAAGCATATTCTCTCTGATTCATACTCTGTAAATAGTGTCAAAATTCTGGAGGATAGTCTAGAATTTCTTCTGAAGAATGTTGATAGTGTGGTGTATTGA
Organism: Colius striatus; assembly: GCF_028858725.1. Taxonomy (NCBI): domain Eukaryota; kingdom Metazoa; phylum Chordata; class Aves; order Coliiformes; family Coliidae; genus Colius; species Colius striatus. The sequence continues at coordinate 47,991,402 of NC_084759.1, read as the reverse complement.
TGACTTTCATTTGCTAAATTAAACAAGTAGATCCATGACCACTGGATCTTGTAAAATTTTATTGTTTATTATTTGTAATTTTTGTGATTTTGATCTTTAAGAACATCTGAGATATGAAGCAGGCTTACTTAAATTTCTGGAACCCATTTGTGGAGATCCTCATCATAACAAAACTTTTGATTTTAGTGGGTATGAGAACAAGCTATCTTTTTTTCACAGTTAGAACATTAACCCAGAATGCTCACTTATTTACCCTCTTGTTGTAATCGCTTTTATGTTACTGTTGGCAGCCAACACTCTATAATCAGATAAAACTTTTTTCACATGATTCCTTGTAAAAATGAGCTTATAAAATTAGCTGTAATTACAGAAGCCTGTTACAAAATGTTTACATAATTGTGTGGAAATTTTCATAACTATTTGAATCTCCTCATGATTTTCATGTATGATTTTTTTTTGGTGCATATTGAGATTTTTCTGTGTGCCTGAAAGACTTCAATGTGACCAGCAGTTACTGGAAGACTATCAACCTGATCTGTGTAATACAAACCCTCCATGGAAGTGTACTGCACAGTTAAGGTACTGATTCTTAAGGTGACCCAAAGGCTGATTCACAGTTTCATCATACTCTTATGAAGAGCAGAATGTTGTTACAATCAAGGTTGCTGAACCAGAAAAAAAAAAAACAAACAAAAAACCAAAAAAACCAAAAAAAATAGATTAAGATAATTTGTAGAAATAATGCTTTATTAATAACACTCAAAATAGTTATCACCAATATAAAATAAAAAAAGAGAAGTTCTACAGAATTTAAAGAAAATCTACTTAATGTATTTAGACAGAAGTAAATGTTTATCTGATATCTCTCAGTCTTCCTTATTTTAATGAGTTACTCTATTCCTCCTAAGGAGGTAGCAATTGGGATTTCAAACAAGTCCCAGTTTGAACTATTTGTTAATACTTATCAACAAAATCATTCATTGCAACATTTTTCTGAAAGAGCTACTGATGTAGAACTGATTCAGGACTCTTTCTCAAAGTGCACATTCAAGTAGAATTGAACCTGAAATCACACTCTTTCTCCCATTATTTTTAAAAGACACTTAATTTCTTACCACCTCATCCCCTATGAATTCTTCTAATGGATCACAAAACGGAAATATTTAATCTAAATTTTTCTCCTTTCTCTCCTTATTTTGGAGATTGATGTACCTTAAAAAAAAGTTGATGTTGTTTTATATCTTCAGGAAAAATATATCATTTTGTCAGACTACAGTCACTTGCATTTAAATGGCAAATAAGTAATCCTGTATTTCAATGAAATCCAAAGCAGTTTTTTCTCTTTCGTGACTGCGTATTGTGTTTTAGTATGAAATGTACCTCTGACTGAACTCTATGCTATAACAAACTGTATCTTTTCTGTATAACCACTAAATAACATAAAAGTTACTAGTTCACAATGAGGTTATGACCAAATATGTTGATATTGCTAAATAAAATGGGACTAGAGACTACTCTTTAGCCATGAGTAGCACATTCTGGCCACATTCACATTGTAAGAACTCGGACTATGAGTCTTCCTGTGGGTCTTTTGGTGCTCTCCAGCATTAATATGTAGCTTTGTTTGACATATTTGTCTTTTTTAAAACTCAGAGTGTATAAGAAGAAACTTTTGCTTGCTAGAATGGTATTTACAGAGAATAAAATTTTCTTTAGTATGTGGTATGAAAATATGTGGAGGTGGTTGTAATCATGTTTGAGCAATGACTGGAACAGAGTAGGCACACCTTGTGCAGTGTTAGAAATAGTCCATCTCCAGGGGTTTTATCTCTCAAATATTATCTCAGAATCCTTGTTGATACAGGGTCCACTTGTGTGGGAGGTTTCTAGCACTTCAAAAATATTTAAAATCTTTGATCTAATAACTAAGATTTTCCAGTATAACTGGGTTATATAGCAGAAAGAACAGACATTGCTGACATACAAAAACGTGTTAACTGCTCTGGCACGATATTTGGACTGCGATGACTAATTGCATTCCATGTAGAGCATGAATTACAAAGAAATTAAAACATATAAGAAGAAGAAAGAAAATATAGATTTTTCTAGGGGCTTAAAATCAATTTAATTGTCTTACAACCTAGGAAGCCTTAAGAAACATTAGATGAAAAACAAAATTAGATAAAATCTCCTTTTTCATTGAAACATAGAACCATAGAATGGTAGGGGTTGGAAGAGACCTTTAGAGATCATCTAGTCCAACCCCCCTGCAGAAGCAGATTCATCTAGATCAGGTTGTATAGGAACATGTCCAGGTAGGTCTTGAAGACCTTCAATGAAAGAGATTCCACAACCCCTCTGGGAGGCCTGTTCCACTGCTTTGTCACCCCCACAGTGAAATAGTTTTTTCCTTAAGTGGAACTTCTTGTGTTCCAGATTCGTCCTATTAGCTCTTATCCTATTGCTACCTACAATAGAAGAAAGGGATGCTCCACCCTCCTGACACCAACCTTTTAGATATTTGTAAATATTAATAAGATCCCCCCTCAATTTTCTCTTTTCTAGAGTAAACAGTCCCAGTTCCCACAGTCTTTCCTCATAAGGAAGATGTTCCAATCCCTTGATCACCTTGGCGGCCCTGCGCTGGACTCTCTCCAAAAGTTTTCTGTCCCTCTTGATCCCGGAACTGGATAAGGGCAAGATGAGGCCTCACCAGGGCAGAGTAGAGGGGGAGAAGAATCTTGCTCAACCTGCTGGCCATACTCTTCTTGATGCATTCCAGGATGCCATTGGCCTTTTTGGCCATGAGGGCACAGTGCTGGCTTATGTTTAGTTTATTATCAGCCAGGACTCCCAGGTCTCTCTCTGCAGAGCTGCTCTTCAGCAGTTCGACCCCCATCCTGTACTGGTGCATGGGATTGTTCCTTCCAAGATGAAGGATGATGTCCTTGTTGAACCTCATGAGGTTCCTCTCTGCCCAGCTCTCAAGCCAGTCGAGATCCTGCTGAATGGCAGCACAGCCTTCTGGGGAATCAGCCAGTCCTCCCAGTTTGGTATAATCAGCCAGCTTGCTGAGGGGACACTGTCTCCTCATACAGGTTGTTGATGAAGATGTTGAACAAGACTGGCCCTAAATCCCATCCCTGTGGAACTTTACTGGCCACAGGCCTTCAGCTTGATTCTGTGCCATTGATCATCACCCTCTGGGCTCTGTCATTCAGCCAGGTCTTGATCCACCTCATTGTCCACTCATCCAAGCCACACTGCTTGAGCTTTCTGATGAGGATGTTATGGGAGATAGCGTCAAAAGCCTTGCTAAAGTCAAGGTAGATGACATCCGCTGCTCTCCCCTCATCTAGCCAGTCAGTTATGCACTCATAGATGTCTATCAGGTTGGTCAAACAGGATTTCCCCTTGGTGAAGCCATGTTGACTCCCCGTGATAACCATCTTATCCTTCATATGTTCAGTGATAACATTCAGGATGAGTTGTTTCATCAGTTTTCCAGGGATGGAGGTGAGGCTGACCAGCCTGTAGTTTCTTGGGTGGTCCTTTCTGCCCTCTTTGAAGACTGGCATGACACTGGCCTTTCTCCATTTCTCAGGCACCTTGCCTGTCCTCCATGATGGTTCAAAAATGATGGAGAGAAGCTTAGCAATCACATTAGCCAACTCCCTTCTTTTTTTCTAGAAGAATTCTGAAGATAGCAGAGACTTGTCTGCAAAATACTGTCTTTCAATATTGTTATTTTTTAACACAGGAGCTCTAAAACAGAGCAAAAGTGTAATTAAATTGTTTAGTAGCGTAAACGTCAGGGAGCTGTGTTTCATTTGAACAAAGAGGTTGCAAGTTGGTTCAGTGTGTTTTAGAAGAAATGTATCTAAATAGAATGAGCCAATCCTTAAACTATCCATATAAAAGAACCCCAAAACTTCTCATTGCTGTTGTTTGGGTTTGTTTGTTTGTTTTGTTTTGTTTTTTTTCCAGAAGCATATGTCCTCTGCTGTGTTTACGTCTTTCATTTCTTTTCTAACTTAGACTCATTCTTGACCCATTCTATCTGCTATGTACACCTTCAGGAATAACTTTTGTTCTGTGAGCAGATGCCTCTATCCAGTGACCCTGACAGACTGAGGGAGTGTGCCAATGTGAACCTCATAAAATTCAACTAATTCAAAGGCACCTGTGTGACAGCAATCACTGATATCAATACAGACTGGAGAATGAATGGATTGAGAATAGCTCTGCAGAGAAAGACTTGGGTATACTGGTGAATGAAAAATTGGACATGAGTCAGCAATGTGGTCTTGCATCTGAGAAAACCAATAGGATCCTGGACTGCTTCAGCATATAAAGGGAGGTGATCTACTCTGCTCTCATGAGACTTCACTTGCAGTACTTCATTCAATTCAGTGAGTCTCAGGACAAGAAAGACATGGATATGTTAGAGAGGATCTAGAGGATGGTCATAGAAATGGTCCAAGGGCTGGAACTTCTCTCATCGGAAGAAAAGGTAAGAGATTGGAGTTGTCTAGGATTGTCTCTGGGGAGATCTTATTGTAGCCTTTCGATATCTAAAGAAGGGCTTACGAGAAAGAATTTTTAACAGAGTTTATAGTGGCAAGATAAGGGGCAATGGTTCTAAACTGAAACACAGACAATTTAGATTAATCATAGGGAAGATTTTTTTATTTTATTTTATTTTTAAGAGGGCGGTGAGGCACTGGAACAGATTGCCCAGAGAGGTTGTGGATGCCCTGTCACTGGAAGTGTTCAAGGTCAGGTTGGATAAGGCTTTGCGAATCCTGATCTAGTGAAAAACTTTACAGCTTAGAGGCTGATCTAGATGATCTTTAAGGGTCCCTTCCAAGTCAAAGCATTCCATGATTCTATAATTCTATTGTACTAAGATTCTGTTTTGTAACAAAAAAAAAAATAAATCTTCTATTGAGTTTTTTTCTTTCCTCTGTAATTATTTTATTTGATTCTTGTCTTGAAATCGTGAAGTGTAAAAGTGTATTTGGGACAGTTAAAACCAGACATTTTTCACACAAGATTTTTCTTTTCACAAGCAGACAGTAAAATGTTATTCCACATCTGAAGATTCCCCAGTGCATCTATATTAGTTTTTTATATCATTGACATTCACCACAGAAACTGGCTGAATCTTATGTTTTCTTATCAGTTATGGATATGTGTCACTCACTGTGACCATCTCATAATGATACTTGCATATTGTATAAAGTTTTCAAGTGGAAGAAAGATTTCATTAGGATTTTTGTAGCTAAATCTGGGGAACAAATTTGTGTGAAAACAGTTTTTACATTTTTACATATGTGTTTGGTTATCCATGAAGATAATGATTTTGATACTAGTATTGTTCTGATCCTAATAATACTAAAGCACCTATTTTAGTCATGATATTTCAAGCTAGATCCAGTCTCTTGGCACATTCAGAACAGACTGTCTCCCTACAACCAGTAAAAATGTTCTATAATTTGCCTACTAAATAAATGAATCAGAACTTACAGACTTAGGTTTCATGAGTGTATGTTCACTTTTTAAAGTGTCTTACTCATCCAGCTGAAGAAATAGTCTTGTAGTTGCACAGAAGATGGTTTTCTCTCCTATATCAAAATCTAGTTCTGGGACATAATCAATAATAAAAGTTTTAAAAAGCAATACTGTTTTCTGAAACTTGACATGCTGTTTCACCAACATAATATACTAAATTTACATCAGTTCCATTTTAATGGTTTGCTTCTGCAGAAAATTACTTGTTCATTCTACCATTACTTCTAAATCTAGGAAATCAAAAAATCTGCTGAATGAATGTGTGTAACTGCATTTCCTTAAATGTAAATGTGTTGCATTGATTTAAGACATAATCACTGTACAAGTGCACTTTTACTGTACAGAACTGGACAATACTTTAACATAGATTTTCTAATCTCTATGACTATATAATTTGTAGGTAAGTAAAGATATGTGTGTGCGTACATGTGCTTGTGAAAACATGAAAATTAAGATACCTAAGAATCTAGATAGATACAATTATAAACACTATTTTATTAAAAAGACAGACATTTACTCTTGTCACAGAACATTTTCTTTATATTTCTCAATATCTTTAATTATGAGAGAATTTTAATTGTGTATATATATATGATTCTCTTCTATGCAGTCTTTTTTTTTTTTTCCTTTCTCTACCACAGTCATTACCAGTTGAGAAACACACTGACATTTATACATCTTATATATCTTAGCAACACGGCTCTTGGAGGAAGTGAGCAGGTTGAGTAGTACCAGGGAGTCTGAGAGATAAATAGATTCTAGAATTTCTCCCTATCTTCCCTAGGACAAAGCTGAAAGGCAGACTGGATGCATGATACAGAGAATGCTCTGTCATCTCTCTGCCTGGCTGAACACAATGACTGAAGGGAAAGAAAGCAAGGGTGACAAATCCCTGCATGGCGCAGCAGACATCTCTTCTGAGACTATCCCATATTCACAGGTGCCCTTGTGTAATAGGTACAAAGCCCTGCAATTGGAATCAAACAACAACAAGAAGGATGATTTATCTAGTATGCAGGTGTCACAAAGGTTAAGTCAGTTTAAGCCCAGGATCAAAACTACTTCTATGAAGAAAAAAAGATGGGTCATTGTCATAGCAGTACTGTATATTGTGAAGAGACAGACTAAGTAGTTAAGTAATAGCTTTGCTGAGAAGGGTCTTGAAATCTTGGTGGATAGTAGGTTAAACAGGAATCAGTGATGAGTCTTGGTGTTCATGAAGGAGCATCGGACCAGTCTGCATTAGTAGATCTCAAGAAGTATTACATGTTAATTGCATCAAGAATATTGCATCCAGCTTTGCATTTACCAATACAATAAGGATGATGATTGCATGGAATGAATTCATTGGAGAATGATCCAGATGATTAGGGGCTGAAGTACTTGCACTATGAGGAAATGCTAAGGGACAAGGCTTGTTTAAACTGGAGAATGAAGACTTTGAGAAGATCAAAGAACAGTTTTCCAGCATGTGAAAGAAGGTTATTGACATTGCCAAGTTGTTTACTGAAATGCATGGTTAAGGAGCAAGAGGCAACAGCCATAAATTGAAACAGGAGTCTGTGACTGGATACAACTGTTTCGTTGTATCAGAGTTGTACCAAAGTCTGTGCATAGATAATTTAACACTGGAAAAAGAACAAGTCTAGTTGAGACTGGGGATGTAGTGGGGAAAAAGTGTTTAATTTTTTTATCTCTTTTAGTTATCAATAACTTAAATTATTTTTTCTTGATTTAAGTATATTTTACCTGTGATACTAATTGGTAAGCAATCACTCTTTCTTTATTTTGACGAGCAAGCTTTTTCATCTTATTTTCTCCCCTGTCCTGTTGAAGAAGGGGTATAATTAAATGTCTGGGTTGAGGTCTGGCAGCCATCCAAGGTTAACTCACTAGAGTAAGTTACATAATTAGAATACATCAGTCTATTTTACTTATCTCTGCTCACTAATGTTTTTTCTATAGTCAGTGTCATGGTTTTCTGTGGAGTGTTTCTGGTAATGGAGAAGAGGCTGTAAAGATGACTTCTGTAAGAAGTTGTTCAAAACTCTCCTCAGCTCTGAGACAGGACCCACTTCTGGAGCTGAGTCAATTAAGCATCTCCATGATCACTTTTTAAGAAGAAGACAAAAGATGAGGATTTCTTCTTGTTCTGTCCTTCCTACTTTTCTTGCTAATGGTGGTACAAGGACTTATAAAAGAGAGACAAGTGACCATATGGACCTCAAAGTCAGTGAGAGAAGAGAGGAGGAGATGTGCTGGAGTAGAGACTCCCCTGCATCCTGATGGAGAGGAGTGGTGAAGCAGATGTTCCCAGTTCATAAAAGACCCCATGCTAAGGGTTGTTACTATGCTGAGAAGAGGCTATGTCCCATGGGAGAGACCCTGTATTTGCAGAAACTGTACCTGTTAGGAAGAACCCACGCCAGAGGAGTTCATTAAGGACTGTGTCCTGGGGAAGGAACCCCATGTTGGAGCAGGGGAAGAATACTAGGATTCATCCTCTTCTGAGAAGAGAGAAGCAGCAGAGATCATCTGTGAGAGACTGATCACATCCCCCCGTTCCCTACCCTCCCGAGTCTTTGAGTGGGGAAGAGGTAGAGATATTGGGAGCAGTGAGCTGAGTCCAGGAAGAAAGGAGGGATGGTGGAGGGAGAACTTAAAATGCTGCTTGTAATTGCCTCATCTTCCTGCTCTTTTTTTAATTTTTGTCCTATTCTATTTCTTGTAGACAGTAGAATAAAATTTTCCTACTCTCCTAAGTCAAGTAGTGGAGTTTGTTTAGCCCGGAACTACCATTGACAGTGAGCCCTCCCTGCCCTTGTATTGATTCAGAACGTCCTTGATAATCTTTTTCCTCCCATCTTTCTAGGATCTTCACCATTCTATGGAGGGAGGGGGTGAATGTGGGGCAGTGAGCATGAGACTGTCCTGGTGTTTCATTGCTGGTGGGGCAAATCACAACTGTCAGATATAGAAAAAAATAAAATCACAAAAAAAAACCAAAAAAAAAAAACCTCCACAAAAAAACCTCTCCAAAAAAGCCCAAACATCAGGGAATAAAAAACCCCCTTTGATTTCCAAAAGTTTAAGTGAGGATTTTTGAGTCTCTCTTAGGCACACACATTCATTCTGGTTTTCATTTCATGGACTCAAAGACTATTTTTAACATATTACAACAAACTTTAAGAAATTTTCCCCCAAGATCTTTCTATGCATTTGCATTATATTTGTTATCACTGAGACTAAGTCAACAGAGTCAAGCTTACTCTTTTCTCCGGACAAACTATCCATGACTTTGGAAAATACATCTGTCCCTGAACAATGAAAACTAAGTGCTGTATTGAGAGAGAGACATTCTGAGTAATTGTCAGTGTCTAAACTATATGATATTGGAGGGAAAGAGACTTTAGCTAATTTAAGCTTATAAAATTTTCAGTAGTAACTTCATTATATGTTAAGGTAAAAGTCACTTCCATCACCATTGTTATGCAGACAGATTTAAAATAATCATACCAGCAGCACTTTGCATGATTTTGGTGATAAAGAAATGTTTTAAGTATTGTGAGTAAATTGGTTGAATACTAGGAGTCTTTTTTTTTTTTAGTGACTTTGAACTAAGAGCAGATGATAGTAATATTTCAGTTGTAAGTTTATATGTCTTAGCCTCTAGATTTCAACAGGACAATTTAGTCTAGTGATTTGTGGTTACCCATCACAAAACGAGAAGACTGCCAGACTGGTCAAGACTGTAAAAATGGAGAATTCTGAGGATCTTCGATGGAATGATTTTCCCCTGAGATAAATGTAGAGAGTGAAATGAGAAGAAAAGGCAGAAAAATTTAGCTTAATCCTACTGAGAAACTGTACTAGTGGAAAGCACTAATACAGTGATTTACTTTCCATATAGAAGATATTGAATAGTGCATAGTAAGAATTAGATTAAATTCCTTAAGTTTTAAATGTCAAAAATTTATTTAATTAATATAACTAAAGATCAAGGTTGCTATTGAAGTCATCTAGTGAACTAGGCAACTATAGAAGGAAATTTTGTGTAGTTATCTTTGCACAGAGTGACAGGAGAGACAGTGTGGTGCAGAAAATGAACGTATCATGGTGGAGGCTTCATCTATGCTATGTCCTGGACTAGGACTCAGACTCCCTGGAAATGTCTCCCTGAGTAACTCAGGAAACCATTGGTTACAGGACTGAATAGAGGATCCTTGAGTGTTCTGCTCAGTCATTCAGTGACTAGCTGTCACTGGAATTCATGGTCTGCTCCTCTGGAAGGTTCTGGACACGTTCACAACTTTCACAGTGGTTGACATGCTTGCATCTTTCAGAACCAATGTTTATCAGGCTGTTTATGTTCAGAGAACTCTCCTATACATATGAGCAAGCTACTCGCCTATCCTGTAGGCCTAACTAAAGTTATGCTAACACTGCTATCAACTAGGCTTAATTTATGCTATCTGCACATAGTGAATGACTGAAGGATAGCAAACAGAACATATATATGGAAATAGACATCATATAAAGAGAAAAGACAACCACAGATTTTCGAGCTTGATTTGATCTCGGTGTAATATAGAATTTTAGAATGATAAAACAAAGACCAATTGAAAACTAATAAATAAAAAGAAAAGATAATAAAATTCAGGATCTATTTGTAGAAAAGCAAACAAGTAAACAAATAAATCCTGATATTTGAAGAAGAAATTAAATAAAAAGGGGACAACAGGTAAATCCAGTAATTATGATTTTTCAATGTTATAAAAGATTACATTATCTGTCTTTACTACTTGTTTCAACACATAAGTTATGGATGTGGAATATTAACCAATGGCAGGTCATGGAAGGATATGTGTGGCTGTCCTTCTCTCAGTATGGTTATAGAAAGTCTAATTCAGAGTATTTTTATTGGTGACAAAGAAGCATCAATATTCTGGAAAAAACAATTAGTGAGATTTTATGTAATTTCATAATAAATAGATTACTTTAAAGCAACGTTTAAGACTAGATACCCATCTTATTGGAGAAGACTATATCAGTTTGTTTATTGCAGAAAAATAAAGGAGAAGACTTGTGGTTACCATCCACAAATATATGAGTGAGAGAATCTGATAAATTTATGAAGAGCTTTGTTCATAAATAAATAACAAAGTTTAATAGACTGATCTTTCCATTTAGGAAAGCTGAAGCCAATCTGGAGCTGAATTTGTCAAGGAATGAGCAAAGCAATAAGAAAGGATAAAATAGATAAACCTAAAAAGGAAGACTAGGGAGAATGGAGCAGGGGACATGGCAACAAATTACACAAAAAAAGGCAGGGACCATTGAATGCTTTCTTTGGCTCAGTCTTTACTTGAAAGATTGGTCTTTCAGGAGTTCCATGTCCCTGAGATGGGGACAGGGAAAATCCAGACAAAGAAGATGGAGTTTACAGAGGACTTGAACAAACTAGTTGTGTCGGTGGGTTACCATCAGACTAATACCCATGACTATTGAAGCATCTGGCTGATGCTTAAGCAATGGCACTCTCATTTATAACCAAAAGACCATGGCATGACATTCACTGTGAGTTCCCAAGACAGGAAGAGAATAGATATCATTGCTGTTATTGAGAAAGTTAGAAGAAATATCCAGGAAACTGCAAGGAAGTTTCTCAGTTCCAGTTCCTAGAAAGGTGAAAATCCTCCTTGAAAGTATTCCCTTTTAGTAACTTTGAATAGTGTTATTGTACTTAAAATCTCAGGAACAGAAGTCTTTTTGGAATTATTAGAAATCAAACACTCAAGATTTATTATTACAAATTTAGGGTGAAACTCTGCCTAATCAGGCTCATAATTTTAATTCAAAAGTATAGGGTGAAGTTGTATCAACATTTAATACTAATTAATGTTATATTTCTTAAATGAATCTCTCCACTGTCTTGACTTATCTTACTTTGATTCACCTATCTATATTCACATAGCAAGTAGTGAAAGTCAATAGATTCAAATGAATAAAGCTGATGTTGTTGAGGTCCCGATATTCCTAATACATCCATTTAACAGTTATTATTTCTCCACCTTGTCACTAGTCTGAACCTATGATTTCCATGCAACTTTGCTGCTGATATGGACAACACTTTCTGTGATGCAAATCAAAGCTCTGAAAGTGTAGTTATCTAATTGATTTGATTCATATATGAATGGCTAATTTGCACAGAAATAATTATGGCAAATATACTGTACAATCTCAAAATTCACCAACTGGATTCCTTCACATGAAGCTACACAGGGAAGTGCAAGCCAGGAGGGCTTCTCTTGTGTCCCATCTAATAGTCAATCAGTTATTTGGACCTCACTGGAACTAGTTCAAAGTCTTAATCCCCACATTCTGAAACAATAGTAACATGTATGTCACATCTTCACCGTTCTGTTCTACCAGGCTACTTTTATCAATCTAATGTAGCTGCTATGTAGACATAATTGTAGTGAATCAAGAAAAGCTTTTTTTTGTATGGAAGATGCTTGTTCTTCAGGATCATCTTTTCAAGTTGTTAGATAGGAAAACTCCATAGTCACATACTTTGAACAAAAATCCCCCTGAATGCCCATAAAATCATAGAATCATAGAATGGTAGGGGTTAAAAGGTATCTTTAGAGATCATCTAGTCCACCCCCCCTGCAGAAGCAGGTAAAAATAGACATATCTCTCCATTCTCATTTTAGGAAGCATGGGGATTCTCATTTCTAAATGCTTCACGGTTAGAAGTAAGTTACGATACCATAAATCCCAAAACTAACTCAATGTTCTTTAGTTATGATCATTACTTTTAAGATGTATCTGAGACAAAGATATAAATTAAATAAAAAAATATTTCTATGAATCTTGTTTTTCAGAAAATTTACAGTGACAAAAATTACTTACCCACACAAGCTACTCTGAAAAGAAAGCCAAGGAAAAGAAATGCCTAGAAGTGAAACCTAGGTAACTTAAGACAAAGACCTTCAGGGACTTGCAATATGATAGCAGTTATACACGAAAACGTGGCATTCAATGTCTTTATGAAAAAAGAAACTTTTATAATAGCTCATTTTTTTAATTTCCATTTAATTGATTTCTTTTTCTTCCATCATGTGATACACACTTAGATTATTTTTTTTTGCTGGTGTAAAATTATTCAGATGAATATAACTTCAGAAAATTCAGACAATAACATCAGTTTATATCAGTCATGAATTTGTATGTTGAAAAAAACATAAGTCCCCTTTTAGCCTAATAATTCATTTTAATAATTCTATAAAAATAGTTTAAAAATAAATATAAAAGTATCACAGGTAAAAGGAAAATCATGATGTCACACAAAGGAATGTTTTGACTACAGTTATGACTATGGTATATATAAAAAAATGTTTAATTGTACTGAAGTTGTGCATGCCCGTAAGTTACATTTACAGGGAGAAAAGGAGGAAATATTACCGTCTTCTTCCTTTTCAATTTTATTTCATAAGAAATATAGCCTCAGGTATGATTTTATAGTATTTAGAACGTATTGCACATTAGATTTTATGTCTTGGGCATGCTTTTATAATATTCAAAACATTAAAAGAGGTTAAATTTTATGTACTGGAAATGCACTTTTCTTCTAATCAATGTACTTGTACAGTACTGTGGTTAATGGAAATGTAATATAATTTTTAAAATGAATTATTGCACAAAATCTCTCTACTTGCAGCTGCAGCTTTTATTCAATCTTATATGAAGCTCATCAGCTAAAGTGCTTGGCAATGAAGTTTCTAATTGATACTACAGTTTAACGTACACTTAAGTAGTTTTTGGGTTTGTGGATAAATCTCCAATTGTTAATAGTAACATTTCTAAACTTTATCATTACTGGTTAACCGATCTATTTTCTATATCCTTAAGATTGATATTTACATAACAGAATACAGATTAAATCTTTCCTGGCTAGTTCTTTCCACTGTAATTGGCTTAGTCAGACTTCCCCAACATCCCAATCATACAGTATTTATAGCCTTTTGCTAAAAAACATAGTGTATTTCTGTGCAGTAGAAAACATATCCAGCATTTTTATGCTTCAACACCATATCTGATATTTTATCTTTACTGTTATCAAGAAATAAAATTATACTGGTAGGCAGGCTGAAGTAAGCTACATTTTCTTCTGCTTGACTGTTCCCAGATAGAAGTCCTTATGTTCAGTTACTGCATTTAATATTTTTGTTGTCATTTTTTGAGTGTAGTCTTGAAATAACTTGGAAATATGTATTGACTTTTCTACATGGGATAAAATAACCTTACTGCAATTAAAATTGCAGTTTTTACATTCCAGTCCCACCCCAAAATCACATAGTAATCACATAGTAATGCCTTTGTATTTAGTCACACGTTCTTATTCCTATACCTTGTGGGATGAATTCCTTAAATGTATATTTTCTTTATCCCTATATGTAGTCCCACCTATTTGCTCTTTTAGAACAAAGCGTTTTCTCACAGTAATGTGTTATGTGTGCTCCTTTTTCCTCCTGTCAATAAGTATCTTGGTGAAGATGGTTGTCTCAATACCCTACCATTATACTATCATAAAATTTGATAACAGTGACTGCACAAATGTTCATCTTACTATAATTAACTTTTTCCCTGGTATATCTTCCGGGGGGGGGGGGGATTTCTGGTTTTTTTGGGGTTTTTTCTGGTGGTTTTTTTTCTCTGAGAAGATGTAAAGAAAGGGAAAACAAAAGAAACTTTAAAAATTAGCATACATATAGTCTCTGGAATTTTTTAAATAAGCCCATTTACACATAAGAACTTGTAAGAAGTCAAGAGAATGATCTGTTTGCAATTTTGGCTCCATACTTGGTAAATAATGTACTGGGTTCCAGTGATGAGAGTATCTAAAGAAGTGGGTTTTATCCTTAAATTTCGAGGTTCATCGGTTCCAGGTTCATCATTCCAAAACCCTTTGATCACTAAGATCAATACTAAGATCCTCGACACAGGGAAATTTGACCTCCCTTCTCACGACTGTTTTGTCCTGGAACCATTAGATGTAGAAAAAAAAAAAAAAAGTTTGGTTTTTTTTTTTAATATCTCAAAACCTTGCTATTCTCAGCAGCAATGAAAATATTCTCTCCTCCTTAAAGAGCCGTAGAATTCCATTCAAATTGCTTTTAATTTTCATAATAAAAAGTTAAGATGATACTTTTTTAATTATAATATTTCTTGTCAGACTTCACTTTGATAGCAAAACAATCTAATCAAAGCATAAAATAGAAAAATAAAATATCCAACTGTGGAATTTTTTGTAGCTTCTCCTCCCTCTTTTTTCATGTAACTAAATAAAATTCTCTGTATCCCATTCTTCTCTACTTTTGGTTTTTTTTCTTGCTTTCTTTTTGAATATTCTCAAAGTTAACCAATAATAATATTATGTATTGCTGTGTCACAACTTTTCATCTTACTTATCCTAGCAAGACAAAAAGTATGAATATTATTTTTACAAGTATTCATGCATTATTTGCGTGTTTTACAACCAGTATGCATAGTACTAGTTTGTCCTCTTTTCTTTTTTTTTTGCTAAGACCATTGTACAAACAAACAAGCAAATAAATAAATAAATGGCAAAAATCTACCTCTCCACGTGTACATTGTGATGCTAAGTACACAGTGGAAAAAAAAAATGTGATATATGATCATATGTAGGAGTAGTAGAAATGTTCACATGAGTGTGAACCTTGGTATTATATAAATGACAGTATTAATTCCATTAGCAAAATGTCTAAACTTAACTCAATTCTAAACTATGCAGTCTAAGTATAACTCCAGATGAAATTAAGATTACAGCTCTGTTAGTGGAATTTACAGATCTGTTTCAGAGTGTAGGAAATGATAAATGAAAAATCTATTTTGCTTTTCACTCTCCTTTTACCTAGGAATCATTTGCTATCAAAAAGAAGTTGTGTTTTCATTGTGTTCATTTTAGCCAGAATTGTCATGTGATATCAGGAATATTTCATTTCATAGGTGGCTTCATCTTGTCATCAGAAACATATACATTTTTCGTTTTCAATTTACTTACCTAAATTATTCTAGTTCTTTGAGGAAACTTTTGCCAATGGAAGATTTTGTCAGACAGTTTACACTCCACTGACATAATATCTTTTTTTTTTTTAATAAATGTATAGATAGTTCATACTCATGGAAATCCTGCAAAACCATTGAATCCATTTTTTACTACAAAACTTGTCAGCTATAATTCAAAGGGTCTTTGATGCATAATTCAATACTATTGAATAGGATTTTTTTACTACAAAGTTTATCAACCGATCTTTTATCCATAATTTCAAGGATTGTTATTTATGTCTGTTTACTTGTATTAACAACTTATGCTTTCATAGGAAACAGCATATTTTACACTTCTGTTGAAACTTGTTAACCCAGGAGCTGGTTTTTGGTCTGAAGTTAAAACATCAAATTTTTATTTCAGGACACGTTAATTCTTTACTTGCATGGATTTTATTTTCTTTCTCTCTCCTAGTATTAAAAATATTTATATATGCTAATTTATTATTGTGAAATAACAATCAGACATAATCCATGTTTTCTGAAAGGACTGGAAGATCTGTGAATACTAACGGACATTCAGTTAACTTGAACAGATGGTGCAGTCACCAAGAAAGAGTTAAGTAGCTGTTGATTACAAATAATGGTAACTTCTTGGCCAAAAATCAACATATACTACACAGTCTTTTTCCTGCTAAGTAGTTCTGTGACACTTTGAAGGAAATATTCATGGATTCAATTGCTGGAATGGTTGCTGACACCAGGAGTTTTATTTGCAATGTTTATAAACATGTAGAGCTTCTGGAGTTGACATCTTCATTTGAAATTTAAGAGCTTTTTAGTAGAAATTGAACTAATGAATGATGACTTATAAATATGCTCTTAGATTTGCATATATTCATAAAATTAGATATAGGAGAGTGATAAATTAGTTTTTAGCTCTCCAACTGTGTAAAATCTAATATTAAACAAATCTCCGGTGGTTTTAATTCCCACAGTCAATTATTGAGGTAAATTTTTTGTTTGTTTGTTTACTACTTATAAATTATTTTTCCCAAATGGGTGAATTTGGAAAGAGAATCATGTAATTAATTCGAATTCATTTTCAGTGATCAAATGATTTGTTAGAATTCCAGTCTGCATAGAATCATAGAATCATAGAATGGTAGAGATTGAAATGGACATTTAGAGATCATCTAGTTTAACTCCCCTGCAGAAGTAGGTCAACCTAGATCAGGTTGCATAGGAATATGTTCAGGCAGGTCTTGAAGACCTCCAAGGAAGGAGAATCCACAACCCCTTTGGGCAGCCTGTTCCACTGCTCTGTCACTCTCACAGTAAAACAGTTTTTACTTATATTTAAGTGGAATTTTTGTGTTCCAGCTTCATCCTATTACCCCTAGAACTGAAAAAAACCCAAACCAAAACTTAGTAATGGGATAGTTTTCTCAGTTATAGGAATGTTTCACGATTAAACAATCTGTTAGTGGTAGAATAAATTATTATTTTAAATCAGGAAAATATAACAGCAATTTTAATATACTTTTAAGTATAATTCCTAATAGATTTTTACTGTTATTACTAATTACCATCCAAAACTTTGCTCTGAATTTTGAAATCTCAAAACCTGGAAATAGCAGTATGTAGTATTTTGATCCAGATCATTATGAAGTCAGAGACAGTCACCTGAATTTTCAATTTTTTTTCTAAAGCTTTTTTTTTTCTTTAGTATTTATTTTTCATGCTTTTAAATGTAATGAAAACTATACACATTATTTTGATTTAACTCTCAGAACATTACTTTGTGTTGGGAATGTCTTTCAAAAATGCTTCACAATCTGAAAGTGGTGTTTGTGAGGTGATTGACTTAACATAAAGTGAAAAGGAAAACCAGAAACTCACTTCAGGAGAAGTACTGTAATTCCTAAATACAGTGCATGCATGGAATTTCAGTATATAATGCAACATTGAATATTAAAGCATCTTGAACAATTTAAAAAAAATCATAGAATCATAGAATGGTAGGGGTTGGAAAGGACCTTTAGAGATCATCTAGTCCAATCCCCCTGCAGAAGCAGGGTCACCTGGATGAGGTCACATAGGAACATGTCCAGGTGGGTCTTGAACACCTCCAAGGAAGGAGAATCCACAACCCCTCTGGGCAGCCTATTCCACTGCTCCCTCACCCTCACAGTGAAATAGTTTTTTCTTATGTTTAAGTGGAACTTTTTGTGTTCCAGTTTCATCCCATTACCCCTTGTCCTGCTGCTAGCTACTATAGAAAAAAGGGATGTCCCAACCTCCTGACACCCACCCTTTAGATATTTACAAATGTTAATAAGAACTCCTCTCAATCTCCTCTTCTCCAGACTAAACAGCCCCAGTTCCTGCAGCCTTTCCTGATATGAAAGATATTCCAGTCCCCTGATATCTAGGTGGCCCTGTGCTGGACTGTCTCCAGAAGTTCCCTGGTCATTCTTTGACACAAAGAGTAAAACCAGAGCAGGATGATTGAGAAAATTACAAGCAACACTTCAAGATCTCCCTCACCCCTCCTTCCTTTCTTTCCAGGCTCAGCTCATCCCGATATCTCTACCTCCTCTAGTCTCAATGGCTGAGGGGGTAGGGAATGGGGAATGTGGTCAGTCTCTCACAGATGGGCTCTGCTGTTTCTCTCTCCTAAGAGGAGGACGATTCCTTGCATTCTTCCCCTGCTCTGATACAGAGTCTCTCCCATGGAAAACAGTCTCTTCTCAACAGTTGCAGCTTCTGTGAATATTGGGTCCCATTTAATACTCTATTCTGTTCTAAGAAAAGAAAGAAGCTACTCTCAGGGCAGAGGGAACCTCAAATATTGTTAGGCATGTGAGAAGTCATAATACTTGATATAGACAAGGAAGTACTGGAAAAGCATTCACTGAAGTAAAACTCTATTTGGTCACCTGAATCATTCTCTAGTGTCCATTTACTGTGTTCATCAGGAATACAGTTCATCTGCCTGTGCATTTACTTCCAGTGATCTCTGATAGTTTCTAAGACATTCAAGACATCTGCATAGTATCGATAACATGATACAAGATCTAGAGCAGAGACATCTGAAGGTGAGGTGAAATACCTTAAACTATTTGAAGTGGCACAAGGTACTGTATATACAGTGTAAATGTATATAAATGAATTGAACAAGGATTTATCTTTACTGTTGTGAGAATTTACATCTCAGGTGTTAAATCAGGTAATTAGGAAACTGAATAAGTGAGTATTTAGATGTCTGAGATGAATGTAGGAGTCTTAGAAATAGGTTTCCTTCATTCTGAGGTCTGTGGAACTGATAATAGATGAGCTGGATCTTCTCAACGTCAGGAAAAGCAATTTCAGGATTTCAGAATTACAGTGTTCCTATTTATTTCTTTACTTATTTTGAATAAGTAAAGAAAGCTGAATTCTGAATCACTTAGATGCTTGTATCTTAAGAACATGACCCTAACTGTATGAACAGCCTGTATATTACTTAACACCTGACTGAAAAAAACACAATCTTATTATGCAATTTGGAGTATAAGTGGAAATCAGATTTTTATTGTTCCCTCCTTAAGAAACAAAACAAAACAAAACAAAACAAAACAAAACAAAACAAAACAAAACAAAAAAAACCCAAAACATCTATAATAATAATATTTATTACTTCTTGGAGGCACATCGCAAATAACGAAAATTCTTGAAATTATAATGAAATTGGAAGCAATAAAATATTAAGCATCAAACAAAAGTATGGGAAAGGACAAGAAGAATGCTCAGATGACAAAAAAAGCCCAAAAAGGAAGTAATAGCTTTTGAGTAGAGTAGTGAAGTGCAGAACAACTAAGTGAAATCAATTCTGTGTTTAATCCATGTGACTACTGATGAACCAGATCCTATAGCTTCCAACATGCAATTAATTACAATTACAGATCTGATGAAAAAATCAATAACTGCTTGCTGAAACATTTAAACAATCAGTCTCTGTTTTTCAGACTTCCAATAATCAATCTCTGTCTCCTGCTTCAGTGACATTTTTGCTGTTATGGCATGCGACACACTAGGATACTTTTCCTGGCATCGATAGTATTATGTAGCTTTAACTTTAAGTTATTACAGTGGTGAACAAGGGCTCAAAAGTCTAATTTGCCCATTATCAATGAAATAATATAATATCTTTGAAGAGATGTTGGACAAAAGAAAAACATCATTTCCATCCTATTTATATTGGAAGAAAAAAACAATAATGACTGCATTATACTATGCTACAGATAGGCTGAATCTCAGTCTGAGAGAATCACTCATGGTTGCACTCAGACATGTCAGTAAAGGGACCTTGTGGCTTGTCACCCCTTGTCTCCAGTGATTCTTCTGGAATGAAAGCTAAGCTAAATCATGGAGGAATCTGGAGGACTTTCTGTTTAGTACCTACTCTATAAAACAATGATTTCTGTAGTCTGGGTGCTGAGCAACTTGGTGTTTAACTTTTTTCCTTAATATAAACTTCATTACTGGTATCTATCTTTCAGTCTTACTTCTCCAGCTCAGGAATGATAACAATTCAGTTGAGGAAAAAACAGTGATAAAGATGTCCTTTACAATTTTTCTGTGATTTACAGACAGGAAAATCAATAATAGAATCATAGAATCATAGAAAAGAATGGAAGGGGTTAGATGGGACTTCTAATGATCAAGTCCAAGCTCCCTGCTAAAGCAAGTCCACCTAGATAAAGTCACAGAGTAATGTGTCACCAGAGGAGACTCCACAACCCCTCTGGGCAGCCTGTGCCAGGGCTCCCTCACCTGAACAGTGAAATAGCTTTTGCTTATGTTTAAATGGAACTTTTTTGTGTTCCAGCTTCACCCCATAACCCTTTGTTCTGTTACTAGATACCATCAAAAAAGGGGTAACCTCCACCTCCTGACATCCACCATTTAGATATTTGTAAATATTAATGAGATTCTTCCTCAGTCTTCTCTTTTCTAGCGAGAACTGCCCCAGTTCTCACAGCCTTTCCTCGTATGAAAGATGTCCTAGTCCCCTGATCATCTTGGTCTCCCTGCACTGGACTCTCTCTAGAAGTCTGCTGTCCCTCTTGAGCTGAGAAGCCCAGAACTGGATACAGGGCTCCAGATGAGGCCTCGCCAGAGCAGAGTAGAGGGAGAACAGATTCTGTCTTGACCTTCTGGCCACATTCTTCTTGATGTATCTATCACAGGATGCCATACAAAGTTACTCACTCAAAGCATTCATGTTACAAACATTGGCTATAGTTGATGATTCTTACTGACTATTGTTAAAGGAGGGGGAAAAACAGTGTAAATAAAAAAAAAAAAAACCCAAAAAACCAGTATTTGTTGATTCAGTTGTGGTAAGTGGAAGATATATTTTCATTTCTCCAGACATGGAAGTTGTTTTAATTTTTTTTTTCAAAGGCAGTTTGTTGCAAACAGACACAGTATTCAAGAAAAAAAGTTCTGGTGAATAGTCTGTGTATTTAAAAAATAAATTTTAATGTCTACAACTGAACTAGTCACTCACCTATATCTGTATCACATGTACAGAGATGTAAAGATGTGTGGAGATATTTATTTCTGATTGCATGAATCACGTATTGAAATTTCAGACCTGAACAATGTCCACAGTAAAGACCTTTATTAGCTGCAAGTAATTCCATTCTGAGAGTCATCAAACAGATTAATTAGAGCATTAGTAAACATCAGGCTACCAAACTCTAGTTAATTTAAAATAATATATTTATCCTTGCAATAGCTTCTTGTGTGTTTCATGAAGTAGCATACATGAGGTAATTTCTCATCAGTCCAATTTATGTTTATTCTTTCCTATACTGAGATTATTTTCTCTTTCAGAAGTTACCACTTGTTTTCCTTTCAAGGTCAAGGCATTCTTCTTCTCTTATATAATTCATTTCATTGCTTCTGTTACACTGTCTGTGGTGGTTTAGAGACTAAAAGAACAAATATCTAATATATATTTTCATTTGATATTATATTTTTGATAGTGCACTTCATTATGATGGAGTACATTTTTTCATTTTGGGGAAAATAGCTTTTATACTTTAGAAAAACACATCTTCCTCAACATTAGTAGAGTATTAACAAACAGGAGTAAAAAAGCATTTTGCCAAACAAGAGGCAGTGATATATAACACAATTTTCACAGGGAAATATCCTTGTAGTGTGAGTGGTAATTAGGAACATTAACTCTCCCTCTACAAGGAGGGAAACAGCATAATATAAATAAACGAAGATATAAAAATCAACTATTGGTAACACTCTAGTAAGCATCCTTATTGTCCTCTAAACTGTAGACTGACAAGTTTGAATCAAGATAAATTGATTGGTTGATTTGATTTTGGGTTTTTTTTACAGTACATCATGTGTTCTAAAGTGAAATATATAGTACTGTAAAGTAAATACAGTCTTTAAATTAAAAAGAAAATATACATATTGAAAAGTAAGTTTGCTTTTAAAAATCTTCTTTGGGTAAGTAGTGTTCTTGGTCGTGAAGAAGGAAGGCTTAGAAAGGAAAATATTAGAAGGTTGACAGAGTAAGTCTACTCTTTGTGAATTATCTACTGTTGATTTTTTTATCCCTCTGGTATTTCCAAGTTCAGAGTTCCAATTTTTAACTATCTTATCTTTATGAATGCAGAGGGACTCTGAAGTACAAAATTATATTGAAGAATCAGGAACAGTGAATCACTTAATTTTCATCTAAAATGTATTAAACTTGTTCTACTAATGTTTTTTCAATTGAAAAAAAAAAAAATCAACCTGCAAGAAATATCAGAAATAATTTATTGAATTAATTACTGCTAAACCATATATTTTTCAAGGATCTTTTACCATAACTGCTGTAAGTCACTCTAATTTTCAATGATTTGATTTACATTCTCAGGACATAAAAAATTCTTAGTTGATAGGTTCATTAAATGAACTTTTGATATATACATGTCAAATTCAAATTAAAATATGTTTTTTATAATTATTTTTACATTTATATATATATTCAATGCATATTTCTAACTCTAACAGGTCCACACTTTTTGTAGCAACTCATACAAGTTTAAAAACATAAAGGAGCACTAACTGAGTACCAACACATCCTTTTGAGTAGGCAGTAGACAATAAAAAAAATAATCATATCTGATTTCTGCATTTTGTGAGTCTTCACTCAGTCAGAAATAGCTTGCAGTTGTTGTGAAGTTATTTTTTAATATCAGCAATGCTTTATTGTCTAGTACAAATTGCAAATAATTAGCTGTGGTGTGTTGACCTAGATGCCAGGTGCCTACCAAGCTACTCAATTCCTGTCCTTAGTTGATCAAGGAGAAAAAAAACCAAAAGTCTGTGAGTTGAGCTAAAGACAGGGAGATCACTTATCAATTAGCATCGCACTCAAACCCTTTCTCTTCTTCCTGTGCTCAACTTCACACATGAAGTTCACTCATTTTCCCGCTCTGAGCAGTGTAGCAGGATGTGGATTGGGGTTGTAACTAGTTCACAAATTCATCACACATCGTCTTCCTCTGCGCTTTCCTCTGCTCTAGTATGGGGCCCCACGTACAGGAAAGTCGTCTGTGAATTTACCCAATATAAGTCTTTCCCATGCACTACGGTAATCCACAAACTGTTCCAGCTTGGATCCGTCCATGGAGTAAAATCCTTCAGGAACAAATTTCTCCAGCATAAGTTACCCATGAGGTCAGAACTCCTGACAGAAAGTCTGCTCTTTCATGGGCCTCTCTCTGTCCACAATTCACAGGTCCTGCCAGGAGCCTACTTCACCATGGACTCTCCACAGGGTCACAGCCTCATTTAGGCATATCCACTCACTCGACAGTGAGTTCTTTCATGGACTGCAAGTGGATATATGATTCCCCGTGTTCCTCTATGGGCTACAACATGACAACATGCTTCACTATGCTCTTCACTATGAGCTCCAGGGGAATCTGGTGCCTGGCACCTCCTCCCCCATCTTCCCTTCGATGTATGCAGAGTTGTTTCTCTAGCATTCTCAATCCTCTCTTCAGGCTGCTGTTGTGCAGCAGTTTTTACCCCTTCTTAAATATGTTATCACAGAGGCATTACCACTTTCACTAGTTGTCTCAGTCTTTACCAATGTCTCGTCAAACTTGGAGCTGGCTGGCACTGGTTGTATTGAACTTGGGGTCAGTTTGTGGCATTGTCATGATTTTACTCAGCCAGTAATGAAGCACCATGACAGCCTCTTGATCACTGCAAGAGCAGGGAGGGTTCACTGCCAATTGTTTCCAGATAAAACAGATTCCACTACCAAACTTAGAGAGGAAAGTAGGAAAGTATTCTACTACCTACAAAAAACAGAACAGAACAAGAAGCAAAAAGAGAGCAAAATAATGACAAAAATACAGCCAGCACTTTAATATCTCCCTCCACCACCCCTCCTTTGTTCCCAGGCTCAACTCAACTAGTCCCAAAATCTCTACCTCCTCCCTGCCTCAACGGCTCAGAGAGTCAGGGAATGGGAGATGTGGTCAGTCTCTCACAGATGGTCTCTGCCTCTTCTCTCTTCTAAGAGGAGGATGACTCCTTGCATTCTTTCCCTGCTCCAATATGGGATCCCTCCCACAGGGGACAGTCCTTAGCAAACTTCTCTGGTGTGGGTTCTTTGCAGCTACAGCTACGAAGCTAAAATTTCTTCAAATATGGGGTCACTCCCACAGCACACTACCTCCTCTGGGTAGTCTCTACCCCTAGTGTGCAAACGAATGCAAACGAATCTCTGCTTCACCAATCCTCGCCATAGGACTCAGGGGAGTTTCTGATCCAGCACATCTCTTCCTCTCTTCCCTCACTGACCTTGAGGTCTGTATGGTTGCTTCACTCTCTCTTCCAACTCCTTGCACCATCACCAGCTGGAAAAGAAAGAAGAACAGAACGAGACAGAACAGGAAGAACTGTCATCTTCTGGCTTCTTCGTCTTAAAGAGTGGTCATGGAGGCGCCTAATTGACTGAGTCCCAGAAGTGGGTCTGTCTCAGAGCTGGGGAGAGTTTTGAACAACTTCTTACAGGAGCTATCTTTACAGCCCCTTCCCCATTACCAGAAACGGCTCCACACAAAACCATGGCAGAAAAAAAAATATTTATTTTGAGTGACCAGAAATAAACTGTGTGATCTAGAATGTATAGAAGCGTTAAAACTGAGTTCTAGGGTAAATTTGTGTATATTAGAATTCCAAGATAATAACTTTTATTTTAATATTTCTGCAACCAGTAAACAATCTTGGAGATACATCTGATTTAACACAAATTAGCCTTTGTCTTACAGAATTATGAGAATAATATCCACTGAGATCAAGCAAAAATGTAAATAAGAGTCAGATCAAGGCTCAAAGATCCTAAATACTATTTAACATCATTCCCAAAGAGTATTTCAGTGAGGAAAAAAACCCCACAAGATTACATTGAAACTCATTGTAGATATATGCCAATGTAGAAAAAAAAAAATCTTTTTAAATGACTACAAACAAAAATAGATTAGTGTTTGCTTTTTCCAAATATGAAATGTCTGCTATTGGATAACTACTTTGTGACAAAGTATGTGTAACTATCAATCAGATGTTTTCTATGCTTAAACCAAAGAAACAGTCAAAGGAATAAAAAATTAAATAGCCCATTAGTTGAAATTTTAGCTACTAGTATGTTATCTTTTTCTATCTGTAAAACATAGGCTACATCTTTTGGAACTTTGTGTTCTACAGTATGGATAGCTGTATGTATTGAGTTTGTGTGGTGTTGCTTCTGGTAAGGCAGGAGTGGCTGCAGTGGTGGTCCCTGAAAGAAATTCCTCTAAGTTTTTCCTGACTCTAAGTTGGACCCACCTCTGGGGATGAACTAATTTGGCACATATGCAATCATTTTTTGAGAAGAAGCCAGAAGAGCATGAGTTGGAGGTGGAAGGGATGAAATGAGAGAGAAATTACCATATTTCAAAACTATTTCACCGTGAGCGTGACGGAGCAGTGAAACAGGCTGCCCAGAGGGGTTGTGGAATCTCCTTCCTTGGAAGTCTTCAAGACCCACCTGGACATGTTCCTGCATGACCTGATCTAGATGAACCTGCTTCTTAGGGGGGTTGGACTAGATGTTCTCTAAAGGTCCCTTCCAACCCCTACCATTCTATGATTCTATGATATAGATCCCAAAGTCAGTGAGAGAAGAGAGGAAGAAGAGTGATGGAGAAGAGATCTTCCCTGCACCTTGTGGTGAGATGGCAGCTGTCCTCCTGTAACTCATGGATGGCAATGGTGAAGCTGAGATGTGCCAGAAGCTCGTGAAGGACCCCATGGCAGAGGGGATGACTGTGACTAGAGGGACTGTGACTCTGTGAGGAGTTGACATAGGAGCATAATGTGCCTGGAATTGTGCTGTTGCAGAGAATAGCACTGGAGGAGCTTGTGAGCAGTTGTAGCCCTTGGGAAGGACTCCCATCAGAATGATTCATTAAAGACTGTACCCTACCCTATGGGAGGGATGTACATTGAATAAAGGGAAGAATGTGAGGAATTCTCTGAGGAGGAAGGAGCAGCAGAGACTATCTGGACTCACTCCTGTGCAACCTGATAGAGGTGAGTCTTCTTTAGAAGAGAATTAGACTAGATGATCATCAGAGGTCCCTTCCAACCCCTACCATTCTGTGATTCTGTGATTCTGTGAGTTATTGGGAGAAGGTAGCTGAGCCTGAGAAAAGGGTCTTAAAGTGATGGTTGTGTTTCCTCGTAATTTTATTCTATTTATTCTATTTCTAGTTGTTGGTGGATTAAATTGATCTTGTTTTCCTCCCTAATTCCAATAGAGATGTCTAAAAGTTCGAGTGACCTAAAAGTGTCTATATGTGTTCATACAAATCTCCCTGGTATCTACTGAGTAGTGTCCATAAAATGAAAGATGCAACATGAAGCAGGAAAAATGATCTGACAGCATTACTAAGTATTAAACGTCCACTAAACAGTCTTCCAGTTCTCACATGAGAAATATCACGTGATTTCAAAAACACAGGTTTTTTTCAAAGTTGTAAAACTTTAATAAATCTTAAAATTCACGGCTTAGAAAAATTAGAGATTATGTGTCATGTATAGGTCACAATCACAAATTAGTTAATTGATTTCTTTTTGGTTCCTGATTCCTACTTGCCGTCGTTTTCAAATAATTGTATTATAAACTTATCTTTTCAAAAGAAAACAAGTACTAGGAACTCACTGTTTTTCACATTGTGAGGCTTCAGAACACAAAAAGTATAGCACTTCACACAGATGTATCACTGGGAACTCTGAATTTGCCCCTTCATGGCTCTTTGAATTTTCTTCAAAATACTAAACTCACAGGATAATACCAAAAGGCATATGACAGAGAATAATGTTGCTAGCAAACAGCTGTCGTATACACTAATTTGACATTTTTTTTCCTTTGTTCAGTGTTATTTGACCTGAATATACAGCATTGCAAAGACACACAAAGAGTTAAAACAATCTTTAAAGGAGCATAGATTACTGAAAACGAATAATGTAAAATTACCAGATGGATAAAAGATATTACAGTTGTAAATATGCAGTTAAAACTACTTGATTTGCAGATGACTTGATAATTTCCAATTAAGCATCTGAAGACTCTAACTCTTGATATTAGCTTATCAACAAGAATATAATTATAGGTTCATTCTTTATATAAGCTTGTGTTTGTTACAATCTAATTTCATATTCATTATCCCAGCCTTAGTTTTTGTCTTGTGTGCACTTTCAAGTTCACTTCTTTACATGAACTCTTTAATGGTAAAGCTATAGTTTGTATTATCAATAAATCAAATGACATTCATTGCCTATAGATATATAAATATGTAGGTAGACCAACTGATAGATAAAAGGAAAATGAGTGCTGTTCAAGTTTTAATTTATAATTTCTGTCTAGTTAATGCTTTATGTCAGCAATCATTTACAAATTTAATATTAATATGGCATTCAAATAAAAGTTATCAGATAGAATAATGTAGTGCTTTAGGATTTTTTTAAGTAGGCCTTAAATTAACATCCTAAACAGATTAATAAGACTGGTAGCACCATATTCTGTTTAAAATCAGGAAGAAAGAAATTTGTTAGTAGATCAAGAATTTGTTAGTAACTAGACGATGAAAACCTTGACTGAAAGGTACCACAGAGAGAAAGATAGTAAATGAGGTTAAAAATAATAGAATCATAGAATGGTAGGGTTGGAAGAGACCTTTGGAGATCCTCTAGTCCAACCCCCCTGCAGAAGCAGGTCACCCTAGATCAGGTTGCATAGGAACATGTCCAGGTGAGTCCTGAAGACCTCCAAAGAAGGAGACTCCACAACCCCTCTGGGCGGCCTGTGCTACTGCTCCGTCACCCTCACAGTGAAATAGTTTTTTCTTATATTTAAGTGGAACTTTTTGTGTTCCAGCTTCATCCCATTACCCCTTGTCCTGTTGCTAACTACAATTAAAAAAAAAAAAATGCCCAAACCTCCTAACACCCACCCTTTAGATATTTGTAAATATTAATTAGATCCCCCCTCAGTCTTCTCTTTTCTAGACTAAACAGCCCCAGTTCCAGTCCCAATCATAGAATGTCAGGGATTAGAAGAGATCTTTAGAGATCATCTAATCCACCTAGATCAGGTCACACAGGAACATGTCCAGGTAGGTCTTCAAGACCTCCAAGGAAGGTGACTCCACAACCTCCTTAGGCAGCAGTTAAAGATAGTCTAAACATTTTACTGATTAATCTAGACTTCAAATCATATTCTCCTAAAATCACTGAAAAACAAGCTGGCGTTTAGTAACAGACAAATTAAATCTGTAATATACAGATGAAAATTTTATTGTAAAGTTGAAATAAATCAATCTACAAAGCTGTACTGATATTCCTACATCAAACCAGTTTGTGTTAGTTTTGTCTGGGATAGAGTTAATTTTGTTTGTAGTAGCTAGTATGGGGCTCTGTTTTGGATTTGTGATTAAAACAGTGTAGTTAATTAGGGATGTTTTAGTCACTGCTGAGCAGTTCTTACAGAGTCAAGGCCTTTTCTGCTGCTTACCCCACGCTATCAGCAAGTAAGTCGGGGACACATAAGAAGCTGAGAGGAGACAAAGCCAGGATCATTTACCCCAATCAATCAAAGAGATATCCTGTACCCTATGACAGCATTCTCAGCAATAAAATCAAGGCAGCAGTGGACTGAGTGAGATCATTGCATGGCAAATGGCTGGGATATCAGTTGCTGGTAAACATTAGTTTTAATTTGCACTACTTTCCTTCTTTGAGTTCTATTTCTCTATAATTTCTATTTTCATTTTCATGACAATTTTTTTTTAATTATTATTATTATTATTTTGTTTCAATCTTCAAGTTTTCTCACTTTTACCCTTGTAATTCCTTCTCTCCCACTTTGAGGAAGAGTGAGCAGCTATGTTACTTAGTTGCTGGCTGCAGTTAAACTACTACACTAACCCATGCATCTAATCCCAGTTTGAAATTGGTTTTTGGAGATTAATGGTTTGGAACTCTGTGTATTATGGAAAATGAAAGACTGGTACAAATTTTACTACCTTAATGGAAAATAATCTTGTTTTTTCTACTCTTTAGTAATCTAACAGCACAATAATGTCTGTATCAGAGTCAACTTTGTCCTTCTTAATTATCAAATCTTGAATGTCCATATGACTACACCAATAATTATAGATCTAAAAGCCCAACTACCTTAAATAAAACATATAGGAAGATAAATCATTTAAAGTAGTTTATTTCAATTTTTATTTTGAACACATATGTAAACTTTTTACAATCCACTTATTGTAATGTTTTCCTCTTCCTAGCAGTAGAAAAAAAGAAAATATTAAATTCTCTCAAATCATTAAAAAAAAAGGTCAAATAAATTTTTATCTTCTTTTTTTTCTCTAAATGTTCCTTTTGCAATGAATAGGAAAGCAATGAAAAATCTTATAAGGATTGCTAATGATTCATTTTCAGAATCATGAGTTAATAGTAAAATTCTGATTTATAACTCTTTGCATTAATAGAATTATCCACTGTAACACAAAGTGAATAAGTTAGATAAAACTCCAAGTTTACATTCTCTGCTTTCAGTTTTGATGAATTATAATGAACATTATTGATCCACTGAATTCCACATATACTATGAATAATGTTTAGAAACACATAATTCCTTAACAAAATTATTATCATTCAGATGTATTACCTCACTATTCCTAGAATCTAATAATCTGAAGAGGAAAGGACTGTAGGAAGACTGTAGTATCACTCACTAAGGGGATGTTAATCAGAGTATAATAAACAAGGACTTTTCTATTTTGATTCAAGATTTATTCAGTCGTTTCAAAAGGTTTTACTGCTGTAACACTAAATAACATATTTTGACTCATCATCAGAAATATAGTACATAAATATAGAAAAATCTGTCAAAACCAACTTCTGCATTGAAACATCAAAGCTCATCTTCTTAGTCAATGAAACATGCTCCATTATAATATACAAAAGCCTCTCTTCAGTAATAACAAATCAACAGATTTAAAATTAAGTTTGACTTCCAAATATGCTTTAAATTCTTATCTTGTATAACAAGGATGAAGAGAACCTGAGCATATATTTGAGGTACTTTTCTCTTAGCAATCCTAGAAAAATATTGTTATTGTAGGCAATAGACAAATTCCATAACAACTACTTACTGCCATGTGCAATGCGCAGACCTTAAAGTTAGCTAGTCAAGAGAAGTTTTGGTATTTTTTTCCCCCATAAGCTAGTATCTATGACATAAATGAATCTAACATCATCTTTCCTTCAAAGTTATACCATCCCCCAGATTAGTATCATCAGCAAACCTGCTGACAGTGCCCTCTGCTCCCTCATCAAGGTCATTAATGAATATATTGAATAGTACTGGTCCAAGAACCGACCCCTGAGGTACTCCACTAGATACAGGCCTCCAACTAGACCCTGGCCTATTGAGGACAGCTCTCTGCCTTCTTCCCTTCAATCAGTTAACAATCTACCTCACTTTCTGATCCTCCATCCCTCATTTCCTCAGTTTTGCTGTAAGGGTGCTGTGGGAGACAGTGTCAAATGCTTTTCTGAAATGAAGATAAACCACATCCACTGCCCTACCACGATCTATCTACCTGGTTGCATCATCATAAAAGGCTATCAGGTTGGTCAAACATAACTTCCCCTAGGTAAAACCATGTTGACTGCTCCTAATGACCCTCTTATCCTTTAAATGCCTGGTGACAGCACCCAAGATAAGTTGTTCCATCATCTTTCTGGGGATATAAGTGAGACTCATTGGTCTGTAGTTACCCGGCTCCTCCTTACCATTTTTGAAGAATGAAGTGACATTTGCTTTTCTCCAGTCCTAGATGATCTCGAAGGTCTCTGCCAGCTGAAACAATTCTATGATTCTATCAGCAAACATACATTCATCACCGTTACTATTATTTTTAACACACATTAGAGTGTCATATAACACCTTGAAAACTTTTTACTGGATCTTAATACATATTAGCAGTTACAGTTTTTCAGAGATTGAGATTTACTTCAGGATTTCCTACAAGGAATTAATTTTCAGGAAGAAAAAAAAAGAATAGTCCCATTTTTTCTTTAGTCTGTAGGAAGGTTTCATTTTTCCTAGTTTCTTAGGAACTTGTATATAATGTTTTTTTGCTTGCATTTATTTATACAAAAATATGCTTCAGTGTGCATGTGCTCACAGACCTTGTGAATTAGTCATGAATGTCCCATGAATTATGTATACTTTGTTAATAAAAGTCATGGGAGTCAGAAAAATAAAAAGCTTGACAAACAATTAAGTTTATAGATAAACAGTATTCTAAAGTTCAATTTTAAACATCACAAACATAAGTATTCTTATATGAACAAGTGCAACTGTGCATCGTATTTATGGAATCTAATCCACAGAGGAGTAACTCTAAAAAGAACTGATGAGATATCTAGAATCATGTGTCTGATACTCATGATTCAGGAGGTGTCTGAATGTCCGGAAAGAATTGTAACAATCATGAGAAGACTGAAATGTGTATTTTACAGTAAAAGATCACAAGATCTCTGTTGACTTATGAAAGACACAATTAAGGAATGGATTTGATCACTGTCTATTACCTTCACAAGGAATATAAATTTGAAAACAGAGGGAATAAAGAAATAATTGACAAAGTAATGATAAGACCTGGTGGATGAAAAATACATTTATACAATTACCTTTCTACAATTTGTTCTTGCTTTAAAGATGCAAATCTCTAAATGTAGCAGAGGATTTTTGCTTTTATTTTAAGCAAAAAAAAAATTTACCAGTAATAAAAAGACCAATAAGACTCATTTTAGATTCTTTCAAAGTGAGAATTTTTAATTCTGGTTGTGTTTCCCTGAAGACATATTCTGTGTATAATAGAAATTATTAGGATGTAGTTCTGAGGACAATTTATGCAGAAAGAGAGATCTGATAACTATGATAGGGTTTTTTATGCCTTTATAAGTTAAATTTGTGATTTTTGAAACATAATATTTTGTCTTCAATAGAGTTCTGATCCTTTAAGCAAAAGCTTTTAAATTATTTTTAATATCTTCATTTATATAAATGACACTTGTATTTCTATGCAATTATACATTTTTATTAATTTAATTAAGTTACAATTTTTGTATGATCTCTTATAGTTCCATAGTTCAAGGGTTGTTCTTTTCTCTCTATTAGAAGAATCATATCATTTGTCAGACTCAGGGTCAACACTGGAAAAAAAAAGAAACCAGTATTTATTTTTTCATTAATGTTTTCACCACAAATCAACCATTGAAAAGTTCTCAAGTTGTGATAGTCAAAAGGGTCAAGAATCAAAGATTGTTGGTAAAATCTGATGAAAATCTGAGGTTATTCTGAAGCTGCTGGGAGTCTGTGATGTAAACAGGTCTCATATATATCAGAACCTGAAAAAGGTAAAATGCAGTAAACAGGACTAGAAACAGGACAGTTACAGGGAAATACTTCTCAGTTCACCTAATGTAAACCAAAACAGAGTCAAAGAGGGTTATTGATTTGTTAACAACACTTAACTAAATCCTAGTAATGGAACTATCCATTCAGTAACAAGAGAAGCAATAGGACAAATAAACCACAGTGTTAGACACTTGCAGTTCCATGGCTGGATTTTAAAGTACACAGTCCCACAGCCCTATATCTTCCCTCCTAGGCTGTAGGAGTTAACATCTCTCCCCTTCCTGGCTGTGGTGGTCTACATCCCTTGTGTAGGTGAAACCCATTCATAGGTGTACCCATGGCCTTGATGGGCCAGGTAAAAGCCTTACCAGGTTAATATTTAGCCTATAGAAATATATAGAAATAAATATATAATATATATATATGAATATATTAGTTATTCTTGGAGGAAATTGTTCAAATGTATCCAAAAGCAGTAAAATCATAATGGAGTAGCACTGTGCCTTATAGCTTCATTGCTTACAAGTTCAGAAGAAAATTTCTAATCCAACTATAAAGATAAGTAGTCACATGATTCAGGAGTATCAAAACCAAGAATAAATTAAGTTAGAAAAAAAAAATCTGTTTATTTTAGTACGGTGTAAATATTCAGCATTAGGAATTAACACACACAAACAAAAATAAGACACATGTTTATGATTAAGAATTGGCTGTAAAATTCTATTGAATTTGTCACAGGTTGAGTATCCTGGACTAACACTATATGATTTTGTGATTAAGAATCACAGAATCACAGAATCTTTAGGATTGGAAGTGACCTTGAAAGATCATCAATCCCAAACTCCCTGCCAGAGCAGGGTCATCTAGATGGTCACACAGAAACTTGTCCAAATCTAGTTCTAGTTGCAAGAAATTTGTCTGTGGTGGTTTTAGACCTGACTGGATGCCAGATGCCCACCAAGTCATTCTATCACTCCCCCTCCTAAACTGGACAAGAGAGAGAGAAATATAATGAGAGGTTTATGAATTGAGATAAGGATGGGGAGATCGCTCAGCAAATAATGTCATGGGAAAAACAGACTCAATTTGGCAAGAAATGGTCTAGTTTATTAATAAACTATCAGAACAGAGCAGAGAAATGAGAAATAAATTCAAATCTTAAAACACTTCTCGCCATCCCTCCTTCTTGCCAGGGCTCTCCCACATTTATCCCCAAAAGCAGTACAGGGGATGGGGGATGGGGGTTACAATCAGTTCATTACAGGTGGACTTTGCCACTATTTCTTCTCAGTGGGAGACCTCCTCACACTTCCCACTGCAACAGTGTAGGGTCCCTCCCATGGGAGATAGGCCCTGAGGACCTTCTCCAATGTCGGTCAGTTCTTTACTAACTGCTCCAGCATGGGGTCTCCCACGGGGACAGCTCCTCACATCCTGCCCCAATATAGGTCATCCACCAGGAGAACAGTCCTTCAGGAAGAGACTGTGGCAGCATGGGTCACAAATCCCTTACAGGGAAATCCCTTACAGCAAATCTGTTCTGGTGTGGGCTCCTCTCCTCCTACGGACTCCCAGGTCCTGCCAGGATCTTACTTGAGGGTGAGCTTTCCACATAATCATAGCCTCCTTCAAGGTCCTCCACAGGCTACGGATGGATTTCTGCTCCCTGTTGGTCCTCCATGGACTGCAGGAGAACAACCTGCTTCACCATGGTCCTCACCACAGGTCACAGGGAAGTCTTTCTTTCAGGGTCTAAACACCTTCCTCCCCCTCCTTCTCCACTGATCTTGGTCTCTGTGGAGATGTTTTCATAGTCTCACTCCCTGTTGCTGCTGTGGTTTAACAACTGTGCAGAAACTTCTTCCCCTTCTCAAATATGTTATTCACAGGGGTGTTACCTCAGTCACTAATTGGCCAGACCTTGGTTAGAGGTGGATCCATCCTAGAACTGACTGGCATTAGCCCTATCAGCTACAAGGAGAGGCTTCTGGCAGATCTTTTTTTAAAGAAAGGACTCCTGTAGCTCCCCAATACTGAAACCTGGCCCAGACAAAACCACTACAAGTATATCACTTCTTTCTTCGAGGCAGCAAAATATTTGCTATATTATGACATGGGACTGGAGAAGTGAAGAGTTAATGAGCAGCTCACAGAGTGATTGATAGCTATCTCACAGACAGATACAAACACGTCATACTGAAAGCAGAAACATAAATCTGAAGTGAAGTAACTAGTAAAAACAGATATTTCCCTAAATTACATTGACATAAAGATTGGGTATGTACTAACAAAATTTTCTTCTGAGACATATTTGAAACTCATTTTCAGTACTTCTTAGTACCGAAGATTAAGATACCACATATAAAAACATGCTAGACATAGAAGGTAGAAATCGAATTAAAAGAAAAGATACAGGTAGTAAAAATACAGACTAAAAGACTAATAAACAAATATATGATACAAAGTAGGACCTTGTTGTTATACAGTTACTGGGAAGGAAAATTGT
The DNA here is from genome assembly GCF_028858725.1 of Colius striatus. Taxonomy (NCBI): domain Eukaryota; kingdom Metazoa; phylum Chordata; class Aves; order Coliiformes; family Coliidae; genus Colius; species Colius striatus. The sequence continues at coordinate 47,956,195 of NC_084759.1, read as the reverse complement.
CTAACTCTAGTAATTTTGGAACAGTGTGATAACGACATAAACTCTGGAATGAGGAAATCACCTGCAATATATTTTCTTTTTTTCCAGGTAAGTAGTTTAAATAGCTAGAAATGTTGCCTCTGTTCAAAGTTTTACTGGATCTTTCTATAGAATGTAGTATATGGAAGATTCAAGAAAGTTGAACTCAAATCTATCTAGTTGTGATGTTAACAGCAAAACAAATACGCCAATATCACCACTTCTGATAAAATGGCACACATTTAATTGGTAGTGACTTAGACAAAACGGTATCCCTCTCTGCTTCACTAGTGAATACTAGGCAGAGGGATATTTCTGCTGCACCAGCATAGCTGAGTGAACAAACCAATGAACACAATTGCAAGGTTAACAACCTCCATTAATTTCACACACTGTATCAATATCTCTATTTATTTTTATATATGTCTCTATAGATCTTTCTATGAGTGTGTGCGTATTTGATTTTTCAAATCTTCTCACAAATTATCCACAGTTATTCTTGTTACAGATTCAGGTCATAGAACTCAGAGGTTGATTGCAAAACATATCAATACTAAAGACCACATTAAACAGTCAGAACAGTGGAGAGGAAAGAAAGAGAGGACAGGAGCAGAGGAAAGAGAACATGTACTACCTGAGTTGTGAGCCAAGTAGAAGCAAGGTGAAAAGTCCCAGGCCAGTCAAGAGGGAGCTCTGAATTGGTGCAGAGAGTGTCTCTCATTGTACAGGCCAAGATTTGTCATTTAATAATGATTTTGCTATACTAGAGTTGTTATGTAATGAGGGCTTGGCTGGACTTTGCTGTATGAGTTGTCGGTTGGATGTGCACATTTGGGTGCTGCTTCTTCTCTCTGCCTGATTGTTAGGACCTTTGCAAGTTCCTGACAAAGATAAGGAGCTGCACTGTCTATCCAAGACCCTGCCCCTTGTTTAAGGTTACTACACTGACCTCCTGATGATGAGAATGAGCTGCCCTGTCTGCACAGGACCCTGTGGGATGAATATTTTCATAGCTTCCAGGCCTAAACACCTTTTTCCAGCTCTCCAGAGAAAGATTAATTGTATGAAATGGAATTTTACAAACAGAAAATATTCCAGCTTGTTCCATACAGAGAGACAAATGCAAAGAGAAAATGTGATTTCTGTCTATAATTACACAGACATACTGTTTGAACTGAAGGACAGTTTTGGTACAAACAAATAAGTGATGTGAAAAAAAAAAAAAACCACAAAAAGCATTGAGTTAGAGGTTATCAGAAGGTTTCTTCTCAGAATTTCTCCAGAATTTCTCAGGAACAGCCTTGTGAAAGGACTTTTGAAAGGTAAAAATAAGCTCTTTTTCAAAAGCAGATCTGTATATGAATTTAACAAAGAAAGTTACCTTTCACAGCAGATCAGGTCCAATGACCCTAAATCTCATTTCAAAGCTGAAGTGTTTGATAATACAGAATACTTGACATAGTAGAGGGAAACTTAACCAATACTTCAAGCAGAGTTCATGAACACCACTAGCTTTTAAATTTATGCTAATGTTAAATCACTTTGAAACAAAGTTATTTCCTAATCATTTCATATCTGATTCCTAAATTCTGATTCATATCTGATTCCTGATTCCTAGGGAAAAATTATATTCTAAAACATGCTTTCTTGACCCTGGTCTTGATATGAAATTATGTTCTTCATTGTCTGTCACTTTAACTGACACTGCAAGAAAACTCCTATTGATTTTCACCAGTGAAAAGGTAGCCATGGCGTTTCAGAAAATTTCATCAATAATTTTGACTTGGATGAAACTCTGATATATGTACTGAGTTTATTACAACCATATTAGACCAAAGACAGTTCTTCACATCTTAGAAAGCAGTTGAGCAGCCAAATTTATGATTTATAGAGGCATATAAACAGAAAATGTGATTTCACTGAAATACAACTTTTTAGTTGGAAATATTTTTAATTCAAATTCCGTAAACGTGACATTGATCTTCTGTGTCTACTATTCTATCTTAGGAAAATTGCAGGGAAAACAACATCAACATCAAATATCTAAACAGACACATCCATTACCATGATCTTTGGTATCCAACAAATCTTCTTGGGGCTGATAGATATAATACAGGAGATACATACACTTCTAGAATGACAACCAGATGGCAGATAAGATGAAGTAAAGCATCTAATACAGCACAAAACATCTATATTTAAGTTGTCAAATTGCTTCCCATCTTTAAAAAATATAATACACCAAAGGTTTGTTTTATTTAGTAGAAGTCTGTCCTTGTGTCCTAATGTAAACAACTGGAGGCCACTGCAAAACAAGAAAAGGAAAAACAGCAGAAAAAAAACTCCTTTTCTTTACAAAGGAAAACTTCCCACAACAGGAATCCTCATTAATCCCCATAGTTATAAATACATAATATGCCATTGATTTATATATTACATGTTTATATGAGATATTAATTTATATGTACATTAAAAGAAAAAAGAATCTGGGATGTTAAACTACTATGATAGACTCCATCACCTATAATTTTACATGGCTAATCTGATTGTTTATATATTATTTTGGTACTATTAACTGCTGTCTAGTCAGTGAAAGGAAGAGATATTTTTGAAAGTGACTCAGTTGATGTCCTGACTTGTACCCTTGTAAGACGAATTTTTCTCCATGAAGGTAATTCAGAGATGGTAGTCATAGTATTTGTGCTGCAGACTTCAGCATTTGGTCAAACGTATACCACCTCTAATAGTCAGATCAATCCTACTCTTTGAAATTATTTTTCTTCTATTTTGTAAATTTCTCATTTGTGTACAAATTGTTTTTGTCCTAATTGCAGTCAATAAGCATTACTAAGTTCTTTGGTGCTGAACTGGCATGACTGAAGTATTTTTTTAAATTCCCCTATATGAATTTCCTGTCATGAATTTCCAGTAGTCTGCAGCTTTCAAATGGATTAATACTGTGGAATTCCAAGTAATGAAAATCTCTCTGTTGAATGATGCAAATATTAAAACCAACTGTCTGCACTTCACTAATATCAGCAGGGTCCACCAGTTTCAATTTTGTTGAATTAATTCATGCCACTTCAAGTTTTATTACAACTTGAACTTTCATTCCATAATTAATTACTTGAGCAGCATGAGTATGCCCTGGATACTGAAAGATTAGAGCCTACTTTTCTACATCTTAGTTCAGACGCAGAGCTTTATATTGCAGTACCAAGATGTACTGAGGCCAATACTTCTATCTAGATAGAGAAAAATTAGTTCTGGTATTTTAGTTCAAGGCATTTCCAGTACAAAGACCAAAATTAATTTTAAATGTCTTTCTAGCTGTTTACAGTTTAAAGTAACAAGAACATAGACAACATCTGTGTTTTTTTCTGGGGCAGCAGCTAAGGGCTAGAAAACTTACTCAAAAGTTTTCTGAAACGATATTAGATCTAAATTTATTTAGGTAGCTGCATCACATTCAGAATGTGAGCTAGCAACATGTTTATTTTTATATTAATAGAGATAGACACTGTCTGAGAGCAATTTATCCCACCTTAAAAGAATTGTCAAAGAGAGAAGGAATCGCTTGCAACTTGGAAAGTAATAATTTGTCTCTCTATTGTCTGCAGTGAGAGAACAGTTACAAACTTGGAATATGCAACTAATTTTTGGATGGCTCATTTTGGCTGAGATGTTTGCTAATCAAAAGAGACAAAAGTATGTCTTTCACTGATTGGCTAGCAAGAAGAGATATCTCTGTAGAGATTTACTAGATGAGAGACATCTGAAGGCCCTCTGACATAGAATCAGAGTTTTGCTACTAGAGAGTCGGAGCAATTGTACTTACCCAATAATGTGAAGAATTCTACCTCTGTCCATGACTTGGATGGACCTACTCTGAGATAAGTGGAAAATTGGCTGGATGGCCAGGCCCAGAGAATCGTAGGGAATGGAGCTAAATCCAGTTGGTGGCCAGTTGCTAGTGATGTTCATCAGGACTCAGTGCTGGGGCCTGTTTTGTTTAACATCTTTTATCAGTGACCTGGATGAGGGCATCAAGTGCACCCTCAGTAAAATTCCAGATGCTGGGCAGGTGCATAGATCTACTTGAGGGCAGGAAGGATCTTCAGAGAGATGTGGACAGGTTGGATCAATGGGCTGAGGCCAATTGGGTGAGGTTCAACAAGGCCAAGTGCTGGGTCCTGTACTTGGGCCACAACAACCCTGTGAAACTCTACAGGCTTGGGGTAGAGTGGCTGGAAAGCTGTCTGGTAGGAAAAAGACCCGAGAGTGTTAATCGACAATCAGCTGAACATGAGCCAGCAGTGTGCCCAGATGGTCAAGAAGGCCAATGTCATCATGGCCTGGATCAGGAAGAGTGTTGTCAGCAGGAGGAGGGAGGTGATCATTCCCCTGTACTTGGTTTTGGTGAGGCCAGACCTCAAATACTGTGTTCTGTTCTGGGTCTCTCACAAGAAGGACATTTTGATTCTGGAGTATGTCCACAGATGGACAATGAAGCTGGTGAAGGGTCTAGAGAGGAGTGTCTGAGAGAGCTGGGGATGTTTAGCTTAGAGACGAGGAGGCTGAGAGGAGATATGATTATTCTCTACAACTACCTGAAAGGGGAGTTATAGTGAGGTGGGGATTGATCTCTCCAGTAATGAATGATAGAACACAAGAAAATGGGTTGAAGTCAAGCCAAGGGAGGTTTAGATTGGACGTTAGGAAGACCTACTTCACTGAGAAGATTATTAAGCATTGGAATGGACTGCCCAGGAAGGTGGTGGAGTTACCATCCCCCAAGATATTAAAAAGAAGCATAGTTGAGGTACTAAGAGATAAGGATTAATTTAGGGATGGGCTTGACAGTGTCAGGTTAGTGGTTGGACTTGATGATCTTAATACTCTTTTTCAACCATAATGGCTCTTTGTGATTTTCTGAAAGTAAAATGTTCCTGTATTCTTCAGAACATATTTCTGGTGCTGTGTGGAAAAATACCTAAGAAATTCTGTGGTGAATAAAGTAATGACAATGTTCTTTTTATTATAGAAATGCTTCCTCTTATATATTGTTTCCTCAAAAATATATATTAAACTTACATTAAAGTGAGTACATAATGAATATCCAAAGAAAGAAATTTTCCACAGTGGAATCAGATTCCAGAAGAAAATCTAGTCCATAAATTGTAGTCCATTTGGGGCTATTCTGACTGCAGGAGACATTCAGACATGTTCTTTTGGAAACTGTTTCATCCATCACCAGTAACACATCTGTCCAACTTGGATTTAAAATCTACTGAGTACTCTTCATTATTTACTTGTTCTGATATTTCTCTTTTAGATGTCTGAAAGATCTGAATATTTTGTTCAATCTTCTCCATTTTTTTGTCATATTAGTTTTGACTGGAATAGGTAAATGTCTTCATAGTAGCTTTTATGCGGCTATATTTCAGGTTTATGCTGAAAATACCGTTGATAACACACTGATGTTTTAGTTTTTGTTGATCAGTACTCAGTGTTGACACCTTTTCTGCTCCAAACACTGCCCTACCCATGAGTAGGTTGGGGGTGCTCAAAAGACTGGAAGACCTGACCCCATCTAAATAAAGTGATATCATATACTGTATAATGCCATGCTCGGCAATAAAACCTAGGAGATGGAGGTTGACAGGGCTACCATTGCTTGGGGAGTGAATAGTCATCATTTCCTTGGTAGTAAGTAATTGTTTTCCTTTGCATAGTTTGTTTTTCTTGGGTTTTATGTTTCTCTCTCTTTGATGTTTTGAGACATTTTTCTTTTTTTTCTTTTTTAATTGCAATTATTAGATTGTGTATATTTCAACTCATGAATTTTCTCACTTTCACTTTTCCAATTCTCCTCACCATACCTCTCTGATTGAGTGAGTGAATGGGTGGTTGTGTGAGGGTACAGTTGCCAAATGGGTTAAACCCCAGCACTCAAAATTATATTCACAAATAAACATATCTTATATCTGGACTCTTTTTTTTTTAGGCACACTTTGGTTTCTGTAGTAGTTGAAACTTCTTCTTCTGTGTGGCAAAAAACAATAATCCTTATTTATTTGCACAACTTAAATTTTTATCCTTGATTCTGTAGCTTTCCTTGAAGTAATATTGGTGACATTGTTCTCAGTGTTCCTGAAGTATGTCTGAACTTTCAGGTTAGTACAATTTTGTAGTACAATCCATAACTGTACCTTATGCTCTTTAGAAACAATGAGAGAACATTTCTGACATAGCAGCACTCAAATAGCAAAGAAAAGCTGTAGGTTGTCTGAAGGTCACTAAAAAAATGCTTCTGGTATTTCTAACTACTTTCTGTGCATATTAGAGTCAAACATGATACAGAAAATAAACAATTTGTACAGTGTAAATTAACATATACAGTATGAATTACCCTAGGCCAGGTACTCCATGTATAAAACTTTAATAAGAATATTAGCCTTAACACTGTAGGGGACCAAAGCAAAAAAACAAGTGCAAATAAGAAATATGTTTATGCTATTGAAATACATAGAGAAAAAACATTTTCTTGGATGGAGTTTTCCAAGCCTTCATTATTCAGTAAAGATATACAGAAAATCCAGTTTAAAAGAGAAACTTTTTCATTTTGAGATTATAATAAAAGAACAATTTGTTGGTTGGTGTAAAATATCATTCATTTTAACTGAAACATAAGGAGTTATGTAAAACTGAGTAGGAGACCTTGAAACAGAACAATATTCCTTGAGAAGGTTTGTTTTCTCTTTGATAGTGTTAATGTATTCTGTTCTATAAACTGCTGAATATTGACCTTGCATGTTAATAAGCTTTTGATTGATAAACCTGAAACACATATATGTAGATAAAAAAAAGAAAATCAACAACAGATAAGCCCTTTTTTTTATTTCCATACAGTTACTATTATGTGGAAAAACAGAGAACAGACTCTTAACACTTTTCAATTACAAATAACTCTATTAAAACCTGCTTTGCAAATATCTAGGGTCTGTGTCTTTGTGGATTACTCCTATTTTAATTTGAAAGGGAGTATAGCTGCCTAATGTTGTTTTATGGAAATCTAGTTTATGGTACTACCTGACCAGAACAATGTCTAAGCATTGTATACACTGATAATGTAACTTCTATTGTTTCTAAAAGTGATAAACAATCTTCTACTGTGATGGCTGAAAGAATGATTGAGAATTTCCACTCAGCCATGAATTTTAGCGAAAAAGATATCATTTCAACTTCAATCATGCATACTTAAAAATATCTGAGTGCTTCCAGCAAGATGATGGTGTTCCTATGTAGCAAATAATAGACCACTTAAATCTTCTTTTCATAAGGAAAGAATGCAGATGCAAAGTATTTTCTTCCTTACAGTTTTCTGATTCTATCAGGTTATGATCACCGACTTCGAATGTATGCATTGTCTGAAATAGTAGACTGTAGAATGTTCCAGATCTAGTCAATTTTGCAGATCATGGCATCACTTATGAACTGTGTTAATTAATCCCCATGAAATTAATAACCAAGTTCCAATACTGGAGATGACAGCCTTCTGTTACCCTTTAATAAGCATTCCAAATATTAAGGATTGTATTATGTTTATTGATCATGCTCCAATGAAATTATTTCCTCTCTATTTTGTACAATCATTGTATGATTTAATAAAATAAAACTTTTGATAGAAAAGATTAATATTGCTTTCACGTCTTTCATACCATCAAATAAAATGTAAGCTATAATAATTCTTAAAATAATTTTGATAGAATAAGAGAATAGGAAAATAGAAGTTTTTAACTTTAAAAGCATATTTAATTTCTGAGCAGTTTAAATTAGGCATACAACATGTAAAATGAGAAGATTTTTTTAGTTTTTTTTCTGTGCCAAGTTATTTATGGTTATCATAAAATTTGGATTAAAGCAAGTAATACCTTTTTTTGCTGTAAGCTTTTCCTCCATTCCTTATTTGTTGGTTCACAACCAAGAGGTTCAGATACAGGATACTGTGGGGGCTCTAGTGTCATTTGAATAAAAATACCACCCATGGATCCTGCTTCAAATACACTCAAGTGTTCAGAACAGAGTGGCAGACCTAAAGGTCTTACTTGTCAGTAAACTGTTAGCATTAGAACTAATTAGCCTTCTGCCTGATGTTCTGTAGAATCAAAATAATATTTTTTTTAGCAAGGAATTACTGTTTTAATGTGGAGGACAACAAAATCAAATTTTAATGTAATACAGTGATCAGTTTGGTTCTATCAGCTTGAGGTAAGAAATTTCTGAGGGCATTTCTCGACCTGCATGTTAATAGAATAGACGGAACTGGAAATTAATCACTTCAAAAGCCCTGAGATTTGTGTATTTCTCATATAAGACTCAAAGATTTGTGATCGTATGGAAATCTACAGATATGACAAGAGAGGAGATAGCTGACAAAACTATTTTTTTTTTACTTTTACTTACTGTCTGTATGACATTCAAATAGCTTGGATATATCCAAAGTAAAAGAACATTAGTAAAAGACACATGTCACAGGATGTCTATGTCTCACAGAGCTTTATTGCATTTTACCATATCTTTTTTTTCTTTTGAATAAAGAACTCAAAATACATGAGAACCATTTGAATATTGAAAGCCTTTAATAATCATAGAATAATAGAACTGTTTCAGCTGAAAGAGACCTTTATGAACATGTAGTCCAACCTTTGTCCTAGCCCTATCAATCACTAGACCATTTCCATAAGTACAACATCCACTCATCCCTTAAACACTTCCAGGGATGGTGACTCCACTGTAATGAAATAAATGACACAAAGAGACATAACTTTGAAAAACAAACAAACAAAGCAACATTATAATTTTTTAAATGAGAAACATTAAAACAATGAGTTTTGGGAAAAAAAAAAAAAAAGTGTAAAAATACAGCACAACGCAATCAAAGTTCAGATGAGGTGCTGGAAACTCCTGAATTTCTCCTGTACACTGCCTCTCCAGATGAGTCAGAATTACCTCATGTCCACCTCTGCAAATTTGGAGAGAGAAAAAGGCTATAGTACAGTAACTGTACTCTTTCTGCTCTGCTGCACACCTGCTCCTGTATCTTGTGAAGTTGTGAAAGATGTCTTCTTTTCTCAGTGTCAGAAGGAAAAAAGACCACTGAGAATTTCACTGAAGGAGGTATATCTCTGGCTTGAATGAACCACAACAGATCCACGGTATTAGCCACTTCAGTTTCACATTTTCCTTGCTACTCCTACAAGTAAAGGAATACTGCTGATGGTCACAGTCCATGGACTTTAGGCTGGGTTTACAGGGTGCCAGAATTAAGTCTTGTCAGGCTTTTTCTGAACTTAATCTGCTTAGAGGTTGATTATCACTGTCTGCAACAGCATTTTCTCTAATGACTAGGTATCTATGTATGGCCAATTTTGTTTATATTTGCATAGTATTACCATAATACCATAGTTCAGTAAGATCTAGATAGATCTGAGACTTGCACAGAGATCAACCTCCTGAGGTTCAACACGGGCAAATACAGAGCACTGCACCTGGGGAGAAACAACTCCATGCACCATACAGGCTTGGAGTGACCTACTGGAGAGCAGCTCTGCAGTTTTGTTTGATAACAAACTAAACATGAGCCAAAAATTTGCCTTTGTGACTAAAAAGATCAATGACACCCTGGGATGCTTTAAGAAGACTGTGCCAGCAGCTTAAGAGAGCTTATCCTCTACATCTGCTCTGCCCTGGTAAAGGCCACTTCTGGAGTACTGTGTCCAGTTCTGGGCTTCCCAATTTAAGAGAGAGAGGGAACATCTGGATAGAGTCCAGTGGACAGCTACCAAGATGACCAGGGGACTTGAACATCTTTCTTACAAGGAAAGGCTGTGGGAACTGGGACTGTTTAGACTGAAGATAGAGAGGGAATCTTATCAATGTTTATAGATACTTAAATGGTGGGTGTTGAGAGGATGGGGAGAGCTTTTTCTCTGCAGCAATCAGTGAGAAGACAGGAGGTAACGGCAACCGCAACACAGTAAATTCTTCATGAAAATGAGGTGAAACTACTTTCCTGTGACAATGACTGGACACTGTATCAGATTGCCCAGAGAGGTTGTGGAGTCTCCTTTACTTAACGGTTTCAAAACCCACTTGGACACATTCCTCTGTGACCTGATCTAGGTGAATTTGCTTTAGCAGGAGGGTTGAACTAGATGATCACTGGAGGTCCCTTCCAACCCTTCCATTCAGTAATTCTGTGATAATTTTCATGTTAAAAAGGATCAGTTACTTTGTGTAGAATTCAATAATTGTAACTCTAACATACCAATGTAGTAGTATACAGACATAGAAACCTGGTACAATAACAAAAGATTTGGAAAAAATGGGATGCAAGATGCATGAGATATAGGATGTCTAGTATGTATGGAATAACAAGAGAGATGACAGAGACTGGCATTGAAACTCTCAATGCTAAAATAAGTGCAATAGCAATTCCAAACTGCAATAGGAACAGGGACACAGGAGAAATTGGGTGGATACTACGAAGTATCAATATTTTGTACTTTGCTTTATTTCTTTTCTTATAACAACTAGATTGGACTAATAATGGGTGTTTGAAAGCTTGCCATTGGGTAAAATGAGACTGTTTTTCTCTGTCTTTGCTCTTCATGACAGTTCTTTTTTTATGTTTCTTACTATCAAAAAGGAGGAAGGGCTTCTGTGCTTCCAATACTATTTTGATTTTACCAGCTACCAGATCCAGCACATTCAGTAGGATACCCTTCCTGTTTGGAATCCCTTGTTCTTATCTTGTTCTTTGCTCTTCATCTTGCAAATTCTGTTACTGCTCTCATACTATTGTATGCTACTGTAGTACAACTACATATCTCTTTGCCCTTCGGTGGTTACATTGCTCACATATTTTCAGTAATTGCTTATACATTGTGTGCAGCTGTGCCATCACATTATTACAAAATACTCATTAGTTATGTTATTTTAGTATATTTACTTACATTTGTGTTCAAGTAATGGCAGTTAATGCATTGTAAGTGTAATAGGCTTCTGCTTTGTCTACAGCTGAAAACTACTTATTTTTCAGAAGAAGAAAATGAAAAATGAAACAAAAAACCCCTTTTATTTCCCTTAATCTAGGTCTCTGATTTCTCAGAGAATGTGCAAGAGAGTGTTCGAAGGCTTTTTCTTTCTTTTCTTTTCTTCCTGTTACAAAGTTCAGTTGATTAATCAAATTCCAGCAGGTTATCTCTGGGATAATGTATTTTGTCCTGTTGCGATATGTAGAATGTATATGAGTAGGTTTGGAAATATCTCTTTACTGCCTGAAGCAGTCTTCAATGACAAAATTATTGAATTTCCCAACATTACCTGTGACAAAGATGGGATTGATGAGAGGCAGATGTAAATAGCTTAATGTAAGTATATTTGGAAAATAAGATTTCTTTTCTCTCTCATCCACTGAAATGTACAGAGTTCAATATTTTTTTCCTCAGTAGTAAGAAATCTAGGAGAAATACCACTCGGAGTTTTTAAAAAAATAATATTTTGCCTACGTATGTAGTGACAGCACTGTTAAAATTCATGATTCATACAGAACTTGCTCATAGAGAATAACATTTTATGTATACTGACATTCTGAAGGAAATTCGTATCTTTCTGCTTAATCTGTTTGTGTAAGTTTTCTATATAGAACCATAAATCTACAAATTACTGAGACAGATAAAAATGACTGGACCTGTTTATTGCCTCAAATGGGCTTAGTTTCAGAAAGAATAATATATTTGCACAAGACCTTGTAGCCAATCACAGAAAATTTTTATAACTTGGACCTTAGTTCCTACCCTTTATATACATACCTTTCTTTTTAGAGAGGAAAGTAGTCTGAATCAAATCTATACCTGCTATACATTTATCAATAAAGTTGTACTGGTTGCAATATTATCAACAGCTTTCTTTGAAATATGATGTTTGATAGTTATAGTATTTTCTTGCAGTAAAGGAACTAATCCAAACAGCATATTACACTCAAAAATTAGTTAAGTAGTTTCATATTTGACAAGTCAATGCCTCTTGTTCTTTTGTTGCTATTAAACTTATGTGAAGTCTCAGATTTGAGAAAGTGACTCAGAGTAGTAGTAATAGGGAAATCTATGTCTTCATTTACAATCAACCTCAGTGCAAATTCTCAGTGGGACTTTCTTGACTGATCACTGTCTCACCAGTGACTACATTTATTCTCCAGGGAGTGACCCATAGCCCCTAGAGTACTTGATATAGAATCTTACGTCCACAGTGCTCAATTCTACTATTTCTAGAAAAGTAAACTGCACTCACGTTACAGGACACAGAGCATTTACTCACTTTCGGATGTCATCTGCTGTCGCTGCATCCCTAAGAAATTATTTAATATTTATTTTTTTCTTTAGATCAAAATGTATGAAATAATGCAAGGCCAATGTTGAAATCCGCAAATGATATTTTTATAGCTTGAAATGGAGACTATGTAGCTCAAATTGTAGGTTGTGTTATCAGAACACTTGGAAGTACTTGAAAACGCAAAATCTAATAAACTACCATTAACTAACTACATATATTAAAAAAAAAAGGAAGAAAACTTGCTACAGTCTTGTTTATACTACATATTTGGAAGTAGGCCAGGATCAAGGACTCTCAGAACAGTATCTGGGTTTTCTCATGGGAAAAGTAATTGCTTCATTTCAAAAGAGAGCTACCAAGTAAACTCAAATTTTGGTAGGATATGTAAACAGATATTGAGGCACTGGCCTGAGGTTTAGCTAACAGATGAGCTCATGAGAAACTGTTGGACATGACATGAGAAATAGAAAGGGACAAGCTAAGGAGGAAAAAAAGTCAGTGTAGATAGAGGTGGAGCAAGCTTAAGAAAACGGAGAGGAAGAGGTAATAAAAGTTGTCACCTGTACACTGGCTGCTTGTCATCACATTTGCATGACTGAGTCTTGGATCTGACTACTGCAGTCTGTCCTGTCTTCTTATGGAGCTTTGTTTTTAAATATTTGGTTGTCAGATGATACTCTGATGTGGATGTATAATTTGCTTATGCATTTCAGGCTGGGATAGCAATTAATAGAAGGACATCTGTATCTGCAAATATCCAAGATCTGAGACATTGACCAAGGAAAGTGCCCAGGGCCTGGCCTTGGTTCTTAGATGAGCTTAGAGACCCTGCTAATAGTCAGGGGTGGGAAGGAGAAAACTCTGGGCCCCAGAAGTCTGCTAGATTCAGCTTCTGCTTCACACATTTATGCAGTGAAGTTGCTTATGACTCAAGACTCAATAATGAACAGGAGAGCTGGATAATTTGACAGTGTATCTGTTGTAGTAATAAAGCTGCTGATCAAAACTTGACTCACAATTTTCCATCTAGGAGCTCAGAAAGCACACTTACCCACCCCCTCCATTACAGCGGACATGTTCCAGAAAAATAATGCCACTATATTTTATAGTAATACATCCGTTCTGTTACACCAGAAAAAAGAATTGTTGAAATGTGATATCTGTTTCCTAAGGAGAGACTATTCAGATGAAGAAAACTGCTTATTCTCTTTGAAATAAAAACATGTCAGATCTTGTAGCAATCTTTCTCAATAATTTAAAGTAGTCTTACCCCACGTGAAAACCCTAATAATAAATTAATCATTTTTAAGATGCAAATCAACAGTGCATGCAAGGACTGTTTTTGACTGAAGCGTGTCTTCAGTAGTTCATGGCTAGAATGTCCTGTGGGAAATGATCTCTACAAGAGTGTTTCAAATCTACTTGTGTTGGTCTCATTTTTCTTCGAGACTATAGAGTTTTTTGATGATATTTGTTAGTTTCAAGTCTGTAGCATTAATCCTATTGAGTTCAGCTCCATTAGAAGCATACTGCTTGCTCTATAGACAACAGTAAGATCTTTTTATCTGTTCAAACACAGTTTTATTTTGACTGTTCTGTATTTTGAGGGAAGAATTATGGCAGTATTAATCTGAGAAAAAAGCCACCCCAGTTTTAATTAAAATCTTACATGTTAAACTTTCATTCACACAACAAAACTGTATTTCTACTTTGTTCTATCTGCACTGTTTTGTATTGATATGATATTTGTATTGCAACAGGAAAGCTATGACATAGTGACTATCACAGAAACGTGGTGGGATACCTCCCACAATTGGAGTGCCACAGTCAATGACTACAAGCTCTTCAGGAGTGATAGACAGGGAAAGAGAGGTAGTGGGGTGGCCCTGTATGTTAATGACTGTTATGAATGCTCAGAACTTAAGTATAGTAATGATGGAGTTGAAAGTATTTGGATTAGGTTAAGGGGAAAGACCAATAAAGCTGATATTGCTGTGGGAGTCTACTATAGATCTCCCAATCAGAGTAGTGAAGTAGATAAAAGATTCTATAAGCATTTGGAAGAAATCTCACGGTCACTTGCCATTATTCTTGTTAGGGACTTTGACTTCCCAGATATCTGCTGGAAATACAACACAGCAGAGAGGGAACAAGCCAGGAGGTTCCTGGAATGTGTGGAGGATAAATTCCTCACACAGCTGGTAAGTGAACTGATCAGGGAGTATGCCCTCTGGAGCTCTTGTTTGTGAAGGTCTTGTGGAGGATATGGTAGCTGGAGGCCATCTGGAGAACAGTAACCATGAAATTATTAAGTTCTCCATTTGTAGAGATGTTAGAAGGTGGGGCAGCAAAACTGACACTTTGGACTTTTGAAGGGCAGACTTCAATCTGTTTAGGAGGGTACTTGATAGAATCCCTTGGGAGTCTGTATTGAAGGGTATAGGAGTCCAGGAAGGCTGGACACACTTTAAAGAGGAAATCTTAACAGCCCAGAAGCAGGCCATCCCCACATGCTATAAGATGAGCCAGAGTCAAAGAAGACCGGATCAGCTGAATAGGGAGTTCTGAATTAAAATTGGGGAAAAAAAGGTGAGTTTATGGACTCTGGAAGAAGAGACATACTACTCAAAATGAATACAGAAACGTTTTTAGGTTATATACTGAGTTAATTAGAAGGTCAAAAGCCCAGCTAGAAGTTAAATTTGCTTTAAAGATAAAGGGTAATAAGAAAAGTTTCTATAGCTACATTAACAATGAAGGGGTGTGGTAATTCGAGCCTGGCTGGATGCCAGGTGCCCACCACACCGCTTTATCCCCCACCTCCTCAGCAAGCCAGGGAAGGGGAGAAAATAAGATGGGAGTCTCGTGGGTTGAGATAAAAGCAGTTTAATAAATAAACAGCAAAGCCACGCGCTCGGGAAGCAAAGCAAAAACAGTTAAAGCTGTTACTCTCCACTTCCCATCAGCAGCGATGTCCGGCCACCTCCCGAGAAGCAGGGCTTCAGTACGCGTAGCGGTTGCTTTGGGAAGGCCAGAAATGAATCTCGCCTCCCCTTCCTGCTCCTCTCCCCCAGTTTATATGACTGAGCTGACGTCATATGGTATGGAATATCTCCTTGGTCAGCCTGGGTCAGCTGTCCTGGCCATAGTCCCTCCCAAGATCATGCCCACCCACAGCTATTGGTGAAGGTAGGGGAAGGAATGCTGGAGGGACAGCCCTGATGTTGTGCAAGCGGTAGTCATAATATTGATATCAACAGTAAGCACAGCACTGCAGGAGCTGCTGTGGAACATCGCTACCATCCCACTACAACGGGAGGGAGAGTCTCCATCGCCTATTAAACCCAAAAGGAAATTTGATATTATAATATGAAGATAAGGCTGAGGTGCTTAATGCCTTCTTTGCCACAGTCTTTAGTAACAACAGCATTTCCACTGGGGAAAATCAGCCCCCCAAGCCAAGATACAGGAGTGAGGGAGATTGAGGAGTCTCCATCCTTGGAGGTCTTCAAGACCTATCTGGAAGCATTCCTATGCGACCTGAGCTATGTGGATTCACTTCTGTAGGGCGGTTGGACTAGATGATCTCTAAAGGCCCCTTCCAATCCCTACCATTCTATGATTCTATGATTCTAAATATATATTCCCTTGTTAAAAATTAATAAATTATGTAACAAATCTTAAATTAAATAAAATAACTTTCCAATAATTAAAAAAATATAAGACTTGTATTAGATACAGTATCTGATTGCGATTCAAGATTTACTGCTAAGATTAAGTCTGTTGCAGACATTTAGAATTTGTTTCTGTTATTGTATCAGATCTGCATATTGCAAGATGGTAATGACATCCGTATCAAATATTGACAACTGAGTGCATTACTTTCATCTTGGTCAGAGCACACTGTAAAGAATTAATTCAAGGGATTTTTTGTTTGTACATTTGGTTTTGGTAATGCTTAAATTATCTCTGCTACAGAAATACAGAAACTATCATACAGTCTGAAAAAAACAGATAGATGATGTCTGATCCAAAATAAAACCTGCTCTTGTAAGGTTAAGATGTCAAAATTGGAGCAGACTTTAATCAGCAGAGTGACTTTGTACTAAACCTCAGTATTGTGTCATGCGGCCTTGACTTATATAGTCTCATGCCAGATTTGATATATGTCCTGGTTTAGGCCCATCAGGGAACAAAGACCACGATTAGCCTCAAGTACCGAAGAGGCTGAGAATTGCTCGAGGGCAGGGAGGGCTTAATTGCCGCTTAAGGTTCAGGACAAAGCAGACCAGGCCACTCGGTTTGGGGAAGAAAAAAAAACCAGAAAATAATTTAATGCAACATCAACTAAAACATACCCACAAAAACCCAAAACATAACCAAAACGAAACAACACAGAGGAATACGTCAATGAAGAGTCCAACCAGCCTTTTTAAGAACACCTTCCTGCCACACCTCCCCTCTTCCCGGGCTCAGAGCCCTGATCCCGGGGTTTTTACCTTGCCCCCCCCTGAACGGTTCGGAGGGGCAGGCAGTGGGGGTCTCAGTCAGTCTGCTCCCAATAGCTTCTGCCGTCTGTCCCTCCTCAGGACGGGCCAACTCCACACCAGTCCTCCCTGCAAGTCCGTGGGGTAGCTCACACACATGGCAGCCCTGCACGGCCTGCTCCGACGTGCACCCAGTCCAAAGGCTGCAGCTCCTCTCTGCTTCTCGTGTGGGGCTGCTCTGCGGCGTGCAGGCTCTCCAACACGGCCTGGGCCATGGCCGTCTCCCCACACAGTCCCTCGCCCGTCTGGGCTCACTCACATGGAGCTGCTGGTGGCTCTCAGTCCTGCCACGGATCTCCACAGGTTTCAGGGGCACAGCTTGCATTCTCGCCACGGCCTGCAGGAGGGTCTCCGGTCTACTGCTCCTCCTTCCTTCCTCCTCTGGCTGAAGGGTCCGCGTGGTCGCCTCCATCTTGTATCCCTCTTACACCTCCCGACTCGCATTTCAAATTCCCGTCCCCTAAATAGTGATCGCAGAGGCGCCAGATTGGCCCAGCCGGGCCGGAGGTGGGTGTGAACCCAGGAGCCGGGGGAGGGTCCGCAAACTCTTTACCGGGTCTTCACTGCAACCCGCTCCCCCTGTTACTAAGCCAAAAGCTGCTCCTTGCTAAACCAGAACAATATATTAGTGGACGATGAACGTAGGGTACTTTTGCATACTCATTTGTCTTTTGAAACCGAAGACAGTATCTGAGTCTTTTAATATGCATGAGTAATTAAACTTCAGAACAAGTTATGGTTTACAGACACAAATTTGCTAAAAATGTTCAGAGGATTGTGGCTTTCCATTCCTTAAATCTCCATTTCCTTCTTTAGCATTCTCATTGCTTCAGGACTTCATATTGCATCCCATTCCCTCCCATCCCATCCCACCAAGAATATATCTGGCCTTGGTTTTCATATTGATAGCAACAATGAACTGTGTATGAAAACACAATCATAGCTGACATCACAAATGAGTGTAATGTGAAGTTTATAGGACATTTTACCTATTGAGTAGATAGTGGAACAAAAATAATGTTAGCTAAATGTCTTCATTGTGAAAGAGATATGAAAACCTTCCATTCAGTATGGGTGTAACAGTTTAACTTGTGCCAGATCAACTATGTCATCTTTAATCCACTGGAAAAATGGGACCAAAATGGGGTAGTGGCTTGACACATCTACTGTACCTATCTAGACCTCTACTAGAATGCTATCATAAACAAGTAGTATGAAAACCACAAAGCTAGCTGTCATTGATTCAGGAGGTGAAGTAGAAGATTCCACTGTCATGAGATTTTTAAAACATTAGAACAGTGTCAATACAATAAAGTCTATGTACTTTAATTAAATATTGCTGCATGTCATTTGTTCAGTAAAATAAAGTTGGGTTATGAAACTTCTTATCATCATGCTTCTTGCAAGATGAAATGCTACAATTCAATTGAAAAATGAGAGATATTGATTGGACAGAGTTATGAAATAAAAGTTGTCAGGAGCATGTACCATGTTAACAGCTTCTCTGTAACTAGGACTAAATAAATCATTACTTGGAAGCAGTAATGATGATACATTTCTATTTTTCATTAATGAATTTTGTGAAGAACCTGCACTCATTACATACTCTACTGTTTTGAGATGTAATTTGATACTATAAATAATATTTCTTGTTACTCAAAAATTTGTTTATAATGCAATTGATAATGCAAATCAAAGGTTGTTTTAGATCAGTTCTAGAATAACTGTTAATTCTATATCCTCATGTTCTACTCAGTATTTATCCTCTTTTCTCCTGTTGGAGTAGAGCCTTGAAGCTTGGCATATACGAGAAGTCAAATTGTATCTATTCAGAAAAACAAGACTATTGAGGAGAGCAGCTCTGATGTTAGTATTATGCGCAGTGGAAAGCTCTGTCACAGTACATGGGGGGGCTGTCTGAAATGAGGAAAACTCATGGGAGCTGCAAGAGTTTCCAGCAGCCTGCAGGCAACAGCTGACAAGACTTGGATAAGGTCAGAAGCAACAGTGGTGTAGTGGTTTTGCCTGGGCCAGGTTTTTTGGTAGCAGGGTGGCTTCTTTAAACAAAAAAGAGTTGCCAGAAGCTTCTTGTGTAGCTCATAGGGTTAGGGTCTGTCAATTCTAATCTGGACCCTGAACCTGACCCAGGCCTGGTCAATTAGTGATGGAGATAATCCCTCTGTGAATAACATATTGGAGAAGGAGAAGTTGTTGCGCAGTAGAAAACTGCAGCAGCAACAGGGAGGGAGAATGTGAAAACATCTCAACAGACACCAAGGTCAGTGGAGAAGGAGGGAGAGTGCTTAGGCACTGAAAAGGTTCCCCTGTGATATGTGATGAGGACCATGGTGAAGCAGCTGTGCTCCTAAAGTCCATGGAGGCCACCAGGAAGCAGAGAACCACTCTCAGCCCATGGAGGAGTGGGTGGATACCTGAAGGAGGCTGTGACTCCATAAGAAGTTCATTCTGTAGCAAGTTCCTGGCAGGACCTGGGAGTTTGTGGGGGAGGTGCCCACACTGGAGCAGGTTTGCTGTCAGGACTCGTGATCCCATGAGGGACCCAGGCTGGAGCAGTCTGTCCCTGAAGGACTGTTCTCCTGCTAGATGACCCATATTGTAGCAGTTTGTGAGGAGCTGTCCCTGTGGGAGACTCCATGTCAGAGCACTTCATGAGGGGCTGTAGCCCATGGAAAGGACCCACGTTGGGGAAGTTCATGAGGGACTGTCTCCTGATCCCACAGTGTAGCAGTGGGAAGCGTGATGAGGCCTCCCCCTGGGAAGAAGCAGCGGCAAAGTGCCATTGATCACCACCCTCTGGGCTCTGTCATTCAGCTCTATCCACCTCACTGTCCACTCATCCAAGCCACACTGCTTGAGCTTTCTGATGAGGATGTTATGGGAGACAGTATCAAAAGCCTTGCTGAAGTCAAGGCAGATGACATCTGGTACTCTCCTCTCATCTAGTCAGCTGGTTATGCACTCATAGAAGGCTATAAATTATTTAACAACTTTTAAGTGCAAGAGCTATCTCTTCATGTGGCACCATAAAAACCTTTGTTTAGGATCTAACATTTTTGTAATATAAAATGAAGAAGAAAAGATCAAACCAAAGCAAACAAGCCTCCAACATTTTTCTTAAACTATGTAGATTTTAATTACTTCCTGAGTGATACAGAGAATATTTTATTTTAATGATTTTCCAGTTCATCGATTGTATTTTCTATGCAAGAAAAGTCTGTCATGATCTTAAAGTCAAGTGAATTTGCAGAAAACAGACACTGAAATCAGTTAGGAGAGTTCACAGGCAGGACAGCATAAATAATATTTATTTAGATATACTGGAAGCAAGAGTTAAAAAAAAGTCTGTAAATGATATGAAAATAGAGTTAAAATAAATGCTTATATATCTTTCCAAAGTTCAGAACATTCCTTTTTTTTGCAAGTATAAATAGAGTTGTCAATGGAATTAAACTTTTGATTATAGATTGCAAATAGCTGAGTTCATTACTATGTAAGAAAGTCAATGCACAATGCAGATGGGAGAAGATATCCACTAGTATTTGGAAGCAGTACTTGAATTAGACCATTTTAATCTAATCTAATCGGCAAAAAAGATTCTGTACTTGGTAGCGTGTACAGATCAGTCAGTTTAGTAAAACAGTGGAGGATTTGTGTATGACTAAATTATACATAATTATACATTTGTACTTTTTATTAATTCCATGATATTAAGTTTAAGATACTTGAGTTCAAATGGCTAATGAAAGAATTTAATACTATAATGAAAATGAAAGTATACTATACTGTCCATTAAAAAGTATGAAAGATTTGCATAGATTACTATTTTTCATACATAGATTTCAGTCAAAAAAAACAACCAAATTTATGTCCATATCTCAGTCAACATTTAATCAAAAAGACTGGGAAGAAACCGGTTTAATATGAGACAGTCTGCATAACTGAGTAGTCAAAGCAAGATCTATTTAATTTCTCTAAGATCTTACTATGTAGTTTGTGCTGCTAACATATATTAAATCCTTTGCAATGGATTGCTCTAGAGACAAACTGTTCCACATATTTAGCAAACTGACTTAGAATAGGATGAATCAATCCCTTGAATGTCCTGTATATCTCCATCAAGTGCACAGAGTGCAATGTGTCTATTGTCATGGCAATATATGAAGCTTGAGATTTGGGCATTCATATTATCTCTTTGAAATTGGTGGGCAGAAATGTGATGAGTGAACATCAGTATGAGTAGATATGCTTGAAAATATGGAAAACAAGTACTCAGTTAAAAAGTCTGTGAAGCAACTGGCATTAAGGTCCAAAATGTTCCAAGCAGTTTCATAATATGAGAATATAGAGCCGAAAAGGTCCATTAAGTTTAAGTTCAGTCTTCTGCTGTTACAGAAAACATCCTCTAAATGTATCATTTAAAACTATTTGCAAAATAATTGTTATATAATGATGCTCCCCATCACAGGTAAGAAGACAATTTTAACACATGATAGCAAACAGAAGTGGTCATAAAAAATAAAAGCTTTGTAATGCGTCTTACAGTATTTGAAGCTTTCCAGAGCTTTCAGTTGGATTGCCTCCATCTTTTTCTTAATGTGAGCACCCAAAAGCTACTAGACTTTCCAAGATGTTCTGCTATCTGGAAGGTTTTTTCTTATGAGCTTTCTTCATTATTGTTACTAGTTGAGTCACCTCCTCTTCACCTCCTGTGCAGGTGCTCAAATCAAGGTGTCAGTGTTTAAATCCAGCCAACTAAGCACTGCACAGTCTCTCACTCACTCCTCCTCCATTCCTAGTGGGATGGAGAGGAGAATCAGAAAAGAAAACAGAAATCAAGAGTTAAGAAGAGTTTAATAACTAAAATAAAATACATCAACAATAATAACAAAATACAGCAGTAATAATAACAGTAATGGAAAAGAATAGAAATAAAATCAAGAAAAGTGATGTACAATGCAATTGCTAACCACCTGTTACTCAATGCCCAGATCCTCCTTAAACAGCCACCTGTCCCTTGCATTCAACTTCACCCATTGTATATACTGAGCATGACATTCTATCATATGAAATATCCCTCATTCTATGGTATGGAATATCATTTTGGCTAATTTGAGTTGTTCTGGACATTCTCTCCCCCCTTTTTTTTGTGCATCTCCTCAGTGAAATTGAAGTCTTTCACTTTCAATGTGTTAAACATGGCTATATAAAGATACTGTTTAATTGGTTGTGGAGTCTCCATCTTTGGACATACTCAGTACTTAAGTAGACACAATCCTGGGCAACCTACTCTAGCTAATCTGAAGATGGACCAAAAGATCTCAGAACTTGCTTCCCACTCAACTGTTTTGTGATTCTGTTTAAGTCACTGAACCACTTAGACTACGTTTTTGGGATTGGGATGTGGGTGGGTGTTCTCTATATATCTATATGCACACACAAAACTTATTCCTTATGATGTAAGAAATCTGTTGGCTGTTGCAACATACCATGTTCCATCACTGTCGTTCTAGACAACTTCCATATGTTTTAAGTAAAAAAAATTAAAATTAAAAACATCATGGCACCTAAAAAATGAACCATAATTTTGTGCTCTGGTATGTTAATGTGGTCACTTTATGTTTAAGTCATTTCCTCAGTCATACGTTATCTTTTAGCTCATTGACTACCATGTTGCTCCTGAAATCCTAATATTAAAGATGTGGTTTTCACTAAAATAATACTGACTTTAAGTATGTGCCTTTGATTAGTCTTTTTTTCTTTTTACTTAGTGTTTCACTTATTAGTGAGAGGTTATTCAGCATATTTCTGTATATAATTACACAGATAAGTCAAGGCTCACACTGTACTTCACTTCTATCGTTCTACATAATTGCTTGCAATCACAGAATTATGAAGGTCAATTAAAATGGACAACTACTAAGGTTTTATTATTTCAGTAACAGCTATGTAAGCTTTGAATTTTCCAAACTTTTGAAGAACTCAGTATTCCTGAAGGTACATTTAGAAACTTCCATATGTCTTGATTTATGGTTTTGTCTCTGCTAAAAAAAACTACCTAGTAAAAAATAATTTTTCAGTCCACTAAGGCAGAGTTTCAAAACTATTTATACATTTCAGGAAAAAAAGGAATCAATATGCTTGAGTCAAGTGTATTGAGGAACACAAAGTGGAAGTTAGATACCTGTACTTTACAGCTGTCAGTTTTCCAAAACAATCTCCCACAGTGAAGTATGTATCTGTTTCCATATGTGAAGTGACCGAGTAATGACAACTTGTGCAGCTGAGCTTTTACTTTCCTTCTAAACCCTAAGAGTGTTTGTAAATGGTTAAGTGTTCAAAAAATAATGTTTTGCACTACATCAACTGTTGGCCTAGAGCACAATCTGGAATGAAGAGAGGTAGCAACGTGCATAGTGAAGGGAAGGGTGACATTTCCTTTAAAATTTTTTAGGTGTATTTGCCTACCCCTCTCCTTACAATGAGTATTCCTTTCATATCAACAAGTCATTGAATTTCTACAGATTTTTAGCAGACTGTGAGTTAGAAGATGGTAACTTTTGATAAACAGAAGATTCCGATCATCCACCTGACATATATTTTGAAAAATAAATTTTAAGCATATCTTCACCTTTTCCTGTAGCCTATACACAAGGACAGGCTGGATTTTAATCAACCAGTCTTCACTGTCTTTTTGTTTGCAACTCCATTCGGTCCTCCCTGAGTCCTCAGGGTATTGCTTGTATCTCAGTCACATCTCTAAGCATTGAGTCTCTGGGTCTCTGCTGGGGCAGTGTACTTGCATCTTCACTTATTCCCATGTGAAATACTTACATTCAGCGAAAAATTCAGTTGAAGCAGCTTGTACATCTCTGATAAGTTGCATGCTGAAAAAAAAGAAAACCATTAACATTATAGAACATAAAAGAAAGAGCTCTCCAATCCTTGAAAATGCACTTTTGAGAAGTCATGTTTATAAAAAAAGTTTTAAAACAAAACTGAGAAATTATGATTCTGCCTTTCCACAAAGTAATCATTCCTGTGTTTTATTCTTCACTCTGTTATACAAATCAAACCCAGGTATGATCCACAATCATGCTTTGTTTCTCCCTAATAAAACAGCTTGATCAGCGTATTTACCACTCAGACATCTGTTATAATAAAATGTTCTGTACAGAATTACTTTTTTTACTATATTACTTGTTTATAGACTATTGAGGGATTATTCTTAAATTTAAATAAAAACAAATGTCTAATCATAAGTAAAAGTAGTTAGCTTTCATGTTCTACAGACATATACATCTTGGAATTTTCCCTTATATTTAATTTCAGTTTTCTTTTGATTATATTTTGACACAGGAGGATTTTTTAAGTTACAAAATTATAGAAAAAAAATGAGCTGTTTTGTTAACTGATTTTGATTCTATAATGTTTCTTTGGATTTAATTTGTTCTCTGTTTTGTTTTTTTTCATAACCAGAAAGGGCATAATAATTTTTCAATGAAACAAATATGTATATTGAATTTCACAAAAATGGATTGCTTTATTCCTCTTTTATAATGAAAATCTGTATGAAAGAGCTCTCCTGTCTGCTGAAAAATTATATTGTCAAAATGTCATTGTCATTTTTTAATGTTTCTTCAGAATTCTGATGTTACAAAATGGAAGTAATTTTGATGTAATATCCTATCTAGCAACTTAGAACATACAAAGCAATAAAAAAAAAATTCAATTAAGTACCTTATCCTTATAGCAGAAATTTAAATTCTTTTATCAAAATTCTTTGGATACGTAAGGCTAAGCATTTCAGAGATCACTTCAAAAATACCTACTTCTCCGTCTCTCTCATTGTCTATGTCATGTGAAAATCCATGAATGGTGAACTGCAACTATCAAATGTTTGTCAAAATGAAAAAATTCAAAACACGCTAGTAGATGCCTATTGTTAATATTCTCACAGGAAATTCAAAAGGAAAACAAAATTATATCGTGTGCCTTAACCAGATTCAGTAACCTGAAAGAATGATTCCCTTTCTTACTTTTTTTTTTTTTTTTCCATTAACACCACCAGCTAAGGAGCCAGGGAGTGACAGGAAAAGTCCTAGAATCTTCCCAAGTCCAGGTCTTGGGTTTTGGCAAGGAAGGGGTTAATTAATGGTAGAGAGGGAAGTTAGATTCCTGAATGCATGATTTATACACTAATCTTAAAGTAGTCTCTAGAAAATGGAAATGAGAGAGTGTAAAATCAAAACTATATTAGACTTGACAAACATCCTTGTTTTCATCCACAAGATGCTTGATTATGTTTTCTCCTCTGATGTCATTGGGGTCTCTGCCATGACACAATAGCAGGTGTGAGGAGATGTGGGGGCACTTTGGCAGTGTCATGGTTCAATCCCAGCCAACAACAAAGTTACCAATTTGAGATCTTCACTGGGTTACCAATTCTTAATATTTCCAGAT
This sequence comes from Colius striatus, assembly GCF_028858725.1. Classification (NCBI taxonomy): domain Eukaryota; kingdom Metazoa; phylum Chordata; class Aves; order Coliiformes; family Coliidae; genus Colius; species Colius striatus. Next base: position 47,930,753 of record NC_084759.1, on the reverse strand, counting down.
TTAAAAGTCAGGATTGCTCATTTTGCTATCTTCCTGCCTCCCGAAAGTGAGTGTCTCCTTGACATGTTTGATTTCTCATTCGGGAGTTTCTGCTTCAAAGTTTTTTAGAGGTGTCTTTTTGCAGCTTTATTTCCTGATCAATAGAGAAGTAGTTTTAGAGGTTTGGCTAAGCCAAGGAACTTAGCAGTTTGGGTTGATATTTTGTTCAAGCACAGTCATAAAATTTCTTGGGTCATTAATAGAGCTGTACAATCCACCTAACATTCAAATATGTTATTCATAATTGATAATCTGTCTACCTGCATAAGAAGCCTGAAGAGTGCCTCTTCTGCTCTGATTTTACTCTTCAATCACCAGCATGCTTCCCATCAATTAAAATAATGTTAGGTTTTTATAAATAAACACCACTGAAAAAGGAAGCATTCTATGAGTCAGGGAAATGTAAAAACAATTTTCTGTGGTGAGCAGAAGTTAAAGCTTATGTCTTTATGAAAACAATTTTAATACATTTTAAATGAGCTCAGTCATCCATGTTATCTCATACTAAATATACATCCAGAAAATTAAGGATAGTGGAAAATGTTTTTGTTAAAACCATTGCCAAATTCAAGATTGGAAGATAGTTATAATCAGATCAACTTCAGGATTTGGGGAAGAGATGGATTTTTGTAATTTCCTAATCCGAATGAACACATCTGAATGTCAGAGTTGGGTTAAAAATGTGATCAAGTGAGATATCACATAGCAGCATATTTCTGAATTCTGATGGTCACATATTTTACAGGATGTCATTTTGACTTTAGCTTTCCTTATTTTACTTTATTAACACCCTTGAAAGAGAAATGTTTCTTCTATTATCATGATTACTATGTGATTTAAAAGAAAATAACATACATACTATAACAAAACCATCCTAGAAGTTAGAACAGATGGCACAAAAACCTGGTTTTGTTGTTAAATTTCTTTGTAATTTTGGTCAGTTGATTTAATTCTGCATATAACGGCATAATTCCTGGCATAATGATGGATGGCATAATAATGGTGGATTGACCCAGGAAACTACAGCCCGGTCAGCCTCACCTCCAACCCTGGAAAAGTGATGGAACAACTCATCCTGAATGTTATCACTGAACATATGAAGGAAAAGATGATTATCGGGGGAGTCAACATGGCTTCACCAAGGGGAAATCCTGTTTGACTAACCTGATATCCTTCTATGAGTGCATAAACGGCTGGCTAGGTGAGAGGAGAGTAGTGATGTCATCTACCTTGACTTCAGTAGGCTTTTGACACTGTCTCCCATAACATCCTCATCAGAAAGCTCAAGCAATGTGGCTTGGATGAGTGGACAGTGAGGTGGATCAAGAGCTGGCTGAATGACAGAGCCCAGAGGGTGGTGATCAATGGCACAGAATCAAGTTGGAGGCCTGTGGCCAGTGGAGTTCGACAGGGATCGGTTCTGGGGCCAGTCTTGTTCAACATCTTCATCAACAACCTGGATGAGGGGACAGAGTGTACCCTTAGGAAGTTGGCTGATGACATCAAGCTGGGAGGCTTGGTTGATTCCCCAGAAGGCTGTGCTGCCATTCAGTGGGATCTCAACTGGCTTGAGAGTTGGGCAGAGAAGAACCTCATAAGGTTCAACAAGGAAAAATGCAGAGTCCTGCATCTGGGAAGGAACAACCCCAGTGTGTGACATCTCACATTCCTTTGATTTCCCATGCAACAGAAAGGATTCTCAGTATAACTGCATGAGAATGACTGGTATGCACATTTATATACAGACATGCATGCTTTATAACTCTCCATTTTTAATGGCATTTCTCAAGACTTTTGTTTGTGTTAAAAAGAACAGTCCAAATCATCTTGATTATATGGCATTCATATAATACACAAATAATATAAAATAAGAAATTGTTGAGTTGTCACACTTGAATTGGCCTCAGTTTCAAAAAGGTGGGAGGCAATGCTGTTCTTTTTTGTTTTTATGTTTAGTGTGATCAGAAAACTGCAAGTCTATCTATTTACTACCAAAAACTGGTTTAAATTATACTAAAGTATAATTATTAGACCAAATTATATATATCTGCTGTGGTGGTGATTGGCTGTTTTTGTTTTCTTTTTTAAAGGAGTCAGAGAAGGAAAATGCTTGAGTGTTTTGGAGACTGCTATATTTATGCTAATCATGGTCATTCAGTCAAGGTGGTGTTAAGTTTCCAAAGAAGTTCTTACAAAAAGAAAATATAAGATTCTAGGAAATAAATTGCGTAAAGGTTCAAGTTTCTCAAAGAAAACAAAACATCATAGAATCCTACGAAGCTATATGTAAATTTCTAAGCTATTTTGAAAATTCCAACATAAAAGGACAAAATTTACATTTGATACAAATTTATTTAGGATAGTCAAAAGTAAAACAAAATGCAAAGAAATACACTAGGATGTAATGATTTTGAGTGCCCATGTAAAAAAAAAAATAAAAGATGAAAACCAATGCTGGTAAGCAAAATATAATGAATAGTAAAAAATATAATCCTCTCTTACAGTAAAGATTTCAAAGTTAGTAGTTATCACTTGATTTACATATTAAGGAGTAAGATATATTGAATAAACTAAACCTCTCATCTTGAAAAAGAGATAAATATTATGAGTTATGGCATATGTCCATAAAATTATGAATACATAGAAAATGAAAGGGGAAGTTGGACTCAATTTTATGATTGAACTCAAAGAACTAAAGTCTTTTCCAAGCTAAATTGTTCTAAGATTCTTTGGTTTAATATTCCTGCTCATGTAAAGAATTCTGATGCAATGTCAGATACACTGTTTGAAATAAAATATTTTTTACACTCTATACTTAAATTATGGAACTCTTTTCCACCAGATGATGTAGAGCACAAACCATGTGTTAAAAAAAGAACAAGATGAATTAATGAAGAGTAGATCTATCAATAGTTATAGGTACAATGGCGTGAATGAAACTTCCAGTTGCAGAAATCTGTAACCTGAAAATTGCTGGAAATTCTGAGGGTATACCAAGGGGTTTTTTATTTTTTTTTTTTTATTATTATTTTACTGTTTTAATTTCTTTCTTAGAATAACTCCATATTCAACTTTTGTAATTATCAGACAGGAGATGGTTAACTGGATAGATCTTTGAACTGACCCATATAAACTCTTTTTACATTATGTATAATTCAATACATAATGTTTTTAGTATATATATTTCCTTAGTATTCTTACAACATTTTTACAATAGTTACCCTATTTATTGTAGTTATTTCTACATTATATAACATGATTTAGAATAAATGGAAACATTCAATGTCTTACCTTGTTAGTGCAGTTTCTTGTATCAAAATTTAAAAGTATATATTTTAAATAATGTCTGGTTTACAGCTATTAGTCATTCTTGAAGAATTAATGAATGTATTTCTCACTCACAAGGATGTTTGAAACAATTTCCAGTAAATGGATTCTTCATAAAAAACATGTCCAATTCTTTCATTACCTACTAGTCTACTACTGGTATGTTACACACACAGGTTTTCCACATTTCTGAGCAGCAGCAACCAGAATAACCAGAATCTTTACTAAAATGTTAATTCTTTCTCACAGAATATGCTATGCCCTGGAGGACCACAGAAACACCAGACAAGCTACTTAAGAGATTGGGTAGCCAGTTCCTCTATAGCTCTGCTATACATTGTCTTCTAAGCTCCATTTATTGGAGGCAGATATGTCAATTTAATAAATACCACTATATTTTTCAGCTTGACCTGTAGTATTTCAACCAGCTTTGAAATCCATTGTCCACAATAGGTGCTATTTTGGTTCAGCTATGTCTCTGAATGTATCCATGACACTGAAGGGTTTGACTGCTCGTACTTAAGGCTGTCTCTGGCATGGGGCAGCTGAGTGGCTTGGGATCAGACAGCAGGGGTCACATAAAGATGAGAGAAGCTTTATTTAGGCCTTCCATCTCTATACTCAAAAGCTGTTTTCAAGCTCAGGCCCTGGCCCTTTGTCCTTGCCTGTGCTGTTTTTTGTGTGAATACTTATGAAAGCCAAACAACTCAGCACTTTCATGTAATTAAAAATTAATGCCACAAAAGTAATTCTAAAAGAATCCCCAAACACAGTGGCATTTTCCCCTTCGGTGATTTTTGTGCTTTCTGTATTGTGTGGGATTCCGACTGCTTTCCTTAATGTAGGGAGGAATACGCAGCAAAAAAACCTCCAAACCAGTAAAGTCAAAACTAGAGAGATCTCCAAGTCTTTGAGTGCTTCTGTACTGACTGGAAAATAATAACATCACTTTCGTATTCTTATTGTCTTTGGTCCGCATGCTAATTTTCTTGACTGCACTAGCACAATATTTCTTTCATAGATGAATCATATCCTCCAAAAGTCATCTGTTGACTACTACTTTACCCATATTGTATTGTGACCATAATTTTTCATCAATTCAAACACAATAATTCTGCTAAGAACTGTGATACTCCCATGACCTATCAATTTTGTGCTCTTTATTCCCCATTCACTGATGATTTCCATACAATTTAGTATAGTTTAGACTTCGTTATTCTACTTGATAGCTTTACTTCATTACATATTTTTTTTCCCATATTGAATGGAATTTTTTCAAAACTCAGGTTTTGACTCCAATATGCAATTGTTTGCTACAGGCTGGCTACATTGTCTATGTATTTGAGATTATTAGAAAAAGCTTTATTCTCCTTCCTGATATTTTCACACTGAAAGAAAACACTGATGACTAATGAAAGAAGGAAGACACTGGTAATACTTCCAAATATATTTATTTTTCACATGCAGAACAAAGCTGAAGGTCCAGACAGTATCACATACTACTCATGTGAAACAACTTCATGTTTTTTTTAAAAGGATTATTGCATAAATGGGTTATCAACAATATGCATAAGATTCCAATTTCTATTGAACATTTTAAATAAAAGACTAGTAAACAGTGTATGAAGTGTTAAAGATAAATGTGGAAGGTAGAGTAAGGTACAAAAAAGACAATTGAAATAAAATTATTTCAAGCATTAGGCATAATTATATTACTAATGTTTCATTCTCTTTGAATAAGGACAAACTATTTGAAAATCATTATAATTAGGGTTCTTAACTGACAAAGGTACTTTTAGGGTGTTTACAGTAAGATGCATAGTATGTTACCTTGAAAAACTGAAAGAAAGATTGGACTGGTAAATAGTGTTTGTAATATTATTTTGATGTTCTTGAATTGGGAATGTTTATTTTATTCCTAACTTTAAATGATTGATGACTATAATTGTAATTTTGAAATAAGATATATTTGGGTAGACAATATTTTCCTTTGCATATCCTCTTATACTACTTCTCCCAAAGAAGAAAGAAGCTGATGTCAACTTCTACTTCCTGTGATGATACAGTTTTGGAAAGAGGAAATAATAACTTGAGCACTTGCTATCTATCAGATTGAAACTTTGATGGACTTAAAAGTAAGTAGGCTTCACAGCTGAATGGTTCCATCAGTAGCTTTTTATGGTGCACCATGGTAATTATCTCTTATATGAACTATTGGCACTTGAAAGTATTTCACCATAATTCACTCTATACAGATCTCAACATTTGAAGTGGTCTGTGTTTTATTGTTGTTTTAGTTTGGGGATTTGTGGTTTTTGGTTTGGTTTGGTTTTTTGTTTTTTGTTTTTATTAAATTTTTCAGCTTCTTAACTTCCCATTGCCTTTAGTTGATATTAAAGGAAATACATTTCGACAGGGGGGTTATCACTGAGTACTTCAGCTATAGTAAATTATATAGCACAAAAGTTTGCCTCAAGATAACTTAATATAGAAAATATAGGGAGGAGCTTTTCTTCATTGAAATCTTTCAGTATTCAGAAGTTTTGGCAATATTTACATGAATCATAATCACATCTTTACATACTGTTGTCCTTGGAAAGACAATACTGCAAAACATAGAGTGCTGTACATAAAGATGTTAATGAAAGCTTTCTGCCTTCAGTAATTGCTTTTTTGATGGCAGTTATGTCAGATGAGACATTCATTTCACTCGAGATTAAATTAGAAGTCAGCCAGTTAGAATTGATAGGGTTACTCTAGCATAAAATGGAGAAAGATGAGAGTTCCAGAGACAGTGAGCAGAAGGATCACCTATCAATATAAGTTAAAAAAAAAAAAAAAAAGGATAAAGTGAAGTTTTTGGAGGTAATTTCCAAAATAGCATAAAGCTTTTCTTGGTACTTCATTACCCCTAATCTAGAAAGGTCCTGAGACTCAGTGATGCTAAAAGACTATAAGAAAAATATGGTAAGATGTAGGTAAAACTGTGCATGCTTTCTTTGTTTTTATGTTACTCATTGAACACAGATACGGAGTGGCACTGATGCCAAATCTGGACATCCCTATTTCTCCTAAGTCCCTGATGATTCCATGGGCAACCAGACTCATGTAGAGAAGGAAGAATGGGTTTTTTTTGTTTTTATTTTTAAATAAATTTTGTATTATTCAGTTGTTAAGACTTGATTTCTTTTCCCATTTGTATTTATACACCTAGTGAATCTCAATCTCATCATGAAACTTCCAACATTAGCAATGAAGCAGATAAAATATATGTCAAAACTTATAAATAGGAAAGGGCAGGTGTTGAGAGGATAGTGAAAGTCTTTTTTCTGTAGTACCCAGTGACAGGAGAAGTAGTAACAGGCATAAACTTGAACACAGAAAGTCACATTGGAATGTGAGGAGGAACTTTACTATGAGGGTGATGGAGTGCTGGAAGAGGCTGCCCAGAGCAGTTATGGAGTTTCTTTCTATTGAGATTTTCAAAACTTGTCTGGACATGTTCCTATGTGAGCTGATGTAGATGAACCTGATTTAGTAGGGAGGATGGACTATATGATCTCTTGTAGTACCTTCTAGCCCCTACCATTCTGTGATTCTGCAATTCAAGACAGTGTAGCTCATTTACTCTTGCAAAATGAATATTGAATTTCTCCAGTACAAAGCTAAGTACTCACAGAGAAAGCAGAAAGGAGCTCAGAGAGTATCTAATGCCCTGACAGTGGTTGATATGGTATTTCCAATTACATATCATTGAAAATTCTATACTATACCCAAGTTTCAGTGAAGGAGATCAGAAGAATCTCTTGGCATTGTTTTCATCGTCCAATGGTACTTCCTGAATTCCTGAATATAGATTTTTACATGTGACCTAATGCTCCTCCAGAAGGAAGATCTCATAGATCTTTGGCCTTATTTGTTTGCCCTCTACAGACATGTCAGATTCTCTAGGACATCACAGATTGTTCAAGACATCTGTTTTTTGGCAACTTCATGGAGCATGTGATATCCATTAGCTTCAATGGCATCTTACATGTCTGTGCACCTAAACTGATAAGTCCTTCATCTGAAGCTGAATCTCACCGTAAGATTTGTCTGAAACTTTTCTCTGCTGTTCCTTGAATGTGTTGACATCAACTGCTTCTATCTAATATAATGATGTAGTGTGGTTCTAGGAATAGAATCTAGGAATATTCACTTGAATAATTTATCCCAAACAGCTGAGCTTTACTTCCTCTGCCTGCCTAGATATTCTGCATCTTATCATTGCACTTTGAAATGGCAACACCCTCACAAAACTCATACCACACTTAACACATATAACACATACCTCAGAATTCTCCTCTGAAAGCTCTCACAAAGCCCTCATATTATTTCAGGTACTTTTAACAGAGGGAAAATAAAATTTTAAAATAAACATTCACATGACAAAATGTCAATTAGGCCTTGATTTCCCCACCAGATGAGAAACAGGCCCAAGAACCGTGTAATGTGGAGACCTAGTTTGTTTCAGGTAAAGTTAACTCTCTTTTTGTTGGCTTAAGAATCTGTCCCTCTATCATTTAGTGATATAGAAAAAGTCAGATGAATTATTATGTCTTACTGATTAATATGCAATAACCAATATAAGATTTCACCTATGTGTAGAAGTAGAAGCCCATTATTAAGTCATACTAGAAAAAATAATTTACTCTCCAGATCTGCAAATAAGGTGTGAGGATACATAATTTCTCTATAGTAACCCAAAATATCCTTTAATGTTCCTTATAAAAGCTTTTCATTCTATTCTTAACCTATTGGAATAAGTGTAATTAGTATTATTAATCACTTATTCTATAACCCTTTTTTTTTTTTTTTACATCTAGTCACTTAAATAATGGCCAACCTTTTTGCATGGAAAGAGAAACACAGTGCCCATTCTACTGCAAACTCGTAATATTCCACTTAGAACACTTTATTCTACTTCTTTACAGGGAAAAACTAATTGACAGTATTTATTGACTTCTGATGGGGAATGGCAGTAATCCTGGTGCCTGGAGGGACGATGTGAGGCAAGGGACGAAAAAAAGAAAGGTAGGGCAAAGAAAGGTGAGGCAGGGTCGGATCTGAGGTGAGATGATGCAAGGTAAGAAAAAGCAAAAAGATAGTTTCTGGTGCTCACACTGAAAAGTAGAAACCCGAGTTTAATAACATTTCACTGAATGGAAAGTCTAAATCAAAATTGTTGCATCAAAATAAAAAAATTTTGGTGTGTCATAGGTTTCCTTTGGGATTTAGATTATTTACTTAGTATCAGAATATTTTGAATACTTATAATCTGTGGTCAATCCTTAAAGGAAATTTTAAAGTTATGTTCAACACTTTCAAGTAGATGTCATTACCAAAATAATGCATAGCTCATGCGGTTTATCTTTGAATTTCTCAAAAATAAGGTTTCATTGTGACTTGATTTAGCTTTTCATATACCTGACAGCAATTTATGTCCCAGTGCTAGCTAGAGCTTAAATTGGAATTACTGATTTATTTGATAAAAGCTATTTGATGTAGGGACTCTGAGTCATTACATTTCTTTCATTTCACTACTCACAGAGTATTTTTTACAATTACTAACTGCATTTATCTCTTAAAATTCTTCATAACTTTTGTTTACAAGTAGAAGGTATTTTTATTTGTTAGTCTGTAAATATACAAAACCTAAAAGATACTGTACTCTAGAAAAGCTAGAACTATAAAGAAAACTGAAACTTTTAATTTATTCAATAGAAACTGTTTGCTTTAGGAAGCCCAGTTAAAGAACATAATTTTATAAATCTGTACATAGAAAAAAATTACTATTTCAAATTATTTCTTCAACGTTAACAAGAAATACAAGACCTAACCAACACAAACTTCCAGAGCTTCTTTGTTTCATTAATTGCTAGAGTGAGAATAAATTACTGTACTTGGGTAAAAAAGTTGATCAATTACATTTTAGGTAAAAATATGCAGAAAAACAAACAGAAATCAAGATTAAATAGATTGAAACTAAGGCAAACTGAGTATTTTAAAAGTAAAACTAAGCTTTTTCTGAGCTCCACATCTGATCAAATGTTTGTTATAGTCTTACACTGTCAGCATTTCACAAGAAATTCAAAACAAATCCCATACTCAGATAAGCTCTTATTAATCACTACATAAGCAAAATAGCAACTGCTAGTACTTCATTTCACAAAATGTTTATGAATTATTCACTAATACACTTTTGTCCTTCTGAAGGGCTATTGGTTTAACTTTCTTTCATACTCATGCCTGTAAGTGTATAGAACAGAAACTTCTACATGAGAAAAATACAAAATATTTTTGTAATATGACACGGGAAGACTGTTTTAGTTCACTTCTACAACTTCAACAAAAATTATACATCTACTAGCAAGATCAATAGTTATTGCTCATCTGCTCCTTAAGTGTTGTACAAATGTGACATTTTTTGCACAAATTTAAGTAAGAAAAAAAGCCTTCCTGTAGTTTTGTAAATCAACATACATTTAAGAAAGACAGTACTGTTTCTGAAAGAAGTCTTCACATGCCAAGATGCAGGCTTGGAACTACCAAGACAATTACTGTGCAACTTTTTTAGTACGTAGACTACAAGTCTAAACCTTGCAGGTGTTATTTCTGCATCCTAAATAAACAAAACGCTTTTAAAAATTAAAACCTAATATTGGGTTGTTCGGAGTTTTGGGGTTTTTTTTAATTAATAAAAGTATCCATACTTGATGCATCTCAACATAACTAGAGTAAAATCAGAAATTAGTTGCACTATATACGTATAAACATACACACCTGCAGACACATATACAGAAATAGTCATAAATACAAATGTCTCATCACTACTGCTATTTTAACTAGAAACAACTCCAACAAAGAAATTTAATAAGTTGTTAGGTTTTAGTTCCAAAATGGAAAGGACTTGAAAGGACATAAAGCAGTGGTTTTAACCAGACACAGATTTTTGGGTTACATGTTTTCTAATGGAGGTAAACCTCAGCTTGTGAGATATAAGTTGTGATTAAGCAAGTTCAAAAAACAAAGTAGAGATCATTTCAAGGTCTAATGAGAATTTTTTCTCAGCTTCTTCTTTTAAACTCTCCAACAAAAAAGGCAGAAAGAAAAACTAGTCCAATGTACTAGAAGGATCACTAAATGCTACCAGAATTGTTTTCTGTTCAAAAGTTACCAGATGTTTTTGTCCACATTTTGTAACTAATTCAACTTCCGGTTCAATGGTTTGAACTTTTTTCTGAATAGGACCTTCCTCATTCTGAAAAACTGAAGTACTCCTCTCCAGACAGAGAGGGAGATAAAGAGCGCTGCTGCAAAGAGAATTACTCTTCAAAGCACTCTTCAAGGCATTTAATAAAAGAAATAGTGAACTAGTGAAAAACTAAAACCCAATTCTAATGTTATCCTCATGGCTTTTTAAACATTTTGCCTAAAAAGAAGTCAGTGACTTCAAGTGATAGTAAGTCATGCAGATATAGAATTGGGTCACTTGAGGCTTCTGACAGTGCCTAGAGAAACAGGCGATAGCCTTCATCTCTCAAGTTATCAACTTGTGTGTTAGTAATGCTTCTGCCATTTCTATTTCATAGAATCCTAGAATGGTAGGAGTTGGAAAGGACTTTTAGAGATCATCTAGTCCAACCCTTCTGCAGAAGCAGGTCCACCTAGATAGAGTCATTTGCCCATGATATGTTGCATACACCTGTGGAGTTGCATAAATAATGACTGCAACATTGTAGGACACCAAGTTTCATCTATTGCTTATGTCAGTGACAGTCATCATAGAGTCATAGAACTGTTTAGGTTGGAAAACACCTTTAAGATTATTGAATCCAACCTTAGCACAGCCAGGTCCACCACTGAACCATGTCCGTGAGTACCACTTGTACATGTCTTTTAAATACCTCTAAGGATGGTAACTCAACCACTTCCTTAGACAGCCTGTTCCAATGTTTGACAATCCTTTCAGGGAATAGGATTTTATTTAGATTCAATCTAAATATCTCCTGGTGCAATTTTACTTGAGAGAAGAGACTAACTCCCATGTTGCTAGAACTAGGTATCTGTAGAAAGTGGTAAGGTCTCCTCTGAGAATACTTCTTTTCAGGCTACACAACCTCATTTCCCTCAGTTGCTCCTCATAAGACATGTTCTAGACCCTTCAACAACCCATTCCAGTGCCTTACAACTCTTTCAGTGAAGAAATTTTTCTAACATCTAAGTGAAACTTCTTCTGGTGCAGGTTTTGTCTTATCGTTTGTTAGGAGGCGAGATTAGCCCTCATGTCATTACAATCTACTGTCAGGTAGCTGTAGAGAGCAGTAAGGTCTCTCCTCAGCCTCTTTTTCTCCAGACTAAACAATCCAAATTCTTTCACCTGCTCCTTGTAAGACTTGTGCTCTAGACTCTACATCTGCTTCTTTGCTCATCTCTGGACACACTCCAGCACTTCAACATCTGCCTTGTAGTGAGTGGCCCAGAACTGTATTCAAGGTATGGCCTGAACAGTGCTGAGTACATGGAGAATTTTCCATTATTTTCAGCTTCACTATTTTTATTGCTATTAGCATCTAACATCTTTCCAAGCTTTTCCATAGTTAGCAAGTGTAATATAAAAGGAGTCTTTGAAACAGTTTAAAATTTGCACATCTCACAGAAGGCTACAGGGAGATCATATTTAGAAAATTACTTTGTAGCAAGGGTATTTATTGAAAATGTAGAAATTTGGTAAATGACATGTGTGAAATCTTAAAATAACAAGCACTGTATGTATATGGTATTGTCATTTTTAATCCCCAAGAGAGACTTCAGTAATTTCTACCTGTAGTGTTTATTTCTTTTTCTGAAAATCTTTTTTCTTTGTTACATAATAGAAAGAAAAATGTATAAATATTTTAAAAAGTCAAATGTCTCTAGGGTAAACTGCTGTGAAAGTCTACTGCTAAGAAGAGAACACAATGTGGAGTGCAAAAAGATATTTCTATATCCTTTTTTTTTTTCTTTTTTACTTTACTTTGCTCAAGTATATTATTTGATTCCAAATCTTGGAAGAGTTTCTTAACCTTTCACTCTTGGAATTCAAATACAATTGCTGCTCAACGCGAAAATATTTATTTAGTAATTTTTCCATTTATTTCTTTTGGTCATTGCCTGGTATCCAGTGACAGGACGCATAGGAATGGTTTAAATCTGTGCCAGGAGAAGTTTGGACTGAACATTAGGAAACATTTTCTACAGAGAGGGTGGTCATATACTGAACCAGGTTTCCTAGAGAGGTCATTGACACCCTGTGCCTGTCAGTGTTTAAAAGGTTGTCCCTCAAGTAATCAGGCATTTGGTCTAGATGGGTGTTACAGGTCTTTCATCTAAAATGTTGTAATCTAATCTAGTCTATTCTACTCTATTTTTTTGTTTCACTAAGTCACTCAGTATTCTTAATGCCATTTCCCTAATTTTCAATATCTCCTGGGGTGGATGGTTATGCTATTTAATTGAGTCTAGCAGTTTGAAAGAATGCATTAAAAATACAGTGAATTATGATTAATTGCTCTATTCCGTTACACTGGAAGCTGTCTGTTTTTGTGCAAGTATCTCTTCCCACACACCTAAGCCACAAACTGTTCTGTTGTAATTTTATAATCCTGAAGTACTTTCTGAGTGGGAGAAAAATATGTCATGCAAGGTAATTTGATGCTAGAGGTTATAGTAGGTTAATGTATCTTGATTAAAGCAATGAAACATATTAAGAGAAGAATAAGGGAGGATGATCGTCCTGAAATTATATGTCACAAGATTTGAAAACCACTTATACTGAACTTTAACTTTAAAAGAACTAGCTTGTGTTTATGAACAACTTACCATGGTCTTCATAATCATTCCTTCTGTATGAAATATTTTAAACAGTGAACGCATTTGTGTCACGTATACGTACATATAGATCAGCATACATACAAGAATGCAAATCTGTTCCTCATATCAGCATAAGAATACACAGAAAAGTCTTCTTTCCTGCACCCTGGAATAACATGGGCCAGGTACAAGCATGCAATTACATAAGTTTACAATAAAATCTGTATTCATGTAATTGTATAAAAAAATCTCATTCCCCTGTATGTTTTCTTTATTTTTACATTTCTCTTGACGTTACTTTCCATTACATCTCTAGATTTAATTTTGTGCTTGTCATGGTTTAACGTTACCTTGTAACAAAGTACTGTAAAGTTGCTTGTTCACTGCCCCATGTCTCCCAGTGGGAAAGAGTCAGGTTAAAAAAAGTAAAATGATAAGAACAAATTAATAACTAAACTTAAAAGAAAACCCCACACCACAATAACATTAATAAAATATACAAGAATTGTAATGAAAAAGAATATAAGAAAAAAAAAGGAGTTAAATAAAACCCTCAAAAATCCCAAATGATGCACTGTGCAATTGCTCACCAACTGTTGACTGATTCCCAAGCAGCAATGTACCTCCATCCACCAAACTCCCCCCAGTTTATATACTGGACATTAGAGTCTGCTGAATTTGATAAGAAAAAGGGTGTTCCTCCTTTCCCAGCCCAGTAGATGTGAGGCTGCTGTGGTTCCCTGTTCCCAGCTCCTCCCAGTGAGCCAGCCAGGGGCTGCACCCACATACACAATGCACAAATAGGTGCTCACATACATAATTCACAAATAAGTGGCCATGTAGACTGGAAATATTGCTTTACCAGCACCTGCATAAACACAGCACTTGCATAAAATCAGCAGCCCATTCAATCTGATATTTTTCTTCCAGATGAAAAACATTGAAGGTAATTAGTCTTCAGTGTAGTTCTGATATTCAAACTGTCCGGGTATCAGCTCCAGTTCTTGCCCCACTCCAGTTGTCTTCTGGACCTGCAAGCCCCTGAGTTTCATAGTCCTACTACAGTTGCAGGTATTCAGACCTTTAATCCTGTTTACTGGATAGTCCAGCTTGAAAAACTCTCATTTTTACTAATCTGTGAGTGCACCCAAAGAGAAAACAGATTTGAAATAGTTTTTAATAATAATGCAGCACAGACTGCAGCAGTCAAGTACAGGGTTAAGTGAGACAAGCTTATGGCTCAGCAATCCATTTATATCTAATTGCCCACTTTCATACCCTTCTACTTATTTTTTTCCCATGCTAATTCTACTCTGATCCACCTTGATTCTCCCTAACCCTAAACACTCCAGAATAAGCCTTGCATATTTCCACAATCTCTTTAAAATATCCCATAAGAGGGTTTACACAGTGACTAAGTCCTTTCCTGAGCACTCCAGGGAAATGGGATGCTACTCAGAATCATGGAATCACAGAATAGTTACGGTTGGTAAAGACCTTTAAAATCATCGAGTCCAATCACTAAGCTCACATTGCCAGATCCATCACTAAACTAAACCATGTCCCTTGGTATTTTAACATTTGAATATATCCAGGGATGGTGATTTCACCACCTCCCTGGGCAGACTGTTCAAATGCCTAATAATCCACACAGGGAAAAAGTTCTTCCTAATGTTCAACCTAAACCTCTCCTGGTGCAATCTGAAACCATTTTCTTGTGTCTTATCATTCATTACTAGAGAGAAGAGATCAATCCCCAACTCACTGCAACTCCCTTTCTGGTAGCTGTAAAGAGTGATCACATCTCTTCTCAAGCCTCCTCTTCTCCAGGCTAAACATCCCCAGCTCCCTCAGCCACTCCTCATAAGACTTCTCCAGACCCTTAACCAGATTTATTGCCAGTCTGTGGACACAGCCCAGCACCTCAATGTCTTTCTTGTAGTGAGGGGCCCAAAGCTGAACACAGTATTCGAGGTGCAGGGTGTAGCCTAACCAGTTACATACTCCTTTAGGTAGTAACGTCTTTAGTCTGCAAGGTGATCTAAGGACAGTGCCTCTCCTGTCAACTCTTGTCAGGGTGTGACTAGGGTCTGCACATCCTCCTGCAAAGGACTGCATCTATTGTTAAAGCATGTCAATGCTTGTAAACCTGGGTCAGATTGAACTGTGGTTTTAAATTCTGGAACCTGACTTCACCTGATTTAATTTTTGCATTTCAGTGTTTCTCTTAAATTAGGAACCAACTTGTCCATGGCTATATCCAGACAGAGAATTTCCTAGAAGGGTTTTGTCCCCACTTTTTTTTTTTTTCCATTTGTGGTCACTGACTAGTGTGGCTTGTTGTCCTGTATCATCTGACACAAGTAAAATCTAATGATCCCATGACTTGTGGTAGCACTGCAGTCATTTTATACTGAATTCCAGAGAAAAAAATCAGATTTGAAGGATGTTGAATAATTACCTCAAGAAAATCCTTTGATAAAAGGAGTATACAGTGCTCTTTGTATCCTGTCTCAAGAATATAAAATGAGTGCATAAAATTAGATGGGATTATCCAAATGGTAGGATATATAACATCCAAGGGGGAAAAAGGTCATTGATCCTTTTAAAATAAGTGACATTTGAGACAGACAATTAAATTCTGAGTGATTTGACCTTTATCTAATTTCTTGTATATCTTAACCATTATAATAAAGAATGCTATTGGCTGCAGGTAAACTGTAAAGGAATTATGAGTTTCATGAACTGTCTAGCGTATCAGTGGTTTTCTTTTTTATTATTGGGCACCTAGCATTAGTCTCTGTAGTTATAAACATTAGATGTCGTTATCAATACTTACATCAATGATAATCATTCTTCCCTAAATGTACTTTTTATAAAGCATATCAGTTAATTCTAAGGGTATAGTGCTTTCAGTATTGAGTGTTCTTCCGTTTAGATTGACAAAGAATACAATAAAAATATTTTTAAAATTAAGTATATAAATTTATTATATAGCTTAAATCATTTATATTACAAACAATACTTAACTCACTAGAACTGCAACCAAAAAAAAAGTAATAGAAATGCTTCTTATGGTCTCCTGTGAAATATCTCAAAGGGAATGTTCCTCTAATAATGTGTCAAGGTTAATAACCTAGCAAGTACCTCTATACCAATGCATACAGCATAGGTAACAAGCAGGAAGAGCTGGAAACCATTGTGTAGCTAGAAAGACGTGATGTAACCACTATCACTGAAACTTAGTGAGATGAATGACACAACTGGAGTCCCACAGTTTCACAGAATCACAGAATGGTAGGGGTTGGAAGGGACCTTTAGAGATCATCTAGTCCAAACCCCCTGCAGAAGCAGGTTCGCCTAGAACAGGTCACATAACAACATGTCCAGGCGGGTCTTGAAGACCTCCAAGGAAGGAGATTCCACAACCCCCCTGGGCAGCCTGTTCCACTGCTCCATCATCCCCACAGTAAAATAGTTTTTTCTTATATTTAAGTGGAACTTTTTGTGTTCCAACTTCATCCCATTACCCCTTGTCCTGTTGCTAGCTACAATAGAAAAAGGGATGTCCCAACATCCTGACATCCACCCTTTAGATAGTTTCCTATAAATTCTTCAAAAGAGGCAGGAAAGGAAGAAAGAACAGGTGGGATGTTGCTCTGCTTGCAAAAAAAACCAAAACAAAACAAAACAAAAACCAGATTGTCAGAAAAGAATTGTCTTTGAACAACAGCAGTGAACAGATTGAGAGGTTATGGGTAAAAGTTAAGGGCCAAGCCAACAAAGGAGACCTCTTGATAGTGTTTGCTACAGGCTTCTTGAACAAGGGGAGCCCACAGGTGAAACATTCTTATGTCAACTACACAAAGCATCATGCTTACAGGCTCTAATCCTGCTAAGATACTTCAGTCATCTTGACATTATCTGGAAGAGCAGAAGAGCAAGCTTTAACCATTCTAGGAGCCTCTTGGAGACTGTGAACTAAAATAAAAAGGTATGTTAGTCAGAAACAGAAAACAAAATATTGTGATAAAAAACTGTGCCCCCAGCCTCACCAATAAATGAGACAGGCAATCTGGGGACAACCAACATGAAGAAAAACAGAAGTCATGAACACTTTTTGCATCAGTTTTCCTTTTGAGGAATACAGAACTTGCTTTGTGTCCTTTGAAATCTTCAATTTATTTTAAAAAATCATTCCATATGACAGGCAAAAAATTTTATAAAATCAAATTTGTCATCTTGATATAGATATATATAATTCTTTTAACTTTTTACAATAATTTTATTAGACTATTTATTAATTCATTTATTTATTTATTAAAAAAACCCTCCAAAACTCTTGTATAATTTAAACTTCATAGACAAAAGTAATAGATATAAGAGAAGAAATTAACAGGAAGAAATAGCTAACTAGCGACATATAATGATGATATATACTCCACATGTTAAGCAAAGCAGTTGCAAAAAATGTTGTGTGAAAACTGTGTATTTTGATGTAATATTTTTTTACTGTTGGTACTGAATGAACTATGAATTGAACTCTGTCTTATTAATAGTGGAAGGGGATATAACTAGTATGTTGATGTAATTTGCATGTGAAATAAAATTGGAACATTCTGGAATTACATTTTAAAAGTGAGAAAGTGAAAAGAAAAAAAGGAGATTGTAAAATGAGAATAATAGGAAGAATACAATCAAACAATGTTAAATTAGAAAAAATAGATTATAATGCCAAAAAAAAGATGGCACCAACATTAGATGCAATTCAGGAAAACTTTATAACCCACTTAGGCTTCAATCTTATGAAATTTAGTTATATACATAACTATGTTTATGTAATAGAATTACTCTCACTCTTAATCATCCATGGATGAGTAAGGATCTGCTGGGAAAACTCAGGCAGAAAGCAGACAACTATAAGAGGTGGAAACAGGGGCTGGCTTCTTGGGAAGAGTATAGGAACATTGCCACAGCTTACGGAGGTGCAAGCAGAAAGGCTAGAGCCCTTCTAGAATTACATTTAGCCAGAGATGTTAAGGACAATAATAAGGCATTTTTCAAAAACATCAGTAGCAGAAGGATGGTGAGGGGGAATGTGGGCCCACTGCTAAATGCTGAGGATGCCTTGGTGACCGAGGATGCAGAGAAGGCCAAAGTACTAAATGCCTTCCTTGCTTCAGTCTTTATGGCCAAGAACATACCTTGGGAATCCCAGGCCAGCAAGTCCAGGCCAGCAGAGGACTTGTCCTGGGTGGAAGAAGAAGAGGTTAAAGACTTGCTGGCCAAGCTTAAAGCTCATAAGTCAATGGATCCTGATGGGATGCATCCTAGAGTGCTGAGACAGCTGGCTGATGTGATTGCTAAGCCATTCTCCGTCATTTTCAAACAATCATTGAGAACAGTCCAGGTGCCTGAGAACTGGAGAAAGGCCAATGTCACGCCAGTATTCAAAAAGGGCAAGAAGGACAACCCAGGAAACTACAGCCCAGTCAGCCTCACCTCCAACCCTGGAAAAGTGATGGAACAACTCATCCTGAATGTTATAACTGAACATATGAAGGAAAAGATGATTATCAGGGGGAGTCAACATGGCTTCACCAAGGGGAAATCCTGTTTGACTAACCTGATATCCTTCTATGAGTGCATAAACGGCTGGCTAGGTGAGAGGAGAGAGGCAGATGTCATCTACCTTGACTTCAGCAAGGCTTTTGACACTGTCTCCCATAACATCCTCATCAGAAAGCTCAAGCAGTGTGGCTTGGATGAGTGGACAGTGAGGTGGATGGAGAGCTGTCTGAATGACAGAGCCCAGAGGGTGGTGATCAATGGGACAGAATCGAGTTGGAGGCCAGTGGCCAGTGGAGTTCCTCAGGGATAGAGTCTGGGGCCAGTCTTGTTCAACATCTTCATCAACAACCAGGATGAGGGGACAGAGTGTACCGTCAGCAAGTTGGCTGATGACACCAAACTGAGAGAGACTGACTGATTCCCCAGAAGGCTGTGCTGCCATTCAACAGGATCTCGGCTGGCTTGAGAATTGGGCAGAGAGGAATCTCATGACGTTCAACAAGGACAAGTGCAGAGTCCTGCATCTGGGAAGGAACAACCCCATGAACCAGTACAGGCTGAGTGTCAAACTCCTGAAGAGCAGCTCTGCAGAGAGAGACCTGGGAGTCCTGATGGATAATAAACTAAATATGAGCCAGCAATGTGCCCTCGTGGCCAAGAAGGCCAATAGCATCTTGGGATGCATCAAGAAGAATGTAGCCAGTAGGTCAAGGAAAGTTCTTCTTCCCCTCAGCTCTGCCCTGATGAGGCCTCATCTGGAGTCCTGTGTCCAGTTCTGGGCTCCTCAGCTCAAGAGGGACAGAGAACTTCTGAAGAAACTCCAACACAGGGCCACTAAGATGATTAGGGGACTGGAACAACTTTCATATGAGAAAAGGCTGCAGGAACTGCGACTGTTTAGTCTAGAAAGGATACTGAGGGGGAATCTTATTAACACTTATACCTAAAGGGTAGGTGTCAGGAGGTTGAGACATCCCTTTTTTCTATAAGGACAAGGGGTAATGGGATAAAGTTGGAACACAAAAAGTTCCACTTAAACATAAGAAAAAACTATTTCACCATGAGGGTGAGGAAGCAGTGGAACAGGCTACCCAGAGGGGTTGTGAAGTCTCCTTCCTTGAAGGTCTCCAAGACCCGCCTGGAAATCTTCCTATGGGTCCTGATCTAGGTGAACCTGTTTCTGCAGGGGGGTTGGACTAGAGCTCTAAAAGTCCCTTCCAACTCTTATGATTCTATGATTCTTTGAATTGAAATTATATGAAAAATTACTTAGCTTAATTTTTGTGATTCCTGGGAAACAAGAATTGTATAACAATTTAAGCAGAAATTCACACGTTACATAGCCAGAAAAGTTATACAAAAATAACCAGGCTCATTGAATTGCATAGACAAAAGAAAATAAAGTTGCCAGTAATAAGTCTGCTTTTCCTTCCCATGCCACCTCCAGGTACTGCACACTTTCCAAGATTTACTTATAAATGACCCTTTACAATATATGTTCATAACTGAAAGAAATTCAGAAAACAAAGATCCTAATGACTAGAAACCTTGCATGTTTTCTATAAATAAATAATTTAAAAAAACCTACCTTGGGATTTAATTATTTTTATGAAGTGAACTATGATCTTTTCACAGTTTTCAGCTTTTCATAAATCAAGCTCTATCTATATGTCTTGGAGTATATTATGGACTTTAAATATTGGAAAAAAATACAAGTTTTGAATGAGAAGTATAAAAAGTAAAAAATCTAAAAATATTTTAAAAGTATGCAGAATTTAAAATTCTATAGAATACATAAGAACTTTCAATTGTGGAGTAACACCACTTAGGTATCTACTATTATCTATTCATTAATGATGATCACTACTTGTTGTGTCTTTTCATTGACTCTTCTCCAGAAAATAGAGGGGGGAGGGGGGAGAAAAAAAAGAAAAAAAGTTAAGCTTTCTTATTGTTATGCTTTTCTTTTTTGATAGGTCTCAGATTTTTATACATGAGAAGTGTTGTGTTTTCTGTGCCAGCACAATTTCTTCTATATGCTCATGCTGCTCTTGTGCAAGAGTAATTTTAACAATTGCAGATGTATGTGAATGTCTTCTGTTTTGGAAAAAATGTGCTATTCAAAGACAGTGTAAAATTTAAGAATTCATCTACTAATTAACTGAAAAAGTTAGAGATCACATTTTCAATGTTTTAATGTGTTTGATAGATCTTGCCACTGTAGCACATACTTATGATTCATGAGATTATCCTAAAATAAGGTGTTTTTTTCAGGAAATTCTCATTTGTATGAAATTTAAATCAGAACTTAGAGGTCTTTATCAATGACTATACAATAAAATTGACATGCTATATGAAGCACACTGAGTTTCAGAGATCAGTATGTGTTCATATCATTGTTCAAAAAAACTCTAAACTTGAATATCCCTTAGTCTAAAGTGAAGCAGTTATTTGTATTATTTGCCTAAGATAAACAAGAAAGACATTTTGATGAACTTAGACTTTGTATATAAGTTTTCCTAAACAATACATAACTCCAATGAATTTCAGCCACATGGAAACACAGGAGTTCATTAAGGTATTTCACACAAAAAGGTTAAGCAGATTTTGCCATTATGAACTTGTATATACTGTGAAACTAAGCTCCTTAGAAAATGCTTTCTGGCTTAGGAGACAACTGGCATTTAATGACAATTTTTCTATGGTAAAACTCCATCCTTGTCTCCTTGCCAATACTATGTCTTTGATCAGTGACAAAATATTTTACGACAGAACATTAGTTTAAAGAAGTCAAAATAAGAAAAGTGACAAGAAGCAATGTAGACAACTCTAGGTAGTCCTGCTCTGACAGGGGAGTTGGACTAGATGATCCTTGAGGTCCCTTCCAACTTTTAAGATTCTGTGATTCTATGTAGTTCTGTGATCATGTGCAGAATCATTTTTTATTTTAAATACGGAATACATATCTGGCCATATCCATAGTAGTAAGTTAATTATACAAAGGGTACAAGCTCAGTAGCAGATTTCTAAGCATCTCAGTGCTTGTTAGCTCACTTTTTGTCTTTTTTTTAACCACTCCAGAATATTACCTAGAGGAATATTCATGATGAACAATCTATGCATGAAAATTAAGAGTTATACTTGTCTTCACATACAAGATAAATCTCTGATCTCTGTTATCTAGAAAAAATATATATAATCTAAACACATATTAAGCTAGTAAGGTAGGCAGCTTATCTCATTCTCATCTGTTCTCTCATTCTGTGAATATTCCAAAGAATTAAGTATTTATAATTTCCTACTATTCATTCCTCTGAATAGTCAAACCACAGTTATCCCTCAGGAGATGGATTCTTCTCAGTATCTAATAAAATACCTCCAATGTAGATTAAATCATCAATTAAAACAAATTGCTGCATAAATTCTTTATGAAGATGATTCTTTTAAGCTATCCTTCCAACAAGAAGTCTACAAGAAATGTAGGTGCAAGTGATGAACTGTTCATGCATTGAATAAAATTTCATCAACCAATATTTTTGCCTGTTATAATAATCCTGGATGCATTATATACTGAGTTTATGTGGTGAGGTTTCAGTATTGCAGCAAGGGGGGCTGCAAGGTTGGCTTCTGAGAGAAAAGACTGAGGTTTCTGTGTGCCAGAAACAGCTGGCTCTAATGGATCCAATGCAGGGCACAGCTGAGCCCATAAGCAAGCTGATGACATATCAGAGAAAACGTGTTTAAGAAATAGTAAATGATTGCACAACGGCAATGAATTAGGAAAACCAGTGTGAGAAACAGGCCTCCAAATGCTGGAGAAGAAAGAGAGGGAATAAGTGCTTCAGATGCCAGAGTAACAATTCCTCTACAGGCCATTTAAGATGATGAAGTTATGATGGTGGAGCAGGTATCTACATTGCAGCCTACATCAGAGAAGGTGGATATTCCCTGAGAGACTGCAATACATAAAATCACCCATGCTGGAGCAGAATAAAAAAATTGAAGAGGAAGGAACAGCAGATAAAACTACTATGGACTGGTTACAAATCCTATTCCCCAAACCTCTGTATCATGTGGGGTAAGGAAGAGGTAGAAGAGGACCAAAGGACTGAAGTTGAGCCTGGGATGAAATGGAGGAAGATATTTTAGTACTGCTCTGGCAGAGAGATTGGACTAGGTGCTCTTTCAAGGTCCTTTCCAACCCTTAAGATTCTTTGATTCTCTGTTACTTGTCTCTTTTTTTCCTCACTATCCCACTCTATTTTTATTCAATAATATGTTACATTAGTTCTCCCTGAGTCAAGTCTGTTCTATCCATGACAGTAACTGTTGGTAAGTAATCTCTCTGTCTCTATCTCAGTCCTAGAGCTTTTTTTTCATTTTATTTTCTACTTTTGTCTTTTTGAGGAAGAGAAGTTGGAGACCAACTGAGTAGGGATTTGATAGCTAAAGAAGGTCAACTCAGCATTTTTTTTCTCCCAAATTAACTAACCTTCCCAATTTGGGGAAGTTGGAAAAGTTTTTTGTCTTCTGTCTAGAGATAGGAATTCTGAGAAGGCTATCAGTCTGAAGTTTTTCACCGATTCAGCAAAAATGTGAAAGGACATCATGAACTCTACCTGGGCACTAAGGTCTCTGGTTTTATTAATATCAGCTATGCAGACAATGGGATCAGAAAATTACTGTGGCATCTCTCATGATATTTCAGTCCTACATCTTGGCAAAGATTTAGAGCTATCCTTTAGAATTTTACACAAAACTTTTGAGAGTCCCATTAAAAATATTTATTGAATATTAAATGTATTTTTTTTTTTCTTTTAAATCTGTCATTTGTCTGAAGCTTCAATATCTTTTCTCTTTTTTTTTTGAATGAGTCCAGGTCTGTTTCAAACTTAACCAAGATTTTTTTCTAGTATGGAAAAAAAATAATTTGACCTTTTATTTCCATCTTTCATTGACTGTTTTCAGCTTAGGTCTTTTAAAAAAACATTTTCAAAGCACTCTATTTCTGTATGAGTGATTTTTATTGACAACTATCTCATTTTGGTACAGGAAAAATAAATAAATAAGGAAAAGTCTTTTTCTGTATATAAAGACTTCATGTCTCACATATTAAGCCTCTTTAATACACCTTTCCTCCTCAAAATATGAAAGAATTGTTAATTACACTTTTTATGTTTCTTAGAAGTATAAGACTACATTATTGCTGGATTTGTAGGTAAATGTTGCCTTCTATAAACTAAAACCAAGGTCATGATCATTATACAACCATATAGCTAAAATTTCTTCGAGATCTCTCATATCTTGATCTCTCTCTACTAAGCTGACAGACAAAATATAATGTTATAAAAGATTAGCCGTTCAGCAATGATAGCAGCCCTGAATGATGGGAATTGACAAGAAGTATGAACAATTATAAGCAAAGACAACAAAGTTTGACTTCCAAAGCTTTCTGGAGGTAAGTTTTCTTCATTTCTAGAGATCACTTCAAAGCTCAACCATTCTGTGGGTAGTGATGGTGCTGTTTTACTATTATGTCTGTTTAAGGACTTTATCGTATAGTTCTGATTTTTTTTTTTAAAGGAATCTACTCAGGATCTCAAATACTGTATATCTGTATCACCAATTCCTATCTAAAAGTAAGATAAGAACAACAGCCAGGGCTAGGACAAAAATCTGTTATCTGTTAACCAGATTTCTTATAGAGTATGAACAATTCTATTCCTAATAACTGTTCCCTGGTAAAATACTCCATGCTACTGTAGTGGGAAACTCAATCCTACAACTCTGCAAGGAAAGCTGTGGCCCCAAACACAGTGTTGGGGTATATGTGGTATGTGGATGTGTGTCAGGCAGTATCCCACCACATATCTCTAACACCCTGCTCGTTACAGCACTAAGTAAAATGTAACAATCATCAACTTTGCTCTGGTTATCCTAGATGGTGGTTTTGAACACGATGATTCTATTAAATATGGAGTCAGTTAGAGGAAAAAGAGAGATAGGAAGAGTATTTTTTAACTTATCTTTCATAGTACAAGAAATTAATTTTGTTTTTTCATTAAGAAACAATTCTGATGTTAAAACCCATCTCTAGTTATAGGATCATGTTTCAAGATTGACCAACCTGATACCTTCTATGAGTGCATAACTGGCTGGCTAGATGAGAGGAGACCAGTGGATGTCATCTACCTTGATTTCAACAAGGCTTTTAACGCTGTCTCCCATAACATCCTCATCAGAAAGCTCAAGCAGCGTGGCTTGGATGAGTGGACAGTGAGGTAGATCAAGAACTGGCTGAATGACACAGCCCAGAGGGTGCTGGTCAATGGCACGGAGTTGAGTTGGAGGCTTGTGGCCAGTGGAGTTCCTCAGAGATCGGTTCTGGCCAGTCTTGTTCAACATCTTCATCAACAACCAGGATGAGGGGACAGTGTACCCTCAGCAAGTTGGCTGATGATATCAAACTGGGAGAGACTGGCTGATTCCCCAGAAGGCTGTGCTGCCATTCAGCAGGATCTCAATCGGCTTGAGAGTTGGGCAGAGAGGAACCTCATGAGGTTCAACAAGGACAAGTGCAGAGTCTTGTGCCTTCCGGTTGGGGACTGACCTGTTGGAGAGCAGCTCTGCAGAGAGAGACCTGGGAGTCCTGATGGATAATAAACTATATATGAGCCAGCAATGTGCCCTCGTGGCCAAGAAGGCCAATGGCATCCTAGGATGCATCAAGAAGAGTGTGGCCAGCAGGTCAAGGGAGGTTCTTCTCCCCCTCTACTCTGCCCTGATGAGGCCCCATCTGGAGTCCTGTGTCCAGTTCTGGGCTCCTCAACTCAAGAGGGACAGAGAACTTCTGGAGAGCACAGGGCCACCAAGATGTTCAGGGGACTTGAACATCTTTCATACGAGGAAAGGCTGTCCGAAAGAGGACAAGGAGTAATGGGATTAAGCTGGAATACAAAAAATTCCATTTAAATAGAAGAAAAAACTAATTTACTGTGGGGGTGAGGAAGCACTGGCATAGGCTGCCCAGAGGAATCTCCTTCCCTGGAGATCTTCAAGACTCACCTGGACATGTTCCTATGCTACTTGATCTAGGTTGACCTGCTTCTGCAGGGGGATTGGACTAGATGATCTCTAAAGGTCCCTTCTAACCCTACCATTCTATGAATCTATGATTCTTTTATTCTGTGTTATAGGCATAGGTATTACAGTATCCTCTTGCTAAAGCCACGAGCTTTTTGTTTATTTTTTCAGGTTAGTAGTACTGTCTAATTTTAATAAGAACTAGTAAGATTATAAAAAAATGAAAATATAGAAAAATAGTTAACAAAAACCATACATATGGAGCGAATTCTTTAGTGTGTACATGTAGTATATTAATTTAGATCAAGAGTATGCTTTTAAACTCTAGTTTGTTCCATTTGCTATATTTTTGACTCACATTATGGAATGATGATTGGACACACAAAGGTTTTGTTTTGTTTTATTATATTTTTTAGGTGAAAATAAACCATAGGATATACTTCTGGAGCACACTTGACATTCTCCAGACACAAAAATATGTCTAGTTCATAGTAGCAAACCAGGGGTTATCTGAGGAAACCACCTCAAACATTGCACGGATGTTGCATCTTCTGCATAATTTGTCTTGTTACACAGATTTACTATTATTTCTGTTTATCATCTGCTACTGTGGATAAAATCTCTTTCCCTCCTCTCCACAGTATTTTCTAAATTACCTTGATAATTGATTATCACTCTTTTGCTGTGGTATATGTTTGCTAGAATATTTGCAAAGATGGAGGAAACAAGAAAATAGAAAAGTTGACAGATAGCTACAAGTTATTGGTAAGTTCCAGTTTTCCCTAACTTCCAGTTCAGTCTTTGTTTTGCCCACTCCTTACTCGTTTCTGACCCACTCTGTGTTCTGCTTCTAATGGCTGTATTGAAGAATACTCTTGTAAGGAAAGAATCATGGAATCAAAGGACAGTTGAGTTGGAAAGGATGTTTCAAATTCATATAGTCCAACCTTCCTTCAGTGAGCAGTGATGCCTTCAGCTAGATCAGGTTTCTCAGAGCTGATCTTGAATGTCTTGAGGGATGAGGCATTTGCAATTTATCTGGGCAATCTGTCCCTGTATTTCAATACTGTAATGATAAAAAAATCTTCCTTATGTAATCTGACTCTATCTTCTCTTAGTTTAAAACCATTACCTCTTGCCCTACTGTAACAAGGCCTACTCAATAAATCTGTCCTTTCTTATAAGCCCCCTTAAGTATTGAAAGGCCACATAAGATCTCCCAGAAGCCTTTTCCACTCCAGGCTGAACAACTCCAACTCTCTCAGCATGTCTTCATAGATATGTTCATTCCCTCTGATCAGGCTCCAGTAAATGTGTCTCTTGTACTGGAAATTGTAATCATTTAGGTTCCTTAAGTTTATATAGTCTTAGGGTTAAAACATCAACAAAATCACTGTGAATTATGATCCTTGTTTCAGAGTGAAAAGGATGTATCTAGTATAATTTTTAGACAGCTAAAATTTAGTATGAATGGAGTAAAATTCCAATCAATGTCTTTTGAAGAAGGATTGATTAAAGCACAGAGTGAAATGCATCTGAAGACAACTGACAGATTTCAGCAGAGTAAACAGTGTCTGTCCAAAGGTGGTCTGTCCATTCACAAAAGCAAAATACTGTCCTATTCAAGGAAGAGAGAGTCAAATATGTAACATTCTGGACATTGTTCTTTGATGGTCAGATAGTCTTTTATGTCAACCTGTATGTCAACCATTTCATTATAAAGAAAATCCTCTTACTGTCTCATTATCTCTCAGTTCTTTAATGTTTTTTTATCCCCTGAAGAGGACTCACTAACCTGAAATTAAACTTTATTGTTGCAACTGGGCTTTTTTCTCCACCATTTTAAGACAGCCATTGTGTACAGATTCCATCAATCCTCCCATCTAGCTATTAAAGACCAGAAACACTACATTAAGAAAATAATATAACTCCTTGAACTCCATAAAATTATACTGATCTACACCAGTGTTTTGGTTAAAGCCCATTCATCAGGAAGAAAAGGAAGAATAAGTAAATAAATGCTTGCAACAAAAATAGGAACCTCATAGATTAAGAAGGAATGGAATAGAATATTTTGGTTAGAAAGGACTGACAACGATCATGAAGTCCAACTACCTAACCAATTCACAAGTGACCAAGTCAAAACATAGTATTAAGGGCATTGTCCAAATATCTTTTAGAGGATGAACACAGGATAAAAGCCATATATACTGGCAGAAATATGAAAGAATGAGAGAGACTGAGCAGGAAGCATGAAATAGAGGAAAAACAAGAGCAGTTATTAATATATAAAAGAATTATAGAATGGCTTGGTTTGGAAGGATCCTTTAAAGATCATCTAATCTAAGTCTCCTGTCATGGGAAGGGTCATCTTTCACTAGATCATGTTGTTCAAAGTCCTACTGTACCTGACACTGAGCACTTACAAGGAAGAGTTATTCACAACTTGTCTAAGCAATCTGTTCTAGAATCTCATCATTCATATCACAAAAAATATCTTTCATATATCTACTCTGACTATCTTTTCTTCCAATTTAAAGCTCTTGCTCTTTGTCTTGTCACTGGCTCTATTAAAAAGTCTCTCTGTCTTCCTTAAAAGCTCCTTTTAAATACTGAAAGACTGAAATCAGGTGTCCCTGAAACCTCTAGACTGAATACTACCAATGCTCTCAGGCTTTCTTCAGAGGAAATACGTTCCACTCCTCTGATCATTTCCGTGGCCCTCCTTTGGACCTGCTCTAATAAATATTGAACTTCATGAGATATGGGCCTACTACTCAAATCTGTCCGGGTCTCTCTGGATGACATCCCTTCCCTCAGGTATATCAACTACACCACTCAGCTTGTTGTGATCTGCAACTTTGCTGAGAGTGCACTCAATCCCAAAAAAATTTCACTGGTTTCTAGATCCTTTCATGATCATTTTTATTACATATTGGCCAGACAGAGTACTCAGGGATGTATCCCTTTTTTTACAGGTGGCAATCCTTGCTCTGCTTTAAGGAGTTGAAAATTTTCATTAAAAAGTTGTCTCTGTCGCCTGTGCTCCCAATGGACTTTACCAGTAAAGCTCTCTCCTGGTCCTGCTTATGGACCATTCATGTGAGACAGACAGAGGTGCATTCACAGTCTGAAGTTAATCTACCTGGCCCTCTATTTCTTGTTTTCATTTGAATTGTTATCCTACAATCCTCAAAGAAACAAACTGCTTCTGAAGTCTAAGACTGTGCCTGAAGCAAGGCACACATTCTCACACAGACATGTTTTGTTTCAAGAGAAGAAATATTTTAGCACTGACAGCTGCAGATGGAAGCATTAGATATTCCTTACATGCTTAACAACCTTTCTCCTTGAGCTGAACTAATCCTCCAACTGTCTTTCCTTGGGACAGATTCTTCTGGGATCTGTCAGGCAAACTTATAAAGTGCTTTCTAAGCTGGGAAAAGACTGGAACTGTTTGTAAGTCTAATCACTACGCATTGTAGGTGAATTTGGCTTCTTAAAACAATAAAGCTTCCTAGACTTGAAACACTAGGCTTCTGTTAGATCATTTTAATTTGAAAGGCACATCTCTGTTAAATTTGATGGCTTACACAAATCAAAGAGTCATTATAATTACTAAAGCATGTCAGTAGTGGCTGCTCTTTGAAATATTTTATTATTGGACTTTGAATGTGAAATAAATTTAGATTTTTCAAAATAACTAAAAACATCATTTTAATGAAAATATTTTGAAAACAAATAAATTATATTCTTTTTTCCCCCTAGTCAGACCTAGTTTTCTAAGATGACTCGAGTACTTACAGTACAATTTTCAGCAGACTGATACTTTGAGTGGGAGACTTAATTCACTCAGGAACAGTAGAACTGTGCAATTAAACTTATTTATCTTCATTGATTACAGAGAGTGACTGTATTTTAACACAGATGCCTCAGTTGATTAAAGCACCTTCAAATCTGAGGCCAAAAAAAGTGTCCAGTTTTTAAAAATTGTGATTGGTCTATAAATTACATGAGTACACTAAGTGAAAATCATTTTGTTCCTTTCAGAGATTGACTTGCAGCCACTGGGGAAAATCAATGGAGAATCTGACTAAAATTTGAGTAGCAGTAAATAACTGTTTAAAGAATGAATGTGTCCTAAAACCTATGCTCTGTTTTAGATAACGTTTTAAAAATATATTCTTGACGGTATCTAGAACTTAAACAGTAGAGGAACAAACTACTCAAAAGGAAAATGTAGTTTTAGTCCAACAACTGAGAAATACTCTATGTCATCATAGAAAATTCTGTACTTTTGTCGGTGTTCTTCTTTTTATTTATATTTTTAGAAAGAATGTTTTTATACAGCAATGTTTTGTGAACTGTCCACCTATTTGTGCATTTACAAATGGTCCTTGTCTTCAGAAAACATTAATAACAAGAAATCATTTGGGTGCATTTTTCAATGACTCAAGAACTTTTTAAGTTTTTCTGTTTTAGTACAGCCATTATTATTTTATAGGTTTGGGTTGGGGTTTTTTTTGCATTTTAGCAAATGCAGTGGTTAAGATAAAATTATTGATTACACAAATAATTTATGTTACAATTTAGAGAGCCATTATTCAGATTTTTTTCAGACACTTTTACTACTTTAAGTAAAATTCTTATGCTACTGTCAGTTAGATGTTTCCCAGAGGAAAAAGGCAAAAAGGAACCATTTAGTTACTATGTTAATATATTGTTTAGAATACAGATGCCAGAAATGATGCCACTTTCCATTTCTAGAATAAGGAAAGGATCCAAAGATTTAAACTGTTTTGCAGCGCTACTGATTTCAGATGGCTGTGTCTGGTTTTGTTTTAACTACTGAAAATTAGTAGCTAAATATTCAACCTTAAAGTGAATTAGTGGTATTCATTTGCGGACTGAGTTACATGACATACTGGTAAACATATAGAATCATAGAATGGTAGGACTGGAAGGGACCTTTAGAGATCATCTAGTCCAAACCCCCTGCAGAAGCAGGTCAACCTAGATCAGGTCACATAGGAACATGTCGAGGAGGGTCTTGAAGATCTCCAAGGAAGGAGACTCCACAACCTCACTGGGCAGCCTGTTCCAGTGCTCTGTCACCCTCATAGTGAAATAATTTTTTCTTATGTTTAAATAGAACTTTTTATGTTCCAGCTTCATCCCATTACCCCTTAAGGAAAAACGTTATAATACATGTTTCTTAAAAGTGGGTTATTTTGAAAGTCAATTATTTATAGTGTCCTCTGTGTAAAACTAATTAACATGTGGTACATTCTTCAGTGATATCTAGTATTTAATTTATGAGCTAGATTTATTAAAAAGAAAAAAATCATCATTTCAGTCTATACATTGTGAGATATCAATATACATAGTGAAAGAAAGATGAAAAAAAAGGCCTCAATACAAATGCCTAAATACTTACATACATAAACATCTCTCATTTTTTAAACTATATGTAATTTCCATATATTTTTAAAGCATGTATGCATTGTTGAAAAGAGGAGAGAGGAATAGATAAAATAAGAAAAAGTACGGTAAAAAATGTAA
Source organism: Colius striatus (assembly GCF_028858725.1). Lineage (NCBI taxonomy): Eukaryota > Metazoa > Chordata > Aves > Coliiformes > Coliidae > Colius > Colius striatus. The sequence continues at coordinate 47,899,280 of NC_084759.1, read as the reverse complement.
AATGGCTTTGCCATGATGAAAAGCAGATTGACAAGACTTCTTTAATATTCTTCATAGGGTTCCATGACTGTTTATCAATCAAAAAACATTGTGTCAAAGTGTTTTGAGAACCTCAAACCTCCACAGATTTGTTCTGACAAGAAGAAAACAAATGGAAAAGCAAACAAATATTTCATTGCCATGCACTATCTGTCTCTCTTTGAGATCTGCTATTCACTGCAATAGAACTTAAGTTCAAATTTTTAGGTTTTTTTAATGTGAATAACTGTTATCTGTTGTAATAAATGCATTCAATATTGTATTGACCTATATGACAAATGTAATATATGCATTTAATATATGCATTCTATATGAACATCAGCCAGTAGAAGATCCTTTGTATACAGGTCTAGAAAAATATATAAGGACTAATTTTGCCAAGTAAATTAGGTGTTCATTTTTTATTTTTAATACTGTAAGATAAATTTCATAGGTTTTATCCTATTGTATTTCAATTTTCATATGTATTAAAAATACAGATTAAAAAATTATTTGCTGTTATAGCATGAGTAATGTGTAACTAAGTACAGAGTCATTTATGATCAGAGAGAGCTATTCACCACCAGAACTCTAGTCAAAAAATTAGGTTTGGAGAAAGAGAATAGGAAAAAAAGGGTCAACCTAAACTTGACTTCCATTTCCTAAGTGGTGACTTTAACACAATTGCAAAGCCTCTGGAAATGAAGAACATGTGAAAAAATTGAATTTAACCATTAACTTAAAATCTTCTGTTATTCTTAAAGTGTCTAATCAGTAACAGAAAAGCACTAGGATGTAACCTTTAAGTGAGCCCAGAATTCCTGACATTTCTTGTTAAATACCATGATATTTAAAAATAATCATCTATGTTTTATAATGTTTTTCAGGAATTGGCTGTTGTTGAGATTTTTTTTCCAAATAAATTTATAAATCTATGTAATTAAAATTACATTGTTTGTTATTTCAATAATTACTTGAATCTCTTGTCTAACAATTTCTAATTTGTTCTATATCCATAGCATATTAAGTTTAGAAAATTACTTTAGAAGTTATTTGTCTTAAATGCTTCAAATACACTATGTATAATGACATCTAAACATTATCTATTAAATTTTTATATATATATATATATATATAGGAGACAAAGTCTATTAAGACTTTCCTAGGAGTTCTGCTGGACAGTAAACTAAACATGAGCCAGTAATGTGCCCTGGTGGCCAAAAAGGTAAATGACATTCTGGAGCTCATCAAGAAGAATGTGGCCAGCACATTAAGACAGCTTATCCTCCTGCTCTACTCTGTCCTGGTAAGGCCACATGTGAAGTACTGCATACAGTTTTTATTCTTCAGTTAAAGAATGATAGAGAACCTCTGGAGAGTGTCCAGTGCAAGGTTACTAAGATGATAAGGGAACTGGAACACCTCTCTTACAAGGAAAGGACACGGGACCAAGAGCTATTTATCCTGGAGAAGACCGAGAAAGGGACCTTATTAACACTTATAAATACATAAAGGGTGGATATTGAGAGGATGAAATGAGTTTGCACTTGGAAATGAATGATAATAATTTTTAAGTACAGTTGAAATAGACAATACGTTTTATTTTGTTTTCAAAATCCAATAGGAATACTACTGATTGTTTTTCTTATTTGTGATAACTAAGAACTATACGTCTATTATGTGTGCTTGAGTGAAACTTTAAGGACTTTAAGTTCCTACACGTCCTATTACTGTTAGGAATATTCTACAACCAATCTCCGTACACAGAAAAAACATAACAGCACTTGCATGTATGTCCTTGAATAAACAGTCACTTGTCAAGAATTTGCCCTGGGAGGACAAAGAAGACTATCAGCCTGCAACTGATGACTTTAAAATGTTCCCTATTGTCCCTCTCACTCTCTTCAGTTGTTTCCTTTTCATTCTTCCCTCTCCTGAGACTCTTCCAAAACAGAGTTATGTATATATATGCAAATGTCTCGTGCAGGAAGTCTCACTGGTTTTCCTGTCCAAGAACACATTTACAAGGTGAGAAGCTCTTGTTTACCAGAAGGAAAAGGCTAGAATACAAGACAAGGCAGAAGGATTCCCTGGAAGGAAGCTGGCTCTCCTGGGATGCTGAAGAATATGAATAGTGTCTTGATTGCTGATATTTGGTTTTATTCCCATAGATCTACACATCTCTTTCTTATTTGTCTATGAGAAAAATGTAATTACTTTTTAAAATTTATTTTGCCAAGTTCCCGTGCTCTTGCTTTAACCGTCACTGTTCTGTTCACAATGAGTAAGTAGAAAACAATATTACCTGAACTTGAGAGAAAGAATGTGGAGATGGATATGAGATGGATAATACCTTCCCTAGACATCTGTTGAAATATTGAAGGTCATGAAAAGTTTACACTAAAGCATCCCCTTATAAAAAGGGACATTTGTAGAAGCAAAAGGATAGTTAAAATTCATTACTTATTAAATGATTACTGAAGCATATATGTTCAAACCCTTACCTACTTTATCTATCCTTCAAAGTGTGAATGACCTTTATAGACAGATGATTGTGGAGTTTTGAAACTGAGCAAAAAAAAGGGCATTTGTTTGTGTAACTGATTGTCATGGTTTAACTTAAGCTAACAACAAAGCACCATGCAGCTGCTCACTCACTTCCCATTCCACCTCTGGTATAATGAGAATAATAATCAGGGGAAAAAAATTGAAACTTGTGGGTTGAGATAAGAACAGTGTAATAACTTCAATAAATGAAAATCAAGTAACAATAGTAGTAATAAACTGAAGCAGTAATAATAATTGCAATGAAAAGGAATATAACAAAGAAACAAAAATCAAAAAGAAGACAAGTGATATATGATGCAATTACTCACCACCTACTAATGTCTGAACCCTCCTCAAGCATCGATACAGCACTCCAACTCATCTCCCCTCAGTTTATATTCTGACTGTTATGTTCTATGGTATGGAATATCCCTTTGACTAGTTAAGGTCAGCTGTTCTGGCTGTGCTCCCTCCCAGCTTCTTGTGCACCTCCTTACTGAAACTGAAATGTCCTTCATTTAAGTATTACTTAGCAACAACAAAAATGACCGTGTGTCACTAACATTATTCTCACATTAAATCCAAAACACAACACTATACCAGTTACTAGGAGGAAAATTAACTTTGTCCCAGCCAAAATCAGGATACCAATAGTGTATATTAGACTGAGTACTCTGTGTTTAGCTCTCATTTTGTCCTATTTTCTTCGGGTAATACAAATCTAATATAAGACATAAAATCTTGCAACATGAAAAGAAAAGTTTCAGGTGTATGGAAAGAGTTGCAAAGTACTTATCCATATCTCTGTTCTCACAGGTTTGTTTGGGATTTGTTTTGTTTTGTTTTATTTGTGTTGGGATGTGTTCGTGTGTGTATATGTGTGTTTAAGACACTATATTATGCTCAGACTATATTATGGGAAAATTTGCTAAAAATTTAATGAGATAAGGAGAGGAAGTCTCAGCAACAGTCTTCAAGCATCTTCAGTGGATTATTGAGGAGACACACTTGTCCTGCCAATCCAACAGCAACCACTGCCTCAGTTGGTCATGCCTTGCAATCTAAAATCATTCTGTCACCATTCTTCTGGTTGTGAGTCAGCACTGGGGATCATTGTGATGGTGTCATTACTGTATCATCCATGTGTGGTGCTATTGCTGCATCATCCATCTCTGACATTTGTTGACTGATTGAATGGGTTTTGATGTGCTCTCATGTTGCATAACATGTGTAGATCATTTGTACATGAGTGACATGAAGCTTATAGCTTTGGGCTTGGGAGCAAAACCTCATTTTGTGAGGTAGGTATGTGAGAGATGTGTCCTGCAGACATAATAGCAAGAGATATATTCTCAAAGTAGTGGGAATCAGAGTCAGAGTAGTGATATACAGTATTTCCTGACAACTTTGAGTCAAACAATTGAATTCCTTGAGAAGGCACCATAACTGCCCTTTCATCTCGTTTAAAAAAAAAAAAAAAAGAAAAAAAAAACCCAAACTGCAAATGAAATGATAAGCATATTTTCAGCTTGTATTCTTGAGAATTGTTTCTCTAGGGGCTAAAAAGATGTCCTTGGATAGGATAAAAATATGTGATTGAATATACCTTCACAGCAATGGACCTGTGGCTAGGAGTCCTGGAGCATTTTCACAGGGCCTATAGAACTTTAGGTTCTCCCACATTATGAAAGATGACCTTCATACTCTGGTACTATGAGGAAGAGCATTATCTATTTCTGTTATCTCTATTCCACAGTTAGATTTAAGTGAAAACTTAACTAACTGCTCATAAATGAAGTCTAACCAATCCTATTCAGCATATGACACTGTAAGACCAGATGAGTTCATGCAATCCTTCACTGCTTGCCTATGAGCCTGAGATGTGAACTGCAGTCTTTTGCAGTCCTCCTTCTGCCTGTCTGAACTCTTAAGTTCTTGACATTATTTCACTAATTCCTTCTTTACACAATCCTTTATAAAGAATATAATTTTAATATTATACTGATTGGAGCTTACTGAAATAATAGTCCATTTTCAAGAGTTAGCTCTATAAAGTAGCATGACATACAATATTTGTTTCAGTGAACAACAGAAAAAAATAGCTAATACTACTGTTCATTCCTTTTTTTAACATCTATACTATCTTTCACAAATCTATCATTGGATAGGTATTTTTCATTCATAAAACTACTATAACATAATGTAGCTCATCAACATAATTGTTGATGAGCAAACAGAACTCAGAAATGGATATTTTTACCCTTTAAATATTGACACATTTCCTGGTTTGTTTTTTTTTTTTGTTCCACCTTACAGGTTCATTAGAACAATAAAGTTTAGACTCACAGTGAAACACATTCCAATAAAATGTGTATCAAAATATATACCTTGTACTACTTGTCTACGTAGTCCTGAATTACTATAAAATGTGGGGGCTTTTTAAACTTATCTCACCTATAGTCTTGAGAATTTATCCAAAATATATGAAATGAGTGGACAAACTTTTTGATCTACATAATAAAGTCTTCTCATGACTGAGAGAAACATCTTGTTCCAAATTCCTTGACAAAATTTAACACTGACCAGTCAGCATTTATCATAATTTATTCTTGAATAAAACAGTAGTTCTCAAAGTCTGCCTTCTTCTGAAAACAAATTTCTCCACCACCTAGAGAACAAAACAAAAGAACATATAATCAGAAATTTTACCAAGTGAATTGCTTGTGAAATTCATGTAGATGTAGTTTTAGGCATGAATCTTATTTAAAATGTTAAAACTGTAGACAGTAGATGTACAATACTTATATATAATATATAGTATATGAGAATGCAGAAGACATCATGGGAAGGGATGTAAAACCAAATAAAAAATCCTAAAACTTTGATAACGAACTTTTACCAGAGAACACAAACATTTATAGCTTTTCATTTTGAAGACATTCAGAGTTTAAAGCTTGTAAAATTATTTACGTTGCCTCTTGATAGACTTGATGTTTGGAAGAGTTGCATTTATTAGGTTCTTTAATCACTCTATTTAAGTCATGAATGGTTTGTCATATAGCCTTTAGCTCTTGATAAACATTTTTACTGTATGTAAAGCTATCAAAAAAATACTGAGTAGAAGATCTGCCATACCTATTACCTAGCAATCAAGAGGAAAAGGAGGGAAATAAAGGAAGGAATAAAATTCCAGATGTAAAAAATAAAATTGAAGGAAAAATGTTGAGATTTGATAAGACAAATAACTGATAAAGTATCTTTCCACTGAATAATGCATGTCTGGCATTTCTATTTTCATTTGAAGAAACACAATACATTCCCTTGTCAATCAGAAATAAAGTTTTAGGGAAACTGAAAGAAAGGTCTGAATACTTGTCTGGACACATTTCCCAGATTACTTCTGATTTCAATGAGATAAAATGTGACGTTTGAAATTAAGAATAATTTTAATATTATGTGAATTTTAATTCCAGTTCTTAATCACTGACATGGAACTAAGGTTCCATACTTAGGTAAATAAATTTAAAAAAAAAAAAAAAAAGAATCAAATCCATACTCAGAATGTCTCAGAAAATGTTGATTCCTGAAACTAGCAATAATGTGACTGAAACATAAAACATTTCCATTTGAAAATTAGAAGTTTGATTTTTTACAAGACTGTTTTTTTTTTTCTTCCACACCATTCATTCTAGCTGAATCTAAGATTCTTTGACGTTCCAATATGCCATTCAGTGTTTATCAGCAATTGCAAATACATCTCTTGTAATTGTGTATCCAGAGCTTGTTGTTCCCAGTTATTTATTATTTACGTGTGTTATGATACATTTATTTATGAAATAAATGTGGTTTGTTAAGATTGTAATGAATCAAATTTTATGTAAATGCTTGTTCTAACAATGGAACCTAAAATACGGAGATATGTGAATATTCGACAGGTTTTTTTTAGCAATATAGTATTAAACACTCTTGACCATACAGTTTTAAACATCTATCTGATTAGAATAAGCCCTTTTAATTTATCTAAAAAAAAAATAGCTTTAAAAAAAAATCTAGTGAGAGTATTTCAGTAATTTTTATTGGCAAATAATATCCTGAATGTGTAAAAAATGTGCAGAAGGAAAAATTCTTCTTATGTGTGTGTCTATTTATCATCAGTGTTGAAAAGATTTTTCACCCCTGAATTAAAAATCTTTCAGAGTAACAGATGTTTGTTCATAGCTGTATGCCTGTATTTTATAGATCCATTCAGTTGTTTAAGTGGAGATCTTCAGCCTGATAATATAGGGAAATATATGAGAATGCAATGGAAAAAAATGTAGAGAGATACTTGTCAATGTCTGTCTACAAGCTTTTCATTTGCCTGATATTTATAACAAAGTAGTCAAATTTCAGAGTTACTGTTCAATTTGCTGTTGAATATCACTTTTATCTTAACTTTTACCTGAAGATATTGCTGATGGGTAATTTCTACCTTTTTTCCCTCATTTTTTCCATTAATTTTTACTAGAAATCAAAAGTAAACAACACTCCACCCCTTCAAATTAATGTAATCTCTATTCGGTTAACTTCTGCAAATAGAACTTTTACATAATATTATGCCTTTCAGATGTAATTTTAGACCTAATGAACCAGTAATACACAGTTCTAGTATAATACTTTTTAAGTGCTTGTGTGATTAGGGCCTGGTGAGGGGAGTGTTCCAAACCAAATTCTTTTACTTATGTCTTAGCTTTATAGGGGATTGATTTCTCAAAATCATAGAATCATAGAATGGTAGGGATTGGAAGGGATCTTTAGACATCATCTAGTTCAATCCACCTGCAGAAGCAGGTTCAGCCAGATCAGGTCGCATAGGAGCATATCCAGTCAGGTCTTGATGACCTCCAGGGAAGGAGACTCCACAACCCTTCTGGGCAGCCTGTTCCACTGCTCCATCACCCTCACAGTGAAATAGTTTTTTCTTATATTTAAGTGGAACTTTTTGTGTTCCAGCTTCACCCCATTACCCCTTGTCCTGAAACAATCTAGAGAATCATCATGTGAATTCTTTGCATTTGCTCAACCCTTGCACAACCCAATTGTAATGTAGAAAATGCAAAATAAAGCATGTGATAGTCATTTTCACTGGATGTAATGCAAACTCAGAAGTATCTCATTTAAATGTGCTTATAAATATGAAGCATGGTCAAATACAAATCAATACAAGCACATATAATTCTTTTAAATGTATTACATTTTTCTTGATACTGATGACAAACAGATGCATTAGAAGGGACATTTGGTTTAGACTGCAGAGATCAAAAGAAGAATAAGAACAATGTTTCATAAGAGTTTATATAAGGAATCTTTCTTCTCTAATGAACAACCATTTGTCTCCATGGAACCTTAAAGATTTAATGTGAAGTACAGAGAAAATAGGTTTGAAAAAAAAAAACAAAACCCACACAAGGATTTTTCCAAATTAAGGTACTTCCTGTTATTAACAGTTTAGCATTTTGTGACTTACACTTGATGTTTCTATCCTGCTAGTGCCATTCAACACTCATCTCTATTTTATTTCACTTGACAGTAACGTAGTCCAGTAAATTAAATCCTCACCTCTTACAATCCGTCTCCAAAGTGTGATACCATGCAATCTCCAGTCTCTAATAAGCATAAAGGAGAATTAGATTCTCAGATAATCTAGTAAAATGAAATACAGCTGTATCTTAGAAGACAGCAAATGGAAAAGGCAGTTCAAGGTCTTTGTTAGTCTGGAATATTTCACTCTGTGCTCCCAACAGCAGCTAATAGAGAATGAGTTAACAGAAATAATCAGCATGCAGTCTATGTAGTAAAGCAGATAATGGGTTTCAGGTATAATATGCTCTTATTATGACAGGTCTTTTAAAAATTTACCTTCTCTCTCAAGAGTAAGAATTCAAGAAGTGTTCATCATTGGACTACATTTATTAACTGAAATCACATGGACCCTGCACTTCAGTTCAAAGATAGCAAATAAGCCAATGTGTACTTTTTGAGATAATGAATTCAAACGGGTTCTTTGCCCATTGTTGATTTTAATACTCTAATATCAAGGGGACAGACAAGGTTTATACTTACAAGAAAACTTTTATCCATAAAGAACAACTTGAGTACTTTTCTGACTAGATGGAAGTTAAAAACAAACTCCAAAACATTTTCAGAAATGTGGACATTTCTCACACTACTCTGGGAATTTTGACACCATCTAATCTGTCTTCTACACAGAAAACCTACATTTGGAGCATATTCTAATTTAATATTTTGAGATGTAAATAATTTTGGTGGTTACTTTTTGGAGGACTACTTGAGTTCAATTTGTATATGCTACATCTCTTTGCATTGCAACATTACCATTTACTCAGTTTTCAGATGGCCTTTATTTGTTGTGTACTATTTACTTAGGTATGGATTTATCTAGATAACATTTAATGTTTCGTTCCATTTTTCTTTGTTTTCTCCATATCAGCCAAACAGTACTGGAGCGTGTCTTTGCACTCTGCCCTCAGAATGTCATAGGTTTCTGGTTGATGCTTGTTTGAATATAATTACAAACTTTACTTTGAGAGAAGAAAATTAAAACATCAATGTTGCATTGATGGTGGAGGGAATGGAAGATGAAGACAAAATCACCCACTCCATAAAGATTATCTCAATTCCTGCTGCTACTTGAGGCTTTAGCCATATATGATGGTGAATGAAAACTTAGGAACAGATCTGTGTACTAGATGCGGCATGTATCAAGCCATTCTGCAGTAAAGAAAGTGTTATGATGGAGACAGATTTGAATGGCCAATAAGTTTCTTCTGCAACATGTCAATGACTACGCAGTAGCTTGTCACTTGTGTCTGATGCTTATTTTGCAGTTCAGGCAGTTATGAAAAATATATTTTTCATGAAAAAGAGAAAACAATGCTTTACCTGAGTTATAGTTACATTCTTTCTATGATATAAAACCAGGCCATTGCAAGAATGCTCAAGCCCACATGGTCCATGGTTCTGTTTCTAGTGCTTCCACTTCATTTGTTTCAGCATTAACCAGAGAATAGATCTGGCTGAAAACTAATGTTCAAAATAATATCTAATTGTTGGTTATTATTATTATTATCATTGATTTGAGTTCTATAATCTGATGGATTTTGCTATCTGATGGATGTCAGTGCTGGTATTGAGAACAAACATTGAAACAGAAAGGATGGAAAGATCATCTATTTTTTTGGCGACACAGTTACCTGATGGATGAAAATGTCAAACTAATTGGGAGCCGTGAAACACATCAAAGATCAAGGTATTGAACACATTGTTCATTTCAGACTTTACAGGTAAATCGAGGCTTCAGGAATCCAAGGCCTCTGGGACTAGTAGAAAAGTCTAGTAAGAGGAAAACTCCTCCTCAGTAGGATAAGGGTAGGGCATATTTAAACAAATTGAACATGCAGAAGACCATGAGACTTGATCAAAGGAAACTACAGGCACTGAGAGCTGGCTGATGTCAAAGCCAATCTCAATTATCTGATAGATAGTGATTCTGAAAGTTTTCTGTAGACTGGAACAAAGCAAATGTTACTTAAAGAAGAGCAAGGAGAAATGAAGGGGACTACAGCCTCACCTCAATTTAGAATGGTGATGAAGCAAATAATTCTGGAAAATATTCACCAAAGACAAGAAGGTATTTGGGAGTGCTCAGCTATTTTTACTTTCACAAGGCTTTTGATATTGTTTCCCACATCTCCAAACTGATACAGACTGGATAAGTGGATAGTGAGATGGATTGAAAACTGGCTGGACTGCTGGGGCTGGATGATGGTGATCAGCAACATAAAATGCGTCTGAAGGCTAGTCATTAGCGATGTACCCTAAGTGTCAATACTGGAGTCGATATCATGTAACATCTTCTTTAAGGACCACAAAGGTGGGGTGGAGTGCATCTTTGTCAAGTTGTCAGATAATATAAGGACAAGAAGAGTGGTTGTACATCAGATGTACTGCTCCTCAGACTGACCTCAAAAGGTTGGAGAAATTGGTCAACAACCACGTCATTAAGTTAAGCAAAGGGAAATGAAAATTCTTGTACCTGGGGAGGAATAACCTCATGCACTAGTATATGTTGAGGGATGTCTGGCTAGAAGCAGCTCTACAAAATAGGACCTGGCAGTCCCAGTGGACTGATCATAAGCCAGAAAAGGTCAGTTTTGCTGAAGAATCAGCTTCTATGCCCTTACAGAAAAGAAAGGCCAAAAGCCTCCTATGTTGCATTAATTGAAAGTTTACCAGCAGGTAAAGAATGTGTTCCTTTCCCTCTCAGCACTGGTAAAACACATTTAGATTACCACGTCCTTTTCTGGGCTCCCTAGCTCAAAAGAGACATGAAGCTACTGCAGTAAGACCATCAAAGGATCACAAAAATTGTTAATTATCTTTCTCATGATTCATTATACAAGGGAAGAATGAGATGGTTGGTATTGTTCAGATAGGAGAAGACAAGGGTCATGGATTGACCTTATCAGTGTGTATAAATACTTGAAGTGGGGATGTGAAGAATCACAGAATTACAGAATCTTAAGGGCTGGAAGGGACCATGAAAGTTCATCTAGTCCAGTTCCCCTGCCAGAGCAGGACTTCCAAAAGATGAAACAAGGTTCTTCTTAGAAATATCCAGTGTCATGATGACATAAGAAAAAGACTTTTTTAGTACGACGCACCAGTACAGGCTGAGGGTCAAATTGCTGAAGAGCAGCTCTGCAGAGAGATACTTGGGAGTGCTGGTTGATATTAAGCTAAATATGAGCCAGCAATGTGCTCTCGTGGCCAAGAAGGCCAATGCCATCCTGGGATGCGTCAAGAAGAATGTGGCCAGCAGGTTGAGGGAGGTTCTTCTACCCCTCTACTCTGCCCTGGTCAGGCCTCATCTGGAGTACTGTGTCCAGTTCTGGGCTCCCCAGCTCAAGAGGGACAGGGAAGTGCTGGAAAGAGTCCAGCTCAGGGCCACCAAGATGATCAGGGGACTAGAACATCTTTCATATGAGGAAACGCTGCGGGAACTGGGGCTGTTTAGTCTGGAGAAGAGGAGATTGAGGGTTGATCTTATCAACATTTATAAATATCTAAAGTGTGGGTGTCAGGAGGTTGACACACCCCTTTTTTCCATTGTAGCTAGCAACAGGACAAGGAATAATGGGATGAAACTGGAACACAAAAAGTTCCACTTAAACATAAGAAAGAAAAAATGCACAAGATTCAATTGCTAAAACATCAGTATAATCTTAAAAAATGTGGAACATTCTTCTTGAGTTCAATTGTTGGACCAAAATGTATTAAATTCAGTGTTTATACCTTCCAATCTAATATAAATGTCTGTGATGCCTTAATATATCTTTAAATGGTGTCAGGCACTTATGTTTAAACATGGTAGTTCCTTTCAAAAAATATTTATGCTTTGAAATTGAAGTTTTTTATAAATTATGAACAGACAACAGGAATTGGTACCAATAAAAGAATAGGAAAGCTAAATTCAAGCAAAAGGTTAGGATTAACAATGTTCATGACCGTAATGTTTGTATATAGAGGTGTAGATAGGATAAACTGTAATCCTTTCAAGAACTGTTAACAATGAAAATCAAGATGTGACTTTTGAGCCTGAAGACTTTGGAATACTTCTATCAATGATCAAGATTTAAACATTTAACTAAAGAAAATCAACAAAGTTCTATTTAATTTGTGTTCTTGGGTGGCAGGGAATTATGCATGTTAACTCTCTCGAGAACTAGACTCTCAAATATTATTTTTGTCTATCCTTTGATACAAATATTAATTATTCAAAGGAAAAAAACTTTGGTTTAGTTGTGGTTCTCTTTTCTTTCCAAATTCATCTCAGAAATAGGTATTACTCAATGCAATTGCTGTGAATACTGTGAGAAAGGAACTCCCATCTCTATATTTTATTTTTATCTCAGTAAACTCTTGAAATATGTTGAAGGATTATAAGAGATCCCTTAGGAATCGTAAAGTTCTGCATAATTTATAAAGTCTGTAAAAAAGGTAACCTTTGCCTACTTATATCATTCAAATGTCTAAATCTTTCATAACTTATAGAGACTTGAAGAATTTCACTTATTCCAAATGTGGTTCTCTATTTTATGTATAACAGAGAAAATGAAAGATAAGTTTGAAAAAAGACATGTAAAAATAACTCTTAAAATAGTGACAAAAGCAGATTGATGAGATGAAAATTGCTTTCATATAGATAGTATATTGACCAAAAAATAGATGAAAGAAAGAATAACTCAATGTCAGAAATCTGTTGTCTGTTAGAACATTTACTGCATTGATAAGCTTTAGAGAAGGCAGTGCTATTAAAAGTGGCTTTAAGTACTGCTTTAAAGGGCTTGGAGTTCTGAGACCTGACCACAGTTTAATGGAAGAGAATGTGTATTGACACAAAAGGAATTATTACTAGCTTTGCAATTTCAAAAACAAATGTAATTATGTGGTGGTTTAGCCAGGTGCCCATCAAGTTAATATCACTCCCCCTCCTGAATGGGACAAGAGAGAGAGAATATATCAAGTGATTTGTGAGTCCAGAAAAGGACAAGGAGATCACTCAGTAATTAGTGTCACAGGCAAAACAGACTCAACTTAGGGAGAAAAAGGTTTGATTTATGAATAAATATAAGAACATGGAGATGAAAAATAAAACTGATTCTTAAAACACCTCCCCCCACCTCTCTCTCTTCCTAGGACTCTCCTTCTCTCCCTCCTCCGAGACATAGAGGATGAGGGTTGCAGTCAGTTCATTACAGAGGGACTTTGCCTCTGCCTCTTCTCAGGGGGAGGCTTCCTCATACTTCCCACTACTACAGTGGGGTCTCTGACATGGGAGACAGTCCCTCATGAACTTCTCTAGTGTAGGTCCTTCCCGTGGGCTGCAGTTCTTACTAATTGCTCCGGCATGGGGTCTCCCACAGGGGCAGCTCCTCACATCCTGCCCCAGCAGGGTTATCCACTGGGAGAACAGTCCTTCAGCTACTGACTGCTCCAGCAGTCCTGCCAGCAAACCTGCTCTGGCGTGGGTTCCTCTTTCCCTGTGGACTCCCAGGTTCCGCCAGGAACTTGCTCCAAGGTGGGCTTCCCACAGAGACACAGCCTCTTTCAGGCACTAACTCTCCTCTCTTCTCCGATGGTCCTCCATGGACTGCAGGGGGACAAGCTGCCTCACTATGGCCTTCACCACAGGTCACAGGAGAGCCTTTCATTCAGGACCTAAGTATCCTCCTCCCCCTCCTTCTGCACAGATCTTGATGTCTGTGGAGATGTTTTCCCATTCTCACTCCTTGTTGCTGCTGCAGTTTTGCAACTGTGCAGAAACTTCTTCCCTTCTCAAACATATTATTCACAAAGGTGTTACCTCAGTCACTAATTGGCAAGGCCTGGGGCAGTTATAGGGTCCATCTTAGAAAAGACTAGCCCTAACCCTATCAGCTACAGGGGAAGCTTCTGGTAGCTCTTTGTTCAAAGTAGCCACCCTTGTAGCTTCCCCTGCTACCAAAACCTGGCCCAGGCAAAACCACTAGAAATTAGAAACTATCTTACTATTCCAATTTATGCTTGGAATTTAAAGGTTGTCCTCGGTGTAGTGGGTTCTTGATTTAGGAAACTATCGTAATGAGATCATCCATTGTAACTCCCTTCCAGACAAATATAGTAACTTTCAGAGTATAAGAAGAAGGAAAAGCTTCAGGATATCTCTTTTAAGACAGAGGTACTAATGTCTCAAGTGAGTCTTTACAGAATTATAGTAAACTCAGATGCCTCTGTCATCTTTCTCATAACTTTTTCCAAATCTCATTGAGTGTGTTCAGGTGAAATGGAGTATCAGTGAGTAGATGGTACTAAAGCTGGGATTCATTACCCTTTAGACATTTATGATCTTATTCTAATTTGAAGTACTTTTCTAGGATTCCTTTATAATTAATGTAGAGAGAAAAGTGTCACTAAAGAGCAATTTACTGTACTTGTCCTGAAAACCTTGTTAGGATGCAATATATCACATCATGGAATTAATTAAAAGGAGACAGAAAATGCATTGCAAGGAATCCATTGAAAAGGAGTCATATTCCACTACCTAGTTTAACCTAGATATGTAGGTTTTAGACTTAGTACATCACAGCACTAGGCTGACATAGAGACAGACATAAATAATCTATATATGGAATTGAAAGTTCAAAAAGGGGACTGTCTGAAATGGTACAGAGATAGCTGGATAAATATACAGAATTCTATTATACAATGTCAGCATTCACTAGAACATGAGAAAACAAACATGTTATAAAGAACTGTAACAAAACTAGGCAATTGGACAATGAAATTACTTATGAAGTTAAACTATGATAAATCCAATACTAAGTTTTAGAACTGGTCCTAATCTTTGGTAGAATGAAAATCATGATGGGTTGTCCACAGCTGTGCTAGATTAGTAGTTATTGCTCAGGAAAAAGGTCTTGGAATCACAAAGAAGAATCCTTGGAAATCCTTAGGTCACTGCTTACTCTGAAAAGAAAGAAAAATTGCTAGTACAGATTATCTAATAAAGTTAAACTGAATCAGAAAATGTTACTATGCCATTTAAAGAGCATCAGAGCTAAGGAATTGTTTCTGTCTGAAGGGATATTATATAAGATTTTAGATTGGAAAAAGATTATTGATGTAGTTTATCAGAAATGTTTACAAATATCTAAATGGTGGGTGTCAGGAGGTTAGGACATTCCTTTTTTCTATTTTAGCTAGCAATAGGACAAGGGGTAATGGGATGAAGCTGGAAGACAAAAAGTTCCACTTAAATATAAGAAAAAGCTATTTCACTATTAGGATGAGGGAGCAGTGGAACAGACTGCCCAGAGAGGTTATGGAGTCTTCTTCCTTGGAGATCTTCAAGACCCACTTGGACATGTTCCTATGTGACCTGATCTAGGTGAATCTGCTTCTGCAGGGGGATTGGACTAGATGATCTTTAAAGGTCTCTTCCAACCCCTACCATTCTATGATTCCATGATTCTATAATTCATAATTTTGTCTTAAATTTGATATTTTAAGGAATATTCTTTTTTTCATTATATGACATTTAATGGAACCCCTCAGACTTCAAGGTTCATATTTTATTTTTTTGTGGAACAGCTACTTAAATTTTTGTTGATATTGCTCTTTTTCTGAAGACTATAATGCTATATCATGAATAACTGTAAACGTATATACAAGTTTTCTTATAGTAAAAGCCAAGCACAATCAAATGATATACCTTAAGAAGCAAAGGTTTGAAACAAGAACCTCACTTTTCTTACACAAAGTTGATTTCAAGTAGAAGAAATTCAATGGACCAACAGGACCAACTCATATGTCATAATGAACCTGCTTTAAAATACTTAGTGGATTTTTTGTGGTTTGGTTTGGTTTTTTTCCCCACTTAATAGTCTAGGCAAATAAAACATTTATTTGGAATTTACCTGTTTTTTATATTTATTTTCATACTTGGCATATGATACAATGTGAGTAGTTTTAAATAATGAAGTCTGGTGAAATATATTATACAAGTTCCAAATGAAAAAGCTTCAGGTTTTGGAGACAATTTAAGCATACTAAAGCATTATTACATACTCCACCTAATAGACATTACTTCTCTGAGTGTTCTACTTGTGTTATTCATGACATGAACTGGCTCATCTGGACCTAGTCTCAGCCTCTTCTATGAGACTTCACTTTAACACTGAAATATACTGGGTGGTATTCTGACCTAATGTAGACAACTACTGCATAGATTAATCATCCAAGGCTCTTTCCCATCAATAAAGAAGAAAACCTACTTGTATAAGACAATTCATCTTGCCCTAAAATAGATACATAAAATTGGTCAGATGACTAGCACTCTAAAAGATACTATATCACTCAATTGACAAACTGACAGACACTAATGAAATCCAGAGAGAACAGTATAAACGTAATGTCTATGTTGTGTACTGTTAAATTGGTTGAAGTGCAGATTGTGGGATACAGGATACATATCCTGAGTGGGTTCTTCATTGTGCTGGGAACATTTTATAGAATGAAACATTTAAGACAGGTAATTAATTTAATTATGTAAATGCTCCTATCCATTGTTTTAGGGCTGCTTATTTGCTTAAAACTAAATGCTGACATGAATGACAAAGACATGACACTTTTATATATATATTCATTTTAATATTTTCAGCAGTGAATCAAACCACTTGTACAGTGGTGGATGTCACTTTACCAGAAACAATACCGTTAAAGTGAAAAAGAGGCAGATCTAATTCATGTCATTAATGTCAAAGATGATTTCTTCCTTATCTAAGAACTTCATAATAGCTATATCTGGATATAGAAAACCTGATTTCACCTTCAGAATTTCTAAATGTTGACTTGTTGTCAAGAATTGACAAAGCATTGACCAAGAAATAACGCAATCACTGACATTTGAGCATCACAAATGAAAAGAGTATAAAGGGTCACTTTCCAATTACCTTGGGAAAAATATTTAACTTATATATTTGAAATAATATTACGTATGAATGGACACAGAAATTAACTACATAAACTCACAGACAGTTGGAAAATATAAGAAACTGAAAATACATTCAATGATTCAAGATTCAAGAAAGAAAAAAGAAAGCATAACAAAACAAAAATAGTAACTAGAAATTAAATTACAAAGGATACCATCATAGCCAAAATACTTTGTTTTCTGAAATATCTGTAATACAATAATAGTTTGAAATTTTGAAACATTATTCTTACTTTTAGAATTCTAAAGAGAATTATCAAATGAACAAAGTGCCATGATTATAATCTTCTACCTAATGAACAAATACAGCATAGGAATAGATGAACCAAATGACTAGTGTTATTTAGATGAAGTGTTTCACTCTTCCCCTTAATCTAACAGAGACATTTAATGAACCTGATTATTTGCTCCAACATGCTGTAGCTGCCTCTACTTAGGGCAAATCATTTGTGTCTCACAGTATTTTTTTAATAAATAAATATCCATTTTTAAATACAGACATATGACCTAGACACAGGGAGAATTGTTTAATCCTATTTCTAAAAGATGGGATGCATTCACATCTCTCATATATATCAGTGGGATTTATAATTAATATTCAGTGATATGTGAAACAAGGAGCTATAACCCTTGAATGTTGAAACAAATGATAAAACAAAAGCTGAATTTGTAATTTTATTTTCCTTCTTACCAAGATTTATGTGCAGCACAGATACTTTATGTAATCATTCTTTTAAAAAAAAATATTATTAACCCTAGGGGCAATGAGAGGAAACACATTTTACCCTGTGTCACAGGCAGGAGCAGCAGTATCTCAAATATAATCAAGGTCAAATGTGCGAAGGCTAGTTATTGTAAACACATGTATTTGCATATTACTGTGTTAAAACCTCTTTACACTGCAAGGCAAAGACTGATAAAAAATTCTGGGTCACCACTAAGTTTATACAGGAAGTTTTAACTTGACATAAACTTTCTTGCATGTATGATGATTTAACTATCCCTATTTAATATATTGAGTTTGTTAATTATTTGATGCACATTCACAGATAAACATCAACTGAAGAACATATAATTATTCAGGTTCTCATATCAGGTTCTATTCTACTAACATTCATCAACATTTTGGAAGCAGTGTTAACAACTGTAGTGGTTTTACCTGGGCCAGATTTTTTGGTAGCAGGAGAGCTACAGGGGTGGCTTTAAAAAAAAAGATTTGTCAGAAGCTTCCCCTGTAGCTGACAGGGTTAGGGCCAGCCAATTTTAAGATGGACTCTGAACCTGACCCAGGTCTGGCCAGATAGTGATGGATGTAATGCCTCTGTGAATAGTATATTTGAGAAGGAGAAGTTGTTGGGCAGTTGCAAAACTGCAGCATTAACAGGGAGTGAGAATGTGAAAACATCTCCACAGACACCAAGGTCAGTTGGAGAAGGAGGGGGAGGAGGGTGCTTAGACACTAAAAGAAAAGACTCCTTGTGATATGTGGTGAGGACCGTAGTGAAGCAGATTGTCCTCATACAGTCCATGAAGGACCACTGGGAAGTAGAGACCCACTCGCAGTCTGTAGAAGACCCCGTGCTAGAGCGGGTGGATGTCTGAAGGAGGCCATGAGTCTGTAAGAAGTTTTTTCTGGAGCAAGTTCCTGGCAGGACCTAGGAGTTCATGGGAGAGGTTCCCACACTGGAGCAAGTTTGCTGTCAGGACTTGTGATCCTGTGAGGGACCCAGGCTGGAGCAGTCGGTACCTGAAGGACTGTTCTCCTGCTAGATGACCCACATTGCAGAAGTTTGTGAGGAGCTGCCCTCATGAAAGGCCCCATGCTGGAGCACTTTGTGAGGAGTTACAGCCCATGGGAAGGACCTATGCTGGAGAAGTTCATGAGGGACTGTCTCCCGTGGGATGGGACCCCACAGTGTAGCAGTGAGAAGTATGAGGAGGTCTGCCCCTGAGAAGAAGCAGTGGCAAAGTCCATCTGTAATGCATTGACAGCAATCGCCATCCCCTATCCCCTGTGCCACTGAGGGTGATGGAAAGGGAGTCCTGGGAAGAGGAGGGGTGGGGGGAGGTGTTTTTAAGATGGTTTTATTTCTCATCTCCCTGCTCTTATTGTTTCAATAAATCAAACCTTTTCCTCCCTAAGTTGAGTCTGTTTTGCCTGTGATGCTAATTGACGAGTGATCTCTCCGTCCTTACCTCAACTCATAAGCTGTTTTTATATTTTTCTCTCTTCTGTCCAGTTTAGGAGGGGAGTGATTTTATGACTGGATGAACATCAGGCTAAACTACCACAACAAAAAAATATAGGTCTAGTTTATCTTTTTAATTACTTTGAACTGAAGAAAAGAACAACATAAAATTAATTTCTCAGCTTTAGTTTAAGTTTCTATGGTGATTTATGTAGTTTCTTTCACTTTAAATTCAGTATGTCTAGTATAGACTTCAGTATTATTTTGAGGTCCCTGTTCAAGCAATTAGTTTGTGATTATGATATTTGATGGACTGATGGCCTAAGAGAATCAGGAAAGACTCCAAATGCAATGCTAACATTATAAATATCACAGTTTGTGGATTTCCTTGTTTCACTGCCAACTATTTAATGCAACCCTCCTGTTTTTAATAAGCATTGGACCTAAATTCTTGTATCAACATGCACCATATTTTTCAAGTATGACATATCACAGTCACAGTCATGAGATTGGGAAACTTTGCAGTTCTGGAATAGAACTTTATTTTAGAGCATTATACAAAGCCTGAGGCTTGAAGTCTGTGGAATAATTTCCCTCAACTTAATGTAACTACATCCAAAACAGTTTAGCATTTAAGTAGAAATTTGTTCAATTACACAATTTTTCTATAGAATCATTAAGACTGGAAAATATTTTCAAGATCATCAAGTGCAATCATTAACCTAGTACTCCTGTATCCAACACTAAACCATGTTCCTAAGTGCCACATCTATGTCATCTGAATATCTCTAGGGATGACAACCCTATCACTTCCCTGGGAAGACTCTTCCAAGCCTTGATAGCATTTTAGTCAACAAATTTTTCCTAATATCCAGTCTAAACTTCCCCTAGTACAACTTTTGTCCTATTATTTGTTTCTTAGGAGTAGAGACTAACTCACACCTGTCTACAATCTCCTTTCAGATTGTTGTAGAGAGCAATAAGGTCACCCATCAGTCTTCTTTTCTTCAGACTAAACAATCCTAGTTACCTCAGTTGCTCCTCATAAGATTTGTTCTCTGGATCCTTCAACAGCTTCATTGCCCACCTCCGGACATACTCCAGCACCTCCATATCCTTCTTGTAGTGAGGGGTGCAAAACTGAACACTGTATTTGAGATGCAGCCTCAACAGTGCCAAGTACAGTTGGACAATAACTGCTCTGGTCATACTATTTCTAATATAAGCCAGAAAGCTCTTGGCTTTCTTGGCCACCTCAGCACACTGCTGGCTTATATTAAGTTAGTTATTGACCAACAGCTCCAGGACCTTTGCCTGTCAATGCTTTCCTGACACTCCTAGCCTGCAATGTTGCTTGGGGCTTATGTGACCCAAGTGCAGGACCCAGCACTGAGCTTTTTGGAATCTCATACAACTGGCCCCACTCCATCAATCCAGTCTGTCTAGATTCCTCTGAAAAGCCTTCCCATCACTCAATAGATCAACATTCCCAGCCAACTTGTTGTCATAGTTTTGTGTGGAGACACTTCTGGTAATGGAGAAGGGGTTATAGAGGTGGCTCCTGTAAGAAGTTGCTGAAAACTCTCCTCAGCTATGAGTCAGACCTACTTCTGGGACTGAGCCAATTAGGCAAGTCCATGGTCACATTTTAAGGTGGCAGAAGAAGGATGTTCTTATTCCTTCCTTCCTTCCTTTCTTTCTTTCTTTCTTTCTTTCTTTCTTTCTTTCTTTCTTTCTTTCTTTCTTTCTTTCTTTCTTTCTTTCTTTCTCTCTTTCTTTCTTTCTTTCTTTCTTTCTTTCTTTCTTTCTTTCTTTCTTTCTTTCTTTCTTTCTTTCTTTCTTTCTCTCTTTCTTTCTTTCTCTCTTTCTTTCTTTCTCTCTTTCTTTCTCTCTTTTCCAGCTGGTGGTGTTGCAAATAATTAGAAGAGTGAGAGAAGAAACCATGTGGACCCCAAGATCAGCGAGCGAAGAGAGGAGGAGGTGTACTGGAGCAGAGACTCCCCTGCATCCTGTGGAGAGCACTGGTGAAGCAAAGAGTTGTTTTCAGTTCGTAAAACACCTCACACCAGGGGCAGTGACTGCCCAGAGGACACTGTGTCCTGTGGGAGGGACCCCATATTTGCAGAAGCTCCAGCTGCTGGAAGCCCAAGTCAGAGAAGTTTATTGACTGTGACCATGTATCGGAGCAGGGGAAGAATGCAAGGAGTCATCCTCCTCTGATAAGAGAGAAGCAGCAGAGACTGTCTGTGAGAGACTAACTACATCCCCCATTCCCTACCTTCCTGAGCTGTTGAGAGGGAAGGAGGTAGAGATATCAGGAGCAGTGAGCCAAGCCTGGGAAGAAAGGACAGGTGGGAGAAGGAGATTTCAAAGTGCTGGTTGTATTTTTCTCATCATCCTGTCCTGCTTTTTCTTATTGTTCTGTTCTGTTTCTTGTAGGTAGTAGAATAAACTTTCCCTACTTTCCTCTCTAGGTCAAGTAGTGGAGTCTGTTTTGCCCAGAATCATAATTGGCAGTGAGCCCTCCCTGCACTTGTCTCAATTCACAAGGTCTTTGGTTATCTTTTTTACTTCCCATCTCACTGAGGCGTTCGCCATCCTAAGGAGGATGGGGGTGGATGAGGGGCACGGAGCGAGAGATTGTCTTGGTGTCTCATTGCTGACTGGATAAAATCATGACCCTTGGTCTCACCTGTGAACTTACTGAGTGTGCACTCAATCCCTTTGTTTAGATCATTGATAAAGATGTTAAACAGAACTGTCCCCAACTCTGAGCCCTGGGGAATACCACTAGTGATCATCTGCCAACTGAATTTAGGTCCACTTATCAATACCCTTTGGGCCAGGATATCCAGCCAGCATTTTACCCAGTGAAGAGTACATCCAAGCCATTCATAGTCAGTTTCTTCAAGGTAATACTATGGGAAAAAGTCCAGCTAGACCACATCCACAACCTTTGACTCATCCACTAAGCAAGTCATCTTGATATAGAAGGTGATCAGGTAAGTCAAGTAGGACCTGCCTTTCATAAATCTATGCTGTCTGGTCATAATAATAAACTGTATTTGGACAACAGTGTAATTTTCAGAGTACATATCCTTTTCCTGTTTTCAATATAAGTGAAATTCAGTTCCTTTTAATGTTTACATTTGCCTTCATTGCATTGTCAGGAATATTTTAGTGAGATGTTCATATAGTTTTTATACTTAGTAGCTGAAAGACAGAACAGAAGATGAGCTTCATCTGTGGAATTAACTCCTTCCTTTTGGAGCACTAGCTACTTGCTGAAGCCAAATCCACTACAAAATCTAGGCACCTGTGAGTTCAGAGCTGCGACACATAGATTTTAGGGTCCAAATTAGAGATTAGAGTTGAAAATTCTAAATAAGATGTCATTGGTTCTTATACATGTGAAAGTCTCCTAAAAACAACAAATAGGAACATCTATGGGCCTCAAATATGATGTATTTCTTGAGTTTAGAATGACTAGTATTATTGAGTACTTGAGGTGAAAGAGATTTCAGTAGTTGTAGAATATAGTGAACATTGATCACATCTAGTTTTAACTCTTTGTATCATTAAGTAAAAAAGGTCATTCTTGTCATTCACGTTTCTTAATATTTGAACGACAGAACTATTATTTTTCATCCTCCAAAAAATTTGTTGTACTAACTAAAATTAATTTTTCTTCCCCCATCTTCAGATTCTTTAAACTTTACTTGCTTCCTCTTTAAAAAATCCTAAAACCCTGAAACTAAAACCAAACAATAACCTTTCAAACAAATAGATTTATCCTCAGATTCTTCACAATATTAGACATTCTTCATTGTTGCATAAAATAAACTCTCTTACTCTGTATTTCCAATAAATTTCTAAGTCAACTGCACAAGTTTTGCTAGTAACATTTGATCATGGTGCTAATGCAATTATATTCTGTATCCTGTTCAAACAAACCTTGAAAATCCTTGCTCCCTGACAACTTAATGCTTTTCCACTCATTTAAGAGAGTCAAATCATCAGTAAACTAACTGGCTAAATGGCTTTTAAAGATTTCTTCCCAGGTATTAAAATGAGGTTTCCATTCATAGAGGAACTGTGAGAAGACAAGTATAGCTTAACTGATTGTTTATGCCATTTTATTCAGTGGCCTTAGCACAACAGAAATACTGAGAAAACAAAAATAATTAGCATTTTTCCTTCAGTAACTACTGTTGTCAAAAATCACACTAAAATGACTTCATGTTGTTTCTGTAAGTCCTTCATTAAAGCAACATTAAATTTTAAGAAGTCATTATGAACAAAATACAGCAAAAATCTTCATTTTAAGTTTATAATATAGTATTTATCTATAGGCATAGATAAATATCAGATCTGTATTCAACTGGTAGAAAAAAAAATTTCAACATTGAATTTATTTACCTATTGTGGAAGCTATTGATGCATATTAATTCCTGCAGTCCATTCAGGAGCAGATATGAACTGTACTCTAGTTTGATCCTATCCTGATTGCTACCCAGAGCACTCTTGAAAAAGACTGAGGTTTTGTCCTTCTCTCACCATACCAGGTGACAGAGCTCTATGTAACCTCTGATAGCTGTACTTTAAAATAAAACATTGATTTGCTCTTTGACTGTTTCTGGGAGCTGCACTCTTTGTCTGGCTCATATATGTACCTCTTCCTAGCACTGGCTAAAGGGAGCTTGACCCTCCCTAACCAGGACTCATCTAGAATAAAGACTTCTTGAATACTATAATTTCTCTACATTAAGACTGACTGCTATCCTGGGAAAACAACTTGTTGAATGAAATTGCTTTGAGATGCTCTCCTGTCTTCCATTTCTGCCACACTTCCTCATAAACTACATCAACAACTATGGCTTTATAGAAGCTGTGGTGATTCTCAAACGGATGAATAGAAGGGATGAATTGATTATTGAAGGGATAATTTAATTCTATCTTATTTTGATTGACTAAATTAATTTAGAGCTTTTGACAATAATGGTTATGACATTTTCTAACCAGAAGGTCTGTGAGTGAAGTGCTACATGGAGCAGTTCACAGAGCTCCATCTTTATTATAAGGGCAAGTGAGTACACTTTTACACTGATTTTTATATTTTTTAAAAAATATTATAATTAATTCAAATAACTAAATTTTAGAAGCACATGAAATCTTTAAAATAAGAAAAAAAAACATAAAGTAAAAAATCATTATAATATGAGCAGGAGATATAATTCTCCCATTCTGTGGCTCAAAAAAGTTATATACACAAAGCTATACATGCTAACATTGTTAATAATCCAGTTGACTAAGTGGCTGTGCAGTCTAGTGGTGTTAAACAGGCAAATAAAAACATTTCCGTTGTTTTCAATGTATGTTAGATTTAACTGATTAGGAGCATTAAGGCAGAGGAGCTATGGGAGGGACTAAAATCCTCTATAGTGGTGCTTAAATGCATCCATTAATTTCTCCCCTAATGTGTTGTTTATATTTTGTGTCTCTCTCTGATTTTGTGGTTATTACCTTATTTGTCTCTAGAGTTTTTTGTACACATTTAAAAAGCAGGGGAGAGAGTTGAAGGACAAAAAAAATCTTATATAAAAGAGGTACATAGTGATTGTATTTTCTTTATTAGTTATTATTTTTATTCAAAACAAATGTAATTTATGGAAGCTCAAGTATGTCTTTAAAGAGCAGCCATTGAGATCAGGTGATGAAGTCTTTTTTTTACTTGTTATTTTACTGAGGCCACTAGAAAATAAGATAGACATCCTATATATCACAGCCATCACTCTTCATATGGTAAGTCAGGATTCCCTTACTTATGAGAAAATATCTTAACCTTTTTCAACTTAATCTGATTCATAGCAAAGTTATAAAAAAGAGTTTCAATGACAGCAATTAAGTTCTTTTTTACAAAAGTACACTGTGTGAAAGAGCAACACTTACCTTTAGGGGTATATTAAACATACAGAGGATCAGTTATGTGACACAAATACATGAAATGAACTGTCTGTTTTTTCCCTTATTTAAGGCACCTTCAGAAACACAAACTAAAGAAAATATTAATCATTGATGGATATGCTGGAAAAGGATGTAGAACTGGTCATTCCAATTGAAAAAAAAGGCTTTTGTCCCTACTATTTCTAAATGAAGATATTTTTTAGGGAAATTTCTGGAGAGATTTAGAGAAAACAGTAATGCCACACGTTCAATACTACTTTTCAGGGGTAAAATAAGACTTTTAAAATATTGAGAAAAATTTTAAAAACATTTTTAGTTTAAAATACTGAACTATTTGCAAGGAATTAAAAGAATATAAGTTTTAAAATAAAAAATGTATTATAGATTTAGATTACCACCTAACTGAGAAAATGAAATTGAATTTTCTATCATTCATTTATACTCACAGCTCTGAAAGCTTTTTGAGTGGTGTTTGCAACTTTGAAAGAGAGTACATTGAAATTTAAAATACAGAGTTCTTAAAGATGGCCAGAGATAGTTAACTACTTTTTTGTATAGACTTGGTAAATTAGAATATAAGGTCACAGGGTCACACTAATGATAATGTGCCTAATTAGCAATCTTTTCCACCATTCAATTGTAAAGAATCTTTTTCTAAATAGTTTTATTTACAACTTTTGCATGTCAGAATTATTTAGGTTTTCATTTGATTTATAAAACTAAAAAATCTTTTAAATTGGTACTAAAATTACTAATGCATAACTAGTCTGCATTCATTAGTTTGAATTGTCACTTGTTCGCTAGTCTTTAGGTTTTGTTATTATGATTTTTAAATGACGTATTTGTGTACTATACAGGAAAAGAGAAAAATCATGGAAGTTTGCCTGTGGTATAATAGAAACTATATACTACATATATCTTTTCATACATTTTTATAATAATATCTAACAACACTGTAGGTAAAACAAGCTCTTTCTAAAGTTGAGTAGGAAAACCGATAAGAGCACTACTCATCCTGACATTTTTAGAAGTCAATATGTACTTCAGATTACCCATTCATTTTGCCAAGTTGAAAATTAGTCTAGTAAAACCAATATGATATAATGGAGTATAATGCAATATCATATCATATCAATAGAAAATTCTGAATGTATTTAATTTATCTTCTGCAAAATCCAGTTATGTAAACACATTTTTAATCTGACTAAATCAATATTTAATCCACATAGAAGATTTTTTTTTTTTGCATACAAACCAGATGATGATTTCTGCAAGTGTTTTGACTATCAGATTCCAATCAATTCATCCTCTATCTTGCATTCTTTCAACTCTGTAAATTAATGCTAATGTTCCTACCTCTTCTGATTAGTTGCCTGACATCATTGTGAATAAGAACTTTAATGATGTGACACAAGTCCCAGAAGGCACTATATCTTCAGTTTGTGTGCAACTTCAAAACCAAAGTGTGTCCTTCCTATCTTCATGGTCAATACATATCATGGTTTAGATAGTTTTATGCTGATCTTATCTCATAGTATGGGATTTGTATATATAAAATAACAATAATTTTCCTGTTATGGAGGGGTTTGGGCTTAGGAAATCGTTGATCAGTTTGCTCAGCTAAAATTTGACTATTGTATTCCCTTTAACAATCAAGTAATTTAAATAGTAAACAATTTACAGCTATGTTCCATTTTAATAAGATTGTTCTTATTTTTTTTCTTTTTTTTATAATTAATTTTGAAAATTACACTAAACAACACATATTCAAAGAAATAAGTCACCTTTACATAAGGAAAATGAACTACAATGAAACTAAGAGCTTTAAAACTTGTCTTTGTGACTAGATTGTAATTTTAGGTTGTATCTATGTAAATTTCCAACGTCCTTTTGAGGATACATTAGCATATTCAACTTTTAAAGTAAAATTATAAAAAAAGAAGTTATAATGAGTAAGCTTGTCTATATCCTTATTGTCAAGCTGTCCTGTACAGAATTTGAGGAAAATATTTTATTTTAACCTCTTTTAAATTTGTTTCAAATGCAGTTCAAAAGTTGCTCTTTTTCCAGGATGACTGGAAAGACTACATTTTATATACACCCCAATTCATTCTTGGTTCTATAAGCCTCATTTCTTTAAGCAACTAGGCTAAGCCAAAATTATACGTGGATTCAGAATTATACTTTCATGAAATTCCTTGTTTTTTTGTATGCACAACCTAATGAAGCCTTTGACTACAACAAGTTTGCTTTTGATTAGAAGATATATTTCTAGTACTATAAAATGTTTGGTTCTTCATACTTTTTTCCATAATTACAAAACAAAGAACAGACATGGTTCTAATTTCACAAGAGAAAAAAGTATTGTTTAAAATACTAAGTACTTTTTTTTTTCCTTTCCCCACTGAACTAACTTGAGATTCTTAGAATCAAGTGTTAGTTCTGGACAATAAAATGATTGTATCATTTGCAGGTTTTTAGGTTGTTGTTATTTTCAGTCTGAGAAGGTTGGTATTCTCCAAATCTAAAAAAGCCAAAAACTAAAAAACAAAACAAAACAAAACAAAATCCCAAAATGCAGTCCTTTCACAGAACCTTTTTCTGTTTTTCAGTCAACTCTACAGTCACTACACTGATTCTTCATTGCAATTCTGCAGTAGAGTAATCATTACCTGAGCAGCTATTGTTATATACTTAAAGTGCAGGTAAGCAAGAAACTAGCTGATGCCTCAATAGTGGCTTGAAATTCAATAAGGAGACAGAATCATGGAAAAATAACCAAGCCTGAAATCAGGAAAAAGAGATGATTATAGCTAGCTCAGGATTCTTTATAGCCTTTTTTATGATACTACCTCTCAATTCCTGTGAATAAAGTTTCATTTTTTAATGCAGATTACATTTTAAAATATATTAAAAAATTATTTCTATGATATTTAAACCATGATTACAAAAAAGTAGGAACAGAAGAAAGGAGAAAAAAGACCTACATTAAAAATATGGTGCAAATTTTGAAGGAAATCAAGTAGAAAAATAAGAAAATATTTGTTTTTCAGTTATGTCTACAGAAGTGGCTAATAGTTCACCTTCTGATAAACATGTAGTTTAGTCTGATTACCAAATGTTCTGTAAGAGAGAAACACAGAAAACAGAGAAAAAAAAAAGCTACGAATACTTAGATGGTTGTATTGTTAGCATGGTTTTCTTTTTCTTTTTTTTTTTTTTTTTTTTTGTCTAGGTCTTTGGTTTGGCTTAGTTTTGTCTTTTTCATTTTTTTAATTGGGTTTCACTTACCTGTTCTTTTGAGGTTTGTTTGTTTTTTTGACAAAAACAAACCTAAAACAATAAGAACTCTGAGAACTGCTCAGTAGAAATCAAGATACATCTGTAAGTCAGTTGCAGCTGATTAGCACAAGTGATAATACATGAATGTGGCTAGCTGTCCAAGTCATATTTTTCTGCTTTTTTTTTATCAGAAGTAGCTAGACGGTGCACAACTTTTCTGCAGATGCGATGGAACATTGTGAACTACTTACATTATTTTATTTTTGTCTTAATTAAATAATTTATACATTCTGATATTAACACTTTAAAAAAAAAAAAGCTTCCTTAAACAGGGTTTTCATTTTAAAGATGATTCTTAAAAAGAAACAATCCACTCACTCCAGTGACATCTTTGATATCAGATGGTTACTCATAGAACCATAGAATCATTTTGGTTAGAAAAGACTATTAAGATCCTTGAATCCAACCACTAACCTAACACTGCCAAGCCCCTCACTAAACCATATACTTCAGCACCTCATCTATGCAGCTTTTAAATAACTCCAAGGATGATGACTCCACCACCTCCCTGGGCAGCCTGTCCCACTGCTTAATAACCCACTCAGTGAAAAAGTTCTGAGTGCTGAGATTTAGTGTATATATGGCCCTTTGTGGCCTCTTCAAATATACATTATATAAGATTCAAAGCCTGAACCTTTTTTTTCTCGAGAGAGGAGACAGACAATCTTTCTCCTGGAGAACAAATTACTTTGGAGGCTGCAGTCCTCAGAGAATTTTCTATGAGTTTTCCAGCAGATCTGAGCTTATTGTAGCACATATAACTCTGCAAATTCTTCTTTAGGGAAATGTTATACTTCAGCAGCGATTGACTAGTTTACAAAATACTTAAGTTTTAGTGTTTGTGACAGTATAATGCAGAAAAAAAACCCATACTATAAAGCAATCAATGTATTAGAAGCACGTAAAAGATACCTGGAATTGTCTTTCTGGGGTATTAGCAAGTTTAATATACAAACATACATGTATTTTATTTTGTAATTGGATTTTTTAGAAGAGTGTCTTAGACTCAAGATACTGACTGGAGACTCATACAAGATTTGGTTGGCCTTTTCTTGACCAGTCAATGTAGTTAACCATAGCCACTGTACTATCTATCCATTATCCTAAGGTTATGCATGACGGAGACCTTCAAGAATACATAATATGTTTCAAAGAGTGAGCCTTTATTACACTAAAGTGTAATAATACACTGCTTAAGCACAGTTCCACTCCACCTCCTGCAGATACTCCAAGTGTTACCTACTAGCCTCAACAGGAGAATTTTTTACCTTGCAAAATAATGGCTAATGTGGGTGAATATGTTATATTACCTTTACTACAGCTCTGAAAAGGTCATTCCTCTCCCATTTATGTTTTTCATATTTGGACTGAAAGACAGAGTGGAAATCCCTTACAACTTTTTGAAACATGACATATGTCCTCCTTTTCATACAATCATAGAATGGTAAGGATTGGAAGGGACCTTTAGAGATTATCTAGTTCAACTACCCTGCAGAAGCAGGTCGACCTAGATCAGGTCAAACAGGAACATATCCAGGCAGCTCTTGAAGACCTTCAGAAAAGGAGACTCCACAACCTCCCTGGTCAGCCTGTGCGAGTGCTCCGCCACTCTCACAGTAAATAGTTTTTTCTTATGTTTAAATGGAACTTTTTCTGTTAAAGCTTCATCCCATTACCCCTTTTCTTGTCACTAGATACAAGAGAAAAAAGGGATGCCCCAACCTCCTCACAGCCACCATTTAGATATTTGTAAATATTAATAAGATTCTCCTTTCAATTTCCTCTCCTCTAGATTAAACAGCCCCTGTTCCTGCAGTCTTTCCTCCTTAAGGAAAGATGTTCCAGTCCCCTGATCATCTTGGTGGCCCTGTGCTGGACTGTCTCCAGAAGTTCCCTGTCCCGCTTGAGCTGAGGAGCCCAGAACGGGACATAGGACTCCAGATGAGGCCTCACCAGGGCAGTGTAGAGGGGGAGCAGAACCTCCCTTGACTACAATTTTCTTGATGCATCCCAGAATGTCCTTCTTGGCCATGAGGGCATGTTGCTGGTTCATGTTTAATTACTTTTCTCCAAATTACACTCATTGCATCCATGATCTGCATGATAACATATAGTTGCATACGTACATATATATAAAACATACTTCATAATGTATTGTATATATATGTGTGTGTGTGTACGTACATATTACATACACTTTAATATACACCATATGCAAAATATTTCCTGTGTTCCAGTTCTTTTTTGAAAGACCAGTCTGATTCATGGGCTGTTTCCTACTGAGGCAAAAGAGAACACTGGAAATTAATTGCTTATATCAGAAATCCCTTAACTCTCCGTTAGACTAAAATGGAAACAAAACCCCTACGTTTCAGTTACAAATTTTGCATTTTTATTAGTTGTCAAGAAATGTAAACTCCACTGCCTAAAAAGACACAGCAATACACAGGCATGTTCTTCATTTGTCTGTTAAAACACATTTTATAACAATGTGAAACAAATAATTCTCCGTTCTTTTCATGTTGATTTTAGCCATGGACTGAAGAAAGAAAATTAAGTTTCTTCTTTTAAGGTCTTAATCACGTCTCTCTACTTCATGAATAATTTAGAGAAACTTCAATAGCATAGTAAACTGAAAAAGGAAAAGTATTTGCTCAGGTGGCCCACTACCACATTTCATCATTAAGGATACATTGCCCGTGACCTCAACTGGTTAAGTGATTTTCTTTCTTTTAAAACTTCAGTTGCAAATATGATTCTTTTCTTATTTTTAGTGGATTTCTGGAATTCTAGATTTGTGGTCTCAATCAATAATATGAGCTTGAAGTCTGAGAAGTTGATAACAAATGTGTTGTACATTTTCATATCTGAAAATATTCAGAAAAAGCTCTTAGTGACTCATAGTAAGGTCAAGCTGTTCCCTTTTCATAACAACAAACCCTATACATCTAAGGAAATATGTTGACTCATTTTTAATGCAACTTGACTCTTTTATCCAGGGAAAGATAACGACGGTGTAAAAATGCTTTCAAATAAAATCAAAGACTAAAAAAGACAGATGCATGGTACATAGATTTGAACTTTCAAGAAATTGAAAGAAATTTCTTTTTGGTGCTGTATGAATGCAAATCATATTTCTGGTATCAAAAGAGACTTTCAAATGCTAGTTACAACTATAATCCACTTTCATGTCTCAAACATAACTTTTTCATTGCTCAGAAGACTTTGTCCTATCCCTGGGCACTACAGAAAAAGATTCACCCTGTCATGTCCACTCTCACCCTTTAG
This sequence comes from Colius striatus, assembly GCF_028858725.1. NCBI lineage: Eukaryota > Metazoa > Chordata > Aves > Coliiformes > Coliidae > Colius > Colius striatus. The sequence continues at coordinate 47,867,339 of NC_084759.1, read as the reverse complement.
GTATTTATAAGCATTGGTAAGGTCTGCTCTCAGTCTACTCTTCTTGAGGCTAAAGAGCCCTAGGGCTCATAGCCTTTTAAGAGAGATGCTCCAGTCCCCTCATCATATTGGTAGCCCTCCGCTGGACTCTCTCCAGGAATTTCCTTGTCTCTCTTGAACTGAGGAGTCCAGAATTTCAGAATAATGGAATAAAATATCAAAATAAGAGAAAAGAAAAATACAAATAATTTTGTCTGAAATACACATTCCAAAGTCATCTGGTACAACTTCCTGCTCAAAGCTAGTCTAACTTCAAAGTCTCAATAAGTTGCTCAGAGCTGTGCCTAGTTGATATTTGAAAATTTCCACAAGTGGAGAATCTATAAACTCTCTGAGCAACTAGTTCCAGTTCAAATGTAATCAGTCATGAATACTTAGGATCAAAGGATCTTACTTGTTAGAGTGCCTTCACAATAACTTAACTTACTCAGAAACACTATTATGTAATAACTTATTATTTGATAAGGTAGAGATTGATTAGTTTATTGTAAATTTCAAATCATAGTTTGTCGTGTAAAGGAATATTTAAATCTGGACCTAGCAAAAAACAGCAGTTACAGAGTGTTAAAAAGAGAAAACACTTCTGTCAAAAGAAAGTGATTTTTTTTTTTGTGTCATTTTGAGGAACACTCTGTAGAAGAAACTTTGACATATACTTACTGCTTTGTGATTGAAAAAGCAAGAGAACTTTATTGAAAATGACACAGTCTTGATTAATTATTGATTTGGGCAAGTATAAGAGAGGCCTACTGGACATATGGGTGAATTACAAGTATGTTAGAATGATACATAATTGGTAATGTCAATATTGTCAGATGCTGCAGGAACACTATGTTTGGCAGAAGAAAAGCACAGTCTTTTCACTGCAGAAACTAATTAGTTGTGGAAGAACAGCTCCAAAGAAATTTGAATTGCTCAGCTAAAAGTATTTGACAACTCAGACACAAATATTTAGACTTATTTCAAAATTTATGTACACTGGGTCAAGTTCTCTAGACTTGTCTGGTAAATGGTATGTAACTCTAGAAATATCCTCTAGATATTAATATTACTGTCTAAATCTCTTAATTAGTGAAGTGCTGGCAGGATAGAAAACCACAGATAATCAACACATGAGATGAATGAGCAAAAAAAGATTTTTAGAAAAAATTAATTGCTAGTTGGAAAAGGACTATATATTTTAAATATTTATCAACTTGTTAAAAAAAAAAAAAAATCCAGATTTATACAATCAAATTTCAGAATTCTGCTTATCATCCAGACAGATGCTAAATTCTTTTCTTAAAGTATTTCTTGTTTCCATCTTTACCTGCTAGAGTATATTGAACCTGATTTAAGAAGGAAAAAAAAAACCTCTAAAACTATACTCTTAATATTTTCTGCGTTTAAGTATAGATGAACCTAAACCAAACCACACCTGAGGATTCTGAAGTGGAAGCATAGTGCTAGAAGCAATTTATCCTTGTATTTCTGTCTCAGCTTAGAACATTAGAACAGGTTATATGGTGTGCCACAAGAGGAAAAAGTTTTTACTAGACTTACAGTGCAAGAAGAACTGAAATCTATATAAAAAATTATTAAATACAGACACATAAGGATTACATGAATAAAAAAAGCCCATGGAGACCTGATGCCTTGTCCCCCTGGCCTACAAACTGCAGAGCTTATGTTCTGGGATCGAATTCAGTCAGTTCAGATTAAGTGGTCATGGAAAGCCTGAAATAAAGCCTAGTGCAGCAGTGAGGTGCAAGGTCTTTAGGACTGCACCAAAAACTAGACCTGTGAAAGTCTAGTCCTTTGAAAACTTAGTCCTTTGAAAGAACTGAACAGTGTCTATCTCATTGGTTTAATGTATGATTTGTATCAGTGATCAAACGAACATTTAAAACAGACAAAGTGAGATGTGAGTGTATTTACTGTCTCAAGATGTTAAATTCATATATTTACTTGTCTTACAAAACAGAGCCCTAAATGTCAGGTGGTAGAGTCTGAGACCAGTACAGAGGAATGACTTTGTTCCACATCTTCAGGCTGGGCAAAAAGATATTGCTAAGATAATGATATAAATTCCCACAAGTACATGTAATATTTATCTTTCCAGTACTGCCTGAATTCACAACTAAACATACAAACTGCTTATATAAGACAGGCACTTGTGTGCTGAGGCCAGCTACCAAATTTAACCAAGACAAGAACACATTGGAAATAGACATGCAGTACTACTTCCAGTGCATTAAGTTACCTCACGTATCTTCCCATCTACAAGAGCTGGAAGGACAATCTAGGGAAGTATAGACCTATAAGCCTGACCTCAGTGTCAGGAAGGTTAGGAAGCAGATCATCTTGAGTGTAACCACTTAGCACATATAAGACAACCAGGTGATCAGGCCCAGACAGTATGGGTTTATGAAAGACAGGTCATTTTTGACTAACCTGATTTTCTTCCATGACAAGATGACCTGCCAAAGGCAATAAAGGCAGTAAAGACATAATTTCCCACAGCATTCTTCTACAGAAACTGGCGGCTCATGACTTGAATGGGAATATTCTTTGCAGGAAATCCTAAATGACGTGAGACATTGTGATTAAGTGACTGAATACTATTCCAGACTTGTATTAATTATTAAGAAAACCCAGGTCAATCAGCTAAAATTTTGACACCACAGTTTATGAAGAATTGAGTTTCAAATTGTGTCTTTCAGTGGCATGGATAGTGGCCTCATATCAGGCTGGTCAGAGCATTTAAAGCCTCTTGACTAAGAGTGTAGACTGTGTGCTCTTAAAAGGTACTGGGCTGTTTTAACTACACATGCTTTTGTACAAGTTCACGTATATTTCATTGAAGTATGCCTGGAACACACTTGGAGCACGTCGGAAGAATCTAAATACATAGAATTATTTAGGTTGGAAAAGACTCTTAAAATCATTTAGTCCAACAATTAGCCTAACTCTTTTAAATCCATCATGAAATCACGTCAGAACCCAACATTACATAACAAGTAAAGCAGCCTGATCTTTTTTATTATTTAGCTTGCTTAGAGAATCTAAAAAAAAGCCATAAGATTAATCACTTCAGATACTTTGTGCATGGCTCCAATTAGAGTTGTAGGCTTATATGAGGTAAATATAACAATTTTATAAGGCAGCACACAAGCAATCAATTTCAAAATCTCAATCATACTCTCATGTTGGTGTGGTTGGAAAAGAATCAGAGGTGTATTTGAGAACTTTTAAAGGACTTAGATTTTACTTCACAAAAATCTTATATAAAAATCTTTGTGTATGACTACTGTAATTTGTTGATGTCCTTATATTTTTGGAAGAACTTATTTTAAAGTTTTATTCATGAAGTCTCAAAAGCTTAAAGGGAAAGTTATGAGCACAAGATGAAATGTAATAAAATGTTGTCTATCTAAAAACTAAGTGCATCTAATTAACCTTATATATAAATCCCTATATTTCGTTAAAGGAAAATCAGAATGATTTTGGTAAACTGAAATTTAATTAAGAGACAGAGAATTCAGAGACTGACTTAAGAAACAGACCACTAATGATGAGAGAAGACCACACAAGTTAAAAAGTAATAAGACTATAAAAATAAAATTTGTCTGACTTTAAAAATCATGTTTCTTCCTGGTCAGTTGGAAGTATTTATCATTGCTGATGATAAATAACTACTTTAGGCTGTGTCAATACTGTAAACATATGGTCTGGTGCATTTTGCAGACTCGGTCACCTGATTGTTCAGACTGAGTGACTTATTGGCATCTGCTTGTTGCATTAAAAGGGGACAGAATGGTTTGGCAGAAAATCATAGAATCATAGAATGGTAGGGGTTGGAAGGGACCTTTAGAGATCATCTAGTCCAACCCACTTGCAGAAGCAGGTTCACGTAGATCAGGTTGCATAGGAACATGTCCAGGCAGGTTTTGAAGACCTCCAAGGAAGGAGACTCCACAACCTCTCTGGGCACCCTGTGCCACTGCTCTGTCACTCTCATGGTGAAATAGTTTTTTCTTATGTTTAAGTGAAACTTTTTGTGTTCCAGCTTCATCCCATTCCCCCTTGTCCTGTTACTATCTACTATAGGTCCCAACCTCCTGACATCCACCCTTTAGATATTTATAAATGTTAATAAGATCACCCCACAAACTCTTCTCCAGACTAAGCAGCCCCAGTTCCCACAGTCTTTCCTCATATGAAAGATATTCTATACCCTTGATCATCTTGGTGGCCCTGTGCTGGACTCTTTCCAGCAGTTCCCTGTCCCTCTTGAGCTGAGGAGCCCAGAACTGGACACAGGACTCCAGCTGAGGCCTCACCAGGGCAGTGTAGAAGGGGAGAAGAACCTGCCTTGACCTGCTGGCTACACTCTTCTTGATGCATCCTAGGATGCCATTGGCCTTCTTGGCCACAAGGGCACAATACTGGCTCATATTTAGTTTATTATCAATCAGGACTTCCAGGTCTCTCTCTGTAGAGCTGCTCTTCAGTAGTTTGACCCCCTTGTATTCTAACTCCTCATCTAGATGAGGTGTTTGGTGTGGTTCGGTTCAAATCATGAGTAATGCCCAATTTATCACAACCAGTCCAGGCATATTCACCTCCTGTATACTATGACAACTCTGGATTCACTGAGAGTGGTCTGCACCTTCAGTCCAGTCATGCTCATGAACTATCACAGCCACACTCCAGTGTTTGGTTGCATTCAGTGAGAAACTGTGACAACTGTCTACTTAAACAGCAGTTTAATTCATGTAACAGATATACAAGTTCTTATGGATTGTTGGTCTGCAAAAGAAAGCACATGTAAAAAAATAAATATATAAGCAATACAGTGCACAAAGTTACAAATTACAGCCTGGCTATAGAAAGTCAAAGACTCATTCTCTATAGAGAATTCTAAGTTTCCCGCAGAAGTATTTACCTACTAGGTCTCACCCAAGGTATCTCAAGGAGGGAGGAAGAGAGGCTCAGTCCATTGGCTGATCACAGGAATCAGATAGTTTATGAGGGAGCTTCCCTGACTGTTTGTGGTGGTGTCTTCCCCCAACATCCCTCTTTTCTTCAATTATTTTATACCTTTTTTCACCTTCAAGGTGGAATTTGAGTGACTTTTGTCACAAATAGCTTTATTACGATTGGTGTAAAATCCTCTCACCTTGCATTTAAAGGTAGAACTTACAAAAAATTCGGGGTGCAAACTCAAGAAGGGGTGGTGGTACCTTGAAGGCAGGTAGCTTTTGGATGGAGGTGTGTTTTCATATTAAAATTATATTAAAATGAGCAAAGTTCTGATTAAGGACACCATTTTGTCAAGATTTGATGGACCATTGGCTCAGAGTACCAAAAGTACTGCGTCTCAGTTCTAGAGGACCATCTCGTTCCCGTGTGTCATCACAGAGCCTGACTGCAGAGCATCTGCTCTGCCTCACACTCCATAGTATTTTCAAGGAATTGCTGTTTTGTGGATTCCTCACATACCAGCAGCAGCTGTATCCACCCTGTAAGTCTTGATTTTATAATTTTCCTTAATTGGTGAACAACGGTGATTTTTAATATAAGTTTTAATTTACAGGCCTCTTACGTAATTATGTCACAGTGCTACAGCTTCATTTTGTGCTAAGGTGTTATTTGGACATTCAAAACCCACCTGGATGAGTTCCTATGTGACATGCTCTAAGTAGTCCTGCTCTGGCAGGAGGGTTTAAATAGATGATCTTTCGAGGTCCCTTCCAATCCTTAAGATTCTGTGTATCTGTGAATGATGAGTTGTGCAGTATATCAAAAAAACACCACTCTGTCTCAGTAAATGTTCACTGTCTATTCAACTTTATGACAAGTCATATTGCTTTGCAGAATCCTTTATAAGAGTTGACACATATCAGTAAGTTTATTGTATTTTTTCTTAACCTATATTTTTATTATACATTTATTAATAATATCCAAGGACCATCAAAGGGAAGTTTTGAGTTTAAAAAGTACAAAGTGGTTCTTCTGCCACATTCTCACAGCAGCTTCTGATATGACAATTTTCTAAGACTTATTTTAAAACGTTTTAAAATACTTTGCCTTTTCACCAAGAAATAGAGGTTTATAGAGAAACATTAATCTTATCTTTTAATTTCTTAGTATTCTCCTAACAATAAAAAATAGTCAATCTAAAAATACTGAACTTTATCTTTGCTCATTTTAGAGCAAATCGCTTGCTGGCAATGGAATTAGAAATCAATTTACAATTCATTTTAAAAATCTATCAATGTTTGCTTACCTAAAAAAATGGATCAGAAGAGGTTTTCTGGAGTTCATAATACTAGCATAAAATTTTTAAAAGTGCATTATTGCTCCAAATTATATTTTTTTTATTATTAAATCAGAAGTCCCAAGAAGCAGTGGAATTCTATTATGGAAGGTATGCTACAGGTATGAATACTCAGTTCATGCCCATAAAAGTGGCAAATCAATAAAAATTCAATTACATTTGGTATGTTATGTTAAAAATATTACCATGTACTAGAGATTTTTTAAAAGATAGAGTTTTTTGGTATTGTGTTTGGGGTTATTTTTGTTGCTTTTTTTTTTGGTTGGCTCGATTTTTTTCACTATAGTGTATGTTGGTTTGTTACATTCTGAGCAGCTGTGGCTGTTCTTAAAAAATTTATTACAATGTGTCACACTATGAACGAAAATGAATCCTACTAAGCATTACCAGGGATAGTAAGAGAGATTTGTTTTTTGGGGCTCAGACATGAAGCAAGTAAATCATCAAAGGCACACCTCTAAGACTCAGTTCATCCTTGATTCTTCTTATTGTAATCTTCAGATGATTTGGTACAGAGGTGGTATACAATTAATGACAGCTGCCACACTATTTAGAGATTCCTGGCTAATGTATTCAAGGTAGAATGTATTTTTTCAAATGAACCTATTGAAACAGAAAAAGTGTCAGGGAAAGTTATTCTCTGTCATATTTATGTCTATATTCCATGTCACAGTCTAAAGTTGGTATGTACATTGGTGTCTGATTTGAAAAAGGGCTTTTGAAGTTTAGTATTTATTTTTCTTTTATTTAATTGCAGTAATTTTATTCCATACTATATATTTCTATGGTCCATATAAAACATTTTTAATCATGACAAGATATTTGTTATAATGAACTATAACGAAAGTAATTAATTATACAGAAAAAATATTTTATCAGCTTTCCTTTCCATTACTCTGGCTGGTCTTTTCTTCTTGTACTATTACAGAAAGAAATTGAAAATTTACAACCTGCTGTCTCAATCATGTTATTTGATATATATTTTTCACATCTCATTTGATTAACTGCTTCTTTAAATTAAATGACAAAAGACTGTAGTTTGTTGAGATCTTTCCCATAGTCATGATCATTTATTTACTGAGATATTCTATTGTTTATTAACAAATAAGGGGGAAAAAAGTTTGCTAGACGTATTCTTCTAGGTAATGTGCATTAAGCAAATATTTTGTCCAAGGGTAACTCATATCCAAGTGACCAGGTACATTGATTTTATCTGGCATAAAGTTATTCCTCATAATAGCTAGTATGGGGCTATGATTTGGATTTGTTGATAAAATTGATAATGTAGAGATGTTTTCATTATTTCTAAGCAGTGCTTATATAGAATCAAGGTCTTTTCTGCTTCTCACAACATACCACCAGTGAGTAGGTTGTAGGTACACAAGAAGTTCATAGGTCACACAGCTGGGAAAGCTGATCCCAACTGATCAAAAGGGTATCCCACACAAACACAGAATCTCAAAGGCTGGAAGACACCTCAAAATATCATCTAGTCAAGTCCCACTGCCAGAGAAGGACCTCCTAGAGTAAGTCACACAGGAACTCGTCGAGGTGGGTTTTGAATGTTCTCAGAGAAGGAGACTCCACAACCCATCTGGACAGCCCATTCCAGTGCTCCATCACCCTCATAGTGACGAAGTTTTTCCTTGTATGCCTTTGGAACTTCTATGTTCCTGCTTGTATCCATTACCCTTTGTCCTAGCATTGGACATCACTGAGAAGATCCTGGCTGCATCCTCCTGACACCTGCCTTTACATATTTGTAAACATTAATGAGGTCATCCCTCAGTCTCTTCCTCTCCAAGCTAAAGAGTCCCAGCTCCCTCAGCCTTTCATCATAAGGGAGATGCTCCACGGCCTTCATCACCTTGGTGGCCCTGTGTTGAACTCTCTCCAGCAGCTCCCTGTCCTTCTTGAACTGTGGGGCCTAGAATTGGACACAATATTCCAAATGTGATCTCATGAAGGCGGAGTAGAGGGGAAGAACCTCTCTCAGTCTACTGCGTACAGCCCTTCTAATACACCTCATGATGCCATTGGCCTTCTTGGCCATGAGAGTATGTTGCTGGCTCATGCTTATCCTGCGGTCCACCAGGACCCCTAGGTCCCTTTCCCCTACACTACTTTCTAAGAGTTCATTCCCCAACCTGTACTGGTACATGGGGTTATTCTTTCCCAGATATCGGATGACATCATACTCAGCAATATAAAGTTGGTTGAAGAAAGAAGGAGGAAAGGTTCAGAATTACAATGCTTGTGTTCCCAGGTACACATGATGGAGCCCTGCTTTCCTGGAGATGGCTGAACACCTGCCTGCCAATGGAAACTTGTGAAAAAAAGCCTGCCTGTGCATGCGGCTTTTGCTTTACCTATTAGACTGTTTTTATCTCAACTCACAAATGTTCTCACTTTTATCCTGATTCTCTCCCTCATCTCACCAAGAGTGAATGAATGAGTGAGTAGCTGTGTGGTGTTTAGTTACTGGTGAGGATTAAACAACAATGCCAGGCTGGAAACAGAAATATTTGTGGAACTTGGTAAATTTACATCCTCTCTGTGCCACAGATTTCCAGCATTGCCTTGAACAAATTAGTGCCACAGGAAGTGAAAAACCCAGACTCTAATGTAGATTTTTATAAAAAATGCTTGGATGTTACCCAGTCTCAAAATGCTTTGTGGCCTTACTTTTGCTATTATGGCATTAAATTAAAGGGAAGTACTAAAAATATTAATCTTTTGAAACCAAAAAAATGCTTTATATATCTAAGGCCTACTTGCAAAACATGCTACTGAAATAATCAATACTGCTAGTACTAGAATTCTAATGTGTGGCTTCTGTATTGAAAGCAATTTTCTGTGAGAGTCACATTCCAAGATAATTAAGATGTTAGTTTCAGACATCAAGCTAAACATAACTACTTAATTTGGCAATATTTTGTTCATGGGACTTAATTATGTTTACATAGCTGTTGTTGACAAGTTCTTTATCTACCTTTGTTTATTCAGCATGTAGTATGGGAGATCCTGCTATGCAGCGTGGGTTGACTACATTTTTAAAGAGTCATACTACAGTGTGCCTTTCTTTTCTTTTCTTAGATGTACTGATAACAGTAAATACATCAGTTAACTGATGTATTTCTTAGCTTTATCTTAAATCATCTGGCCTCAGAAACTGTTGTCTTCCTAAGACAATAGAAGAGTATGTTAATATCTTAAAGGTACATTACAGAGTTTCTGTTTACTGTATTTACATTTGGTTATACATTTTTCTCTGTGGTATGATACTACAGATACTACTAATGTTCTGCATCTTCCTCAGTTCCTAATTTTTTTTTTTTTTTTTGCATAAAGATGTGTTTACTCCAGAAAAATGATAACTATTTTATTAACATCCTAGAACTAGAATCCTGCCTAACTCTCACTTAAGTAGGATGATCAGGGCTCTGGATTCTTTATAAATTCTTTAAATTTATTTATATTAAATAAATAATAATTATTTGCAATAATTTTCAGTTTGTATAAGACTGTTGCTGTTTAGTTGTATGTCATAGTACAATTTTTGGTGACATTTTAGTTTTTTCTGCTTAGAAATTTTCACTTTTTTTTTTTCCTCTATACCTTTAGATCACAGAAAATATTTAAGATTGCACTGTGAAGTAAAATCTAGAAACTCCTACTGAAAGCATCTCATACTATATTAAGAACATTAATATCTTTATTAGTGATATGTTTAGGTAAAATTAATTGAAGCTTTATACAGTCTTTTTTTCATATCTTTTATCTCTTTCTGATGAATACGTTGATTTCTTTTTTAACTTGTTACTGAATTTTAATAGGCATTTAAGTGTTGTATAAAAATGCAGACTGAGTGTGTAGAAAGTTATTTTCAGTTAGCTAATTCAAACATGTTTCAGTTCATTGCTGGCTTGTACAGTGGGTATGGGGTTTTGGCTGCCTAAGTGGGTATGTAGCTTCAAGAGTGAGAATAATCTGAGCTTTCCTGTTTTCACAGATCCCAACGATTCCTAGGTCTTATGGATAGCTCCACTTTCTAATATATCTTCACACAGTTTAGCAAGAGGTAGTTGTCATCTATAAATAAATGTAAAAAATCAATCATTATTCTGCACTTAGAACAATAGACCTTACATTAATCCAACAATTAATTGCAAAAAGTTAAATATGAAGTGTGAAACTAAGAAACAAACACATAAGAATATTAATGCTAGTCACAGTAAGACAGCAAGTATGTTGAAAGTAAACAGAGAAATGAAAGTACTTGATTCTGACTTTAATGAATACTGATGGTCCAAGGAATGGAATATAAATTCCAACAGTTGTATAAAAGAAATTATTTTGCAAAAAATATTTTAATGCATAACTGTTATATAAAAATATTCTATTGGTCTTATTTATTCACATGTATTTATTTTTCTTCAGTTTTGTTTTTAAAACTATATTGATTACTTTTGCTACTCTGGGCATATTGTATCAATTTGGAGGCGGAAACTGAACTTTGAGATAGTATGTTATATTGTTTACAAATGCATTTATGTATCATTAACAAGAGAGGCATCTCTCATGGAAGATAACAGTTTAGCCTCACAGATGGAATATTGGAGGAGATTGTAAACCTGAAATTAGTACTAATTACAGAATATGGAACTGAAGGAATTCTTATTTCTGTAACAATTAACTGCCTGAACAATGTTCCTACATCAGCTATGCCAGAAGACAGCTTGCAAATAAATTAACATCCTTTCGCCTCATTCTGTTTGACCTTGCAGAGCACTTTGCTTTCCAGGAAAATAAGTTACTTACTGGAAGCTTTATCTTTTGATACATGTCAAGCAGGACTAAACACAGCTGAGAAAACAGAAGAGAGAAAAATAGCATCATGAATATAAACTTTGAGATTAAGAGTAGCATCAACAAACATATGTAAATCTGTGACCAAGCAAAGAAAATTATCATCATGTCTCTTATGTCAAGATGGCTTCCATTGGTATTAGTAGTCTTAATGCTTTTCTCCCTTTATTTTTTAATTCTGTGTCTACACTCATTTTTTTCACTCAAGTTCTTTTTTAATTAGTATTTTCTTAGCTGTGATTGTTTTAGATAATAAGAAGTGAAAATGTTTGTTAATGAAGTCATGTTATTGAAAGAAAATGAACAAGCTTTTATATGCACAGTTCCATCTTCATGTCTGAAAGTGAAAAGTTGACAAAACTAGAAGAGTAGAAACTATGTGTGCAATTTGTTACTGAGTTTCACAGTTTCAAAGATGTAATTTCCAAGGTGTTCTGCTGGATAAAATCTAAAGCTATAGATATAACTGCAGCAGTAGCAGCAGGCCCTAGAACAATATCTGCTACTCACTTTGCTTTTAGGATATCTAGTCTAAGTAAGATCAGTCAATTTTAACAAAAAAAACAAAAAGGAGAAAAATAATAGTCTATGTGAGTGTGTCTAAAAAAAGCACATTGTTAATTAGGTCCAAGATGGTAGAATTGGCAAACAGTTATCCACATACTATATTTTTTTTCTACAGAGGAGACCAGCCTTGCTTTCTTCATGTAAGCAGTCAAGTCTGCATGGAACTTCTTGTAAAAACATGACTAGTATTTCATAAACTGGTTATTAAGTGCCATAACTCTCATACTTTCAGCAGAAATATTGTGTAGTAGTTCTAGTAGATCTATTGATCTACTTGAAGAAAGTAATCTCAAAGGCTGTAAATTATCTTACTAAAGTGAACCTATCATAAAATCATAGAATCATAGAATGGTAGGGGTTGGAAGGGACCTTTAGAGATCATCTAGTTCAATCCCCCAGCAGAAGCAGGGACTTTTTGTGTTCCAGCTGCATCCAATTACCCCTTGTCCTGTTGCTAGTTACAGTGGAAAAAAAAAAATATCATTTACAAGATATCTAGCAAATACTGTCCTGTCACTCTAGCTTGTAAACTATATTGTTGTTATGTACAAAAATCATTACAGTATTCAAACTTTAAATATTGTCACCTAAAAATATCACAGGTGTTTTATGAAGTGGGTATTTTATTTGTCTCTAGCTCTTTCTATCTTTTGTAGAATATAAAGAGTGAAAAAATATTAATTAAAGAACTAAAACTAAAGGTCTAGGAACAGAATATAAACTCTTAAAACACTGGTTTTTTTATATTTAAAAAATTATACCTAAGAACAGAATATTTTATGCTCTGTGAGAGTTATGACTTTCAATAAGACAAGTGTAATTAATCAATATGAATACAGGAATACTTACTGGAAGGAGAAGAAATTTCAAATAACTGAAATTATTAGATTTAAAAATGAAATACTTTAAACTATATTCATGAATATATTCTTTATAAGGAAATATTGGAGATCTGAAAACTCTGTATGTGCATACTGTAAGTATAATTTAGTATGGGTCCACAGAAGTTTTATCAACAATGATCACAATGAGATAATATTCTTCTTTCCTTAATGATTGCAGAGACCCAACCTATATACTGTTTCAGAAAAAAAAATGAAGAAGAAAAACAATAATTTCAATGTTTACAAAGCCAGATATCCATCTCAGTGAAGGATAGATGCCTTATGTAGCTTGTTAACTGTCAGATTACTAAAAAGGAATGAAACTGTAAGCACTGTGCCAATATGGACAGATGGCTCTTTGTGGAGCCAATAGGAGTGGCACAATCAGTATTCTATTAACTAGAATTCAGGAGCACGAAACTATTGACACACTGCTGTTAGCTTTTAGTTGAAATTAGAAAGATATCTTAAATGTTAACAATGTTATTACCAGAACAAGTACCTCACTTCACTAGCAACAAAATAAAATTGGACCTGAAAAATGTCCCATAAATTTTCAAGGATTGGAGCATTGACAATAATAATGAAAACAACAATGAAACTCCTAAGCATTTTTTTAAAAAATTATGAAATATTTGTGCAGAGCTTAGCCTCCAAGATTCACTACCATTGATCAAGATAATAAAATATAGTTGCCATCAGTTAAAATATTACAGTTTGAAAACTTATTCTTTTTTTCTGATCAGATTAGCACTGATCAGAGGTAGATTATTTGCAATCAAAATTCCATATAAAAAAATAATCTAAAGGACTGCTGGTAATTCCTTTGATTCCCCTTTAGCTCCAGAATTGTGAAACATAAAAAAGTGTGATGTTGATATTAAGTCAATTGTCTAGTGGAAGAACAGTGAGTTTACAACAAAAGACAATAAAGGCAACTTTCAAAAGTGCAGATGAAGAGAAAAGCAACTAATTGCGATAAGGACAAGAGAGGGAAATAGATTGGATAAAGTATGCAGTCTAAGTTAACTAACAGCACTAGAAGGTGAGTCTAATTTTTTTTTCTTCCCATGTTTGTTTTCATTTCTACAGTCCCTGAACCATCAATTCCATTTATTTTTAGTAGTACTGTTTTGAGATTTTAAACAGAAAACTAAACAGACAATTTTAGTCTTTGCACTCTGTTTACTATAACATAGTATGAAGCCAGCAAAAAGTAGTATCCTTCCACTCATTTTGCCACATATTCAAATTACTTTTCAGTTGTATAATTAGACTTATGGTCTAAACAACAACAACAACAAAAAAAGAGCATCTTATCAAGATAAAATAGTTGAAAGTATATTCAGATGTATATAGCTGCAGACACACACTACATAGGAATAATTGAATGAAAGACATTAGGCTTGTGGAATTTATAACATTAATGTCACTGTTTTTCTGGTTTTGAGAAGCAGGAGATCATGTAGATGGGTATCACTGCTGTCCAGAACTGTGTTTTCGTGCTTACAGGAACATACTAACTGGCCAAGAATCGCCAAGAGTTATCATGCTGTCAGGGAAGATACCAGCTGGCCAAGAATCACCAGCTATACCCAAGGTCACATCATCTCTGAAGGTGAACTTTGCCAGAAAATCCATAAATAGGTAGCCTGTACTGTCTATCTTTTAATGGATGAATTAGGGTTCACATGGCTATGCTAGTAAACTAAATGGAGTCTGATAATGGCTTGGACATAGAGATAAATTTGTCTATGATGGATTATTATCATCCTGCTGCTTTTTATACTTTTGGACATTGTCAAAAAGTCTGCTTTCAGATATTCAATCTCTCCATTTTTTGAGGAAGTATACATCAGTTTATTTTTCTGTCAGAAAAAGAATGATTGAGGCAACCTATTCTGGTAAAAAAGACATTTTAGTTCCCTGAATGTGACATTTTCTATGTCACTTGGCCAGAGACCAGCCATGCAACTCCATAAACTTCTATGAAAATTTTTATTTTATGCCCTAAAAGTAGCTTATATTTTTGGAGATACAGAGATATCAGATAATTCCCTGAAATCTACATCAATGATTTTCCACACAGAGACTTAGTATCTTAAACAGATTATCAATTTCAGTGTAACTAAAAGTAATTTTTCACATATATTTTCCAGACCACAGCATACCAACAAAGAGGAGGAAGACAGACAGAAGTTATTCCGTCTGCCCATACATATTGGATGGCTCTCTGGTATATCTATGAAGTTTAATAAGAAAATATAACTTCACAGAACTGAATTTTGTCCTTATTTTTTCATGTAGAAAATTTGAGACATAGTTACATGATCTGTATTATTGAGAATTTAAAAAGTGAACATATGTTCTTCCTGCAACAGTGGGTGCTTGAAAATTCATGGTCTTGTTCTATAACGACTCTTTAGCCATTTTTTAAATGATTAATGCTGGAAATCCACACCAAATGGAATACTCATCACTCTAACATGGTGATGTTTCTCTTTCTATAAACTAAAAATTTAAATACAGATAAGCAAAAAATAAAATCTCTTTTTTAGTCAAGAACTGGAAAAGACCAAAAGGATAGAAGAGTTTTGTATCTTTTCTGAAGTCTTCCAGTGTCATTTTGGCAATGCAAATACTACAAATGTTTTGTGATGAGGATTCAAATATGATTTATTTGGCCTGTATGAGAGTCACTGAATTAGGAATATGTTCAAACTGATTAATAAATTTGGAATTATTTCCTATTGCTTTTTGAATGTGAGTTCATCTAATTTTTTTAATCTTCTGTTTCAGATAATTCTGGTTTTGTTTAAACTTAAAGATTCTCTGAAACTGCTCAGCTACCATGGCTCTAATAAGCTTTCTAAAAGGAATGGATCCCCAAAAATACTTGCTCACCTTTTTATAGAAATACCTTATCCATTCTTACTAAACTGAGACTTGCAAACTCTATGAAACCTAATAATATCTCCAAACCTGTATAATTCTCTTGAGCCTAGTATAAGCAGCTTTAACTATAACCAGTTTTAACACATTAGCTGTGTTAACACAAAGTTAATGCCAGGTTCTGTGTTAATCTGGAGCAATTTACTTAAATTGTCTGAAAACCACTGTGGTGTAGATACTTTCAGTGAATTTTCCACACAATATACATATGTTTGAATGACACTTCTAGGAAATGTTTTGGATGTATTTTACTTGCTTTTTTTTTTGTCCTTCTATAAGAAAATCCTGAAAGTACTTTCAGAGGAATTAGCCTATTTTGTTCTTAGACAAAAAAAAAAACAACCCAGAGAAAAGAAAGAAATTATTTTGCAAATCTATTGTACATACCCACATAGATACTTTAAGCTACAATAATGAGTTGCGGCAAGATTTATTACAAGAAATTGAAGGGATTTATAAAAACAGTGAAGTACATTTTTGAGATGTTCATTAAAGGAAATTAGCATTCATTCATGCTAACTCTGGTGTTAACTTAGTCTGTAAACTCCAAAATACATTCTTAAAAGATTGCTGGTACTGTCAATCCTTTAATAGACTACAATCCTTTTGGTTGTAAGTTATTATAATGTTTTAGGTTTTTTTCAACTGTATTCATTGAATTGAACTGGAAAATAGAAGTTCTTTTCAGAATAAAAGCTTTTGTTTTACAGAAAAAAGAAAGTTGTCTGGGACTTAAAGCATTGTTTCTGATGGAAATGAATTGTTGTGGCACATACGAACGATAAATACTGAAAGACACAAATAAACAAGAAGATAAATAAACAATCAATAAATATAACAACTTTTTAAATACAAAACAAAAGTGAATCTATTATGCAAGTATAATTTTATTAAAAAAACCATTTTGAACCAGTGGCTTCACTATTTAAATTTCCATGTAGTGATTTCTTTAAGGGAAAAAAGGATTGCTAAGATAATATGCAAGGTTTGCAGAAAACAGAGGACAGATGCTAGGAAAAAACAAGGACAAACTTCTTTAGTATTATACAACAGGTCACAGAGAAAGGTACGTAACACAGAGCAGTATACCTTTTCTGAATGAAATGTACCTGTCTGAGATATCTGAAATTTGGGATGCAGTTTTATTTACTCTAATCTGCTAACAGACTGTATCAAAAGAGGTGTCCATGTCCCCTATCTATGACTCTATATTACTTTGTACTTTGCACAGGATCTTTTAAGTCTAGAGGATAAGATTTAAAAATTAATTACATTGCTTATGTGAGGGGTTTTAATTTTCAGTTTATCTGATCCATTCTACATTCTTGCAATAACTACCTCTGATGCAAGGCGCACAGCAGAAAAAGTAACTATCAGAAGGGTAAAGGAGAGAGAAAGGCCACCACTTTCTATTGCAGCACACAGATCTAGGGTAGTGCAATAATCTGCTCATTGAATGATTTGCAGATCTGTTAATATTTTTCTCTCAAAAAAAATAACATTGCAGTGTTTGAGTAGAGACTATAAAGAGAAGACATGCAACCAAAGTGATTCTTTGCTTGGAGTAAATGTGCTGAGTATATGCAGGTTGGATGACTGAACATTCTTACTACTCTCTCTACAGCCAGGGGAGCATTTGTCTTCTAGTTGGACTTGATAGGAAACGTCTTAGTGGACATATCAGTCTTATGAAGTAAGTATGACATCCAGAACTGTGGACACAAGTGAAACAAACACTTACAAAAGTAAATATGAGAAAAAATTAGAAATACAAGCCATTAACTTGAAACTTAACAGGTCTAATTTGGACTTGTCTACAGATATTTATTTATGCAACTGCTCCATGCTGGCCAGTTATCAGTGAAGAAAAATAGTATCTCACTTCAAAATATGAATCTAGACTGTTTAATTTAAGAAATTATGTTCTTAGAACATATGAGAAATAAAAAACTTCATTGTCTTCCAAATCAAATTGACATTTAAAAAAACCCAAAAGAAAGCAAATAGCCCACATTATATGTAGTGAGTAATAGGCTACCAGGAAAAGTTACAGAACTAGTAGAAAGTATGGGAGTTTTTTAGCAAGAAAATAATAAATATTTAAGATGAACTCAGACTCTATACTTCAAATGTCTAACTGTAAGTTAGTATTTAAGCTTCTATCACAGAAGTTGGGCTTTGTTGAATTTTCAAAATTTTCTAATTTCCCTTATTTTCTATTACAATTTGAGACAGTACACTATATTGCCCCAGTTCCATCTGCCAATCTGAGAGGACAGAGGGCAGTTTTGTCTCCAGCTTCACATAGATATCTCAATCTGAGGAGTTTCCAATTGCACTTGACATTGATGATTGCCTCTGAAAAACTATCCTCTGGTTAAGTATTGGAACCTGATGTGACACTTTAAGGTAGATATCTACAGTTGGTTAGAAAAATAGCTCTCTAAATCAGCAAGCTGCCAGGACTAGCAAATCGAATCCCTTGACTAAATTTAAATGCCTGCAGTCTCAAGATGATTTCAACCCATAACATCTAGATACTGAAGTTAATGCAGATAAGTGCTGCTCTAAATCTTCTATAAAGAAAGGGAATGATATAACGTTCTCGCTATTCAAGCAATTTCCGTGACTGTTTATACTATTTGTTGCAAAGCTGTAGAAAGAAAGACATATCAAATACTTTGAGAGACTTTTGTTTTAATATGATCTCAATTTACAGAATTTTCAATAAATGTATTATACAAGTTTGACAATGAATTAGTTGTCTTCAGAAGGCAGAGATCACCACACAGAAAGATTGGGAGTTGGCTGAAGGAAGTTTTACACTTCTGTTTAGACATCTTGCAGAAAAACAGTATAGATGTAATAATTTTGCTCATCCAACACTGAGACATAATAAGATTAACCAGAGATTCACAGCAAACTAGATTTCTTTTTCCAGTATGCATGAGTGTTACTTGCTAAAATTTCGCTAAATCTCAGGTTCATGAGAACATATTATCTATTTCAGCAGTGCTCATATAAATATTCAGTCATGTGAAAGCAGGCAAATAATTCAGAGACTACTCACATGCTCTGGATTCAGCTCTGTGACCTGAGCTTACAGAATAAGGGGAAGAAACCTAGATCAGTGAGCTTTATCAAAATGCAGTGACTCCTTTCTTCAGGGACAACTATGCTTTCTATTTGCTCATGCTGGTTGCCAAGGCAACAACTTATGTGGTGATCAGTCTTCATCAATAAGAAGTTTAGCATAACACTTTAGAGATGTAGCAATAGAGAACCACAGGCTTATCGGCCCACAAGAAAAGTTGTCTTTTCATGGCTTCCATATATGTCATCATTCTAAAATGTATTGTAGGCAAAATTTATCTCAACACAGGCCAACTCAAAGTTTCTGCAGTGTGAACAGACTCAAAATGGGATTTAAGGAAAGTAAAAATTTTAGGCTGAGTTCCTGGATAGTAGAGGAGAGTGTGTCTAACAGCACATCTAAGTAAAGATTACTCTTTTCATATTCAACATATTTATCCCTTATATCAATATTACAGGAAATGATACCAGTGTAGATAATTTGTAGATATAGCTGTGAATTACAAGATCCCTTTTCTTTTAATTTCTCTCTCTTTTACGCTTGCTGACGTATGAAGTAATCATTCTCCTGTTAGAACTGACACACTGACATCCTCATAGGCTCTGGTCACTCCCCAGGTGTGCAGCTCTCAAGACTTGGAGTCAAAATCTAGAATTGCATATGCTTAGGTTCTTAACTTAAGGGAGAAGGAGGATGAAGGAAATGTCACAGAAGCAATAAAATGTACTTCACTCACTCATCCCCACCCACAGACACTCATTTCCTTCTGCTTCACACTGACAGAACACCATAAAGTGTTGTGTGGGACCTGGCCCTAAATACGTCACTTTGCTTACTTCCTCGGGAACTCTTTTGTCATGAATTGTGCTGCTGAAACTATGTGTCATTTTGTCTGTGCATGTAGCTAGATACTTATAAAGACAACTTCCACACTTTTCTTGACCACTTTTCGATCCACAAAAAATATGTTGATTGTTAGGTCAAATATACAGATAAACTCTTAAGCGTAAACACAGGATTATTTCTTCTTCCTGGTCTTGTTTACATTTTTTATATCACAAAATCTCTATTCCCTTCATATTAAAAGGACTTGAGGTTCAGCTGCCCATGGATTCCTGTATAATCAAAGACGTCTGAAATATCTTCTGTACAATGCTACTTTCAAAACTACACTCAGTCTAAAGAAAAACCCTTTCAAAACTTGAACTATGCATAAAACATGTAATTAATCATAAAAAGAAGCAATATTTTATGTAATAATAGACTATATTCTTACACAATTTCTGTCTGTAGCCTTTTGACCACATTTAGGCTCATATCCATGTTCTCTGAAGAATATATTCAATATTCTTTAGAATGTGGCTTTTCTTTGAATCACTTCTCTACCCTTAACATGTCCTTTTTAATACAAAAATAATCACTTCTGGGTATGTTCTCCTGTAAGATGTACTTAGGACAATAGTTGATTCAGCATGTGTTTTTAATTTAATTTCACTTTAACTTTCAAATTGTTTCACCTGTGTATGTATCTTGTTATAATTTGCATGTGATCTGATTGCAGATGCTGCATGATTTAGGAGCATCCTATCTGTCAATAGGCTAGAAACTTATTTTTCCTTAAACAGTTTATTTAGAAATTGCTTCCCTAATGTTTTCTACTAGACACAGTTGGAGATCCTTCAATCGTGTAACACTGCCAATGCATAATGCTTGGCATTTATTTTGCAAACGTGTACGTGAACTTCACAGATCAGAAAGGGGAATCGAAACTCACAAAATCCATTTCTGCTCTCCAGTCCACTTAGAGAAGAAATTAGAAATGTATTGGAATGGGAAGCTTTGCTGGCAAACTGATTTAATTCAATTTGCCTAATGATACTCATCACTTAAAGTTATTGTATTCAAGCTTTTCAGCAGTAGATTTGCCAAGGAAGTTCCCAAAAGAAAATTAATTATGATCTTAGAAATTAAATTATTTTCAAGGAACCAGATTCTCCATGGATCCCATATGTTCCTGACTCTCCTTATATGAGAATGGTAAAAGACAGCCTTCTGACAAATCTACCAGAAACTTTCATGTGAGGCAGTTGAGAACTGAAGCAACACTAAAGGTTAAATTGAAATAGAGTATCTAGTTTAGAGTCACTAAGCTACAACAACTTTTGACGCATCTTGGAATGACTGGAACAAACTGCAAATACATAGAAGACTCTTCTGTTATACAGTTACGTCTTTCTGGAACTTCATGAGTTGTATAATAAAATCCAGCTTTTATGTTAGACGATATGGATTATTTAGTGCTCCATCACTCAGTCGAATAGATGTCTACTAGGCAATTTTGTACAACATGATTGTCCAGAAAAATAGCCATTGGTGAAATTGATAGTTAAATATTTTCTATCTTTTATTTTGTTAGTAAGAAAAAATGTGGTCACAAAAGTAATTTTATCCTGTTTGCTTACAGAGACCTTTCCTGTGACATGTTTAACTAATGTTCATCAGATTAAGTTTTCTTTGTGTACTGATTTTGGCTGGGATAATTAATTTTCTTCATAGCAGGTAGTATAAGGTTATATTTTGGATCTATGTTTAAAACAATGCTGATAATATAGGGATACTTTTGTTATTGCTGGGTAAAGCTTAAACAGCGTTAAAGTCTTTTCTGCTTCTCACAACACTCCACCAACAAGCAGGCTGCAGGTGCACAAGAAGCTGAGAGGGAACATGATTATGACAGCTGACCTCAACTGACAAAAGGGATATCCCAAACCAAATTACATCATGTTCAGCAGTCTAAAGAAGTGGGAAGAAGAAAGGAGATATTTTTCATTATGGTGTCTTCCCAAATAATTGTCACATGTGATGAAGCCCTGCTTTCCTGGAGATGGCTGAACATCTGCCCAATGATGGGAAGTAGTGAATTAACCCTTTAGTTTGCTTGCACATTTGGTTTTACTTTACCTATTAAACTGTCTTTATCTCAACCAACACATTTTTTTCACTTTTACTTTGCTGTTCTCTCCCACATCCTATCATGAGAGGACTGAGTGAGGCTTGTGGGGCTTAATTACTGTCTGAGGTAAAATCATAAGATTTTGCTTAGACACAATTTTCAAGAACTCACAAGGAGGAGACTGCTGTCTAACAGTGAAGTGATGAGAAAGCTTTTAGTTTTTCCAATATTTTGCCTGGGATCTCAAACTCTGGACATAGGAGATTTCTATCATAATTTACAAGGTCAGATTAAAGTTTCATCCCATTTTTTAAAACAATGAAATATTAAATCCATTCAAAAATTCAAAATCCATTCAAAAATATCATGTCAGAATTTCTCTGAAATAATTCCCTGCTTTAGTGTCTCCCTCATATAGTTGGATAAAATTAAGGCTTGCCACTATTTGAGCTTTCAAAAACATCTTTATTACTGAGAGTCATCTGACATTTATATTAAAAAGTACTGGGAGAAACCAGTTTTCATATTCAGAGGAATTTTTAAAATTTTCTACTTATGAGTAAAAAGCTACTTTATAATTGTCTTTTATCAGACAGGGAATCAAATTGAGTTAGTGATTAACTTTTATTTGGTGAAATGAAAGAAAGTTTATAAAAAATAATGGTGAGGTTTAGTTTTCTCTGACCAGATGATTAGGAAATTTGTTAGCAATAAATCGTGCAAATTGTTACGCTACAATGAATGGAGGCTGATATGTCTCCTGCTAAGTCTTAACTTAATCAGTGTGTGCTTATGCATCCTATCAGAGAGCTTGTCCAAATGAATGCCAAAAGACTTTGTTAGAAAAACACAGAGGTTTGCCACAGATAGCCGCTACTTTTCAATAAATATGTAATAATAGGCCTAATGTCTCTTTTGCCCACTGAAGACAAGTCTGTGAGCTACACCTTCCACAGTGTCAAAGCAGATATAGCTCGGAGCCAAGGTATACAAGGAGCTGTCTTTTAATGCAGTACAACAGTAGGAAACTTTGAGAAGGGTACAAACTCAGGAAAGTTCAAGTATTAGATACAATATTATCAATCCTTACATTGTTTACTGAGAAAAAGAAAGGAAAGCTTTCCTTTATGTCTGCTTTCATAGAAACAATGACCTCTAAATTTATAGAATCAGAAGATGTATTAAAGGTAGGCTCCTCACTCCACTACTGTCATGTTTATTCTTTCAATGCTTCATGCAGCAATATCAAACACAACAACAGCCAAGGGAAACAACACCAAGGAGTAGAGCGAGTTCTGATATATGAGGGATTTGTGTGCTTAGAACATAGGGATTGAAGAACTGAGAATTAATTTATGTGAAAGGCAGTCCATGAGAAGCCTGTGAAGAGACAGGAGGTCTGTGATTCTCTCTCTGTTGAGGAGTTGAGAGATTAACTGTTGAGATATTCTTTTTTTAAAGTCAAACAGTAGTCATGAAGATTACAAAGGCTATGAGATCTGTTTTCTATTTTTGAGAGCTTTAAAAATCTGGCTTCAAAAAGACTGTCCCCTCAGGAGACACACATGTCTTGCTGAGCTCTGTGACTTATGAAAATCACTTTTTTTTTGATGATGAATAAAACAACCCAAACAATCCTAGGTGGTGGAAACTGTATGACTAAGAATGGCATGATAAACACTGACAGACTAATGAAAGATCATGATAACAACTTTCCCCTTGAGATGCATTTACTGGCTACAAAAGAGACATGCAGCAACACAAAAGGATTTGTGCTTACATGTATTCTTCTGTAACTTCCAATATTTTCTTAAGGATATTTTGCCACTAAGATGTTTTAGGGTAATATGTAGTAATAACTTTTTTTTTTTAATAGCTGTTGCAAATGTATTTCACATACACTGAAAATATCAGTTTTTGTTGAGTAACAAAACATGAAGTTTTGTTGAGTCAGGACCTTTCTGAAATTTCACTGTCATATATTTACTTCTATCCATACGAAATGTTATCGTCATGCTTGCTTATATAGTTTTCTTATAAATCTAATTTTTTGTCATCTGAAAGCTGGAAATCCTAGCTATGCAAATGAATTTCCCTGAATATTTAACCATTGTGTCATCGATGACAAGCTTTCTGAATGTAATACTGTACAAACACTCTCATTGATTCCATTTGCAGTAAATCTTATGTTTTGTGAGCCTTTTTTTTGGAATGCAATGCTTTTCAGCCACGTAAAAATCTCCCTACTTTCAGAACTTTTCTCCAGTACTTTCATCATCCAATATATATTTCCCTTTTTTTTTGGTAACCAACCTTTATGTTACAGTCATTTTGTGACTGACAAATAGACCTTGAGTAATTGCTTTAAGATTTTCTGTAGTGGCATTGCTCTCCATGTTTCTAATGCTTCTCTCCCACAATTAAGATCACCCTGATCCAACTGGTAAAAATTTCTCTCAATCACACCACAGATGAGACAGATGGATGTAGACTAAAAAAAGAATTTATGTCAGTGTGAGAGATAGGGTTTTCTTTACAGAATGAAGAAAAAGAATCTGTAATCTGGGATACATGGGCCAAATAAAAGAATGTGGAAAGGAAAACCTGACTTTATAACTAAGGAATCTGGGCTTACAGTTTCAAAGAGGTAAATATTTTCTACTTTAAGTCACATAACATCTCACTCCCTAGATTCTTTTCCAAACTAAGACCCTCTGCTTTTCTTTCCCGATGTGATATTTCTGCATAATTTCCTCTATAAATGGGTTTCTAACTATTTTTATGTAAATAACTTAGAGTTCTCACTTCTGACCTCTCTCTTCTGTTTAATCCAACATCTATCATCTCCATTTTAATATGGTTCATATTGATGTTCCTATTTTCTTTTGATAATCCTCAGTGGGGCTGCTGAAAATGGGACCAAATAAATACACTAGAGACAAACAATGATAATTTAATGCACTAGTGAAATTTTCCAAGATGAAGCACTTCAACTGATTTATAGTGTGTAGTAAGTCTAATTGGGCTATCTAGAGTGTAATTGCTTAAATTGGAATTTAGCCAGGATACAGACAGAATCCCAACTCTCTTGTATCATTTCATTGACTTTTTAATTACTACAAGTACACAGAACCTTAGTTTCACATGTCTTCAAAGCACTACTGTCCCCTAAATAAAAGAAATAAAGAAGAAATATTAATGTAATTCAAAGAGAAGATTTAAAAAAATGAATTTTAATATATTTCAAGTATCATCTACACTTCTAAGTACACTTCAGATTTAATCTTTCTAATCTTCTATAAGTCTGTTTCCTATTTTCTTTTCCCCTTGTCATAAACCATAAATACACTAATATTTTCTAGTAAAGATGGAAATAATAAATTTTATTTCACTTATCTCAACATTTGATCTTAGAGAATTGCAAATGTAGCTGTTCTTACTTGGGTCATTTATTTCCTTGTCTTTTTTAATATAAGAATATTTTCCCGTAGAGAAAAGTATGGAACTGGCCTTGTACTTAGGAGCAGAGAACACTGCATATATTATAAAGCATTCTCACTTGACTCCACAAGAAATTCCTTAGTCCAGAAAGGGATAATGGAGTTGTGTGAACATCTAAGAACGACATTCAGAAGAGTAAAACTAAATCTACTAAACAGTAGAAAGATAAAAGGGAATGGTTAAAGACAGAGTAACTTATCTTTTTGTTTAATAGCATCCAGTCAAAATACTTAAAATGAAATTTTTAACAGTTCTAACTGGAATATTTTTCAGTGTCTGGTATGTATAATTTTTTTGTTTTAACAGTTTTATTCTTATTGTCCTCTAAGATCTGCTTTCTTTTCCTTAAAGACTAAAAGAATATATAATGTTGAAATCTAGACAGTGTTTCTAGACAGAAGAAAAAAAACAAACTGTAAACTTAAAAAGGATAAAAAAAATAAAAATTAAATTTGTGAACACTCTAGAGTGAGAGCACACACAACTGACGTTCATGTCACTGACTTTTATTCAACAATTAATGTTTTAGCTAAAAGTTCTTTACTTCATTATCTGAAAATTACTCACTGTCTTGTGCTTATTCTGCTTTTCATTATAGTTAGGGGACTAAGATTTATGAAGAGCATTGTCATGGCTTAAGCATCATCTAGCTGCTTGCTCACTGCTTTCCCTGCCTTGATGGAATGGGAAAAAGACAACAAAAGGCTTCACAAGTTGAGACAAGAACAGGGAGGGCTTACTCACCAATTACAATCACTGGGAAAACAAGTTCAACTTGGGGAGAAAAAGCAAAATAAATAAATAAATCTGTTTACAATAAGAAAGTCACAAGAAACAGAAAACAAAACAAGAGTAAGGTGATGAAGAATACAAACAATGCTTTAAGACTACCTCTTCCCATCCCTCCTCTCTTCCCAGACTCAGCCACCCAGCCTCAATTTCAGTGTCTTCTCTCCTCCTCAGCACTACAGGAACAAAGAAAAGAGGCTACAGCTAAATAACCACAAATAATCCACCAATAGTCTTTACTTAGAGGAGGACTTCTCTCCTTCTTATCTTGCTCCAATGTGAGGCCCCCTCCCAGAGGCTCCTCCCCACACCAACCCCTTCAGAACCCATTAGAATTACACAGATAATTTAAAAGTTGCTTTAAATACACAACAGCTGGACATTGCCATATCAGTACTGCAAGCTGTGAGTATTTAGGCTAAGTAAAATATTTTCACATGCTTTCAATATAAAAATTGACATTTGCAGAAATACCAGTTGAGTAGAAAGGTTAAATGAAATCACTGTAATAGGGAGTCATCTTGGTTCCCACAAAAAGAAACCAGAAAGTTTGTATGAAGATTAGGTAGCTGATTTCCCCTATATGCTTAGTGTCATAGAACTTTCTTTCATGTAAAGACTTATTTTATTTGGAGAAAGCAAAACACTGAGTCAAAGGTTATGAGCTTACAAATGCATAGAGGTTCAGAATGAATTTTCAAAATTAGTTTGGTTGTGTCATTAGGACTGGAGTGCCTCTTAGCAATCCACTCTCTTCTGTTAAATTCACATTCCATCTGGAATTGTAGCTATTTCAAAGATATCAGCTAAGAGGTAGGAAGGGTCACATGAGCTATTAACATACAGATTTCATAATTAAATTAGGAACTTAATTTTTCAGTCTTATAAATGGAGAGAGGTAGATTCCTTTAAAAAGTGATTCTTAGGAAAAAAGTTATCAATTCATCTTTATAATTTAATTCCGTAAGAAGTCAAAAGTTAGGCTGAATGAATACAACTGTCATACATGCCTATGATATATTCTGTACTGAGGATTAAAGAGAACTTTTTCAGTTTCTAACTGAGAAATAGAAAAGAGTAAGGCAAGTCTGAATGCTTTAGAATATCATAGAAGAAAACCAAATTGTACTACAAGAAGAAAAACATTAAGCAGTAAGTCCCTATTTTGACTAAGAGTTGTAAGCCCTTTAATTACAATAAAAAAAAAGTCTTTGAGAAGCACTTTCGGTATGCAGATTAGACAACTTTTTCACTTAAAATTCTCCAAGCATAGCACTGAAAAATTATCTCAAAGTCAGAAGAAGTGTTAAATATCATAAATAAATCTTTATATAATTTTCATTTTCCAAAGGAGAAGCTTGGATGGTTGGGTGATCAACCTAGTTTTGTTATTTATTCAGCATATATTTTTGTTTTGTTTTATTATTTTTTTACAATTTGGTTGAAAAACTTTTACCTAATTGGTATTCAGTGTCCCTAAGACTCAGTGTTAGAAAGAAGGCTTCATGTGTGCACTGGGATAAAGAAAATATTCACTTATTAATCATTATTTTATACTATCTGGAACAGTTAATATCCTTGCTTAGGTATAGTTGACTTTCCAAATAATACTCAAATACTACAATAATGGCTAGCAACAGCAGCCAAGAGGTAAAAGCTGCATAGCCATAATTCAATATTTTGAGGTTAGCTTTTGGGTTTTTTTCTGATTTCTTTTTTCAGCCAGATAAGTAAAACCTGCTTTAGATGTTTATTATCCTTAACTGATAGTAAGTTAAACCTTCACAGAACTTCAGTGAAGGTTTCTGTGACTTTTAAACATACAATTAGTATAAATGGAAATGTGAAATCATAGAATCACAGAATCTTAAGGGTTGGAAAGATCATCTAGTCCAACCCCCGTGCCACAGCAGGACCACCTAGAGTAGGTCACACAGGAATTCATCGAGATGGATTTTGAATGTCTCCAGAGAAGGCGACTTAACAACCCATCTGGGCAGCCCATTCAGGAAGAAATTCAGCCCTCATAGTGAAGAAATTTTTCCTTCTGTTTCTTTGGAACCTCTTATGTTCCAGCCTGTGATTTAGTATTTTTTTTTTCTTAAAACCTTTAGTTCACAAGTATTTTTCTAGTAGCCAGTGTATGCAGGAATGTCGTATACAAAGTATTTCCCCTTTTCAGTCACAACTGGAAATCTACTATAAAGAGCTTCAGGTTCCCTAGATGAAATTCATAGGTTTGTGTTTGTGATTTCATGACTCCATGATATATCATTCTGCAGGGTGATGAGGGAGCAGAAGCCAATCTCTCCATATATCTACCTCTACTGATCTTTTCTCCACATTTGTGAGATACAGAGCTGGTCACTTCTCAGATGAGTAGAAAAGGTCAGGAAAGGTACAAAAGAGTGTGGCCATTAGGTCAAGGTAGATTGTCTTCCTCCTCTACACTGCCCTGATGAGGCTTCATCTGGAGTACTGTGTCCAGTTCTGGGCTCCTCAGCTCAAGAGGGACAGAGAACTTCTGGAGAGAGTCCAGCACAGGGACTGGAACATCTTTCATACTAGGAAAGGCTGTGGGAACTGGGGCTGTTTAGTGTAGAAAAGAAGATTGAAGGAGGATCTTATTAATATTTACAAATATCTAAAGGGTGGGTGTCAGGAAGTTAGGACGTCTCTTTTTTCTATTGTATCTAGTGACAAGATAAGGGGTAATGGAATGAAGCAAAAAATTCTATTTAAACATAAGAAAAAACTATTTTACTGTGACGGTGATGGAGTCCAGGAACAGGCTGCTCAGGGAGATTGTGGATTCTCCTCTGCAGGTCTTCAAAACCGCCTGGACGAGTTCTTGTGTGACCTGGTTTGGGTGGACTTGCTTCTGCATAGGGGTTGGACTAGATGACCTCTAGAGGACCCTTCCAACCTCTACAGTTCTATGAATCTATGATATATGTATAAAAGTAGTAGAAGATTATTCTAACTATTTCAGTGCACTAAATTTGAGATCCTAATCATTATAGACTTCCTGTGTAATTAGCAGAGAAATAAGATTTTAATTATCTTTCAGAGATACTTCTATACGTTTGTCATACAGAGAGCTCTATATTAATTTAATCCAGCTCTGTAATCCAAGAATTTCAATTAAATGCACATAGTAATTTGTATTTTATAGTTCCTCTGTTTCCAGTAAAGAAATGGATCTAAAAGTGTATGATTCAATGTATTTACTTCTAAATATTAAAAAATTAATAGTATAAATCTGAGTTCCACATTCAAAGGAAAGAAAGGAAAAAAATCTTTAAGGACTAATTAATCTGAGTTTACAGGATTGTTTAGGATGAAAGAAAAAGTCAAAGATGAAAAAAAAAAGATTTTAAAATAGATACACACAATTCATTCAATGTATGGAAATACTGATTTTTTAATAACTATTTTTGCATGATTATTCCAAACTACTGAAATAACAGCTAATCAGTATTACAGTTTGCATTTTATTTTCACTTTAGGAAACAGTGAAATCATCATGCTGACCTGGATATAACCAAGCATTTAATTAGGAATTAACTATTGTATGTAGGAAATTGTTTCAAAGCAATGTTTATAGTGTTCACTACCCACTGGAACAAAACTATATGACCTTACTTTTTTCATTGAAAATGGCTGAGAATAGTCCTTAAAGTTCCTAAGTCTATATCACAAGGTGGGATTTGAAATAATAGTCTCTTTAAATAAAACTGTAAATGTCTTGTTTGCTTGATCTTTCCATATTAGCTCCAATTGAAATAAGTTTCTTTTACATCATCTAACAGTGTCTTGATAATTTTTAAGGCCAAAACAACTTTAATGAATGAAAAGCAAAGACTGACATTAATGTAACAGTAAAATTGTGATAAAGTCCTTATCTTCCAAGGAGGCATTGTAAATTCTAAAAATCTAATGTAAATAGAAAAAATTGTAAAACAGTATTAAGAAATTTACAGTCACTCCCTTCCATATCCCTCCCAATAACTCTACTAAAAATAAGAGTTGAGCAAATTTACCAGTAAATAGAAATAACTGTTGAAGGAGCTGTAGCCACAGAAGTCAACTATCTAATTTTCCTCTTGAGTGCTTTGAAGTAGGCTCTGTCAGGATTAATTTAAACATTTAAGTAGAATTTTCACCATCTAACCTGTCTTTTTTTATTTGCTAATAAATATTAGTCATTAAAGCCAGTTTGCTTGTTGTGATTAACATTCACAGAATATTTCTGATCATTTAATGATAGCCACTTGTTATAAACCTGTAAGATAATGAAATTAGAATAGTTTAATGTTTGTAGTTTTCCTCATTGACACCTCTATGCTGCCCATTGACTCCCATTTAAGAGTTCTAGAAGTTTGTGATACTGTCCTGGTTTAGGCCTAGTCAGCAATAATGTATCACATAGTCTCTTGGTCACTACCCCTCATCCACCCCCACTCTCCTTAGGATGGTGGAGGCTCCAGCGAGATGGGAGGAAAAAAGATAATCAAGGACCTTGTGGGTCAAGACAAGGGCAGAGAGGACTCACTGTCAATGACAGTTCTGGGTAAAACAGGCTCCACTACTTGACTTAGAGAGAAAAGTAAGGAAAATTTATTCTACTATCTACAAGACACAGAACAGAAGTAAAACTAGGGCAGGATGATAAGAAAAATCCAACTAGTACTTTAAAATGTCTTTCTCTCATCCCTCCTTTCTTCCCAGGTTCAGCTCACTGCTCCCAATATCTCTACCTTCTCCTCCCTCAAAGACTCGGGGAAGTAGGGAATGGAGGATGTAGTCAGTCTCTCACAGATGGTCTCTGCTGCTTCTTTCTTCTCAGAGGAGGACTCGTATTCTTCCCTTACTCCAACGTGGAGTCCCTCCCATGGGATACAGTCCTTAACAACTCTCTCTGGTGTGTGTCTTTCCCAAAAGCTACAGCTTATGCTCCCAAACTCCTCCAGCATGGGACTCTGCCACCAACAGCACTCCAGGCACCTTCTACTGCAACACTGCCGTCCTATAAATTCATGACCTCCCCTGGACATAATCACCACCTCTGATTTGGGGTCTCTACAAACTTCAACAAATCTCTGTGTCATTCCTCCTCTCCATAGGGTACAGGGGGACAGTCTGCCATTTCCCCATGAGATGTAGAGGAGTGTCTGCTCCAGCACAACTTCTCCTCTCTTTCCTTGCTGACCTTGGGGTCTGCATGGTCACTTTTTTCTCCTCCAAATCCTTCCACTACCACCAGCTGGAAAAGCAACAAGAACAGGGAGAAAGAAAAGGAAGAAAGAACAGGAAAAGCCCACTTCTCAGCTTCTTAAAATGAGACTGTGGAGGTCCCCACTTGGCTCAGCCCCAGAAGTGGGTCTGAGAGCTGGGAAATGTTTTGCGCAACTTCTTATAGCAGTCATCTTTACAGCTCCTTCCACATTACCAGAAACAGTTCCACACAAACTCGTGACAGATACAATGCAATTATTTGCCATCATGAAAAAAATCCAAGTGTATAATCCACTGGTTTTGATATTCTATTAATGTACTATGCATTTTTAAGAAATGTATATTTTTTTCACACTTTTTTGCGTGTTGTCTAATCAATGAAACAATCAGATGAAATCAGTTTCCTGAATTCATACATGAATGAAAATCAAAGTAGAAGCAATCTGTGAGCCATTTATACCATCAGTGATCAAAAAGACTATTCAAATCCGTTTTGGACAGTATCAGCTGCCTTTTCTGAATAGCTTGACTACCATAAGGTTTTTCATAACACTGGAAAATGAGGTAGAAACACTGTTAAAAGGAGCAGTCCATTAAAGGAAAAAAAGTTCTAACATTCCAGTTTATCTGCAAGAATTCTCCTTTTCTTTTTGTTACCTATTTGAATAATATTTAGTAATTACCTCTGAAGAAGGGATGAAGTAATAATAAAACAATAAAAGCAGTGCTGTGGAGGAGGAAAGGAGGATTATTCTCTAGGGAAGATGTTGTTTCACTGTTTGAAAAAGCTAATGTAAAAGGCTATATTATCTAAATAATTACATATTCCTGTTACACAGAAAGAATGATAGAAATACTAAAAATTATATTGTGGTCTTCTGTTTCTATAAAAAGTGTACTGGAAGAATTGAAAAAAAATTCACAAAACCCATTATTTTTCTTACCTCTAAAATTGTTATGTACTCATACTGGAAAACAATGCCATGTAAAGGTAATATAATGTTTTTTCATCAACTTTGCGATAATGATTTCTGAACAATTACAAATTTCATATTTCCTTATTACACAGTGACCAAAATGAAGCACACAGTTGCCTTTACCATTATTTGCTTATTAATTATAGTCATATTTAGTGCCCTGTTCTTGACTAGTACTCCTTTATAAGAACATAGTGATATCCTGCCTCAG
Source organism: Colius striatus (assembly GCF_028858725.1). NCBI lineage: Eukaryota > Metazoa > Chordata > Aves > Coliiformes > Coliidae > Colius > Colius striatus. The sequence continues at coordinate 47,834,943 of NC_084759.1, read as the reverse complement.
ATAAAAAACACAATCCTGTAAGGTAAGAAGATATATGAAGAATTTAGCAAGTGTGTGGTGACAATACTACAATGGCTGTAGCTAATTGCTCTAAGTCTCCCTGAAGGAGAAAGTGATTATTCTTTATTTTAGAAACATAGTCCTTGCTTAATTTAGACATGAATTTTTGGTTTAATATTTTATATATTCTTTTTGTGAATAAAAAAGTGTAATGCATATAGCAAAGTAGTTGTAGTAAACTATATAAGTTCATTTAGTTACATGACTGATTCTCTTGTTAGGGATCTGCTATTTTTATTATATTCTTTCTTCTGTTATTTTTTTTTCTCTGTCTTACCTTTTACTTCTCATTTTCTTTCTCTGTGCCTTTCCTCATTCACAGCTTTAAACTAGCAATGCTGGAAGTTGCTATCAATGCTACCTTCTTCCTAACACCATCCAGAGATCAAAGATTTTATTTTGGTTTGTTTTTCTCTGACCTTCTTTCTTACTGGTTTGTTTATAGTGCAAAAGGCAATAACCATTGTTATAGATATGAAAATGTTCTCCCCTCTAGCTATGTGTTCCTCCAGCCATTTTTAGGAATCAGACAGGAAGAATATCTCTCAGGATGGAAATTAAAATCTAGAAATTATAATATCTTACTGTGTTTGTAGATTGTGAGTTCTTAAACTTCAGTCGCACATATGCCTATACTAAACACAAGGACAAGACTAGGAATGTGCCAGCTTCCATGATATTCTGAGAGGGAACCATCTGGCAGGTACAACATAGTAGTACTACAGTGTAACTCATACAGTGTATAAAACAACAAAAAAGGATTACAGTGGGATCTGTGATACTGAGTGACAGCTCAGTGCATCTCTTACACCCAGTTAGAAGATCCGATAACAACTGACAGATACTTGAGATCAAAAGAAAGGAAACTTATTTGGTCTTATTCTATCAGAGGAAAGACTATGTACAGAAAGTAAAGTAGACCATGAAACTTATAGTCCATAAAATTAGGAAGGATTTCTTTTCCATATGTTTTGAAAACTATTAAAGCTCCATATGTTATTCATGTTATTAATTTAACTGGATTAAGATCTGGAATGATTAGTAAATTGTATCTTTCACTGCAAGTAAAGAATATCCTCTTTCTATAGATTTTATAATACGAGCAGATTCAGCTATTTGAGAGTGATGAAACAAGAGTGAGATTATTTCTCTTTATTGAATGCTGTTATGGAGCTTGCTTTACAATTTATAGGAATCAGTTATTCCAGAATGGCTATCGAGTACACTTCAGTTAATGGTGGGTGTTTGAGCAGCAATTAGAGCAATAGTATTCCTGAGACATAACCCATATAAATGGTTTCTTAAAGTAAAACTCAATAAACTATGTGTGAGTAGATGTTAAATGTGTATGTGAACTTAGAAGGTAACTAAGGCAAGCTAGTTTTCCCACAGTTTGAACTTTGATGAACAAGTCCCTAAAGACTCTTATAAAATATCTGGGTATATTTCTTAGGTCACCTTTTATATTGCCTCTAGATGGTCGGTTGAGCAGAAGTGTAGACTGATTTTTTTTCAAGAAAAATGAAACTGGCTCCATCTAAATCACTAGTCTGATGAGAATTTTGTAAGTGAAACTCCTTAGCTTTCTAAAACAAAATTTAACTTCTAGAACAAACCAAACCACTTTCCATTTTTCCCTATAAAGTGTGGAATTGCAAAATACAATCCCATAGAGAACTAGTAATCTTGAGATCCTGAATCAGATGTGTGTTTAAAAAATAACCTGATTTCTTAAAAACTGAAAATTTATTTCTATATCATATGCTAATTAAAGAAAATAAAATGAAGTTATTGTAAATTTTCCTCCACGTATTTCTCTATTTTCCACTTTAGTTATTCCCTAAAAGTAAGGCTGAGATTTCAGTCCCCCTTCTAAGACATTACAGAAATGTCATTAAAATCTATGTTACTAAAGATAAATGTAAATTCTTAATTTACATGTCGCTGCATACTGATGCCACGTAAAAAAGAAAAACAAAGAGAAGTCCACAATAGCAACAGGGTGAACACACAGCAAGACTCCACCACCACTTTTTTTCCACAGGTCACAGATAGCATCAGAAAAAAACTTCAAACTAGTATCAGAGAAAAATACTATGAAGCATCTTCAGCATGCAAAAGCTATATACACCTGTTAGCAGGAAATCTAAGCTCATCTCATGACTATTACCATAACCAAAGACCACATAGGTAGACCAGCAGGTTTACAGCACTATCTTCAGCTTTTGAATCGTACAAATAAAAAGGAAATTTTCTGACTGTCCTCAGTTGTGTTCTAAAAGCTGACTGCTCTGCAGCTAAAATCTCATTTTATATTTACCCAGTCCCAGTTGGTGTCTCTATCCAGCAAGGACTATATGCAACTGCTAGCATTGATCTATATATATTTACTTGATCTCATCTTTCTACAAACATGGCAGAGAGCTGGCTGATGGGTTTTACAGTCCTCATTCAGCCAGCTTATTAGAACATACCAACTCAATATGCAAGAAAATCCTTAAAAGTAATGTATATTCAAATACAAATCATTCAGTATGTGTGGCAGATTGTGCCACTTTTCCCTTAACTGTTCTGTCCCAGAAAGCCCACTGGTATCCATTGTATCAGCATATACTGTTTTTTTGTGTATACTTCATTCATTCCAAATTTCAAGTAAGGCTTATAGAGTCAAACAAAATATGGATTGAAAGAGATTTCTGGAGGTCAACAATTCCAGCCTCCTGCTTCAAGCAGGATTATCTTCAAAATTGGATCAGATTGCCAAGGGACTTGGTCACTAAAATTTTTTAAATCTCCACATCCTCCCTGGGCAACCAGTTGCAGAGTTTACCAGTGTTACAGTATTTTTGTTTTCTTTTGTCCAAAAATTTTTTTTTTCAACAGCTTGTGACTGTTGATCTTTTCCTGGTCTAGTAAAGGCTGGAATATAGAAAGCTTTGTTCATGAAAGTATGAGCTTCTCAGAAAGTATGGTATGAATTCACAGGTGTTCTGCAATGAGACAGTAGAGATTAATAGGGAAATACTTCACACAGTCTCTATGTTGAAAACAGAAACTATGCTTTTGCTAACAGAAGGCTATACAACATTCAGTTTTTTAGTGGTGGTCAACATAACTTTTCTTTTTATATTCCACAGTTTAGCCCTGGCTGGATATCAGACGCCCACCAAGTCATAAATTCACTCCCCTCTCCTATACTGGACAAGGGAGACAGAAATATAATGAGAGGTTTGTGACTTGAGACAAGGACAGGGAAATCATTCAGGAATTAGCGTCACTGGCAAAACAGACTCAACTTGAGGAGAAAAACATTTGATTTATTAATGAACAATCAGAACAGGGAGATGAGAAATAAAACGTAATCTTAAAACGCTTTGCTCCAGCCCTCCCTGTTCCCAGGACTTCTCTTCCTTCTCCCCTAGAACTCCCAGGTCCTGCCTAGAACTTATTCCAGGGTGAGCTTCCTACAGAGTTGCAGCCTCCTTCAGGTATCAACCCGCTCCAGCATGGGGTCCTCCCACAGACTGTGAGTTGATCTCTGCTCCCCCAAGGCCCACCATGGAATGCCAAGGGACAGCCTGCCTCATCATGTTCCTCATCACAGGAGAATCTTTCATCCAGTGCCTGGGCACCTCCTCCCCCTCCCTCTAAACTGTCCGTGGTGTCTGTAGAGATTTTGTCCTCATAATTCTCACTCCCTGTTGCTGCTGCAGTTTAGCAACTGAACAGCAATTTCTTCCCCTTCTCAAATATGTTATTCACAGAAGTATTACTTCAATCACTAATCAGCCAGGCTTAGGTCAGCTGTGGGTTTATCTTAGAATTGAATGGCCCTAGCCCTATCAGCTACAGGAGAAGCTTCAGGCAGATCTTTATTTTAAAGAAGCCATCCTTATAGCCCTCTGCTGCCAATATCTGGCTCAGACAAAACCACTACACTTCTTACAGTAGGTTCCACTATTATCTTTCCAAACTCACTTTTCATTGACATAAGCTAACAATAGCAATGAAAGAAAAACTTTTTTCCTCCTCTCTAATGTTTCTTTTTTCTTGCCTTTGCTCCTAGGAGTACATGAAGGTGTATGTTAAATTTCTAAGGAAAAATATCATGTAAATCTTACGTGTCAAAAATGTCTTCTAGTACATCTTATCACATACCAATTAATTGATATTTAGAATATGACATTATCTTTAAACTAAGAGAAACAACAGAGAGAGGGAAAAGTTACTATATTGTAACTATGGTTTTTTATTTCATTTTTATATTATAAGAATAACAGATATACCATTTTCTGATAAATTCATTGGAATTTTCAAAAATGACATGACAGTCCATAAATCCCATTCAATGCTTATTTTTTTATTTTATCTGCCTCAAAACACTAAAAAACAGAATTCTAGTATATTTTGAAAATTTACAGTTTTTAGATGTAAAGCTCATTTTAGTGAAACTTAAGATAAGTTGGTCATTTAACTATAATATTACACAATTGCACCAACACATATCAAAATATTGGTATGGAGAATAATGTAGAAACCATTATGCTGCACCATGTATATAAATGATGTTTCAAAAAATCAGTGAGAATAAGATTTTTTTTTGTCAAATTTTATACTTCAAACCTTTCTTTCTCTGTCTCTGGATCTCTTTATTTGGGAACCTTTTATTATCTGCTTAGATTCAGGAAGAAAAATGGACAAACTTGAAAGAGTAAGACAATAGTTTTTGGCTAATACACAGCAAATAGTTAAGAGATACAAGATTTTGTGCTAAGCGTTAATGTGTTGACTATTACAATAAGACATCCCATAGATTTTTGCTGTCCAGGCAGTTGTCAATCAAGCTGAGAAGGGTCAGTCCCTATTACTCTTTGAAAGCGGATAATCCTCAGTGTTGTTCAGGATTCCATCTTCTTATTTTCTGTTTTTCCCTTAGGATTTTTTACCATTTCATGTTAGTCATCTTACTCTCAGCTGCTTAACTATTTTAGCAATCTCACCAAAGCTTGCAATTTCATATTTTCTTATCTTGGAGGCTCCAGTCTAGGTACTTTCTCAAAGCTTAGCAGTTTTGACAGATGTTTAAACCAAGACTATACAGCTGTGCTATATCAAAACTAGAACATGATTCAAAACCAACTGAATCCTTAAGAGGAAGATTATAGTTTCTTTTTTTTTTTGGTCAAAAGAAGTGATAATAAAGGAATCTTAACATCCATATTAATAAAAATCCAGATATTCTGGGAGAAGGAAAGGAAAATACAATTCGAGGATAATGTATTCAAAGATGAGTCAAAAGTTCAGAAAATCCTTCACTCTTAACTTTACACACTGAAAGCAAACTTGCATTTATCTGAGATAAACTCACCTATTAGTCAAACTTAAGACAGAAATCTTAGACTGTTTCAGGTGTACATCAAAACAGAAAGATCTCCCAGAGGCATTTCAAGACTGAAAAGGAGAAACAAACATCAAAATGCCTCACTGTGATTTCTCTAAACATACCTAGTATGACTTTGTCTATAAATTATATACATAACAAAAACCTGAGAAATTAGAAAGGGTAGGATAAAATAGATATAAACATTGAATTTATGAAGACTAAATTTTTAGAATAGGCCTTTTAAAATTACTTTTTCACAGGTATTTTTGTTTTGTTACCTAACTGAAAAAGACTCATTCAATAAACTGAAACAGAGAAAATAACAAAGATGATGATAAGGGAAACACTTCCATCAGAGAGGATGAAGTTAATTCCCTGTAGCTTAAAATGTTGTCAAAGCTGATTTTCCTGAAAGGATTCTTGATGGAATGCCCATTGTGCAGTCCCAAAGACAACAATAATTTGTATTGCTGAGTTCTGTTTGCAGGACAGAATGATATAATGTAGGTATGAAGTATGAGACTGACAGAGATATAAAAGAAACTGAAGAGACACAGAGAATAGCTCTTGGATGATAAATTGTAATAAACCTGTTTCTAAGTGTAAAATTGCTTCATGAAGGTCCGTCTCTTACTGAGTTCAGGGATTAACCATGTAACTGAATTGATAACACATTGATTTTTAATATTTCTAATCTCTTCTTTGCTGACACTCATCCACCTTAATTAGATTTAAAAGGTCATGTTCTGTTAAAAGTAATGTGGACTGTAGATTACCCACCTCTACCAGACTATAAATTGTGTTAACTACTCCTACATTTCCAGTTACTTCTATCCTGAGTCACTAGTTAGCTTTCCTTCATATTTACTACTTGTCACCACTACAACTTCCCCTATTCCCGTGAGGGCCTGAAAGTTTTGGAACATGCTTTAATCAGTACTACAGCTCATTTATAATTATATTCTAAAATAACCTAAACTCATTTTCTCTAGTAATGGACACATAAGACGCATATTCTCTGACATGAGAAGAAGTTTTGGTTTATAATTTATTCCTTAGCATCCTTCAGCCACACCCTTTCTCATTTTACGCCCTGCAGAATATAGGCTAGTTAGTCTCATGAGGTGACTATGATCCATTTTAAATTGTCTCTTGGTCACTATCAAGGCAATTTGACACAGCTAAGAGATAATCCAATTATCAACAAATAAAATTATTTAAGCTGTGAGAAATTTGGACCTTTGGTTTCTCGACCTGGAAAACAGAAGATCCAATTTAGCACTTTGAACAGATAGTAATGTGATCATCTGTTAATACATCAATGTCTTGTGCTTGAAAAATACTGAATATTGCATATTGATTTATGAAAAAAGTAACATTCTGTAGGTTAGTAATATTCATCACATTCTACATACATATCATTTGGGAAGCCAAGAATTGTTAAATATTAAAAGTGGCAAAAATGCTGTCAAAGGCGACAAATTGTTTTCAAATCAGAAAATGATTTTTTTTTCTTTCCAATCTATTAAACAGAAATGCACATTTCTACAAAATTCATACTTACTTCTGTACTGCTGATTGGAAGTGAGGAAACAATACTGTAAAGACACTGGTTTCTCTTGAGAAGACAAAGTGAATAACAGAAATAGATCAAGTCTTAGTCTGTAGCTAGATGAATGAAAATGAAAACAAAAGATGTTCAATTTAGACAGAAAAAAGTATTGACATAATGAGTCTAGTAAATTTCTCCTTTGAGTGTCCATTAGTCATCTGAGTACCATGT